>NC_139447.1:34660670-35860670 GCF_963924565.1 Ascidiella aspersa | reverse complement strand
CCGAAATCCAATGTCGGCAGTCGTGTTTTGGGGCTAGCTTGAGAATCATTATAGAAACCCTGGGAATTGACGTTTCTGTCACCTTTTTAGGCGTTGGCCGCTTTTCGTTGTTTTAGTGTTTTATCATTTTACTGTCGCTTATTTTAATACAATTAAAAGACACGCGTTGTAGCGCTTGGCAGTCGGCAGGCCGTGAAGTGGAGTTCTGGAATAGTTTAACGTAACAAATACATATTTGATTTAGTTCAATCCCGTACAATATAAACGAAATTAGCTAAAGGTATTTCGGCATCATTTTCACAGCCCAAACCGTCCATGAAACTCACAAAAACGCGTTGTTTGCTTTGGCGGGAGAAATTCGAATCTCAAGTCCACTGTTTCTCATCAGAATATGTGAAGCACTGCGCATCCATATCAAAACATTCTCAGCAATCTCAGTCGACACACTATACCACTTTGTTGTGTTTACTGGCCGATTTCCCTTGACCGTTGGCCTTATATCTTTGGATAAATCTGTTTTCCGATTTACCACCAGATTATTGTGAAATATTTTATTTAAAAATGGTCGTGATTTTAACTCTGTCTATAAGGTTTGTAATTACAGGATTTGTCGTAAGGTTGATACGGTTTAACAGTAGAACGTGTTGATTGGGATCTAAGACCTTTGACCAATATCGTCTTCATCAAGTATTAAATTGGGAACAATAAAGTATAATTTGACAATAAAATAGTTATAAGCTGTGTTGTGAATTTGTCGTTTAATGTACAATTTAATCAAAGTTTAGTTTGGGTTTATATCCAAAAACTTTCGGCAACCAACTATACGATGACTCTACTTTAATTCCATTATACCTGCAATCAATAAACTCCAAACTAAAAGTAAAAATGTAGTTTACAAAAAACCTTAATTGCTAAAATATTTGAGTTTTGAATGGCGACCGTAGACAAATAAAGTTGTTCTACTTCAGTAGAATTACATAAGGGTTAAACAGTTCTAATGTAGCCTTTGCGGAATAAAACACCAGAGAAATTTTATGGCCTTAGCAATTAATTCTGGTGTATTTTTAATTGATACTCTAGCAAAAATACGCTTAAACCGGGGTGCACCAGTAGGAAAAGGTATACAAATGTGCATAACAAAAATTTAAAGAACCATTAATATTTGACATTGAATTCTGTTTTATGACATGCAATAGTACTCGCGAGCAGCCTGCAGTCATAATCGAACTCTCACCGACAGTGTGTAAACCTTCGGCAGCTGCGCTCGATTTAATTGACATAATGATATTGATAAAATTGATAAGCATAATGATTTTTCATATCGCTTTTTACTTCAGTTTACCTTTCAAGTAAACAGGATGCATAAATTTGTCACAACAACTTTAAGGGTTCACCAAGCCGAAAAAGGTCGATGCTCTAGGGAAGTGGTTCCCAACACGTTTTTAAGGCGACCCATTTAAAAAAAATAATAATTTTGTATTATCTTGCGACCCAAGAAAATACAAGATTGCATTGCAAACAAACTGCACTACAAAAGCAGTTACTTTTTCCGAAAATAATATGTTTATTAATTTACTAATGAGATAATTGTGCTCGCTTGCTCTCAGTGAATTTTTGAAATCGAGGCGTTATTTGCTTGAGCATATAGAGTCACGCATGTCAGCTTTAACTTCCAGCCAGTTTCGCTGTTTAGTTTTCATATTTTGTGAAACGATAAAATATGCCTGAAAAACAAGCGACCCTCCAAAATAATCAGGCGACCCTGGGTCATAACCCACTGCTCTGCTTCAACGCCAAGGTGAAACATAAAAAGCATGCGGTCAAAGCCATTAAAAATTACATCACTCGGCTGTTGCGTGGGAATATAATGTTTTATTGGCCAACTGAATCATTCCTGCTTTTCCAATCTCTGTCAACAAAACAATCATCACATCGGCCAAACCACGTGATCAGAAGCGATGGTGGGAACCGGTATCCACTTGTTGTTTATCTCTAACACGCAATCCATAAAAGTCGAAAAAAAATGACGAACAGCCGTCCAACGTATTTGCCAAGGCTACGGGCAGAGCGCTATATTGATACAAGAAACTTGGAATTCCAGCTAAATCCCGCTTTGGTCTTTTGCACACGTCCGTCAATCAACGCTTTTCCAGAATGTCATTCGATCATTCAGATTCCATCCCTTTCAACTGGGAAAGTAGAATTCGCCGAATTGTTTTTTTGGACCGCTCATTTTTCGTCACCGCAGCTTACAAAGCGGCGTTACGCACCTTTCATAAGAAGCCCATTTGTAAACGTCAATTTTTTTACCTAATACGCATACAACAGCATACATGGTTTAATAAATAACTAATTTGTAACAATTTTAATCTAATTTGTAATAATTTTAATCTCATTAGTGAAATGAAATGTTTATGTGTTCTTATTTTAGTTCTGATGAATCTTATCTAATCCAAAATTTACAGAAAACTAAACTTTGACCAACGTTATTTTAGTTTCTCGGTGAATTCTACAGGCTAAAATGTGTCAATATTGGCGTACGAATCTTTACTATTCATATTCGTATGTCAAAAATTTTAATTCGTTTTAATTAAATTAACTTTAAATTGACAAAAGGTTCGATTTTAGCCCAATTTCTAGTTTTCGCAAAAAATATATAGTTCTAGTTCTATTTTAAAAATCCCGAACGCTCTAGTTTCAGTTTAAAATCTAATTTTAACAACTGAAAATTTTCTATTTACTCAAAGTCTGCGCAATGGCTCTTAATGGGCTTTATGACGTAACAACAGGTCGGTTTACATTTAAAACGACTGGTCTATTAATATCCTCCTTCAAGCGAAATCTTTACGAGCCAAAGCAATCTTTAATGTACGTGCCGTTAGGAAAAAATGTGGGCGTTTTATTATGTTGTTTATGTATCTTCGTCCTCATTACGACATATGCGACATCTTTATTGACAGTTAGATACGAAATGCGTTGTCAACAAATGTCGTTTTGTTTGGTTTGCTCTTCATTAATGCGACGCCCGGCGCTAAAGCAAAAGCAAAATAGCAATCGGTTGTTCAGGGTATCCGACAAAAAGCGCGTCATAACAATCATAGCAAAGCTAAACGATGTGAGAGGTGCTTGTTCCGAAAGTGCTGTAAAGATGGGCGCTTGAACAAGAAATACAAATACATTACCTAATTGACTTCAGGAGAGGCACATTTATATACCAGCGTTCCAAACAAACCAAGACTGAATGCTACAGTAACAAAACAAATAACAAATAATAAAAATCGAATATAGTTTCTGATAAATTCAGTCTTTTTTAAAATAGCAACGCAACTCATAGAACAGATTATTAACACAACAAGTTATATCCTAGTACAGCCACTGGCCTTAACAAAGAGCAAAGATAATTGGTACAATTTGACACTTGCTGCATCATGGCTACCAATAGCAATACACGTGCTGTTTATAGGTCTATTTATACTTGAAAGCAGGGAGTCGAACCGTTTGACTTTTCCGGTTCAGGTTCGGTTCAGGTTCAACGATTTTTTCGCAATCCGGTTCAGTTCCGGTTTCGGTTTTGAGCATTTTAAATGTTCCTTTATTAATTTATTTTTAAAACCGGTTTATAAAGTTCCGGTTCGGGTGCAATATAAGATGAAAATCTGGGTCATAAAATGTAAAAAGTTACGTGACGCAAAAAAAGCTACTCGCTATTGAAATATCTGAAAATTGAAAATCAACGTTTTCTTGAATCGGTATTAATTTATTTTGATAAAATTCCACACATAGCATAACTTGACTCTGCAAAATAGTGGTTGTGACGTCATCCTGGAGTGAACCGCTTTTGTTGAACGGTTTGGATTCGGTTTAGGTACAGGTTATTTCAAAATATTCGGTTCAGTTCCGGTTCGGCTTCTTACAGTTTTACATAAAACGGTTCCGGTTCGGCTCCAAACGGACCGCGGATCCCAGTTTTAGAACCACTGGTCGAATTAAAAAAACGCATTTAAATTTTTGACGTAATTTGTCAAATTTTTTTGTCGACTGTGGTCCACGCGAACAAAAATATCCAATAAAAAAGTTAAGAACTGTTTGCTTAGAAGTATATCAACACGGAAACTCAACTCGCAAGAAAGGTTAACAAACAAAATAAACCTGCTGTTTCATTAGCACTTTAAAAAAATGCCCTTTGACACCCTTCTCTGGAATTTGTCAGCGTGTACAGAGGGTCTGTAAAAATCTTTACCATCTTTATCGACGCGGACGCAAAGTTATTGTTCGAATCCCATTAAAAGAGGTCGAATGGGTTTTAATCGAGCTTTAAAGCCCATACCCGTATGCGGTACACGCCTAAAGTAGCCGAACCATATATTTTCTATTTGAATAAGGAAAGTTTTCTCCTTGTGGATTCTTGCACGATTCAGTAGAATCCTGCCTTTTTCCTAGGAAAACCTGATTTTTTTTTTTGGGGGGGGGAGTATAACGTAATATTAAAATAACTAAACATACCTACTACTTAGTAATTACCTATACTACCACCACAAACAAAAGGTTAAAATGTTAACCTTCTGCCTTGCGCAGTTTACCACTCGGACCCTACCTCCGTGGCGGCACCTGCTCCCTAGTGGAGACAGGTTGTCAGAGGACTGGGATCACACCACTACTGACTTTGCTTAGAAATTTCCGGCCTCTCCTTGGCCAATGGGAAGAATTGAGCCACAAACCTTAACTGCTTTCTTTACTTTTCCTTACGTTCTCTTAGTTAAAAAATAAACATATATAACCCTGCACTCGTGTACTGAGATCCAACCCAACAAAGCACATTAGGCGTAACCCAGGTAAACATCGCTTAAAAGATCGTAAAAGTTGAAGTTGAGTGGTCGTTACGATCTTGGGTCGAATATTGACCCTTGTATGGGCGTCGCAGTGCGGAAACGGCGCAGTCACGAGTCTCGGTGGGTGCAGCTATGGTTAACGTGTTACCTACGCCAAACTGCAGGGTCCCTGCTTAACGGCTGTCGGATGCCAAGCGCTACACGAAAAAGTGTGCTAAAACTGTGTTTATATAAGCGAACCGTAAGTAAAACAATAATATACGTAAAACAATGAAAAGCGGCCAACGTCTAAAAAAGAAGCAGAGACGTGAATTACTATATCACTCGGATAAAATAATCGGTGCTACAAAACGCACTGATGTTGTCATGAATTCAGTAATCTATACAGTAACTTTACTTGAATGCACTTTAAACGGTGCTCGCTCTTTGTTTGCCGTTTTTTTGCGCAAATAACTTCTTTAACGTTAAAATGAGTCGGACAATTTCGAATTTAATGTTTAAATGTTTGTTTATGATGGCGATGGTCTGACTGGCTATTTCTGGATTTTTATTTGACTTAAGCGACTAATTACTTGGGTGGGTATTTGGGTAGAACTTAAACATAACAGCTTAGTTGTCATTGCCGTATTATTTTGGGTGTTATTTTTGTTAAAATTTAAAACGACGTTTCGGTAAAAAAAAATATTTTTTGCCGTTAGGCCTGACCGGTAACAAGTATGTTTTTTCGAAAAGTCGGGTCCGCATATGGTCGTCAAAACGATCTAAACTTTATACGTTAAATTTGCAGCAGTATGGCCTTGTAAAGTTTAGTGACCGAAAAAAGTCCGAATCAGCAAGTCATACCTAATCGCGGTTTTGCGGGCGAACGTCCAACCTCTACCGAAAAAGGCGTCGCTTTGAAGTTAGGGTCCAAGCAGCTGACGGGACACGTTCTAGCGACAAAAAACACCACATGTAACGTGATAAAATCAGGGCCAACTGCTCGAAAAAGAAATGACAAGGGGTAACCGCCTACGCTCTCAAACCGAGAACCGACTGCTGGCCTTCTGGCCTCGAAAAACCGTCCCCGGCTCCGCTGGCACGCAAGTCCATTGTCGCCTGAACAAACGACCGCGATGCGACATTCTATCGCGCACCGATACTGTATCAACTTCAGCCCACTATCACCCGCTCGATTGCCCCCCGCCAAGCCCAGGACACGCGCGCGCGCCAGCTTAATAGGATCTTCTCACGGTATATTCGCGGCGCTTTTTGATCGAAAAGCTGGGCCAAAGTAAAACGACGCCCAATGGACGCCGATGGTTTCGAATCCGAGCGATTGCGGCTATATGGTGCTCTGTTTTTTACTTTCAGTTTAGTGAGGTTACCCCTGCTCTAAGAATGATAGATTTTATCCCATAGAAAAACAAAAACCTATAATTAATTAAGGGTAAAACAAAACAAAAGTGACCCAATGCTTATAAACATCTAAAAAAACGCCGGTGGCAGTTGTCATTTGTCTGTTATTTTGCGAACGGACCTATAATGTAGACAGCATCTTGTGGTAAAATGTCTTGGTAATACTGTTAAGAACCACATGGGTAATGGGTATATCTCAGGCATTACAACGAATAACCTTTACGGACAAGGTTTGGGGACTCTGGCCGCATGATTGGTCCTGGCAGTTCGCTCAACGTACGCAACAATAGGATGTTTGCAAAGGTTTGCCGAACAATTTCTTGCAGTGTTATAAACAAGTCATTTAAAAATGACTTAGGTCCCAGTCAAGTCATTTTGAATAAATAAAAGGGGATCCTAGTCCAAGTTCCAGTTAAGTAACAATTAGAGCAGATCAATTTCCAAGCCAACTCCATGTTATGAAAATTAAACGTTGAACTGCTAAAGTTGGTAAATTCGTCCGATTTTGAGCAATAACTCAACTAAAAAATAACACAAAACGCAACATATAGCAAGCCTATTGTTTTATATGCACAAATTAAGATAAATGACCAAATTCTACAACAAGCAAACACTTCATTTCAACCTAAGTCATTTGTCCAAAAGACTTAGTCAAGTCATCAGTCCAAAAAAAATATTAGTCAAGTCAAGTCATTTTGCCCAAAACGAGTGCACTTAAGTTAAGTCATTGATTTAAGTCATTACAAAACTGATTTCTTGCGCGTAGTAAGAGCTACGTTTAAACCGAAATTACTGGCCTGGAAGTGTGTAAGGCTGACCGTTTCTTATTATGTAACAAAAATCTGTGAATCGCCACTGTTTAACCCAAATTTGAACAGGGCTGCGGATAAAAAATATCGACGACACGTTTTTTTGTATAATTAACCTTTGAGCCTTGCGTGAGAGAGTAAGTTATCACTGGGAAAGGGGGAAAGTTGCCTATCGCTTTCGACCTGTCAAGATGAAACAGCCACTGCGATAAGTTATTACTTCTCTCTCGCATTCCACTCGACCGAGAAATGGATAAAATACACACGAGCTGGGGGCAACAACCAAACGACGGCCGCCATTCCTGAGTTCGCAGCTGGGGCGGCGAGACGCCTATTTATAACCGCGAGTGTGACGTCACAGAAGGCGTCGAGAAGCACGGCGAGAGCGATGGATATTCGCGCTCACGAGACGTCGTTGACTTTTCGACGGATCGCCGGGTTTAGCTGAAGCGGCAATGGTTAAGTGTCTCTCGGAGCTTGAAGCTTGCAAACGAATGCCGTCCGGCATAGAAAGAGCTTTCGTTAAAAGCCAAGACATTGTGTCACATGGCTTCTTCAACCTCAACTGACGAAAGCACAACCGGATTTTAAACCATAAATTTAAGTTCTACTTACTTAAAATTGAAATAACACATATTTGTGGCCTACAGAACACCGCCACGTGGTTATGGTTGAGAAAACACAGAATTTTTCTGTCTTTGCGTACCACATTGTTTCAAAAGAACCATTTTACTCAAACTTATTTTTCCCGATTAAATCAAAACCAGTTAAAAGTGACATACGTGATGGATTTTGATTAGCCAAAACACGTGACTCTTTTTCAGCAGAATAGCGTTTTTGTGCTTTTTGCTGACTGCTGGAAAAATTCGGGGATTACAAACACATGTGTAAGGCACTTCATTATTGGATGAGGCTTGTAATATGAAAGCACCAGATATACACAACGGCGACCATTTGTTTAGGGTTAGAATTAGGGTTTCAAATTCGATCGCCACATTCCACCTGATCGATCGCGTCGAATATGTGTTACGTCATTACAGTACACAAGCGGAACATTAAAATGACCAATTGTTGTCTGCACAAGTCTAATAACGCGTTCTTTGACGTAAAAAATTATCCCCCATCGCTGGCTGAGATTGAAATTAACGATCAACATGTTTAATAAGTGTTTTTGCGACTTTTTGTACCGAACCAGTCGATCGAGAGTCTCTAAAAAAATATTTCAGTCGATCGCAATCAAACATAAGTCGGCTACACTTCCCTAAACATCGTGTAACATGGATATTTTTCTTTAGGATGTAGCTTTTGTCTTTTTCTGACTGCTGAGAAAATTCTGGAATCTAAAACACGCGCTTAAACATCGCGTGGTTGAAAATAACCGAAATATTAGGAGAGAGCACTTCAATATTGGATAAGGCTTGCAATATGCAAGCAGCTAATGATTATTTCTTACAATATGAGAAAAATCATACATTAGCGCCACTTTAAGACAACAAAAGGGAACTTTTCAACTTACACGATTTCTGGAGTTTGACCTAAAGTACGAGCCTAAAAATAAAGTTGAAATCATCTTAGACTTAAATATATATATTAAGGATCTTGGCTCTGTCACGTCTGTACAATGAAGTCTGTGACTGGGTCTTCCACAAATTTTTTTCGGTATTAATTTGCTTTCGGTGGTTTTCCACGACCCCATGCGAATGCTCTTTGGTGGTGAAAATGACAAGGGAATTTGGGCAGAGGGAGAATTCGAGCCCGAGCTCGTCCTAATTTTCTCGAAAACTACCCGACTGAAAAAACCCTCTTTAGTTATTATTAGCAGCAGTTAATGGGTGCAATTCGTCATGGTAGGAGTCCACATTTTTTGCTTCGATCACACTTGTGTCACCCCGAATTCTGGCGTCTGCGGCCAAATACCAACTCCCCCGTAATCTCTGGTCCTTAAAACGCCCAAAGATTGAGGCGCGGTTTTGCCTCAAGCATAGTTCGGATGCTTTTCCGAACACTACGAAAATGCTTTCAGTCCAAATATATATACATTACTGTACTATGTAAGAACCCAATGCACAAATAAAGGCGAGTAGGCCTACAAGTTTGACCGCCAAGAGGGCTGAAGTTTAATGCTTAAAATAACAGTGTCCGGCATAAAATCTTAATCTTAGCGTGGTATAGAAATAGGGGTGTGTGTTTTATCACTTTTATTGAGTTAGTTCCTGTATCTTTTATTCGTCTGGGTTGCTAATTGTGGACTCACTGTACCGCTCAGGCCAGTTTATGGCGAACTTTCCCGTCTACGTCTCCTGTCAATGTGAAGCGTTGTGCGACGTTTTGCAATTAAAAACATGGTCCATATAATTGCCGCTCTTCTACATAGTTGTAATCTACAACACAGATGAAAATTGCTTTTCCATTAGTTTTGACATTTAAATGGAAAAAGTAATAAGAAGTTGAAGTTAGTAGATGTCCAACTTGTAGTACGTTGATGTGGGCCTGTACTTGTTACTCGGAATCTTGTTGTGCGAACCCATAGGGTCGCAACCCCTCAGATTGGGAACTTCTGGCTTAAGGAACAACCGAAAGTGGCGTTGAGAATTTCCCATATTTTTGTCATAACAGGGGCGCGGAAAACCGCACAACGGCGGATGCTCGCAAAAGTGAAAAAAAATCGAGAGCCTCTGCGTCGAAACATTCCTCCTTAAGTGTCATAACCAGCCTCGCGGTAAATGTCAAGGGCCTCTGTAGAGACGAAAATGTACCGAGAATCCAGCTTTCAGCAGTTCACGTCAGCTGGTGGCTATATGACGCGAGTTCGACTTTGGCGATCTGTTGTTTCAGCAGGCCCGCTATTTCCGTTTGTTACGTCACAAGAGTGATGCGCGCGAAATTGAAATAAAAAGTGGCTGTGTGGTGGGCGTTTTGACAAGGTAATTATACTGCTTTTCAAAGGTTAAGAGTTTTATATATTATCTGAAATTTTGCACGTCGTAACGCATAAATATATGTTGCGTTTTTTTATGTTTAAGTTGAGTTATTGCTAATAGCAGACAAATTTTTATGACAATACTAGTCTTGGATTTGGCCTGCTTTAATCGTGACTTGACTTAAACAACTGCTGACTTGGCTGGGACTTGACTTGAAACTTATTTAAAAATACTGGACTTGTTCTTTTATATTACAAATGGACACATCACTATAGGGATATCTCTATAATGAAAACCTTTATATAAATTTTTTTCGAGACACCGCTCCAACCGCCAACCCCTGCAACGTTAAGTATCCATCGATCTTAGTCCTGCTTTATCGTGATAGCGATTGAAAGGTGGTTTCTGGTTAGCCAGGTTCCTGATATTGCTGCTGGCATTGATGTGCGCCGGGCCGAAGCCAGGATGTTGATTGTACAGCACAATGACTCGCTGTTTGGCGCTTTGACAGAATTTACGTCATTTTTCGATGAACAACCTTTTATTTGTTGTGGGGAATTTTGCATCGAAATGATAGGTATTAATTTTTCAGTTTCGTTAACCGTGATACAATCTTTACTGATTCTAATAAGCCCTCCTATGCAGTGCTGTAATGACTTTAGCCAATGCTTTTAATTATGTGCACTTAACACTTAACACATTGAGATAAATTGTTTAATTTTATAGTGGGTTTGGAAGAGTCGCTTAAAATGATTTACGACACTGCTTTTATGTCAAAATGACTTAACATATAACAACTATATATTCGTGCAATCTCTGTAACGATAACATAAAACAGCCAAGTGTGACGTTAAAATTTACATTTTAAAAATTGGGATTGCTGACACTTATTTAGCGCTTCGTTCACGTTAGACAGTTACACAACATCTTGTATTATTGTGCCAAAATTGACATGGTGAAACCACTCAAAAAAAAATATAACAGTTCTCTTTGTTAACGTATTTTGGATTGTAACATTGGCGTGCGAGGGAGTATAAACTTCAACGACGGTAATAATATCATTTTTTACCTTCTTTAATGAGAGTAAAACTTCTTTAATTAGAGGCAAATCTAATGAGAGTGGAATAAGGTTGCACTATTCACGTCAAACTTAGAGTTTTCATTAAAATATTTATAGGTTGCCGAAAACGCTGGAGAAGAAATACAATAACTATAGAGGAGCTGTTTTCTGATTAAAGTTTATTCGTTTCAGATTTGCATTTCGCTGGTCCATTGTGCCCCGTGTCATAGCGGCGTATCGTGAATCTTTGCCGTTTTAAAACGGGTTCTTTTACTGGACAGTTCATATATATATGCATTAATGGCCTTTTTACTGCATTTAGTGTGGGCTGGTTGCTTGAAAGTTGAACTGGATGATTTGTGTGCACTTTCAGGAAGTCGAACACCGCGAACATATAAATCACGACAAGCGTACGTGAGTAGAAAATGTAGCCGCAACATTGTTATATAATGGAACGCGTCACCAACGAATGCGTGAAAAAAAACGCGCAAAATGAATCCAAAAAAGGAATACGTTATTCCATGCAAACATCCAGTAACCGATTAATCTCAATTAAGGGGCTTGGAGCGTTGGTCGAGGTTGGGAGAAAATGCGTACCGCGTTAAGCTAAACTTCGAGGTCAACAGCGAACAGAAAGGTATATTGTGCTCGGCTAATGGCCATTAACGCTCAATACTGCACAACAGCGCAGCACCATTGTTGTAATGACTTAAGTTGATGACTTGACGCAAAATTTTAAAATGACTTAACTTGACTACAGTCTTTTGAACGAAATGAATCGAATTCATTCAAGTCTTTGGACAAAATGACTCGAATTGACTTAAATCTTTTAAGGGTTGATATGAAGTGTTTTCATTGGGCATTTTTCATTAGAAAATTGGGTTATTTATCTTGCACTTAAAACAATTTGCTTGAAAATAAATAAAACAATTTTTTACTTATGTTGGGTTTTGTGTTATTTTTAGTTGAGTTACTCCTCATATAATCGGACGAGTTTGCCAATATTAATAGTTTAACGTTTAATTTTTATGACAAGGACTTGACTTGAGATTGAGTTTCTCTAATTATGACTTGGAGTTGACTTGTTATGTATTCAAATGACTTGACTTGGACTTACAACACTGCTCGTTGCACAGATACGCCACTGACTCTTGCTGTAGCGGCAAAACCGTGACAGCACGATCGCTGACACGCCAATGCCGCCTTCCACTAGTTTTTAGCGTGTACACGCTTTGCACCCTGGACGGGTTCAAGTTCGCCAGAGCGCAAAACCATCGTCGCTCTGCACGCCCGGCGCCAGTCAAAGGGGGCACGCCCCCGAAAACCCCCTAGGCCCCATTCCTGGCGTTCTAATGTGGAACGATTCGGGCTCGAAAACCGCCCCACTGATTTAGCGAATTTTTACCGGGTCATTATCAAAGAGTAATTTAAGTATGTTCAGTTACTCTGGAATCCAGTATAATCCTCTTAATTGATCATGCCAGCTTCTCAAATATTAGAAAGAAAACCTACTTTAAAATATGTGATCTGTTTTGATTTCAAGTACCTGACGTCCGTATTTGGTCTTGTGAGGATATGTTACTACACAAACTTATAAAGGTTTAACTTATAAAGGTTTAGGAACAATACAAGTAATAAGAAGTAAGCTTGTAAATGTAGCGATGCAGCTCACAGACCCATAGATGAAATCTTCATCGAAAAGTTTGAGTTGACATGTTTAAATCCTTGTCTCCATTATTTTAAAAGTTAGACTAAAATTTAAGCTAGCTTGAGGCTTATTGCGTCGAAAAAGTTAATTTTCCTTAGCGGTACGAGCTTGATGTTAAATATAGATAAGACGCCACAACTAATTGATCACACGCCCCTCTATCAATGGGGTGGAAAATATTTGAGTTTTTTTAGCCTAATTTACTAATTTAATATTTTAAGAAGCATAATGGTGTTGATGAGGTTTATGTTAAATGTAGGGCGTGTTCTACTTTACTTAACTCCTCTGAACCCCTCTGCCCTCCATCCCCATACAACCCTTCTTTGCGTTCGGGAAATTTCGGTTAGATTCGGTGAGAGATTACAAACTTTGTCCACTTTAAACGAAAGCGTTTTTGAACTTTTATAAAAACAAATGAACTATTACTAATGGCAACAAGCGTTTAAAACTGGTATACGAAGACTAAAACGCTATATATCTGGAAAAGCCTTTTTTTCTTATAATATTGTATATATTTATAGTAGATTTGCTAATATATTTTATAGAAAATTTGCCTTTATAGGTGGAAATGGAACGTACGATCGCAAACAATGACTGTTAAGCACAAAGTAATTTGGTATCGGATCGGCACCGATACCGCCCTAATGTCTGCCGAGTACCGATACTACCACTTGGTATCGGGTATCGGCTACGATCCGATATTATCGGACATGCCTACTGGTGATGCCAGCCTTGCCCAACCCAACTGCTGCAATCTCCCTATAATCTCGTTTAAATGAAAGTTTTAAGCTCGAATAAGGTTATTTTTTTTAGATTCCAAAGAATTCCTTTCGAATCGGCATAGGCACAACTATATAGATGTACTGTAGATCAAGTCTTAGTATCGATAGTATAGGACGATGTTGGTGCCGATTCGATAATAAATTAAATTGCGCAGCCCGATCTTAAAAAAAAAAGAAGTAAAAAAAGGGAGCGAGTTCAGAACGTTATTAATCACAACAAGGCGTCAATGTTCGTGATGATGTAGCTTCAAATAATTTTACAACCTCGGTCTGGGTTTGACTTTTGTATTTGCGGATCCGGGACTCGGGTTCAAAAATATCGGGGCGCGATTGCGATTCTGACCTGCGCAGATGAACCGGGCGATAAACTTGAGGACTTGTTTGATCGCGGTGGCTAAAAGCGCCGCCCCAAAAGCGAGTTTTCGTCACAATGCTAGCACCTGCAAACGAGGCGCAAATAGCGGTCGATAGCGAAATCTCAAATCTTTCGCCTGCCCCAGTATTCCGGATGCGGGCAAAGCTGGTAAACCGTGGGGTTACACAAAATCTGGCGCTGAGAAGCTGGCTAGAATTCAACCTGTTACGTAATGCTTAAGTGGAAAGGAACTTGGCATGCCTTTTAAGGCTTTGGAGCAAAACCTTGGGAACCATTCGTTCGGCAAAGCGCCGCATTTTGCCTCCGATGATGGATTTCGTTGTCTTTTGGTTGAGCGGCGTTTTGTGGAGAATCGCCCTATATAAGAAATACTATCTCAGGCTTGTAAACGAGTGTTGAAGGATTCGCTTTTCTGAAATAAGCCTTTGGCAGAATTAGCAAAGTTTACTACAGTATTTCGCCGTTGTTCACAATATATTCATTTTAAATAATGCTCCAATTATAGAAACTCGGACTGATAACAATTGCGTCCCACCTTTTATAAGTGATGCTTGAATTGCTTCTCAGTCACATTAAATGAAGATGATTCAATCTCTATGGAAACGTCTTAATCAAGATGACGTCGATCTACACTCGACCTTTTTGGCTTTGAAATTCATTATTATCAAGCTATATTCGTTTCAACTTTGGCACTTGCAGAGTTTGACTTTTACCCACTTTGCATTTCGTCTTTGCTGCTTTAACTCGTTACCTTTGCACTATAATGGATCTGATACTTCGTTTTATTGCGATACCGATATCCGTTATTTTTGACGCAAAGTTCTGCGATCCGATTAGATACCAAATTACGTCATAACTGAGCTCAAACAAGCAAAAAAATTAAAATTGGAAAACGATTTTTTAAAAAAAAAGGTTTTTAATGTTTACAAATTTTCAGGCCAAAATCATCTGTAGTAAAAAGTGTACCTACCTCAGTTTGTTAAGTTACCGTCATTTCGATAAATTTAACTTTCAAGGTTGGTTTTGCACCATCCTAGCATCGGATGAGTACCGATACTAACATTTGGCATCGGATATCGCCTCTAAAACGATATCATTGTACATCACTCCTGCTTCCATCGATTGTGTTTCATCATTTTTACTAAGTTTTAATTTCATCAGGGGAATAACCGCGTATTACGGGTTTGGTAGCCGAGCTATTGATAATACCGAGATGTTTTAAAACAATGTTTAGGTAATCTTTGGACAAACTATTTTACTACATACTTTTTAACATGGTGTGTAAAGGGCTTATTCCTGTAATTCCTTCAAGCGAAACATGTTGGTTTAATTTGTTGAACGTTGATACGCTTTGACTTTCTTATCATGGAACTCCTATATGGCATCAATCACTATGTTGTGGCCTGTTAATCAATACGGTCGATTAAAAACAAGCAAGCAAACAAAACAAAAAGCATACGTTCGTGTACCCCCGTTTGCAAACGTTTCTCTATAAAGCTACAGGCCACTTGGACTTTGTGCAAGTTTGCAGGATGTCCCCCCTGAATAACGAACCCCTCACCGAATCTGCCCCGGGCCAACTTTTAACCTTCGCTTGATCGATGCCTTTCGCGAACTAGAACAATTAAAAGTTCAAGCAAACTGCCGCAGCGCATTAGAAGGAAGTCGCCCTGTTGTGTTTAGGATGTTGCCCTCAGGTCGCTGATAAAATATTGCAGAGCGGCGTTTACACGAACCATTTATTATATCGCCAATTTTGCAGCACACAAAAATGTCTAAATAAAGCGACATTTAAAGCGAAGTTATGTATATTGCCATAGTGTTGGAAGCAACAACATCATAAAGCCAACTAGGCAATTATATCCACAGCGGACGAACATCTAAATTAAGTCGATATATAGATCAAAGTTTTTGGAATAAGTCCTAAACCCAACGGAATAATATTTAAATTGCTAAAATAAGGAAAGTAAGGAAAGTTGACGCTTAAGTTTGTCACGCTTTTCATAGCCGCGAATGGGGATGGCTCCAGGATGCGTCTGTTATTTAAAAACAATTAAAAGAAAAGCCTGAGAACAAACCAAGGATTCCAGCTGGATTCGGATTCAAGGAACGCGCCGAAGGTCTTTGGAACACTATACACTTTTTTTTTTTTTTTTAGTTATTTGATTTTTACACTGATGATGGAAGTAGGTATCATTTTGTTAACGTTTTACATTTAATCTTAAAGTCTTTAACCGGAACGTTCGACAAAATAAACAAGTCCTGGAAGACATAATCATGTATTATATGAAAATGAATTATACCACACCTATATGAGTGGACTGCTTAATATCCACCCTAATTAAGTTACGTAAACAGTTGAAATAAAGGCTGTAGAGTCGGACTTTGAATATTTTTAACCGACTCGACAAAATCTTACATTTGACCGGAGTCGAACTATTGCTGAAACGTCTGTAAATTGCGAAATTTCGATTTTATTGCAACTTATGGCTTTGGTATTTTTACTGGCATCGAAGAAATTTCCGAGATTATTGAAATCCACTAAACTTTCCTCTAATATATTGGATATATATTTACTATATAACGCCCGAACGAAAAACGGGAACAGCATGAAGCAAGATTTCAGTGAAGTGATCAAGACTGTGCCTTTCCAATTGTCAATTTTTACAAAGCGAAATGGTTTCGTTTCGCTATTTCGGTTTGCTATTTGCGTGAAAGAGTGCCTTGAAACGCACCGTAAATGCCAAAAAAACCTTCGAGATGTTTCTATCCAAACCAAAAGCGCCTCTGAATTAGCATATAAGTGGAGCGATCGATACAGCCATTGTGGCAGCTAACCGCCAGGGCTTTCAGAAGAGGTATAGGCTGCATTAAGGCCACGGTCTACCGCAACATGAGTGATGTACTTTCGCCAAACGGCTCCAAAACTCAGCTAATGGTTGGTGGCTTTTTAAATGGTGCTCCTTCCATGGATATGTGACTTTTTGCGTTGACTTAGCTCGCATGGTATTTTTCAATAGACACTATAAAATACAACCAAATTGAAACTAAGCTTCGAAGTAGTTTTACGGCAGTCAATCTTCCATTGCCACGTCAAAAGCATACAATTTATTTTTCTTTGGGGTAAAAATATCGTAGCAAAGAAACCTTAAAACGGTCATTTTTTAGTTACTAACTCATGCTTGTGGCGTAATTCTGGAAATTCCTGCCAAAGTTTGAAACAATCGGTCAAGAAATGCAAACATTTTGCCAAATTGTTTCTGACTGTCATACATGGTTTATGTGTAATTGTCCAAAATTGGGGTTGTCATAGACTTTCATAAACTGAAAAGGCGACAACAAAAAAGATGGGGACCACTGTTATAGAAAGGGGAATCTCTTAACAATAATATCATATAGCCGTCCTTGTTTTTGTGCAAGAGATATTCCTCTTGGGTGTACGTGACCCATACGGATTCACGTTCCATATCACTTAGTTCAAATGAGGCTCGACAAGCAAAGACAAGAGTGAGTTAAATCCAATGTTGTTTTACGGGAAATCGCTTATCTTAGAACATTTAAGGTTGCGCACGCGAGGGCTGATGCTAATTGTTTTGCGGTAAAACGGTAACCGATCAGACTGAGGGTCAGGTGGCGAAACGTGCTTCTGACACGTCGGCCGGATTCGCCACGAGTGTCTTAGATATCGCTCGATGCGTTTTTCATTAGGCTGTTAAAGTAACCAAGCCCTCTGGCAAACAATGACTGCGCACGCTAACCAAAGCTTAAAGCGAATTTGCGACAATCATTCAAGGCAGTGTTACAAAGTGAGGGCCGACCAAATGCTTTGGGCGATCCACGAAATGGGCTACTTTTAATAAGAATGCTACATTATAGCGATTCGCGAAATGTGCAAAAACGCCGCTATACCCTTTATTTTGAAGGTGTCCAAAGAGTTTCAATGCAAGGTGGAATTGAAAATACGTTTACATCATTTCAAAGTTCGGCGCACGTTTTCCAAATTTACTTGCTGATAATATAAATCAAAAACAGCTCCTCTGGTAATTGTAATTGTTAACCAACATTTCGGCAACCTATACAAGCCGCCTTCGTCAGGGTGAATGACACTGAACGCTCGTACAATAAATGGAAAGCAAAACAAGGAAAAAAGCAGAAATAAACGCGAGTAACGAAACGATAAGAAAATAATTAGCGACTGCCTCTAGTCCTTCAGCAGGTGCTTGTAGCATGCAGAAAGCATCACGTCAGTTTTGGCGTTCATTTTTTACTTGCTGATATTCCACTCCAAAAGGTACGTCCCAAACCTATTTCTCCACCTGTTTTGCCCACCAGTACGCCAACCAGTGCTAGATGGGAGGTTAGGGCTGGGTTTTACTGCAAACCAGCCATTGTAAACCGTCCGTATTCAGTCGAAAAACTGTTAAACTGGCGTGCCGGTCGAGCGGCGCTTATATAGGCCTATTACGATTTATTTGAAGGAGGCATCGCAAGGCTCGTAAAGCCAGCGCCGGGAAGATGGATATTTTATAGCGTTTTGCGTTGCCGCTCATAATACTCTTAGTCAAAAACAACAAATATTCATTAGACTTTCCTATCTCAGTCAAAGTCAGTAAAAGAAAAAAATATCATGATTTCTTTTTTAAATGACTAGAACTTATTAATGACTGACTTTGACTACGGAAGGAAAGTCTAAAGAATATTTGCTCCCATATGAAGCCATAGTCAACATTTACGTGTAAGGGAGAGAAGACATCTTCATATTTTACACATTCAGTTTGTCATAGTCAACAACAGGTTTTTGAATGTTTGCCTTTTGATTACATGTTGATAATATGACCTCGGCCAGCATGGATGAAGCTTGTTCATTGAACAGTTGAAACCTGTTCAGAGGAGAGCGTATACTGGTGGCGTGTCGTTCCAGAAATCGTTAACCAAAAGCACTGCACATATGTTACCCCCAATTTTTTTCCCGGAAATTCCATAAATATAGTAATCAAAGCGAAAGAAAATCAGTTATTTTGCACCCAAACTGATTGTTGGGTCTGAAAACACCCCTCTGACTATACAACAGATATACGTTTTTGTTAGTTGGAATTTGACCCATGGCCCGCTATACCCCAACCCAACATCACCCCGAATCCATGATCCCCAAACTAAAGAAAACTTAAACCACTTAGACCCCTATTAACATATAAACAATAAAAAGAAACAAATTGAGAAAATCGAAGATGCAAAGCGATGTACTAAAACATTTTCAAAGTGAGTAACGACTTATCAAGGTGTCCTTATTACCAGTCGTTTCGCAGATAAAACTAAATGTACTTGCTCAGCGCTGACCGAAATTCGGTCAATTACTCAACATTTCACGAGCTTTGAATCTACTACAGCTATGTGAGCAATATATAAAAAGATGTCCTACACCATAACCTAAAGCGTGCAATTAACAAACCAATACCCTTCGAAAGACTAAACCTGGTCAGCAAACCCTTAACAAACCCTCCCAACCCCTGCTAGTCTTAAAAAAAAGTTAAAAAACTTAACCCTTCTTATTTATGAATGTATTATTACTTTACTATGTATTTTACTTTACTTACACGATGCCAGTATAGGCGAAATATATTCTTTTAAAATTGTCTGATCCTGGTTTTACCCCGCTTTTCAAACTTTGTGTTTTATTGTTTAAAACCTCCCCATAAACATTCCCTGGTTTGGGGCGAGATGCGCTGAGTAGCTCCGAAAATTGTTGTGACGGATAAGACACGACCCTTGGCCCCTCGCGACTTGGATGTGAGAGCGCGGCTTGTTTTGGCCGAGCAAACATTTGCCTTCTGATTCAGCCCGCGAAAGCCAAGTCCGCTAACACGCGTGAGGCCGGTAAAAGGTCGTTTGTGTTTGCGCGCTTTTGTACGATATGTCCAGACGTTTTCAGTAAAGAAAAAGTGGCCCAAATAAATGATAAAAGATTCATTCCTTGGGCCACATTTTTTCTACTGAAGATCACCAACAGATCCATGTTTATTGTTCCAGACGTTTTTTTTAGTATTATTTTTACGCGATAATAAGTAACACACCAGAAGAAATAGACTTACTATAGATAAAAGATATATATCACCTAATGGAAATCGACAGGTATACGTTTAAAGACTGTCCCATTCAACTCGAAATGCTGCGAGATTCTAATTCCCAGCGCAATGTGGTATTCTGATTTTTACTGTCCGGACGTTTTTCGGTAAGGAATCCGTTTTGAAAAGTGTTGCGACACTATAGTGATGAGATTTGGCCGGTTTAAACCTGTATGCTCAAGTTCTTGTATTTTTATAGGTTCGAGGAGTTGCTTGTGAGCAATTAAATATTGCTTATGTCGGCTTGTTTGGAAAATCCCAAACTAGACATGCGAGAAAGCCGTTTCTGTAGTTGTTTATTTGAACACACTTATTTTCGTAAACTATTTAGTTTAAGATGCACGTGCTGTATTAGGACAGATTCGGCGAGTCTGCGATGGCTTTTCGGTGTACTATTGATACGGAAGCCGTAATCGTTGGTCATAAAGCAACTTCCGAGGGGCTAGATCACAGATGTTATTAAACACATATGTTTGTGTGTGTCTTTCATTGATTGATACGGACTGATGATCCCCCAGTGTGAAGTTGCTTGTACTAACAAAATGTGCAAGCATTGGCGCATGGTTGTTTCTCGACTCGCTCCTCTCTGAGCCTGCATAGTTCAGTTGGTAGAGCGACGGTCCCGGCTTGACCGGAGATCGTGAGTTCGAAACTCACTGCAGGCCAGTTGTTTTTCTGGCTTGCTCTGCTTGCATCATAGATCAACAGATTCGGCGAGTCTGCGATGGCTTTTCGGTGTGCTGTATCAGGGTGCTTCGTATTCTTGGGCCAACTCCTTTTTTACCTTCTAGAAAAAATAGGTTCTTAATACTTTAAAACGAAACACTCCTCGAGTACAACAGTTTAGTTTTCATTTTATGAGAAAATTATAAATAGAATGTTTTTGTTGACATAGGACTTCCCATGTCAAATACAGGAAGTAAATTGACATGAAAAGTGCACAGTTAAGTTGACAAACAACTCCGTGTGATTGTTGTAACACAATATGCAAATTCTAGTCTTCGAACACCACAATTTTCGATTGGCATATTTTTTACAGTTTTCTACCCAAGCGTGGGTTTGATTTCACCCTTGTATTATTTTCACGACTCCTTAACCTTACATAACAGCATGGGGTGTGGCGGGGGTGTGACAGATGAGACGTTGCGCAGATGGCGAGATATCGTTGCGCATACAATCTCAAACACATTGGTCGCCTACACAAAACAATAAAGATACCAGCCTTTCGTTTCAGACCGGTGTAAAGGTGGGGGGGGGGGGTGTGTTTGGTAGCCGGCAGCCAACCATGTTTGCGAAGGGCTGAAATGCGTTTGCGTTCGAGGGCGTGTTTTGATTATAGTTTTCGTTTCTCGGCTTGCGGCGACGGGCTGTGAGCACCCGTGCCTTTCACCACGCTTTCGCAATCACAGGGTGGACATTTCCACGCTATAAATCTCAAACTATTGGTGTTGGTGGAAATTCCACGCTTAGGAGTTTTATTTCCACCTTTACATGATAGTAGAATTTAACATCGTTTTCACAAATTTTCACCCCAAGGTGGATTATTACAACCTTCAAATTTTAAGTGCAATTGTGCTCGAGCTAATCTAAGCAGCGTTTTGTCGCTACTAACCGAATGCGGATGTTATATAGGTCCCATATAGGCAAATAGAGAAGTTAGCAGTTCAATTATTGCGGTTTGTACAGCGCCTGGGCGTTATGGGCCGGGTCAGTTTTGCAAACGTTTAAAGTGCATTGTCTTTGATGTGCGACTATTTGCCAGTGACGTCAGAAGCTCGTTGACGGATAGTTCGCGGTTCCGAGCTATTCTGTCAATCAGTAGACCGCTGTGGTTCCGCAGCTGTACTTTCGAAATCCAGTCACGACGAAAACGGTTTTGGAACTTGATCGCCGAACTGGAGTTAGGGGAAGACGTAAAGTACTTCTAAATCTTTTTCGAAACCCGTTTCTTCGAAAAAATAGTGCTTTATTTAAATTCTTAAGACTGTGGATGTTTTGTATAAAATGCTTTCGAAAAGCTTCTTTGGATTTTGTTTTACAGCTGCAACTTTCCTAGGTTTCACTTTAAAACCAAAAAATAGCTTATTTTCACTTTTCAAGTTTTCTTAAACACCGGGAGATGTCCTACCCGCAATATTATGATTCCACTACGATAAAAGGGGGTTTTCAGCCATTTAACAATATCAACAAAATGTACCAACCGACACTACACACCAATGTTGCAATAACTCAAGTAATTGAGTGCGCTTCAGTGCATTTAAGTCACTTTTTGAACCGACTTTACTTGATTTAGGAATTTTGAGCAACGTAACTTAATTTGACCTTAGTCTTTGAACAAATGACTTTAGGTTAAAACGAAGTGTTTTCACAAAGCAATTTTTACATAAATTCGGGTTATTAGTTTTAACTTTTCTTTAAACGTTTTATCTTTATGACATGGACTTGACTTGCTTTAATTACGACGTGACTGGGACTTGACTTGTTAATGACTTGACTGGGACTTGAATCATTGAAAAATGACTTGTTTACAACATTGCCAAACACTCGATAACACGGCAACTTCGCACCACACCGCGTGCGCCATAACCTTATCACAACGAGTCGAAAATCCACAAAGCGACAATGTGACAAAGTGTTGCCCGACGCGCCTGAGCGCAAATCGAGCTGTAGTTGTGTACGTTGTGCGCGCGACAGGCGTAGAGCGGCGCCCCCTTTTTTCTACCGCTTGCCGTTCTGCGCCAGGGCGATATAAGACCCATGCCTTGCGTGCTGAGCGAAGGCAGAAGGGCCTTCGGTAGGGTTCGAAGTCTATCGCTGCCGCCAGCGCTTTAAGGTGATAAGGCACGCGTGCCCTCGCGCAAGAATAGACGGAGCTTGGGGCCGCGAGAAGCCATGCTGCTACTGCTGTTTTTGCAGTGTGTTTGAAATCAGGTGAAGCGTTTTAGCGTGTGTAGTTTAATTTCAGCCAATAGGGCTTGCAAATGGAACTCTCTATTGTTTTGCTAACTTCGCCAAGTGATTTTACTTCATATCAAGCAACATTACGAGTTTCTGTCAGCCAATTGCAGTCTACAACACTTTTAAATCCTTGGATATTTAAAGTTTTTGCCGACTTGCGCGCATACGGATGAAACGGCTAGTCAACTGAATTGCAGGTTCAGTGTAGCTACTTCCCCTTTGCAAATTTAGGGCAATCAAGTTTCGGGTGTTGTTATTGCTGACATTGGCAGGAATGCTATTTCGGGTCAAGCAACTTTGGGAATGCTCCTAGTCGATTGCAGCGAGTCAGGTCAACCACCAATACGTGCAAACTGTAGCCAATAAAGCTTACCTTGATTTAAAGACTTTGCCCATGATTTGTGAAAACGACCTGTCGATTGGTGTCAGTAAAATGAAGTTTCATGTCACCTTTTTTAATCGCGAGCAATAACTGTTTTATATTGAAGGTGTGCTGATTTTGCAGGAGATTTAGTTGGTGTTTAGTGATTTTGCATTGGCTGTCAGTCGATCACGGGTTCAGTTTAATTACTACCCCACTTTAATTGTAGATAATTAATCTCGCAAACTTTGTTAGTTGATGACATCGTTTATTTGATTACAACGGTTAGTGGATTATAACAGTTAGTTGATTACAATGGTTAGTTGATTACAATGGTTAGTTGATTACATCAGTTAGTTGATTACAACAGTTAGTTGATTACAATGGTTGGTAATTACAGCAGTTTGATAATTGAAACGGTTAGTTGATTACAACGGTGCTAGAAACCCAAGCCTCGTGTCGCAAAAACATGCAGTGTCAGATTTTGTTTACATATTCCCCCTTTAGTCTTGAGGTCAATGCGGTTCCCTTTGCCAGGTGCGGGACCTCAACGTCCTCGCGCTAAACGTGCGCGTTTTGTTTTTAATTGCGCTTTTTAGGGTCTACGTGCACTTGCGGCTTCGGCACAGCTGGAAAGAAGCACGGACCAAGCTTCAACTTCCCGGCGCGGACGCCCCAGGTTAAATCAGGCGAGATGTCGTTTATTTGTAGGGCTCGCGATAACTATAATAAAACATACAGGCGTGGTAAACGAACTGATGGGAGCTGAACGTGGAAAGCTGTGCTTTGCGCCCGTCTGTTTGAGTTTTAAGGAATTAAAAAAATTGCACAGGGTTAAGTCAATTTTAAAATTAACAAGATCATAGCGTAAAAATAACCATGCAATAGCAACCCTTCAGTTAGTCTTTTCCGCAATGACAAACAAAGCGTTGGACTATAGCGGTTGGCGCATATTGTCTGTTGAAATTCGCTTTGCCGGATTCCGGTGCCACAAAGCCCGCAGAATGCAATTTGCCTTCCCGATGTCGGACACTTGTCGGCAAGTTGCAGACGTTGTTTTTTGATTGACAGATCTGTTTTGGCGTTAGAAAAAACTAGAATCTGTTTTGAGAGCGAATCAACTTGATTTGCATGAAAGTTATTCGGATTATTGACAAGACGACGAAAGTATGACGCCGCCTTTGATACAGCAAAGGATTAGGACGATGCAAGTGATTATTTTGTTAACGGTAAGTTTGCATGCAAAATTTAAAGATATTTTTTCTTTAGCGTAGATTCGTTCACAGTATATTCGCCGTTCAATTATGCTGAGCTACTGTTTGACCATTTCCGAGAAATATTAGAATCAGTAGTGGTTTACGCACAATAAGATGTCGAAAGTGATAAATAATATCACATTGCCAAAAACGAATCTTTTCGCAAGACTGTGTTTACTGGTTTCCAGTTTTTGTTTATAAAATCCAATTTTTAACTTATCAAGTTGTTGTAAACGTAACGCTTAAGTCATCTTGTGTACCACTATGTTTATACGCTCTAATTCAGGTGTAGCCGACTTATGTTTGGTTGCGATCGACTGGAAATATTTTTTAGAAACTCTCGATCGACTGGTTCGGTAAAAAAAGTCACTTATTTAACATTTTAAGCGTGAATTGCATTCCAAGCCAGTTTGTTAATTAGGCTTGTCCAGACAACAATTCGTCATTTTAATGTTCAGCTTGTGTGCGACAGCTACTTTAATGACGTAACAGACATTAAACGCGATCGACCAGGTGAAATGTGGCGATCGACGTGTTGGCTACCCCCGATATATAAATCAAATTAGATCAAAACATCCTTTTTTAATACCAACAAGCTTAAACCCATGGTCTTGCAGATGGGTTACAAAACCAGCTGTAAATCTGCTAGGCGCGTCAATCAATCAATCATCCAAAATTTCACGAGGCGTGTAAAAATACCTTGTAAAAGCAAGGGCGCCGACAAAGCCCAAATGTCGGCTGTCTCCGACATAAAGTAACCAATGGATCCTGGGCGGAATGTAAACATAGCTATGAAGGGGGAATGCGGTCCTAGCAAAAGGATTGCAGCGAAGCGCAAGACTCTAGATCTTTTGCGGCTTGCAATACGCCAACCGCGAAACATAGATAGCGGAAAAACGGAGTTGTGTGTCATGGCCTGGGGACCACGACCTCGACATTATAGGCTGTGATATTTCAGGCAAATATTGAAGATATTTAACGCAAAAATGCATAGTGGATCGGTTTATTAGGTTCTCTAAAAGCCTCGGATATCCACTGTTTTTCGTGTACAACCGTTATAACTCTGTGGGTCATGCGAGTGAACGGGTTTTACTCTAGTCAACATCTGAAATGCAAATAGAAGAACTTTTTCTAAACCTGCTTCGTTTACATGCAATGGCGTAAAAGTTTGCTGCGAATATGGTTTATTTTAACAAAACCAATTTGATCACTGCTTAGCGAGGCAGTCTTAGCTCACAATTAGGAGCTAGGCCCAACGGCAGAATTTCGACCCTATGAAATCTTCTGTGTCAATGGACCACTGTTCGAAACCCCTTAATTGTTTACAAGTGTTTAAAAACAAAGATGTTATGCTTTTTACGATTCTCTTGGCCACTTAAAAATCAGTCATCTCGTTTTCCTCAATGACGATAAAAGCTTTAAAAGTTAACAGTAAAAGTGTGTTTGGTGTAAAAAATATGACTAGAGCCACGGAGTTACCTAACGCAATTTGTTTTTTGTTTTAAAGTGACTGACAAATTGCGGTCCTTGTAAAGGAGCGGCAAACGCAAAAAAACGTCTGCCTAAAAAAACTCGAATAATGCCTCTCCAAGAGGTATAGATAGACTAAACTAAACCATCAAGGATGTAAAAAATCACCTGAAACTAAGATCTTGCGCGACGAGTGCTTTTGCAAACTGGCACTTTGTGTACTTTGTCTGACTCCGGCATTCCAAGGGGTGTGCGGCGCACCCGTTTCACCCCTGACCCCAGTTGCGCACTCAAGCGTAGCCGAGCGAAAGTGTAAATAGACGAATGTGGCGATTTGGTACCCGGGGAGAAAGCGCCCATTGAGCACTCGGCATTGTTCCACCACAATGGACCGCCCGAGCAAAATATTGACGCCGCATTCTCGGATAGTGCTGCTATGGCTACTTATTCCGTGTGTGTGATGATGATTTCGATTTTGGAGTGCGTATTAATGGCGGGGTTTTCTGTACTTGGACGAGGTATGGAGTGTGACAGAAATACTCGTTTAAGTACTCGGTAGTGATATCACGCCTATGTGGAGTCGTTATCAGGATTTATGGTTACTAAAAATAAAGAGAATTCCGACAATTCCAATAATTCGATTTAAAAAAAATAAACTTGTGAACTACCATTTTAGATTCCCAAGTTTTAAACCTAATAAAAATATGTTATCAATAGTAAAATGCTTAACGTTTACAAACTTTGCGTTCTCTTTACAAATAACATAACCTTAATCCTAACTTATAAAAGTTGTACCGCAATTGATTGCATGGAACTTTTATGACCTCGTTCATTCTCACATCCTCATTCCACTAGTACTTAAGTTTAACGTAACGATTCATTAAAAAAAACATCAAAGGTGTTGATGGTAACGGTTGGTTCTAGATAGAGTCTTGACATACTGACAAAACGTCCTTCTACACGTTGTGCTTTTCATGCATTATGGGTTTTTACACAAATTCTGGAAAAATCCCACTTCTTTACGAAATACCGGAATGTAGGTTACAACTCTAACTAGGAAACACAATATTTACAAATTAAATTACAATAAAATAGTAAAGGCTATTTTCCTGATTAAGCCGAGCTCTGTTGTTGATTTTCCTTCAGCGTCATTCGCACTCAACCAAATTTGCATTTACTTAACATTTCAAACATATCGGGCCCAGAAATTCGTCACACTTATTTTTCTTTCTCGCCCCAAACTATAACGATATTTGAAG
This sequence comes from Ascidiella aspersa, assembly GCF_963924565.1. Classification (NCBI taxonomy): domain Eukaryota; kingdom Metazoa; phylum Chordata; class Ascidiacea; order Phlebobranchia; family Ascidiidae; genus Ascidiella; species Ascidiella aspersa. The sequence continues at coordinate 35,833,361 of NC_139447.1, read as the reverse complement.
GGTGTCGCCAAGTATCGTCAACAGGAAATGGGTTAAGCCTGCTGCTGACAAGTCGTGACAATAACTTGCTTCATATTAAAAGAGCATGTATTTTCTCCCCATCGCAATTCAGACAATACTCCCGCATTTCGGCGCCCATTTTTAATGACAGGCAAACAAAAAAGGCCGCGTGGCAAACGCGGTGTTTTTTTCGGCCGAATTTTGCGCTATGCTTAGCGTGAAGCAAATTGCCTGAAGTCGTGAGCTCTGTAGCACTCCTTTCTGGCGAAAAAATGCGGCAAAGTCGCAATCGCACGAATGAATCGAGAGTCGGATAGGGTTGAAAACGAAGCCGGCTTTTAGAATTGGGTTTCTTAGAGCTCTCCGCTAAAAACTACTATACCTCATGCGTTTTCCATACATTTATTAAGCAATTTTATCACCAAAAATTAGCAATACAAGGATGTCTAAGCCTTAATTAACGACAAAAATAGTAATTGTGTTATATGCTTCACAAAGATTGTGTAATTTTGTTGTCTATTTTGCTTATTTTGCGACATTAAGACGTAATTTGGTATCGCGTCATCCGGCGATGGCCTACTTTTACCAAAAAGTGACTGGTAGCGGTATAAGTAAATCGCATTTCCCTATCTGAAAATTTGCTATAGTTATTTACTTTGAGTTAAATAAGAAGTATATCATACGTCCCAATTTAAAGCTTTGCTATTGTTATGTACTTTAGATAAGACACGAAGTACCCTACGTCCCTATTCGAAGCTTTGCTACAGTTGCTACAGTACTTAACCAATTTGTTAACAGTTGACAGCACACCTATAGCGAGTGTATAGGGAGAGTAGCGAGTGTGCGTCGTTGTAATGCAATCCAGGGCTTTGCGGTTTGCGGTTTGCCGAGCCTTGCTCTATGCGGCCACCTTATCTTGTAACAGATTTTTCGCGGTCGCTCAGAACGCTGGCGTACGTGACCCACAGGGGTGCACCTTTGAAGTTCACAAGTAACAGAACCTTTGCCAATCGGCAAAATGCTAAACCTCACTCGGCCTATCGGTTTTTAACGATTTCATTAATCAATTAGGCCTAATTGACCCCCAGCCTAAGTTTTATAACGTCTATTCGTGTTTCTATTTATTTTAGACAAAACTCTTTTAAGCAAATGACTTTTCTTGGAACCTACAACATTTTGAGCAAATCCTTAGGCTTGGAAATATCTTTTTACGGCAGATTTACTTGGCTGACTTCGACTAGGCGTGGAAGTAATTCTTTTCTACTAAAGTTCGTTAAAATTAATGTTTTTTTAGCCAATGGCTTAACCTACGCTTTTCAGTCAAATCATTTTAATTTAATTTAAAGTCTTCTGAAAAAATACTTCGCTTAAAGTGGACGATTCGGGTAAATGACTTGTTTTAGACTATAAGACTTTTTGGAAAATGACTTGACTTGGACTCAAGTTTGTCCAGAAAACAATTTCTGTGAACCAAATTATTTCGAAAAATAACTTTACATTGTCTTATGGGAAAATAAACTTTAAAGTCGCGTGACTTGTACTATGCCGAAGTTTCCCGGCTAGTCACTCCACTTGGTCAAAAACGTTTCGGAAAAATGACAGATAAATAATCAAGTACGTAAAAAGTGACCTTTTTTTCATCACCTTATCGCGGCGATTTTCATGCAACAAACAAGACTTAACCGACTATCAACGCTTGATTGGCACATTCCACTCAACCAAAAAAACGTCGCACAGCGGCGCTATTTTAATGGCCATGGGAACGCGCTTTCGCGCAAACTTAAAAGGCGCGCTAATACACCGGCTACTTCAAAGTCGACTCGTAATTGCAATGGACGGCGCTGAAGCCTGACACGATGCATTTCGCGCGAGGTCATAGCAGTGAACGGCAAGTTCGCTACGCTAAGTGGAATCATGTGTCCGTACAATGCCAGCTATGTATGAAGGGACCACCCGTGTATTCATATCTGCTGGGCCGCCGTCGAAATATAGCCCATGGGATTTGAGCAAAACGCGGTGCGAGATTATCCCGCCCGTTGGATGAAGCCTACAGACAATTGCATTTGCTGCTGATGCTTCGACTGGCATCCAGCTTACATCAGCACTTAAACCCGTCGCCTTGGGCTGGGAATTTGCCCTTGAAGGCGTCGGCGCCCCTCCGGCTTTTTGGAGTGCGTCATAAAAACAAAGCAGAGTACTGACGGGTAAAATGTGATTCATTTAATTAACCAATGACAAACTGAATGTGTGAAATATGAAGATATATCCTCGCCCTTAAATGTAAATGACGACAATGACTTCAAATGGAAGCAGCTGTTCTTTAGACTTTCCTGTCTTAGTCAAAGTTAGTCATTAATAAGCTTTGTGCGAAATATGTTTCTTATTTAAATTTAAGAAGAAAATCATTTAACTAAATGCAAGAGTTCCATTTCTTGGCGGAATATATTCTTCTTACTGAAACCTCAAGTAAAGTCTTTCGTCTAAAGAATAACCAATGCGCTAGTCAAACTATTAAAAATTCTAAATTTGATGCTGAGGTCCATTGACCCACATTGTCCACGGAGAGCAGATATACATAGGTCCAGTTTTCGCCTGGCCTTAAGATAAATAATATTTATTGAAAGTTTACACACCGGAATGGTATAGCAGCCCCAAACTTATGGGTGCAGATAAAACGGGTTAGTTATTCTAAGTCTATTGCACGATTCGGCAATTTTCTCCCTATTTTGCGCTAATACGCCAAGCCTAATTTCGCTAGCCCATACGAATCAAATGCAGTTTTTAATTTTCCTAACTTTTATGATTGATGACGCGAAAACGTTATCGTTGTACGCCACCAGCCTTCACTCGAGCGACTATTGGCTCCTCAACGTACAATTTTCCTCCCACCATTTCAACAGCCAAGGCAATACACATAATTAGGTACATTGTTAGAAGTGGGAGAGATTTCGGTTGGCCTGAGTAAAGCGCACAACAAACATTTTAGTACCGGTCGACCTTGATTCGAAGAAATTCCTCTGTTAACCCAGCAGAAAACTAATGAAAAGAACTTGTATTGAAACTCAGATGCTCATACACAGAAAAGCACTTTAAATACGTCAAAAGATAAATGTTTACCTACAGATTGAAAAAATCTCCCCCCCCCCCATAAAAAAAAATGTATTACAATTTATTGCGCAGAAAATACGTTTTTATCTCTATCGTACAATACATTTTGATCATTTCTAGTAGCTGAAGAACTCAACATAACACAAAAGGCTGTAAAAATGGATATGGAGGTCGGCATAATAAAAAAAGTAAAACTATACTGTTGTTTCTTCAAGCACAACACATATCTACTTGTGTGATTGTCAAGTATGGTATTGGGCCTTAAACACTGGTTACTTAGCGCAAAACAACGGGCGTCTATCGGCTCGAATCCTCAGCAAGCCGTTGGCATTTGCGCGGCGCCTGTATTTGCCGCCGCCCTGTTCCGCATCTTGGCTTTGTTTGCCTGGTTTATACACAATATATACGGGAAGCTTTTGCACGTCGTAGAGTCGGACAGGTTCGGCAAAATTGACCGCAAAGCCGCTGGCACGCGCGCCAAGGTAACTACTTTTGCGAAAGGCCAACCGCAAAGTTCGCCGGGTCAAGTTTGCGGTTATTGACGCAATGCGGTTTCCGCAACCTCGACCCCCGAAAAGAATTCAATTTCCCAAATAGTTTATCAATAAGAAAGATCAAAGTACTTTGAGCACATTGACAGGATCAGTTACTGGTCTTTTAAGGATTAAGTTTAACCCTTGTCTTGTTTACAGTAAAAATGTCTTGATTTCGGCCCAAGCCTTTTGCACAATGCTGAGCCACATTCCTTACAGGCAATTTACAAGTTAGTGGCTTAGGCGCGGCGTTGGGATTTTTACCTCTTAATTCCGGTGTCACTTGTAAATGTTAGTTCACTAATGAAATAAGATTTATTATGTAAGAAAGAGGAGCAAGTTCAAGCAATATGGCAAACAAGTCGATTTAAACGTTTCTGTAAGCACCTAAACAATCTCAGGTGTAGTCCAAAGTGTATGAAACGGTCAGAGGCCACCAAACCATGCCCACCCCAAACTATAGGCTACATTTAGTCAAGTTGATCTGTGCAAAGCTCGAATTTTTTTCAAGTCATATTCCAATATCTTCTATCTGCATAGATAACCCACGTATCCTTTTAACTGAAGTCTCGACAATTTATAAAAAAACGAATAATTTCAACACCAGCAGTTTTAGAATTAGTTGTTTTGTTACGTGACGTCATGACGTAATTTGTGACGTCGTCTAACAAATTTTCATAACCCGTGGTTTTACGCAGTGGCCTTCAATAGCTTCTACAAGAGTGTTTTTGACCTCACCAATGGTAGCTTCCCGACCACTAAGCCTCCTAACCCTGTATTCATCATACACAACACAGCCTTTTAGATCACTGTTGCTTAATCAGGTGAATGGTTCACCCCAGGGTGAATAAAATTTTGCAGGGGTGAACCAACCGAAAAGGGTGAATAGGGGTGAACCGTCAGAAATGGATGATAGCTTGCGAAACAAACTAAGTCATGTTGTGCTGTTTTATATAGACGAGATAGTTTTATCATATAATGAAACAAAGGTAAATTAAATCTGGATATAGATGCTAGGGGTAAACAAAACTAAAAAAAGTTTAAGAAGCAGTGCTTTAGATATTCCCAACCCTTTTCGCGATTTATGCGATGTTCGGAATTCCTAGTTTGGTTTTCACCCACAAAACATCCCCACAGCGCATTGAAATTAAATTAGGGCCTTACAAAGTCACTGTAGCCGCATCGTACTGGAAACTCCACGGCGGAATTGAGGTTGTAAAGTAATTGCTCCGCCCTCTTATTATGAGGGCAAAACGTGGACGGTGGCCGGACGTTATTTTCATTATAAGCCAAAGCGTGAATGAATTCGCTTATTAAATTTTTCCAGTGAAAGGAATCGCATAACATCCATCAATTTGTCGGAGAAAAACATTTCTGACTCTAAATAGTTTTTCGCAGGTCCGGCATATAAAGCCCGGAATCTTGTTTCGCTGGAAGTGATTTCAATTACACGCAACATGCAGAGATTTTAATTCGAGACTCCCTTTCCATCTATAAGCTGTTATAATGTTGCCGGACTGCTGCGAACAAAAATACCTACAACCTCTTTTCATGTTGCTAGCTGGTGATTCGTGTTTCGGGCGTATATAGTCGCAAACATTGCCAACAGAAATAGCCCGACAGGTGTCCATAGCGCCGCAGAGATGACTGAATTAATTTTCTGAAGTCAATAGATGCCAAATTTGGAATATCGTCTTACACCAGGTATTTTTTAACTAGGGTCCGTCAACTAATTTTAAGGGGTCCATGAAGGCCAAATTGTTCTAGTGTATATATAAGAAGAAATCAACTTTTTTTTTTTTTTTTTTTTTTTTTCAAGAAAGGAGAATAATTAAAAATAAAACGTTTTAGCACTGAATGTATTTTGACTGTATGTGACGTAAATTTATGACGTCATTTTTGATTTTTTTTTGCCTACCGTGGTCCACGCGAACCCCTGCCTTACACAAAACCACTGCTCTGCACGGTCTGGTGCCTTTGACGGGGGCGGGGTGGGTCGGCGCTAAGCACCCGCGGCCATTGTCATCGGGGTCGCCCAAATCCATTGTGACGTCATCGCCTGAGCTTGACTGACGGGTGCTGTCTGTCGTGAAATGTCACGGCAATATTGGGTAGGCGTGAATGGCGAAACGCTGTCTCGTTGAAACTTTGTGTTTCGTAAAACACAACAACTCAGGTGATGTTTTTCGCACTTCCTTCGCAGTTTAGACGAAAATCGAGGCGTTTTCTTGTTACTGTTGTGTTAATGTAAATAACTCTGCCAAATACGTGATAGTAAAGCAACCGTTTTAAGCGATATATGTCGACAGCAGTGAAAGTGCATTTATTTCTCAGATTTGCGTGTTTATTTTTTTGCCCACCAACCTCTCTTCACGTGAAAAGGCATATTGTGTCTCAATAAAAAGTTTGTGTTGAATAGAACCCATCCTTCATGTCAGAGTATCTGCTGAAATGAGTTGACGAATGACGCGAGCTTTGCAATTAAGTTAGGTGGAAATTTCACTAAACAAGCTTGTAGCATTAGACACGTTTAGTTTAATTCCTCTAAGCTTCGTAACCTTACAATGATAGAGGCAATTACACGAGTCCTAAAGTCTTGAATAAGACATCATAAATATTTTTAGAATATTGAGTCATACACTAAAATTAATTCAATCGAGCTAATAATGTGTAGATTGTGTTTGTTTTTCTATTTAAGTAAAGCACTATTTTACTATAACAATTCAAATTGAACATTGCTAGAAAAAACTAACGAAACCAATTTGTTGCAAACGCAAACTTTCCAGATGATTTTTGAACATGACAATTTTGTTAAAAATAAACCAATGTAAACATTTCTGGTGAACGCAATTCAAATTTTTGATTTTATATCTGCAACTTTATCATCCTATTCCAAAGAACTAAAAATTTCTTTAAAAAAGAAATCACGCAACCAAGCATCCCCATAAATGTGGTCTAAACATTATAGGCGATTAAGTTGAAAGATACCAGAAAATTCCGTTCATTACAACATATTAAACCGTAATTCCAGCATTTCCGGTTACCAGACAAATTTACGCCATGATATCTCATGGCATTCCAACTTCGCTTCATCTGTAAACCGTTTCACTTACAAGAGCAACCGCAGTTCGCTGTCAAAACACCTTTTGCACAATCTCGTCTGTTGATACCTCGAAGGATATTCCACATTCCTCGCTCCGCCATGAAAATCCACACTTGCCTTTCCGTGGCCTTGTTTGGGCAACGCGGGCGCCCCAATGACGTCAGAAAGGTCCCCGGGGGCGACACAGATTCGCCCCTGCCACGACCCCCTAAAACCCTACTTGCGACGCACGTAACATCGAGCATTTAGCGGCGTTCGACCGGGAAAAAATCAATTTGCCCGTCCGGAGTGGATTCTTAATTGCGTCTCTATTTGTTTGTTTGTTTGTTGACTTAACCTTAGGATTTTGTATCTTTTTGCTTGAATGTCGCCCTGGCAAATGTATTGTCCCGAAGGCCGACTTTTGTTAAACGCCTGTGGCGAAGTATTTTACCCTTAAAATAATTCAACAAAATAAACAGAGTTTTCCGTAGAGCTTGCGTCCCCGTGAACAAGGCCCTGATAAGAACCACGGCTATTTACCTTTGAACCAGTGTTTCTCAACCTTTTTTCGCGGTGATCTGAATACCAATATAACAACGCAGCTTTGGCGACCGAATACCATTAACTAAACTTTTTTTAAGTTAACAAAACATAAGACAGATACAATAAAAAAATTCGAATTTAGAGTCATGTCTTCGTTTTTTCCCCACATTTTTCCTAATTTTATTTAAATCTCAATAAAACAAACCATGTAAACTACTACAGTTGGCGACCCAACCAAACCATACAGCGACCTAATTTTGGGCCGTGACCCATAGGTTTATTGAGCAACACTGCCTTAAAGCGATGCGCAATAACAAACAAAGTCGTGTGATCAGAAGGTTGCGTGTTCAAATCACGTCGGGGTCATCATTTGTAGGAGCACATAAAGCACGGCCTCTCAGCAGCGCGTAGTTTAATCGAGTGACTTTACATGCAACACAACGAGACGCAAGTCGCGTGTCGCGAATACAATAATTAAACGACACGCTACAATACAATGTTAGCCTTTCATTCGTATCATATGACGTCGGTTGAACTCCCATCTTCTCATGACCCCGTTCACCCCACTTACAAATGGGGGCGATACTTTCGAATAAAAAACCAGACACTTTCGGACCCCCCGCAGCTCGCAAACCGCCGAATGATCCCAGGGGGCGGCCCCAATTACCCCCTTGTACACATCCGACACCTTTCGAAATGGCCCACTCTCCTTTAAGGTGCTTTTAGGGCGGACAAAGTGTTAGCTTATGGCATCTTGTGCGACCGACGCAAACTTTGTCCAGGGATTTCAGCGTCAGTCAGAAACCCAATCGCCGACGCCCGCGATTTTGTTTTCGTGTTCCGGGACTCGTTGCGGCATGAAAGGGACCCGCCAAACGCCCCTTCAGTTCGAACCAATTTCCCGGCGTTATAATGGCAATCGACTTGGCAACTAGATAGTTCTAGCTTTCTAATTGGATGAATTACAGCAAAATGCGACTGATTCTAATTCTAATCTAGTTTGTGAAGATCTTGTGCGCTCTAATTTTATAGTTGAAATTTAATTCAGATTTTACCAAAAATGCTACTTTTTCCAACGTAATTTTTAGTCTCTCAGTCGAAACAAAGAATTTGAGTTAATACGCTTTAATTGGCTGGGTCGAATGGTAGGTGATTTTTACAATCTGAAAAGCATATAGGTTGTGATATAGCATATCAAAATTAGCCAACAAAAATTTAACATTCACATTCTTATAAGAATAAATCATAATTTAAATAAATTAATTGTAAATAAATAAATGTAATTCTAGTTTAAATATTGGTTTTGAAGACTTCGCAAATTCTAATTCTAATCTAGTTTTAGAACTCAAAATGATCTATTTCTAGTTACAATCTAATATGAAAAATACTGAAATGCTCTAATTCTAATTTAATTTTAATTTTAAAAAGCTTAAGTACATCTAGTCGTCCAAGTCTGGTAGACAAACCTCAAATAGTCGCGCAAAGCTTAGCGTGATCCACCCAACAGGCCAAGTAAGTGATGCGCCGCTTAAAGGGCCGTTACAGGTTTCAAATTTCCCGTGACCCGATATTGCAACGAAGTTCATTCCATCGCCCCGTGCTCATTTCTTCCCCGAAATTGAAACACACCCGTCGGCATTATAGGGATCGCGCAGATCCTTTAAGTGAAAGCGTAAGCCGGGAATGACAGTTCGGGCGCAATTAGATTTGTTTGCGTGGTTGATTAAAATGAGTTTGGGGATTTCTCGTGTAAATCATCGCAGGCGTTTTAATTCCCCTCATCCAAACGTCTAGAAAGCCGGTGTTGGATTTCTAACGATATGACGCGGCGTGTGGTGTTGAAACATTTATGAAAAGATGGTAAAAGCTTTCGATCTATTTCGATTGCGAATTTCGCAACTAGAAATCAGTGCTTGTGTGGCCTCTGGCTCTGTGGCAATTACGTAAACCTTGCTCAAAGCAATTACGTAAATGAATATGTGTAGCAGCAGAGTACTCTAGCCAATTGCTAGCAACTCAGGTCAGACACAATTAAGACATCTTAAAAGATTATATATTTCGCCAACACAGGCACCGGGGAATTAAGGTCGGGGATAAATTAAGGTCGACTTAAAACAAATTTAACAAGAAGGTATTAGCTTTCAATCTATCTCGACCGCCAATTGCGTAACTAAATCAGTGCCTGTGTGCAGTGTGTGGCTTAACTTGCTCTGCAGCAATTACGTAAACGAATATGTGCAGCCACACTTTTTCCCCGTTTTATAGAGCCAGCGATCTGTGTTTTTGATCGGGTCTGCAGCACTTTTCACGTAAGAGCCCTCGTAAAACTCTTAAAACAGATCGATCTGTAATATCAATCTCAAAGACGGACCGCTCCATTAGTTCGCTATTAGATTTACTTAGCGCTTCATTTAGCCACACGAGACCTAACCGAAATTATTGGCGGTCAAATTATGCCTTTTTCTAAGATGATATGAGGGCCGTATTCTGCACGCTCGACGCTTAAGAGGCTTATTATTACTGTGCAATACTACTAATAAATATTAATGTTGCGGTTTTTGATATTTGTCGACAAAATTAGGATTGCTCGATTTAGATTATGTTGCTATGATAAAACCGAAACACGTAATTGTAAGGAATATCTCAAATACGATGCATGAAAAATAAAGATTCTTGCTTCGATTCAGTTTAAACTGTTTAATGAAAATAAAAAAACTAATGATGCCTATTTTTATGCTGACTTTTGTCTGATCTCGGAAGTTAAGCAACCTCAGGATTGGCTAGTACTTGGATGGGTGACCGCATAGGAATACCAATTGTCGAAAAAAGAAAAAAAAAGAAAAAAAAAAAAAAAGCACATATTAGGCAAAAGAAAAAACAATATATGTTCTGTTAATTTTAAGAAACGATATATATTATAAAGAAAGTGTTAAAAACGTTTGATCGATATTTGTTGTTCTTCTGAAGATGTTAGGCTTTAAACATTGGAGCTGCTTGTTTCAGTTAGGCACCCTACTGCTTCCCCCTGATAATGGTCACTTACTGGCGTCTGCCTTCCTCTACCCGCCAATATTTGCCCCAAGTCAATATATTTCTCCGTGCAGGTTCTGATTGCCGTCCTTGCCGAAGATGACTCAGCAATCCTAGACGCCGCCGACTCATCCGACTTTGATTCGCGCGCAAAGGTGAGTGTGCTTTTTTGCCGTTGCCCGGGTGTGCATTACCCTTAACTGCGCATTTGGTTTTATATTTTTGTTTACATTTTAAGTATGTCAGTATATTATTGACGTGCTGCTTACAGGAAATATAAAATATTATGTACTGTGACCTTTTTGTTTTAAATTACAGCAATTATCCTGGTGTTTGGGGGTGAGTATCGCTATGTTTTTGGGGGTTAAATTTTGCTGATATAGGGTTGTTTTTTGTGGAACATTTCAATGCACTCAAACTCACGCCGCTGTTATTTATTACATATACATTTTGGTTTTATTATTGACATTCTAGAAGTTCACCATCATTGCGGTAACTATCCACATTTACATAAATGTTTTAAGACATTGGACGTTTACTCGTAATGGCGACACGAAGAAACTCAATCTCCCAAATAAAACGTTTCGAGCCCTTGGTCACATATTGTCAAATTGGTTTCGACAAGACCTAGCAAAAATATAAAACAAGAGTTATTCGAAACGTTCTAAATGATACTTCTCTATGGGCTTCGATATTCTTATAAGTTTACGATAAGTTTCGGTGAATGGCCAAAGAAGTACGACGCTTTCACAACTTGTTTTCTTTCCTGCTGAATAGCTGAAAAAAGTCTAATAAACGTTGTCAACGACAAGCTTTTTGTCGCTAGGTCCTTGTCATGGCGAATGTCCGTGTATTTTTAGCAGAAACTTCTTTTTATTGCGCCCTTGAATAACGAGCGCGTTTGCTTAACGATAACATCGCTTACGGCCCAAATGAAAGATATGTTTGTTCTACACACTTTGACGGATAATGGCAGCTAATCTCGTCGAGCATCTGAAGTTGCCTTGTGTCCTTGTGTATCGATTTAAATTGATAAATGTTTAAACTGTCACGGCGTCGCGAAACAACAGTGTGGAAGCGATTCGTCAAAGTTTGTCCGCTTTAGAAATTTGCGAAAAACGATTTATCAGCCGGAGCGGAACTGTCGGGGAATTTTAAACATCCGAAATCACTTATCTTAAAATAGCACGCCTCTGTATACAACACCCACTTTTCACACCTTCCTAATCCACTATACACTAAATCAAGCAACTTTGACTGTGTAACATTTCGTTAAAAAAACTAAATTTTTCATTTTTTCATCTAATTATTTGTTTTCCTGTTTTTTTTTATTTGTTTTTCTTTGTGTTTCACGAAGTTTCTTTGTATTTTTTGCATACTTGCATTTATTAATCGTAACTAAGAAAAAACCTTGGTAATGCAGTCTTTTTAAAAACGAGTCAATTTCTCAATTTTTTTTCGATCATTTTTTATATCGAAAACGCCCCGCAAAACATCATCAAATATAATGACATGACAAAATGCACACATAGGTAGGGTCCTACTATAGGCACACTGGAAATACACGTGGGTTAAAGGTCTTCCCATTTTTCACGTCCCTTTCAAGGTGTGCCTTGTGCAATACGTCAAGTGCAGCCAGACCGACCCTTCTATTTTGACACTAAATACACGCGCCAGCACACGGCTTTGTAAGGAAAGATATAAGAGAGTTAATGCCAGGAATTGGTGATTACTGGTTCTACCGTCGCCATACATTAGGCACGTTTCGGTTGCTATAGTTAAATGGTTATGCAGCCTTATTTTATCATGTCTTTGAGGCATTAATGCTGATTATATTTTGACATATAAGTGACAAAGGAATTGCCAAGGTGACTCTACGGCTAAATACTCTTCAATTTAAATAGTTTCTGTCTTTGTGAGGCACTGATAAAACTCACTGGCGATATGATTTTACGACTGAACATTAGCGTTTTCTATCAAGCATGTTTCAGTTTATATGTTTCTTTGAAAAGCAATCCTACGCGGAAATTATGGCGATGATATTGTGAAAAAAGAAGTTATCGCAATACTGTTTTGCACAAGTCTTTTTTGTCAAGTCCCAGACATGTCATGTGCAAAACAAAACAAGTCCAAGTCAAGTCATTGTCAACTTATAAGTCTAAGTTTAAACTTACCCAAGTCAAGTCGGTCCAAGTCATTGGTATAGCAAGTCAGTTTCGAGCTATGTCATTTGCACAAAAGTCATTTAAAAACAATGTCTTGCTGGCGGTAAAAAATTATGAAAAAAAACACAACTTAGGTCATTTGTTTACTGGTTTGCCCCCTTAAGTGAAAGGTCAAATCATTTTAAAACGACGAATTCAGTGCAGTTAAGTAAGGTAATTGAGCCCTAGGTGGTTACAACGCTGGACATAATATGTAACTGGTTAGCGTAGTGGTCCAGATGAAAATGGGAGCTTGGGTTTCGTCAGCGATGGACGCGCTGGGCGCATTTCAGGGTAGAGCGCTACAAGGCCTTCCCTCTCCCACTGAGCAGCCTCCATTTATCACTGTAATCGATGATGTCGTCATTCGACGCCTTCAGCATCGCCATTCATTGGGAAGCCTACGCCCTTGTGTCTATGCTTTGCTTTGAAAGGCGCGGCCGAGGCCTTTTTTGCATCTGCCCTGTCGTCCATACGCCAGGCGTTGACGCAAACAATTCTTGTACGAAAGTTTGCAGCGTTTTCCGTGGTCTTCGGCTAAACGCTACTGTTCTTATTTTTACGTTGTACATCATTTTTGTTTCGTATGTGATAATTTGGTCACGGAGTAAGTTTTTAAAAATGTAAATTTTAGGCTAACCAAGTTGCCTTTTCGGAAAGGCTAATTTAATATTTCAAGTAAAATGACCTCTTACAGCCCTTTGAATACTACACATTGACTATTTTAATTTAAAGTCTTCACTGCTTATAGTCATTTAAGGTTCTATAACAAAGCGCTATGTGCACTTGTTTATAAGCAGTATAGCAAAAGGCAGTATCTTGATGCTTTCCGTATAATTAGCGTGGCACACTTTGTTCAAAATTACAAACAAGGCCCGGTGTTTTGCCCGAATTCTATCCTTTGCGTAAACACCAGCTTTGGCGGTTTTCAGCAGTTGGTCGCCCGCTTAACTTGTGCCTAAATTGGCCGCCGTGAAATTGACGGCTTGCAGACGGGCAAATTTCCGTGTTCTTTAAATGTACCGGGCTTACCAGCAAGGGGGCAGCAGCAGACAACATTCCGGACATGAATCACCAAAACACACATGTTTCTCCACTTTGGGAGTCAGTCTCGACGGGAGACGCCGAATCCTGCGTCAACAACTGCAAAATGCAGCCATCGGCGCGTTTTATTTTCCGTTGTGACCCACCATTTTAGGCAATACATTTTACAGACAGGATATTAGTTTATAGGTTACTTTTAACTGTATTTGGGACACGGAAAAATCAATTTTCATGCCATAATAACTTGATTGCTAGTTTGAAACCTGTTAGTGCCTTCTCCAACTCGCAAAACATTTTTAGAGCAATTTGAAAATTCAACTACGTTTTTGCCTTTTGTTGAACTGCACCTGTAACAGGTACACATAGAAAGTTTGACTTACCTTTAAACCCCTTTTTTCATGGGCAGTGTTCAAAGGGCCACGAAAAAGATACGGCTGGTTTAAGAAATGCCCTTTGGACTGACGAAGGTGTGGTAATGTACTTAAAATGGGATCCTGGTGCCGTACAAGTTTATATGTTAATTGGCCTATAAGAAATTCCAAAACACATTTTATTGAGCGAAAAGGCTATGAAAACCAGGCACAAATAGGGATACAGGTGTTTGATAGCGGCCCAAAGCGTCGACACTACAAGTAAAAAGCAATATTCCTCCCAAAACGAAGCTAGATTTATAGCCGGCCCACAACACACGGCCGAAACTAATTCGTCATTCGTGTCTTTGAACAGGTGCCGCGCTCTTCGCTCTCTGCTTGGACGACGTGGAGCGAATGTTCTAGAACGTGCGGGGGCGGGGCATCCTTCGCTCGACGATTCTGCAAGGGGTAAGTACCCAAGGGGGCTTTTTCCGCGGGAAAACGCGCCTCTGTTGGGTTTGTGGTTCAGTTCGATGTTTGTTTGTAGTCAATACTACGTCAAAAGCATTGTCGTTTTATTTGCATTACATTGGTCGATGTTGAACTGCTCCATATAGGTTTTGTAGGTTTAGTTGAACGTTTGTGGCCGTTTTGTGTTGTCACAACAATTTCGCTACATTTTGCTCTAAAATTCAGTGGGCATTCCAACGCAGTTACATTTCTATGTTCAAATCTTAGAATATTGATCAAAACGACAGGCAATTGAACACAGTTCAGTCGCCCAAAATGACAATACTTTGTTAATGGGGTTTTGAGGTAACAGAAAACTATAAATCAGGTTCCCTATTTAACAATATATTTTTTTTTAATTGTTGTTTTGTACTATTTCCTTTTTAACAGTCTAAAACATGATTTTCAAATTTACCATAGTTATACCTTTTTTTCTATAACAAATCAGTTCAGTTAAACGGCATCGGATAATAAAGTCGTTAAGGATAATTACTGGGCTGTTTTGTTTGTCAGGAAACTTTTACATTCTCACATCAATTGCCGTTTGGCTTTTAAGTTTCAGTACCAGCCTTGTTTGGAGCTGTGATATCCCAAATAAAGTGCATTCAGCCTAAACAACCGAAAGCTCAGCCCATGCGCGAAGTTAAATTCCGCTAATGAATGGAGCATAATGGTTGGAGGTTGTATAGTAAGACGTAATAAGAATATCAAAGCCCATACAGAAGTAGGAAGTATTTTGAACGTTTCGAAAAATTCTTTGTTTATTTTCAACGTCTTTATGCATATTAAAAGCGCGTGTGATAGTCTACCATGTTGAAAATGAATAAATATATATTTGGAACGTTCGAAATGAAACCAAATTCTGTAGAGGCTTTGATATCCATTCTACGTCTAACTACAACCTCCAAACATTATCTTAAGCTTTATTTGAAACGTTTAAAATGAAACCTATACTTCCGTATGGACTTTCATATTCTTACTACGTTAATGAATGGTTTACTGATTTGTCATGGGTCCCCTGTAAAGCATTAGGCTTGTGGTGGCCTTACATCCCGTTTGGCCAGAGTTGAAACGGTTAACCAAACAAACGTGGTGATGTCGAAGCCAGTCCCGGGTATATTTAGGTTTCTAGTTACAAGTTACAAGGCACAAGAGCATGCGTTGTGCATTCGGTCACGCACACGAGATTTTTGCACACATGAACCCTCTTGGCATGTTTATTTGTTTGTTTGGCACTTCAAACTCAACAGGTTATTAAGTAACGGCAGCTCGCAAAGCTGCATAGGCTTTTTTGTTTGGGGCAGGCATTTTGAGCTGGTCGATTAAACTCTCGTGTTTTTTTCGGCCGGTTCGAACTTCGACTTACCGCAATCGTGATAAGCGCGTCTGTAATGAGTAATTTTGGCCGAGTACAAAGTTCCCCTGCCAGCCGAATTTTGTTTTTTTCGGTGTGATTTTATGTACAAAGGTGAACTTTTTGTTCCCTGATAAACTTTAAGAAGGAGTAATATTGCAAATTGAATTTGTTCCCGGAAAGAATATCGCTGGACCAAGGCCGAGTCATTTTTAACGTTTTTTTTTAGCTTCTCGGGGTATTTGTATACTAAAAAAGCAAAAAAAAATATGCTGGTAATCATTTTGGCCGCAATCCTGATACCTTTTGCAGCCAGAATATATTCCATGCATATATGATTTAACTATAAAGATCATAATCATTCACGCTCTTATACAATTGTAAATTCCGAATCTGCTCCTTTTCATACAAAATTAAACGTTAAAGTACCAAAATTGCTCGTCCGATCATATCTAATAAGTCAACGCAGCATACAGAAAGCAAATTGTTTATGTGCAGAAATTTCTATAAATAACCCAATTTTTATCAAAAAATTAAACTTCATTTTAAAGTGATTTGCTTGAAAGACTTTAAGTTAAGTCTTTTGAAAAAAGTGGCTTATAATCACTTAAGTCAAGTTATTACAACAGCGGTAAATGCCTTATAACGATCCTGGCCAAAAAAGCAATGACTGTCTTTCATCACCTACAAACCAGCCCGGATCCCCCTTAACATCGGCACATAGGCACCTGGCTCCTAGACGCTTGCTGTTGTACCAAGTAGTAATATACACTCCTGACCCTGCAATTGAGCTTTGCGCGGCATGTTTGGCTGGACTTTTGATCGCAATGCTTCTTTCAGGAATTTTGAACGCGTTTATTATTCTCATTTTCGAACGCCTGTGACCCGCTTAGGTCCCCGAAAACCCTCGCACCTTTGGACCCCGACCGAAGTTGAGTGCTATTTTCTTGTTAAACTCTTCAAAATAGCGTGTGTCCTTGGCTTTGCCTGGAAGAAGTGAATGGGTATACCGAATTGGCAAAGTTGCGATTCAATCCTATCACAGCGATTCTGCCAATTTTAAAAGATAAAAGTAAACCCTGCTTGGCACAGGATTGCTTTTGACAAATTTCTGTACCACTGATAATCCCTACTCCCTATAGGGGAAACATTTGGTCAACTTGGATTTACTATACTCTATAATATAACACCAGTTTATCATGTAACTGTTAGCGATCGAGCTCCTTAATCTGCGCCTATGTGATACATATATATAAATATATATGACCATACGTGTTATACGATATATTATTGAGCATTAACTTGGGTGTGGTTAATAGTTTATATCGCTGAAGAATAGCGTACAGCTGCTTACCTGAACGCAAACATTTCCGACAGGTTTAAATTCCTACATTTTCCCTTCAAAGGCATACGCCTATCGTCATTGGTAACCTTTATTTTCCAAATAAAACTTCAGCTCATTTAATGCCCGGTAACCACATAAGGAGACGGTGTTTGAATGTGGTCTCTCTTGTCCTTCGCCCATAGTAACAGCTGGTAGAATCCACTGAACGTTATTGCCCCTTTAAAAAAGTAATAAAGCAGTACAAACATCGGTTCTGCTGAGCTAGTGACTGGTGTGGATTTTTGGTTTACGGCCGGTACAGTTTATTAGGTTTTCCACGGTGCGCTCGAAACCTAAAGCAATGATATCTATTTAACACTTATTTTAACTATACCCAGTAAAAGCCAGATCACAATTTATAACCTTTTCCTAAAGTTAGATTGCCTTTATATACCGGAAGAGTAAAAGTAATGCTGAACGCCAAACATGCAACAGTTGCAAGTTTAACATGTAGCGTTTGAGGTCCATATGAATAACACAAACTCCAATATATTGACAAGAACCATGTTTCAAATGTTTTAACGAAAAACATTAGAATGGCTTTAGTAAACTGGTGTTTTATACTTATAATTGCTAATAATTTGGTGTTTTTTTAGGAAGAATTGCGCCGCCTACTCAAAGGATCTCGTTCGTTATCGAACTTGTAACACAAAGGTGAGCTTAAGTAGTGCTAATAAAGTGCTTTAACTCGTATTTTACGAGCGTAGGTAAACGGAACACTTGTTAAAGCCCTTGTGCGACTGAACACATTTGCTTGGTTAGTTATAGCTAGCTCACGTGTGTAAGTCTATAGCAGGGGTTCTTAAATGTTTTTACCGCGGACCCCTAATTTTTTTTTCGTCTCGCGTGGACCCCGGTAGGCAAAAATTTAACTAATGACGTCATAAATTTACGTCACAATACAAATAGACTTTATAAATCTGCTGATTTCGGTCGAAAAATGTGACTGTGAAAGTAAAATGGAGCCGTATGCATAAGTACAAAGCCGTTTTTATTTTATTTTTTTGATAAATATATTACTTCTTAAATATACACTAATATTTCAATTGGGTTTCATGGACCCCCTAAAACTAGTTCACGGACCCCCAAGGGGTCCATGGACCCCAGTTTAAGAACCCCTGGTCTATAGTACGGTACGTACTGTTAACCCAAGGCAAAGATGCTCCTTAACGTTAAGCAATGTCGTCCGCTTAAAACCGATTTGCTTTTTTTAAATAAAACACTGATAGTTTTGCTCTTCGTGTATAGTTTTGATTTTCGTTAATAAATGGATTTCTTATAGATCTTTTGGGACATAATGGTTGGATGTTGTAGTAAGACGTAATAAGAATACCGAATCCCATACAGAAGCAGGTATCATTTTTAACGTTTCTTATTAGATTAACTTAAATTGCTTAAACTGCTTATAAGGCACCTACCTCACAGAAATAAGTTTTTATATATTACTCGGAATGCAATATTTATCAGCACTATAGTGCCTTCTTACTATGTTGTAAATAACTAAAGAGTTATTCGAAACGTTCAAAATGACATCTTCCTCTGTATGAGAAGGCATTAGTCCACTACTGTATCGGCTTTATTGTTTTTATTACGCATAGATCATTTTTGGCTCATTTGCATTCGCCTTGCGTTAAGGATAATTTTCCCAGGTCAAAAATAACATTCACGGTTTTTGGAACATTACAGTCTGTATTATTTACCCAACTAACATCCTTTTTTAACAAGCAACCCTCCATTTAAGGACTGCGAAAGCGCCCTTGATTTCCGCTTGATGCAATGCTCGGTGTACAACAACGTCCCATACCAGGGGTCGCTTTACCGGTGGGTTCCAGAAACGGGGGGCCGGCACCTGCCCTGTGCCCTCTACTGCCGGGCCAACGGCACCGACATCGTGGCCCTCATGTCGCCCAAGGTTCTCGATGGAACGCGGTGCCGGGACAATTCACTCGATATGTGTATCGGTGGAGTTTGTAAGGTAACTTATTGTGTCTTATGAAGATGTCAGCTTATAGTGTAAACTATTTTACTTTTTTATCATTTTTGCTATTGCATTTTTTTCTGAAAAGTTTCCAACTGAAAATGAAACAATAAAACAAAGCGAAAAACTAGTTTTCCTCGGTCCATGTTACGCTTTTTGTATTTGCGGCACAGAATACTTAACTCCCCCGGCATAAATTTAACACGCAGAGTTATAGTTGTCGGTTGAAGGAAGTACTCTCCAGGATTTTAGCTTGGAAAGGCATTTAATTTTTTTTTTTTTTTCAGAATGACATCATAAAGTTACGCGAAAACGTAACGCCACAAGTTTCCCCATTTCGCTTTTTTATTATAAAATACTCGCGTGCAGAATTAACAATGCCATTTGCAATATAGTTTAAGTGGGCCAAACTTTAATTTTAGAGAATAAAAAGAGAGGCACGGCGTGCCAATACTATAGCGAGTGTCACACCTTGTATGTATTTCCGAAATATTTGCAAGATTACCAGTAAATTGTGGATATTCAATCAGTCATGCTGAAGTTCTGAACGGATTGATTTTCTATCATTTTCTATCCCCAACTATCTGTGAAAGATTTTATCCCTTAGTAATGGCGGTTACTAATTCAAATAACATCACTCCCGTTTTTTTACGGGAACACGTTTTTAGTGCTTAAGCGACGAAAGTGTAAAATCGCGAATCTAAAAGCTTACACTCAATAAGAAGACAAATCTTTTCTGTAAAACTATAAAGGAAGCGTGCGTGCAAAATCGCGAAGCATGCTTTCGGCCTCCACATTGACAATACTCTTTTCCGGTCTGGGATTTGTACGCCTGTTATCGCACCAATGCCGTTCCGCCCCCAAGAAATTCCAAGCCTTATCACAATCTCCCTCGGCCAAAGTCAAGGCGGTAGCTTGCCTTTTGAACGAATGTGGTCGCGAGAAATCCGTCTCTTTCGGTTAAGTTCATTTCGCTTAGCTTAGGAAGGCGTATGCTTTGGGATGAGGTGCGCGTCAAACCACGGAAGGAACCGCCGTATCTCCCCCGGCCAGTATTACCGGCCGAGGAAGTGGGCCCGTAAGTGTTTGCTCGTAATCCTTTCCGCCGGCTTTTCGGTCTTCAACGCCGCCGACTGGCTGGTACCAGCAGCAGCCGACTGCTTTACGCGCTTGCTTTTCGCAAACATCAACAAAAATAGTAAGTTAGGAGAAAAAGTTTTTGACATATTTTTTGGAGCACGGCAATGATGTTTTAACTTGAGGCTGGCCAAATTGGAGTGAAACTCCCACCTTTTACCCTGATTTAGGATCCAGTTCAGTTTGTTGACTGGTGAATCTCTTACATAGGTTATACGCGAATATCGAATCCATATAGATTTTTTTTTTGATTTTTACTACATTACGTGTTTTTGGCCTAAATCTAATCTTTTCCTGCGGGTTGACGTGTATTTCTGTCCCCAACAAGGCGGTTTGAACTCACAACTTCGATCTGACCGAGATCTTCACTTGAAACTAAACCAGCTACACATGATCAGCGGTCAATTAAGTTGGAAAACAGTTGAAGTTAGCCTTTGCACTCGGAGAACCCTTTGAGAGGTGTTTGCTTGATACGTGTTTTGATATAGTTGGCATGTACGGCTTTAGGTAGACCGGAAAGCAGTATACGTACCCTTTAAAACATAGATGACTTTATTTAACTTACAACCGTGTTTGTACAATTGTACATGTGTATAATAATACTGGACGAGGTGTTTGAAAACCGAAGTTTTTACGCCAAATGTCCGCACCAATCGAACGCCGGGTTGCCTTGGTATAGGATTCTGGGAAACACGGGTTAGGGCTACACGATAAGTCAGTTTTATTGAATGCTGCCATCCGTATCTCGATATAATCCTCCACGTCTCTTGTGATCCTAAGAGAACTCAGTGCGGCACCAGATTGAAACTTGATAGTACAATTTAACTCGCGGTCGGGGAGAAACGTTCAGGAAGCAACTACCTTGCCGTAAATCGGCGTCAGTCGTTCAATTTACCTCGGACTTGCCGGATAAATGTGTCAACCTTTGATAAATCGAAAGCGCAATTTTGCGTCGTAGCTGAGGAGAAACTCTTCCGTCAAGCTTGCAACACGTGTGTCTAAAATATATCAAGCCAATCGTTGGATTCATTTACGAAGACAATATATTGAAATTTAAAGCCAAGACAATGAATAAAGTTTAATTAAAATGTAACAACAATGCTAAGCGGTCAAAGCCGTCAAATCGTAGACTGGACAAACAAATACAATTTTGACCTAAATTAAAAACTTTAGTATTTTTAAAAAAATTCTAAATTCCACCACTGTACTTCACTGGACTTTCGAAAGAAACGACAAATGCGGAATCCTAATCATTTTGGATACTTTTTGTTTTTTTCTCTAATCTTGGTAAATTGTGCAATCGAACACGAACAGGGACAGTTACATTGCTGGAAGCTTCGGAGAAGAAAAATTTAGTCATAATATACCAACCGTTATGGCATTATCCAGAAGGTTTTTTAGTTTATGCAAATCTACGTTATTTCTGCAATTAAAAACAAGCAGAAATATAATAAAACATTACCGGAACCTTTTTGACAAAAAGGCCCGTCGCAACATCCCAAGCACCTTTTGCATTAGAGAGATTGGCGCCCAATTACCAGTCAGCAACGTCCGGCCATTTGCCAGCGCTTCAGCCAACAAACCCCTTGATCGATTGTCCATGACGCGCGTCTGACGTCATGTGACGTCATCGCCACGTTCCGTGTTATTCAGTCTCGTCTCACCTTTCTGAAAGGCCTTGTTGTTCGGTTCGTCTGTTGGGATAAATTTTCATATTCGAGAAATTGAACTTGTGTTTGGAGAAATTGCATTCGGTTTGCGTTTGTCCACCTGTGCTGAAGGATTAAATTTTAGATTGCATTGCCCTGATTCTCTAATCTAGACGTTATTTTGCTTTTGGGTTTGCGCCCCCTTGGTATCATTTGTCAAACCCGTGACCCCTATCTCCGTATTATATGTTATAAAGCTAAAACAAATTTGCTTTTACCGTTACTTTTACTTTAGAATTATCTGCATTATACCGTCAGGATTTACAGATTAGCATAAACAACGCACAGCAGGTGCAAAAAGGTATAATTGAAATGTAAAACTTGCCAGCAGGGTTTTCATAGTAATTCTTTTAAACCGCCAAGTATCCCAACCCTTTCGGTTTAGAAAACCTAAGTCTACCTACAAATACAACTGGAAATATTTTACAATAGGGCATACTGATTTATAGGAAGGACTTAAGTAGGATTTGATTTGTACCTGTGGTGGTGGCCTCATGAATGCAATCACATCAAACATTTTAGTAAAAGAATCATTTAAAAAAACGTGATAATATAGGTTTTATCTTTACTCTTATTTCAAGTGATTCTCCCATTTCTATCAGTTACGCACGAATTTAGAGCTGTACACACAAAAATTACTGAAATACCACGTTTTCCACCGGTATTCTCTTTGAGCGTTTAGCCTTCAGGGATGTCAGTTTCTTCCATTTATCCCCGTTAACGCGGCACGAAACGACACGAAAATAGTCTTTGCGGTGGCCGTAAAACTTCACCTGTGTTTACATCGTGAGCAATTCAAAATTCAAATCACGCCCTTTCGCATCCTTTCCATTGCTACGTCACAGAGGACCTGCTTATGCTTGTGCTGCTGGCGCCGCCAAGGTGGTTAGCATCGAGCAAATTCAATATTTGAGCCGATTCCGGGCGACTTGAAACAGGCCGAAGGACCGGCGCCGTCGCCCCTTTGTCTTCCGTCCCTCAACTTGGCGCCTCAGGCCGACCGCCCCGGGAATTCCCCTGTTCCGCGGCGACACGTGTGCAATCAATCATACTTTTTACGAGCTTTCTGCGGTCTGGAGTTTTGCGAAGAATGGGTCGCAGTTTTTGTGGCCGGTTTCAAAGTCGATGTGCCTGTAGTTTTACCCTGCTAAAATTCATTGCAAATTTGAACCTGCTAAATATTTGCCCGCTACCTTTTAAGTGGCCTGATATCTTATTTAACGTTTTTTCTGGACTTTGTATTTATCCGTGATTCAAATACGTGCTGCTGGGCTGTGGACAAGCATATATCCGAATACCGTGGCTGCTATAATGTTTTTAATCCTTTTTTTCGACTCCTCCACTGCCCGAATACTTGTACTTTAACGCCTTGAAACGGTCGTAGTCATATAACCTGTTGTCAGAAGGGCTAGAAGGGCTAGATCTCAGTGGTTAACATGCACATATGTGTGTTCATGTTCATGGAACCTGTATTCATTCAGAATTGTCTACAAAGTTTAACAGAAGCTGGTACGAGAAATATTATATATTGTGGATGAACACAAATATTATTGCATTGATTTTCCTGAGAAATCTTGGTGTAATTGTGTTATGAACGCAGGGGAACAGCGGCAATGCACATTTTCGTATTTTCACTTTGAGATTTCTATATGTTAAGCCGTTAGTTGATGAAACAATAACATTATTATTATTATTATTATTATTTTTGTTAATATCGGGATCTAAGCCTGCTCCGACATTTCTAGTTGTTGATCTTTTTTCCAAATCATATGATCCGAACAAAACCACGAAGGTTGTAAAAAAGATCTAAAACAACTTTATTCAACAAAAAATAAGAATACTATATAGTTACGCAAAAAAGCATAATCAGTTCTGCTAATTTCTTATTCAAATAGAATATGCCGTTAGCTTTGTCATTCTAATGAATTTAACGTGTATTTAAAAATAGATGTGTTTTAAAGGTTTCCACACGTATAAAATAAAAGTTCGTTATCACATTTCATTATAGGATGACGCTCCCCTACAGGCACAGCAATTTTGGCGAACTTTCAACATTTGTGACCGCATAAATCAAACGCGTTGGTTCAGTGGTTTAGTTGCAATCCTTGGGGGTTCTATTCCCGGCTGAGATACCGCACTGTGCTTGTTGTTACATATAACCTTCATAAACCATAACTTGATAAGATTAGGCAAAGATTGAGTCATTGACTTCTTCAAACTATGCGCTTACATAAGTTTAGCTGGAATTTTTGCCTTCAAAACAGTATTTCCCCCCCAAAAAAATACTGTTTTCTTGGGTCGCCGTGTAATTTAATTGGGTACTGCAGTAGTTTACATAGTTAGGTTTATATTTCTGACCCAGATTTCCTTAAAAGTTGTTAAACCTGTGGGAGAAATACGAATGCATGGTTCACATTATTTTAATTCGAAGTTTATTTATGCCATATTTTATCCTTAGTTTTTATTTATAGAGTTAAATATATTAGTTGATCGCCAAAGCTCGCTGTTATGCTTACGCTTAGAAATACGAAGATTGGCTCATATCAATTAAATTCGAATTTATCAATGCTATTTGTTTTGTGTTTTGTCCCCTCGTAAAAATTTCAGTGGACAGAATCAGTCGTCATAGCTTTGTTGTTATATTTACGCTTAGCAATCGGCCGCAAGAAAAGAACTTTTTTTACAAAAGTGTGGTGTATAGTCACGTATACAAAAGATGGGGTACTCATTGTTTACATCGCAAGGGTTGAGGGGGGTTCAAACCACACACCCCCCCCCCCCGTCAAACTGTCACCACCCCTGACCGGTTTGTAAAGCTCTAAATCATTAATAACGATGCGGTCGTCCTGCTCAAATCATGGCCGTTGCCGGTTCTAGTTGGTCACACCACGCTTTGGTCCGCCATCATTCTCCCTAAATCTGTCGACAGCCGTCTAAAATTGCGGGCGTATGTGTATATATATTCTACGCTGTTAAACCCAAAATAGCCGCGGCGGTGCGGGTGAATTACCTTCATAAAGGGCTAATGAGTTCTATCATGTAATATGAAACTTCCTGTTCCGTTTTTGTGGACTTTAGCTGCATTTTTACTTCTTGGTGAAATTTCTGAAGCAACTAAACAGTGGGGATTCAAAGGGCGATGTGGGCCCCATTTCGCCCGTTAGGACCCCCAAAGGACGCACCCCTGGTGCTCTAGGGCCCTGGCGCGCGCCCAATTAATCAGCGCGGTTTGGGCGTGTCGGCATTTGCACTGGCGAGGCTACAAACACAGCCCAGCGGGCCTAGGCGTTTGGTATGGTGTCCAAACCGGGGCTCGACTTTCATGTTGTGTTTGCCCAAAGCGACGTATACGATAAGCTGCTGGCACGCTACCTGACGCTTAACACTGCGCAAGAGGTGTCTGTACGCAAACAGATTCCCTCCCACGCATGTTGCGACAGATTCGCGTCGATTCCATTCCAATTTATTTCCTTGGAGGCGTGACGTCATTGTGCGTTTGACGTGGCCGTGCGCGCGTAACGCAGGCGATTGCGTAAGAGCGCTTTCCCGCCCACGCAAGTCACGTGATGTGTGGGTAACAGATTCGGTCCCTTAGGAAAACGTGGAGCTTAGTAGAACAGTGGTTCTCAACCGCGGGACCCTGGGGTGCCACTTATAATCCTCAAAAAAAAAATCTTATAAGGGTGCCGCAATCTATTTATTATTTCTGAGGGGGTGCCGCTTGCCATAAAAGGCTGTGAAACTGTAGTAGAACGTTCGTTGCAAGGGAAAGTATATATGCCCAAAGTTTCACAGTAGGAATTTTAAACAAGCGACATCTAAAACCCTGATGCCCCACGTTTGAACCCCCCACCTTTTTCAAGAACCCCTGGATTAGACCATGAACTTAAAAGATGGTTTGCTGTTAAAACTTACTCACAAAACCCCAGTTTGAGAACACGTAACACTGGGTAGGATCTCAAAGGGTCAAACGGCTTGTCGAATCAGGAATATTTCAACTCGGTTTAATATTATTCAATCGCGATCAAATTGTCTTCGTCTCACGAAGTGCTTTGTTGTGTTTGAGGCATTGAAGTTGTCATTTTTGTCTTGTCCGCTCACCAACTATAAATGTGCAGGGAAAAGGGCAAAGTGCAGCCATTTTTGAATCAATCAAAAGCAAAATAAAAAATTGACACTGAGCGAAAATGGACAGGGGAAGACTGTTCCAACGTTTTGCTTTCAGGAATAATACTCCATAGTTTACTGCTCAAAAAACGCTTCTTTCCTTTTTAGTTTCATTCGCGACAAAAATGTCAATGTTGCTCCTATTTTTTGAGCTATTACTGCGACAAATATACAAATACTATCTATTATACACATATCCTAAACGTCGAATCATGCCGGAACGAATCAAAAAGGTTGGGAATTTGTGTTAAAGACTTGACAGCAGCCAATTTTCGTACTTAACAATCCGAAACCCACAAAACCCAAACATGCCTAAAACCAACAATCCCAATGTTTGCCCAGCCTACTGAATAAAAAGCACAGGGGCATGGTCGTACGGAGAAATTCCGCAGTATTTTCCCGCGTATTGTAGAGCAGCGATCCCGATTTAGAAATTGTAAAATCCGCCTTACGTAATCTTTTTGGCTTTTGCGACGAGTCCTCTGGTTGGGAAAGACTTGTAGGCGATTTTTTTCCCTCTGGTTGGGAAGACTTGTAGGCGATTTTTACGGCCTGAAATACATGTGCTCTGCTAAAAGGCATAACAATTAGCACAGGAATATTTCTCATTCACATTTAGAAATGATTCGCTCTTTAAATGAAATTGATTGTAAATAATCAAATGTAATTCTAGTTGACATTCGTTTTTTTAGGAATTCGGTAATTCTAATTATAATCTAATTTGAGAAAACTCGAAATGATCTAATTCTAATCTCATATAATTTGGAAAAACTGAAATGCTCTAATTTGCATTCTAATCTAATTTTAAAAAGCTAAAATAAATCTAGTTGTTCAAGTCTGCATTGTACAGCACCGGTCCCGATTTAGAAGTTGTGAAATCCACCTTACGTAATCTTTTTGGCCACTAGTCAAACCAAGGACCAGAATCGCTAGTCGAACGTCGCAATTTGGACGGGTGACTCGTCTTTCGGTGCCGCTCGCATTCGCGCTGAACTTTGTTAATTGACAATTAATTTGCGGCCGATATATGATTACGTCATGGTATGGTGTGCAACACTTTGTGTCTCAATTCAGAATCCTTGAGTTGTTGCTATATGTCGATTCCGTGATTGTGTTTTGTGACGCCCAATGTATGATTTATTTGCAGTTACGTTACTCGCGCGACTCGCATTGACAGCGGATCAATAGTTGGGACTAATATTGGTCGGGAAATCTTTGCATGTTGCAAGTTGAGATACAAAAGAGATACAACATAAAACAACTGTTGTAGTGAGAACTTTTAATCACAAAACTGGTTTACTAACATTTTTTATCCATTAATTTGTTTTTCTTGTTTATGTACCTTTTCACGGTCAACTTATTTCCTCCGTTTTTGTCATGCAGTTATCGTAGACAGGTACAATTTGTCCTGCAATCAGGTAAAATATTTTTGCGTAGTTTTAATGTAAATGCACACGTAAAACATATTTACAAACAAAACTATACACGAACATGCTTTCGGTCGCTTGTGTTAGTTTGTTATATTTTGCCAGCAAGTCAAAATGCGCAATTGCAAACCTGTTGGAACAAACGCATTGTTTAGGTTAAGGATAAATGTATTGTGGAAAGCTAAAATAACTAAAAAAAAAAAAACATTACATGGGAATTAACGCGCCTTTTGTCAGGTACCTCTCATGCTATACTTACAAAAAATAGGGTTCTACTCAACATCCAGGGCGGCCCAACACTGCACCATTCATAAAACCGGGCGCCCATTCATAAAATTCGCACACTGGCGGACTTACCCGGGGAGGAAAACCCTTAAAATAAAACCACTACACTATTCCGAGGCTCCCCGAGGTTTTTCTTAGAAAGCGCATGACCAAAACATAACAATCGAATTTCGCCTAATAGTAGGTAAACGGCAAACGCGAAATTGCAGTGCCAATTGAATTAGGTCACAGGAGTGCGCGGCAATGAGTTCCTGGATCCCGGCGCCCGGCCCAGCGGAAGGACACGCTTATTTATAGGCCCTTGACTTTTTGCGCTCGCTCGCGCGCGATCTCCGGATTTGTTTTCGACGGATTTCGCGCCGGACGCGACTTCGCGGTTTTTCGCGCTCGTTCGCGGCTTTTCGCCAACGTCCGGCGTAATCCGACGAATTACCAGGGTTTTGTTGTCGCATCTATTTGTTTTGATAAAGCGATGTGTACATTTCTGCGCTTTTTTTCTCCTGGAGTTAAAACCACTTGTAAAATCGTATGTTTTAGGGCTAGTTTTTGTTGGTTATCCCAGATATTCAGATGATTAACGAGTAATTCTCAAATTTACTCGGTTGTAACTTGGCTAATACTCGGACGCAGTTTTTGAAATTACTCGACTAACCTGATAAAATGAAATTGTACTCTGCTCCAAGTTAAAGTAAAATAGTGTCGACTTTTTGTGTTGGCCTGTTTTTTATGGATTGTTAGAAATATATATGTTTTAAAGTGTGACGTCATTATGCTCTATTTGCTTGGCAAGCCGCCACTTATATATAGGAGAACAAAAAGCATGACAATGTTCAGCTGAAGTAAAAGCGAACGTGGTTTCTAAGCAAGCACGACTCTATAATTAACAGACACATTCGCCTTTTACAAATTCGTGCGACATTATTTCGCCGTGTGATTCTCCCTCTTCTAAATGTAAAAGCCACTAAACAAGCCTTAGTTAAGGGTGTCGGATGTGCTTAGAGCAGCCATACAACAAACTTGTGGATGTTCGTGCTTTTAAATCCGCAAGGATAGGCAAACGGTGTTTTAAGGATGTTACTACTTCTTGTCGTGTTCCACGCCTTAAACGAAAATCTCCCGCACGTCGCTTGTCCTTTACCTTGTTTTCCGGATTAAGTCGCTGGTAACAACAACCTGGTTTAAGTTTTGTTTAATACTATCGGTTTTGGCTTAGAATATAAATTGTCGCTAATCTTCTTCCGACGATTTATTGTTTTCTGGTGGCGCTGATGTCACTATATGGCCACATTTTATTGAGCTTTCTTGCTGTTGTTACTATTCTTGCTGTTGTTACTTGTAACTATCATATTATGACAATAGTTGCAACTTCACGGATTTAGTAGTTTTTTAACCTCAATCCGAAATCAATCTTTTTATTCGTGACATAAGTGTTTTTTTCACGACAGATTATTTACAATTATATAAGTCTTTACCGGGCAACGCTTACACAAAATCCCGCCAATAAAGAAATAAGCGTGACTTGCTGTCCGCAATGCTAACTTGCCATAAACGTATATGCGCCATGTTTAAAATTATTTTTGCAGAATTTTAAAATTGCATGTAAGCCCAGTATTTAAACCTCAGATGGATTTGGAAGAACCTTTCATTTTAGTTCCGTTTCACAGCCCCGATTTATACGTACCCTATTGACTTTGGATTCGAAAACGTGCACGCTAACATGCGGAGCTCGTGAAATATTTCCCGACTATTTTCTTCGGTTATCAAGTAATCACGGAATCTTGTGGCTCGCCTTATTCGCGCGGAGATGCCGTGTCTATTTTTGGGCAGTCCCGGTGCGATTTTAAGTGCCCCGCGGGCTGTGGCAAACATACACACCTCACGAACCTATGTGGCTGGGTTTAAGGGAAAGCAAATGCCAAATACGTGCTAATCTACAGTTTTAGCTTGAGTTTCTTTCAAGTTTTGGCATTTTTATTCATTCCAGCGTAGCATGATTACCAAGAGGTATGCCAATGTTGTAGCACTTTTGGGGAAAATTTGGTTGCACCATCTTATCAGTATCCTGAAAAACGAAGATTGTAAAAACACCTTAGCCTCAAATATCGATGGAATCAAATGAGGGTATATTGTATGAAAACAACTGGCAAATTGCATCGCACGTCATACCAAAGCTCTGAATCTATACATTTCTTTAGTATTATGCAAATTGGCTGCACTTTTTGCAGAAGCTATTGGCATAGTCTTCAGAACCAGCGATTAGCGCCGGTACAAATTGGCAGGCGACCTTTACCGCTTCGCGCTTGGCATTTGAAATTACGCCGGCCCTGGCTTAGCAAAACGCCGCAGTGACGGCCCCGCGGTCCCGATGTCTGTTTTTAGCCCCAGGAATGTTTTCACCCTGCGGCCTTTTTAAGTCCTCGGTTGGCGGTTTCAAAGTCGGAAGGCTTAGAACAACCGCCGTGACCTTATTAGCTGGCGAAATGCGTGTTTGTAACTAATTTTAACCCGACAGCTCGTCGACTTGCAATCCTTAATTGCTCTCCCTTACGCACTGTTTTTGTTGATTCAGTAATATGCTGAGTGGCTGTAATTCGGAGAATTCACTTCTTGCTAAAAAAAAACATTTTAAACGTTTCAATTTTCGTCTTGCATATTGCCTCCGATAAAATTGTGTGCAAAACTTGAGATTCATTTTAATAAAGAACACTTAATTTAATCCCAAGATATTAAATCCCAAGATACAAAATGACTTAAGTCCAAGTCAAGTCATTTGTCCAAAAGACTTTAGTCCAGTCAAATCATTCAAAAAAAACTTAAGTAAAATCATTGAAAACAGTGACTAAAGTGCAATTAAGTCAAGCCACTGACTTAAGTAATTACAACACGGGATCACCCAATACACATTAAGAAAGTTCGCACTTATTCAAAATAAAAGTATTTAAATTGAATCTATTTTTATGGTATATTTTATTCCATAATCTTTTCCTTTGCTGCTCTCACCTCAAGACTCTCATTCTTTCTTCCCGGGAACAATAGACGGTTGTTAGTGACTAACACGTTTTAATTTTCTCCCTGCGTACTTCCGTGAGGTTGTAGTTTTAAAGGCAACATTACATTAAAACACAAATTAAAACCCACAGTTGTTTGAAGACGCGGTTTAGGACATTTACTTGACAAGCTATGTGTAAGAATTTAGGTACACTACGCACGGATCTGTAATGTAGCTTGATAATGAATTACAAAGGCGAAAAGTGAGTAGATCGACATCATCTTGATTCAGACGTTTCAATACGAGCTTGCATTATCTTCGAAAATTGACATTAAATGAATGTCTATCTACTCGACCTTTTTGGCTTTGCAATTCATTATCAAGCTATGTCTATGAAGTTTTACCGAATTTGGCGTTATTTCGAACTAAATAGTACAAGTGGTTTCTGTTGTTTTTTGACAAAGACTGAATTTTCGGGCATTTTGATCTAACGCCCACATTTAGAAACAATCCTCTTGTTGTTTCCATTGCTATACCTAACAATTTAGTTTACAACAACGGTTTCAAAGAAACCACTCCCGAGAAATCAGTGGCCCCCTCCCACCCAAAGAAGGGCACCTCCCCCAAAAATAAAAACGGTTTCAAACTACCCCCAGAACGTTGCACAACGAGCTAATATCTAAAGTAACGTGTTTTTTTCGCGCATGCGCAGAGCGTCGGTTGCGACGGGCAACTGGAGAGCGAGGCTCGCTTCGACGTTTGTGGAGTTTGCCGGGGCAAGGGCGACACCTGCCGGCTGGTGACGGGCATCTACACGCCGAAACCTCGCAAGCGACAAGGTGGGTTGTAGTGGCCCTGAATCTGCTTTGTTTGCCTCATATCGGACTATAACCTAATTTAATATACAATGCGGTTACATATATACTTCCACTTTTTTGCATAAGTTGCATTGACTTGTATCCCTACAAAGCTTAAAATGTTTTGCTATTTAATACAGAAAAAAATAGTGTCCAAGACAAAGTTACAATTATTTGCAAAGTAAATAGCTTTGCGCTTACGATAATTTGAAATTTTATGACTCAATTTAATTTTCTCAAATCCTTACAACGACAAAAACTAAAAACTATAGTAAATAGCTGAAAATTTAGCATTAACCACACACGTTTGCCTTGATTTCTCGCGTTTCTTTCATTAAAGCTGTATTTTCATAGTCATACCGTAAAAAATAAAGGCCTACTAGCGTTTTGTTATTAAAAAGTCTGTACTGTTTGTTTTTGTCAAATAAACCGTTTGCTGTAATAGGCAAAGTTTAAACATATTTACCATTGTGGTAGTGATGTCTTACGTTTTTTTTTATCGTCACCAGGTAGTGAGGTTGTGATCAAAGTTCCACAGAACAGTCGCCACATCAGCGTATCTGAGAGGGGCAGTGGACATGTCGGTGGGTTGCCTTGGAGTTTTGCGTCAAATCGAAATGAAATCTCGTAGCCTATTTGACAAACAAGACGTTTGTATTGTGGACATAATTTTATCAATACGTTAATTGGAATATAAACTATTGCAACCTAACAAACACCACTCTTTCCTATATTGATTGATCAACACCAGAAGCTCTACCAGGCTGCTTGACATAAGCTTTGAATAAC
Organism: Ascidiella aspersa; assembly: GCF_963924565.1. Classification (NCBI taxonomy): domain Eukaryota; kingdom Metazoa; phylum Chordata; class Ascidiacea; order Phlebobranchia; family Ascidiidae; genus Ascidiella; species Ascidiella aspersa. Next base: position 35,800,875 of record NC_139447.1, on the reverse strand, counting down.
AGCATGCTAAGAACTTTAAAAGCGTTATTTTGTACGGTCTGGACAAATCATTTGGGTTATAGTTTTGCATGTCCGATATTGAACATTTACTCCTATTCCGATACACGATATTTTGGTGAAAAACTATCGTGATCCTATTCGATACCAAATGACGTCATAACAATCCTCAAACAAGCAAAATAGGTGAAATTAAAACGTTTTAACAGTGAATTTCAGGTTATTTGCTTTACAATTAGGAAATTTAGTTGTTATAACCTACTGTTTTCTTCACCTTTGTACGTAAACTATTTTGCTATATTAACGGATTGGCTTGATACCGCCTTAGTACCGATACTACAACTTGACATCGAGTATCGACTCCGATATTATCAGACATCCCTATATTTGTAATGCTTTGAAATCAAAAGCTTAATTATGCAACACATTTGTTTTGCCGTATAATGATTGTCAAACATTGTTGTGTTCCTACAAAATGTAGGTATATATTTCCTATAATACTCTGTTTAGATAAGCATTTGTTTTTGACAACATAGCCTAAGTCTATACAGAGTCAACAAACATAAAATGAATATATTTTCAACCAACAGTCATCCATTGAACATATATTAATTCAAATAGGGTTGCTTTTGAACGATTCATCTGAGGCCGACTTTATGGTTCCTAACAAGATTCAGAACAAGACAAACGGAGTTTTTAAGACGTCGGGTCTTGTTGTTCAGTACGGACGACTCCGATACGGGAAGGAATATTTCGAAGTACCCGGCCCAGTACCAAAGGATATAAACGTTATGGTAGGTGCCGAGTAAAGGTTAGTCCGTGGAAATCTGAAAGGACTTAATAATGATTGCTTGAGAAGCGCACCGCTTCGAAAAAAATCAGTCAGCAAGGTGTTAAACTTTTAATGTAAATATCCATTTCGCTATTTAAGTAATAGGCATCATCAGTTTATCTGTACAAGTAAAAATAGTAAAAGTATTAAAATGTAAACTAAATAAATAAAATACATCTAAGACTGACATGGACAGAGACAAGAAACCTTTTAATCAAGATGATGTCGATCTACTCGACCTTTTTGGCTTTTGCAATTCATTATCAAGCTACATTACATATCCGTGCACAGTGTACCTTAGAAAGGACTTACTTCTCAAATTGATGTAAACCAGGGCGTTCTTAAGCTGGGGTTAGCGGAATCCTGGGTCCACGAGAAATAGTTACAGAGGCGGCGCAATATTTAAGTCACTGACTGATAATTTAGGCACAGCACGTTCTTTTAGTGGGTTGTAATGATAAAAAATCGTTTGTAAGCTTGGAATGTGTGTTAGGTACTGATTTGATTGCTAAGAGGCTAATCATTTTCTTGTTATTTTTTAGTATTGCTGTGGTTCAAAATTAATTTAATTAATTAAGTCTTCCACTATTGTAAGGAAGCAAAACCGTTTGACATGGTGTAAAAGTTAAAGAACCACATAACGCAAAAATGCCTCGCAAACTTATTGAATTTAATAGCAAAGTCATAGTTTAAAAGTAATCCAATCTACTTCAGGCGATGTACGATGAAAACCTGTGGAAGTACATTCGCTACGAGTTTTACCGCCCGCTCATGCACGCCTGGAAATACGATGAGAGCACCGTCAAATGCACGACAACTTGCGGAGGAGGTAAACTTACCCAACTTGGCGAGAAAATTAATCAAATGTTTACCAAAAAATTAAGGGGAATTACACATCTTTGTACAGATGTTATACATAACATGTTTTATTGCTTCTAATTATTCTACAATAAACTTCAAACCTCTTAGCTCAGTGTTTGTCCAACTTGTTTCACGGCAACCCAAATACTCAGAGAAGTGACAAAATTATCTTCAATGAATTTTAGGGAGCTTAAAAAAACACAAATAAGACAAACAACATTAACTAATTGAAACTTAATTAATATGAGCCTTGCTTTTTAAACCAATATTAATAAATCTAGCAATGTGACTACTGCCATCGGCGACCCATTTTAGGATCGCGACCTATGGGTTGGGAAACACTGTCTTAAGTTCGGTTTAATAAAAAAGATAAAAAAAAATTGTTTATCAATCAATTTTCCCATTTTGGTATAGTTAGGTTTCTTGACTTTTCACACCATCAATAGATGAAAAACTATACCCTTATCAAATTTTGTCGAAACAGTTTTATTCAGCCTATTAAATCGGTCACGGTGTTGTGTAAAAACCACCAGGCGTTGATTAGAATGTTAATTGTGGTGCTACAATCCCGAATTACGTAACGCTTTCCTAGGTCTGCAATTTCTACGCCCGTATTGCTTCGAGCTGATGAGCGGGGAACGCAAGGATTCCAAGTTTTGTCATGAAGAGGGCGTTGTTGAACCTTCTCCTAAAGTTCATCGCTGTAATGTCGAGCAATGTCCAGTCGACAAAAGGTACGATACGCGCGTTAGCCGGCGACTGTAAGCAAAACTTTGGCACAAAACAGCAGCTCCTATACCGCGGGTTCTTAGCTGGGGTTCATCGACCCCTTGGGGGCCAAAATTGAAATATTAGTGTATACATTTAAGGAGTAATCAATTAATCAAAGAAAAGAGTTTACCTAAAGATAAAGATGTATTGAGACCCCATTTTACTTGAATCTTCAGCATTTCTGAAGTCTATTTGATTGTGACGTCAATTTATGACGTCATTCTTGAAAATTTCTTGCCGCGGACCCTTCAAATTTTTTTGCTTCGCATGGACCAGCGTAGGCAAGACATTTTTTAGAGATGACGTCATATATTTACGTCATAGTACAAACAGACTTCAAAAATTTGCTGTTTTCGGTCAAAAAATGTGAAATAAAATAAAGTATATTCAGTGCAAAAACGTTTTATTTTTTACTATAGCCTACTCTTTTCTTTAAAATATATTGCCTAAATATATACCAATAGCTCAATTAGACCTTCTTGGCATCCTAACCTAGTTCAACTACCCCAAGGGAGCCTTTGTTAATAATAATACACTATATGTTGTTATAATAACTAAAATTAAGACCAAGGTTATCAATCTTATTGGTTTCGTGATGAATTTTTGCAAACTTTATTTCACGTCTGGTTTAAATATGGCCATGCTTTTAATTGCAGCCCTGTGCAAGATTAATTTGTTCAAGGCGACTGTAACATCTTCACACGAATGTTTCCTACGATACCCCCTTTACAAAATAAAAGTTCTAAATAAATTAAATTTCCCAGAAATTGTATTGTGTCATGAAAACAAGAATAATATTCAATAATTCATTATTTTTCAACACCTTGTATATTCCTCTTTCATGCCTCCAATGAATATCGCGCTCTGTACTTCTAAGAAGCGCTTGACATTTCAAAGCCAAACTACGGAGGGGCTTGTAATAGCTTGATAAACATACGAACGTGACGCCTTGGCGCTCAACGCGTGATGCGCCGGCCTGTATTTTGTCAAAGTGATGTGCTTTTTCATTACTCTTGTAATATTCGCGCACCTGTTTAACTAAAGTGAAGCCTGGCAGCAACCATAAAGCATTTTTCGCTTTTTGTCCAGCGCAGTTCAACCGGAGGACGAAGCAACATCGTGTTTGAGTACGTCCAACGGATCAAGTAAGTCCATGAGTTGTTACGTCGATTTTTGTTTGACAAATATTACGTCATGTGTGTTTTTTTTTCGGAGCCGCGAAAGGTTTCTTGATTTCCAGCGATAAAAACTGTATGAATTCAAAAATTATAATTCCTCAGTCCATCAGGAAGCAAAACAGCGTCATTAATACGTGCTTTTTGTAGTCGAAGGGTTACCTCGAAAATCTATACAACCCGTAACTCCCGTGCTATTTCATATTTTGTTTCGTGGCCACCAAGTATGGATGGATTAACCATTAAGTAAAATAACCACGTGATTATGGCACCATAGAAATTGTCATAGCCGAATTCAATGGTGCCTCAGTGTTTATTGAAGTAATTCGAGTTGGTCAGGCAACTTGGACCTCATTGGTGGCCCAGTTAAAATACATTTTTGCTTATTTTGTTTGTTTCTTACGTATTATCTTAAACCTAGAAATGTTTGTAGGTATGAGATATGACAAATAAAGGGCACCAATGGCTCAGACTTTAATAGTGTCCCGGTTGAAATAAATTTTGCTCAGTTTTCTTTCTAAAGTATCATCTTAAACGTACCAAAAATATTTGTGGGTATGAAAAACTACATAGGGCACCAAAGTACCAGCCCTCAATGGTGGCCCACTGAAATCAATTTATGCCTATTTTTCGTTCTTAAGTATCATCTTAAACGTGTCTATAAATGTTTGTAGCTATGAGAAACGAAACATGTATAGGGCTCCAAAATTGTTGGTGCTTAGGGCCTAAAAGGCACGATCCGACCCTGCCACCAAGACACACAAAGCCCAATTAAGAAACTCCAGTGTTCTTTTTTCATTTATACTTTGACCTGAGAAAGCACAGTTGTGCGAGAGTTTGTCGAGATTTTAACACAATTTGTCTTCATACAGTGCCACCTGATTCCTCTCTCCAGTGTTCATGTTATCTGATTCCAATCATACGTTTCAGGTGGCAGACCGACCCCTGGACTTACTGTTCAGCCTCTTGTGCCGGTGGCTTCCAGACTCGCACAATGTCCTGCGTGGAAATGATGATTGACGGGAGGGCGTTGGCCACAGTAGACGACAGCCCTTGCCATGACGCCGGCCTCAAAGTGCCTGAAAGCAGAAGATCTTGTAATGAAGACCCATGTCCCACCTGGATGGCTATGCCCTGGACTAGGGTAGGTTTTCTTTTGTAAAGAGTTTTGCAAGACTGTTTAATTGCTTGTGACAACTCCTAAGTGCCTTTTAAGTAATTGTTTTTAAAATGATTTGACTTGTCCCAAATCTTTAGAGCATCTTTAGTCATTAAGTCGAAAAGCTTACCTCGTTTTGGAAGGTTTTCGGCAAATAAACTGTATCACAAATAGTTATGGTAGTAAACAGATCCTTCTGCTAAATAGTCTATGCACACTGTAGTCCATTTTATTGCTGAGCAAAAAATGTGTCGCCTTAAATTGTAAAATAATATACAGTATTTATAGAATACACTAATAACTAATGTTTAAATGGCCCCCATTATACCATAGTGCAGGGGTGGGCAAACTGCGCCTCGTGAGCCACATGCGGCTCTTTTTGTATTGAAATAATTTTGAGGCTCTTTGGTGCTTGTATTTTCTACAAATGGCTCTTCCATTGAATACATGTGCCCACCCCTGCAGTGTGACAACACCTTTAATAGTATGTTTTACTATAATATATATACATTTTTACGCTCATCATAGTCAATCGCTACGGGAAATTGACATGCGCATCACTGTCGTTATCCAAATGGCTCATACTCCTGCTTGAAAACGCGACCTCTCTATATTATAACATATAGACATTTAATTGTGTAAGCCAATCAAGTACACCACTTTAGTCCAGTAAATGAGTAAATCATCCACTTGTTTTGGCTTGCAGTGTAGCGTGACGTGTGGACGCGGTTGGCAGCAGAGAGTCGTGCGGTGCCAGACGTACGACAGCAAACCGTCGAACTCGTGCGACAGAAGAAACCTGCCAGTGGTCAGGAAGGCATGCTTCGTACCAGCAACCTGCTTTGCCCCATCACGTACGTCATGAACAGGGGTTCTTAACCTCATTATGGCCGTGGCCCACTTTTGTTTTTTTGTAATATTCCGTGGCTCCCTCCTTGAAGTACATTTTCCAAATGCTTTGTGGTCCACCAGTTAGCCATGACCCATCGGTTAATAACCAATGTCATAAACCTTATTTTCATCATTGAAGTTGTCGCGACTTTTGTGATTGAAGTTAAAAAATTGTCCTTTCGCAGATAGTAAAAGGTACGTTATTAGCAAACCTTTTATGTCTTGAAATAAACAATCGGTTTTATCAAACCGTTTCAATCTGACCTGAAAGTTTTTTAGGTGACTAAATTTTCAAGACATTTTATTGTTATTAAAAATAGTCTCAAAAGATTAGGTTTCCTAATTTTAATTGTCCATCAGCTTCAAAGGACCCGGAAACTCCTAATTAAAGTCTTTAATCATATGGGCCGAATATTTATTATGGAGACATATCTTGTTTTTGCCGTTATTGTTGTATGGTTTGCTAAGGTATGTTATACACAGATTTTTTTCTGGGACTTAATACAAAAACAATACATCACAATCTTTCGAATTTTTAGACATGACGTAGAGTGTATTTTTTTTTAGTTTGCGCCCCTTGGGACCTTTGATAGGGGAACAAAAAATCGAAAAGATTACGATGTCATAGTTTAAACGCTCACTAGCTATTACTCCTATCTAGTATTAGATATAAATTAGAATTATAAAAACGTGGAAACTGGTTTAATGCAAATGTCAAAACAGCATTCGTTACATTAAGAATCAATAAAAACTGCTTTTCTAGTTGTTAGATTTGAAAAAACAATGGTTTGCCTAAATCAAAAACGATAGCAAAACGGTCGTTGTATAAACTAACTTTATTGCCTTTAATTTTTTCGCATTATAATTTTAATATTTAAAAAACAACTTTCCACTCATTGTTTCCTTAGCCCTGCCTTTGCCAGTAGCGGCCCCCGAAAACCAACAGAGCGATTTAAGCGGTGGGTTCAAATCTGCTTTTCGGGTTGTGGAGATCAGTTCTCTTTCTGCAGAACCAAGGTAAAAAATAAACAAATATTTTTAAAGTTGTTGATTAAAGCACAAACACAAGGCAGTGAATGACCAAATTTAGCTTTGCATTTCACAACTGTTCTTCATTGTAAACGAACATATTTCTGAAAAACATTTTATTTCTTTTCGGCAAAACATTCTTTTTACTCAACCAATATATTTAAGCTAAATTAGTGAGCTAAATTAGTGTTTTTTATGAAGCGGATACCCATGCTTCTTGGAAATAATGGGAAAACCCTTATAATTTCGAAGAAATAAATATTAAAATATCACATTTGAAATGCGTATTTTCAACACTCAAATCATCATACAATACTGCGTACAGCTCACAAGCCTACAAGTTGTTAATTAGACACGGTAAACCTAACATGACGGGATTACTCCGGCTAATATAATTGACCAGCCTATGATTTAATTTTAAAAGATTTTGCTTGCTTTCCCGTTTTACTTTTTACGGACCCAAAGGTCCAAAAATACTCTTCTTTTAAAGGCTACTGTGGTAGAATTTCAACCCACACCTGTCAGTGTGTGACTGTTTTACCGTTTAAATCTGTCGTTTTAAAACGGGATACTACAGGTGTAGCCATGTTATGTTTGCTTGCGATCGCCTGAAATATTTTTAGAGACTCGCGATCGACTGGATCGGCGGAAAAGTCACTTATTAAACATTTTGAACGTTAATTGCATTCCAAGCCAGCCATGGAGGTTAATTTGTTAGGTCAAAGAACGCTTTATTAGGCTTGTCCAGACAACAAATGGTCATTTAAATGTTCGGCTTGTGCCCGACGGCTACTGTAATGACGTAGAACATATTCGACGCAATCAACCAGGTGAAATGTGGTGATCGACGGGTTGGCTACACCCCATTACACCATCGGATCTTAATTCGCCTTCTTTACACCCCAATTTAATAAAAAAAAACAGCACAAACCTTTGTAGATCATTTTCAACCCCGACTTTATTTGTTCAGTTGGTCGCCGGAGTCCTGGGGTCCTTGTTCCGCCAGCTGTGGAGTCGGGGTCACCAGCAGAACGGTGAGGTGCATGGTTATAAGGAGGGGAAGCGGGATTGTGGAGGAGGTGGAGGATTCGGAGTGCCCCGGAGAAATGCCAATATCATCCCAGGTATGGGACTGTAGCGCATGAGGGTGATGCCAATGTTTATTATGACTATTGTTAAGTTCCTTTGACTCTTCATATCTGATTTAGAGGAATCAGGTGGCACTCTATAAAGACAAATTCTATTGAGTTATCGACAAGCTTTTTTCCCCTCTATTTAGAATTAGACAAATACGGCTATTTACATGTTACTACATCGACCCAACACAACTTAGTTTACCAGTCCAATTTATTGCACTCAAAATAGGGCGGTACCTTGTAACAAGACCAGGCTCGACTGACGACCAAGGTAACTCAAAAGCACACAAGTGAGAGTAAGAGGAGAGAGAAATGAGAGAATGCATGGGCTAATACTGCGTAGCGAGGAATGGAAAAAAAGGCACAACGACTCAGCTTACGTCACGGCGATAATATTTTTAATGCTTAGATTTCGCCACTACAAGGCATTTTCTCGTAATTCTTAGTTTTTCATAGCGACCATGGTGTTCAGTGAAACCTTAAAAATATTTTGTGCCCATAATTGTCAGAGCTACACAGATCGTGTATACAGTATATATCAGTGGTTCTCAACTAGGGTGCCACCCTGGAGTGCCAATTGTAATGCTTGCTAAAGGGTGCCAAGGGATATTTGGGAATCTTAAGAATCTGATTGTTGCTCAATTCTTTTTGTTAAGATTGTAGTGGAATATATCCGAAAGGTTGAGAAACACTGGTATATATAAACAGATTTGGTTTATATAACGGTTGTGTTTGTCAAACGAATATTGTCGAAAAATATTTTAACAGCATTGTATTTTCTTCTATCTGAAAGTAACTTACAACTACAGGTTTTTTAAAAATGGATTTTACCTGACATTGTATAATATATGCATAGAAACGCTTGCACCAAGTTTTGTACATCTGAAAATATGCCAATCTACTTTACGGTTACAAGTTAGAGGACATCTAATGGATTTTTAATTTCATACATTGTTTTGCATAGTACTTGCTCTCCTGGTTAGTTATCATTTTTTTAACCGAGATTTGTTATGTGCAATACGCTAAAATGAATATCCGAATACAGAACGTCAAATACACAGACAAGATTTTACATTGTCACCCTATACTATGCCTCTATTGTTTTTGTTCTAGGGATTTAAATCAATCTGTTTTAATTTATCAAAATTTTTTCAACTATAGATTGTTTTACCTTGGCGTAAAATGAATATTTTATTTCTTCGTGGCAGATCTAAAGTCTTTAGGATAAACAGTCGAATTCAATTGGCCTTTTGCTTAACTTACAGCAATGTTCAATGGGTCCCTGTCAATTTTCGCTGCCACCAGTACGTGGAGAGATAACCGACATTGCAGAACATTTCAAATCCACGACAACCCAAGCAACTTCCACAACAACCCAAACATCTTCTACAACGACCCAAACAACTTCCACAACAACCCTAACTCCACAAAACAATTCAACCATCTACGCTTGGAATTATTTGGCCACTTCGCCCTGTACCACTTCCTGTGGGAAAGGTGAGTTTTATGTAATGATAAGTTCAGGTGTACATTTTAGTTGGCCAAGGGGTTACATGGCAGTTTTCAAACACTTGCCTACTGTTCAATCCATGTAGCAATCACCTATTTAAATATGATCACATGTTTGGGTTCCAAAGCGATATAGTTGTTAAACATTGGGTAACGTTCTGTATTTTTAGATGTGTTTTCTAACAATATATATTTGTTAACTAAATTATTTCTTTTTTTGTTTTTACTTTTAAAATGATTAAAACAAATATTTCTAGCTACGTAACTTTCTTCCATATTATCTGTTAACAAAATGTACACCATGATAATTTAAAAGTTTTTACGCTTTCTATTGGTGCAACAAACACCACTTACACCTCTTTCACCACTTTCACCACTTTCACCACTTTCACCACTTTCACCACTTTCACCACTTTCAAGCGATATTGATTTAACCGGCTTAAAAGTTTGCTGGTTAACAAACAAAAACGTTTCTTTCGCACTAATCCAAAGTTTACCATAAAGTTGTCACGTATTACAAAGATATTTATTCGAATTAAGATATACTGACGATGCATTTGTTGGCGAAATATATGCATATATTATATATATATATCTTTTAAGATCTGTTAATTGTGTCTGGCCTGAATTGCTAGCTTTGCTAGAGTATTTTGCTGAATTTCATAGAAATGTTACTTTTCAGGCGTGAAAGTCATGGAGCAGTTCTGCTTCCACGTCAGCACCGACAACTTGGTGGTAAAGGGGCGCTGTGACGTCACACTTAAACTTCCCGCCAAATTCGTGCCGTGCTCTAATTCGCCTTGCTCCACATTGCCACCTAACGTAAACAACACAAGGTGAGTACCAGTCGCTTGAGGGCGTGTTTTACTCGACTTGTGCTCTGTTTGTGCTGCAGTCGATCAGACATTAACATTCCAGGGCGGCTTCTGGCGTTTTGCACAAAGAACGTCGGTCTATTGAATCATGAAAGCAATAAGCGTCAACTCATGCATAATAAAAACCAGGGAAAGTAGGGAGCACTGCTTTCCATTGTTGAAATGAACCTTCTTTTGTCGGAAGGGCTTTGTTAAAAAACATGCTGACAATGAGTTTCTCGTTGAGCAGCTGTAAAAATCACATCTGCGCGGTTTCAGCAGCAAAACAGGTCTGGAGAATTTTGTCTTTATAGGGTTTAGCGGGTTCAGTGTAGATCTTAATCTATGAAATAAGCTGTAATGCGAATACTAGAAGCAATTTTTGTTCTTTAGTTGTAGCTTATTTTGTTCGCTAATCATACAAAATGCCAATCAACGCTGTATCCAGAACCGCCATGGTATCGGATAATCCCGATACTAGGATATGGTATTCGTCGTCGTGCAAGCTAGTAGTTATCAAACATTACTGAGGGGTAAAAAAAACGGAAAAAAAGTGTAAAAATCTTTGAGCGAGTTTCGATGTGCAGCTGTGAAAATTACGGTGGCACTATTTTACCAGCAGAAAAGGTCTGGAGATTTTTTTCTTTATAGGGTTTATTGGGTTTGATGTTGATCATGATTCATGAAATAAGCTGTAATCCGAATACTGATGTTCGCGAGACAATGGTGCCAGTTTCCTGGCCGAATATGGAAGTGCTTCTTGCAGTTGAAACAGGGGCCTTTCCGTCAAAACAAATTGTTTACAAAAGGATCCCCGGTTTGCGTTAAGACAGGTCAAGGGGTCGCTCCTTACCGGACCCACATGGGGCATCGCAAACGATAACAACAACCTGATCGGTCTTGCTCGAATATGCCAAGGAGAAGGCTAGTGTTTTATCTGAAATATTCGTTGTCGATTGTGATGTATTAGCGTCAAGGTAGTTAAGGCAAAAACCATGGACTTGCAGATTTAAAGGAATTTAAGCGTTTAACAGTTAGTCTAAGTGCACTTTAGATCGTAGTTTTAAAATAATTTATTTTTATTTAAGCGTGTCTATTTTAGGTGTATTTCTGTTAAATGGTTGGACACCTAATGTCCGAAGATGCCCTCGCGCCAAAAATAAATGCATGAGCAGTTTTTGTATATACATCATTTATACTTTTAAATGTAATTTTCGCGATTGCCTATTTTATATTTGTTGAGCAGAACTGTGTTTACATGTTTAACACTGCATCTAATTTAAACAACTCGATATTGGTTATCAAAAAAATTGTTAAGGTCATATTAATTCCAAAGATGAAATTCTACGAGTATGGGTTTTTTGTTATCGTTTTGGTAATTTTACGACTTTACCTTCAAATTTGTTTATTATTGCTTTCGTCGTCTCAAGAAAAACGATGTTATGTTGACATATATGCTATAAATTGTCACTTAACTAGCCAACTTTATATCGGTATAACTGCGTATAATTTTGATCTGGCTAGTAAATGAGTAGATTTTACTTGTTTATTGCAGTCACGAATATATAGGCGTGGCTTAATGATCCAACGAAACTTGAAAGAGAAACTTTTGAGTGAATATAATCTTTTGAGTAAATACAACCTTACCACTTATGACACTAATCAAAGAAGGCGTTAAGCAACACATCCAAGATCAAACGCGTTTTCTCAATACGTGCATGTCAGCTGATTATAGAGTCTAATAATAAACCGGCACGAACTTATTCCATCATCCTATATACACCCGCGCGTCAAAACATGCTCCAGTTATAAATCGGTGACGTAAACCTTGGTATAACGTTGGCAAGGCCTGGGATCCTACGCCAACCAGAAGCACAAAGCGTTATTGATGCCAAGTCCAGAACTCTGTCTCTCGCGTACACGTGAGCTTAAGCGAGCTCTTCCACAAAACCTCCGGCCCGGCATGCGATAGGCCTGATGTTTGATCCGTTAAGGAATGTCTGACAGATATGGCGGGCCGGGCACCTTTACCTGGGGCCGCGCGCTGTTTTGTTGTTGTTGGTGTTCACCTTCATGGCGATTCTTCTCTCTTGTTTGCGCGTTTCGCGTCCTGAGCCCCTAAGTAAGTTGCTTGTTTTGGCGACGACGTGACGTTGAACGAAAAAGCGAGATGTTTTTTTCGAGAAAGGTTGTCTCTTCGTAGGTCTCTAAGTGCTCTAGTTTTGAGTGAAAGGGACTGTTTACGTACGATATTGCCGCACAGAGTAAGCTGCGTTTTCACTTAAGATTTTAGGATTCATTTCAGCTTTGAAAAGGAAATTGGACTTATTAGCTCAGTAGTGCAGAAATTGAATAGCTAAGATTAGAATCTTACCTCAGTCTTTTCATGTTTTTTTGTGTTTTTTAGAGGTCAGGATACGGTTATTTTAAGCTGACATTTATCCCTAAAAATATCGGTTTCCGTATCTACGAGATATTGAAAACGGAATAGTTGTTCGCTGAGCATTGCGATTAAAGGTTGCAGTCGGAGTAGAATAAATATCAATAGTATCCACTTTGCGAATTAGCGAATGAATCCCAGTTCCTTTTTTAGCAATCTGTTGTCCTTTGTTTGCTGCGGGCGGCATCGGATCACCTAATAGAGCCATAAGGCCTGACTCAGTGCTACCGTTGTTCGGCGCTTCTTATCGTGGTCTCTCGTCTTTTCAAGTTCACCTGCAGCCTGGATCGAGTTCCCTAATCCCACCGAGTCATCCAGACAGGGTTGCCGGCCATTCGCAACACCATTTTCGGATTTTCATGCCTCAGTTTAATACCGTGATGGTTCTGGGCGCCGACACTTCACATTTTATCGGGATCTGAGCGCGGTAACGTTAGAAGGCAGCACGTTTGGCTCTGGTATAAACAAGACCAAGCTTGTTCGTCGATGGGTTTAGTGTTCTTTGCCTGATCCACCCGCCAGCCACAATAAGCAATTGCATAGCGTCTGTGCCCGGTCGACAAATCCTGAAAATAACGCCCCCGCAATTTGGTAATGTACCGAAAAAAGCTGAGCGTTTGTTTCGTTTAGCGTTCTCGATTTTCATCTATTCGCTTTCGCCCCCCATTCGCGCTTGCGTAATTGACGGCCCGTCGATAACAATAGCACTCGTTGTGACGTCATAACGGAGTGTGACGAATGGCAGGGTGAAGGGTTTCGACACCCCCAGCCCCCTACCCCGTCTGTGATGTGGTTTTGCCCCCATTTTGCACATGCACTTTCGCTTCGTTTTTGAAAGGATAATTATCGCCGCTTTCTGCCGCTAATGCCTTCTATTTTCGGCGCCCGAGATTAGTTGAGCGTAATCTGTAAACATTCGCGCATTAATTGAACTTCCACGTAATTTCCTTTCTTTGCTCATTGACGTAGTTTTTCACACACTTTTCGGGCATCGCAGTCGCGTAACTGGTGTCTGTGATGTCGCTAAGTGTTTACACCGGTCGTTCTCAACCTTTTCTGGACGCGTACCATCCGGTTACAAAAAAACATTTTAATTAAATAACTTAAGTTAAGAGCCAAAAACTCATATAAAATAACTTGTTGAGTTTTTTTGGTCAATTTAATGTGGCAAATCAAAAATTTAACTTTTGACAGCCGCTATTTCAATTTATTTTTTTTACATTAATTTTCCAAACTCCGCATAAAATTTAAAAGGTGTTCGCGTACCACCTGAAAACCTTAGCGTGCCCCTAGTGGTATATGTACAGTAGATTTAGAACTATTAGTTTACGCAAAATGTTTATGTCATTCGATTAGTCTTCAAATACGCATGAAACCTGTACTAAAAAAGGTAAAACGTCTAAAAATCTAACTGTATCTTTTATACTAATCAATGACGGTTTTGTTTTTATTTATAATTCTTTGTTAAAAACAATAATATTGAATTTTCGTGATGTTTGTACTTTTTGCGCTTTTCTGTTTTTTTTTTGCATTTGTTAAACGGATAAAAAATTCCAAAGAGTGCAACCAACAGATAACTAATTTATTACGGTAATGCCATCTCGACGCTTAGAAATCGATAACAATTAAAATAAAATAATAATCAAAGCCCACGTAGAAGTTGGTTAAGTTGTGTGACCCTTGCGAATAAATTAAAAGAAAAACTTTCTGTCTACCCTAAAGATAATATGTTGCACTGAATATGTGATACTGGAAATCACCTTGACCCTTGCATGATAAATGTCGACCTAAATTCCTAATCAGTAACAGCAGAATACTCTAGCAAAGCTAGCAATTCAGGTCAGATACAATTAATGGATTGCTTTGCTAGAGTATTCTGCTGAACTTAGCAGATTTTGTTCTCATTTCTGTGACTCGAAAATGTCCACATCGGCTTTCATTGCAGCCAAATCGTCCTGCGGCATGACAGGCGTCATCGACAATTTGCCAGTTCGTACGCGCGGGTGAACGTTTTCGAGTGAGCGGTCGCAATTTGGGTTACCCTCTTTGCAATGGGCGATATCAGATTGTGGACAGCTCAAAATCGGGCGCAAAATAAGTGCACGCGTAAAAGTGACGGCATTTCGTCAAAATCCCAGCAATGTAGAGCACAGCTCTAACTTGCCGTCTCTCCATCTCTCTCTTTCGCGCGCCCACCCGGGTGGTCAGCGGTCCAGTAGCGGTCATCTGGGTCAGCGGACGTTTAGTGTTCTTGTTTTCTTTCGGTGCCTACAGCCTTAAGTTCCGCGACCGTAACAAAGCCGATTCTTCTCGTCGCGTCTATTCGCGCGGGCGCGCATTGTTGTTGTAGCCTAATCGCCCCCTCTAACCCCCCACCGCCCCCTTCTCTAACCCCCGGCTCAAATCAGCGGTCGGAAAAACCTGTGGCGGTTTCGACGCGCTCCGTTATTCTTCCAGCAAGTAGCTGACATTTTTTTGTTCGTCGACGGACAGCCGCGAGCTCCGTGATCGATCACTTTCTTCTTTTCTTGCTGTTTTGCGCGAAAGAACGAGCTGGCCCTGGGATATAAAGGGAGGGTCAAGGGGTGTGGGATTTGGAAGCATTGCTACTGCGCTGCTGACGCTTAGAGCCCTAATTTGCGCCGTTTTCGCTGTAGGTACATGACAGTGGACGGTAGACAGTGAGCATTTTAAGCTTGAAAGAACAGTTTTTTTTTGTAGATTAGCAATTTGTATTAGGAGATCAGTATAGAAAAGCAGGTTTTATTAGTTCATTATTGAGTGATTTTCTAAACTGGGTTTTGAAGTTACAATTTAACAATAGCTATGCAAGTTTTGCTTCAGTTCAATTTACCTGGCTGTAGACTTTTGTAAACGTTTTTTGGCAAAAGGGGTTTTATCACAAATTAATTATTTTCTAGGACCTGTGTGTGAAAGAGGAATGCTAAACTGTCCCACAGACAGTTGAAATACTCTTAAATCGTTTCCTGAATGGAATATGATTAAAAAGTATAATTATTTATCAAGATATTTTATAAGAACAGCGCAAATCGGTTTGAACCATAGATTTTCTCACAAAATGCATTACACGCATTACTCAGTCCTTCATCAGAGCAGACGCCAGGCCATTTCGACTACGGCGTGGCTTTTTTCGGGGCAAAAAAGCTACATTTAATCTCTATTAGAAGCTGGAATGAAACGAAATTGTCGGTTTGGCTGCCCTCTGAGTTGTTCCGACACCGCTAACTGCAGGTGTGAACCCATTTGAAGCCACGCGTAAGGCTATTCTAAAACCGCAAGCCAGCTTTGGTGGAATGCAATGCATTTTACGTCTCCTTGCAAACTTTAGGTTTCTCACAGCCCGTTTTTTTTAGCCTGGCCCACTTTTACCATCATTTTGTACCTGCAATTCACTTTTACCAGGCGTTTTCAACGCAGAGCCCCACTTTAGCTAAACGCTTTTGATACGCGGCGAAGTTTAACCATCTTTGCTATTTCTTATAGAATTTTTGCCAAACATTGTCAACCTTGCAGCCCACCTTTACTAGACCAGTGTTAATAACCAGGCGGCACACTTTTACCAACTTTTAATCTTGCGACTCAGTTTTACCAAACATTTCAACCAAGAAATTGACTTTCACCAGTATTTTTAACCAGGCGCCCCACTATTTCTGTAAATTTTAAACAAAATTCACTCTTACCAGTATTTTTAACCAGGCGACCCACTTTCATCATACATTTTACCATATCAGTTTATTTTTATCAAGCTATACTTTGACGGTTCAATTTTACCAACTATTTTAATCCAGAGGCCCAACTTTGACCAAAAGTTTTAACCCCGCTGTCCATTTTTCCCAACATTTATCAACCAAGCACCCAGCATTCATTTTGAATTTATATCAGAGCCTTAAAACAATTTCTCGCAAATTTATACAGAGAGCAATCCCGGGCATTTGGGAGAGAGCATGGGTTTCGTGCTTTACCGCTTTGATGCCTTTTCGCGCCAGCACCGTGCAAATTACGGGAAACCCGGACCGAAATTGAGGCGACTTAAACCGGCAATAAAGGCCGCCCCTGCGCGCAGGCTTACGCCTAATCCACGGCCAGTAATAACAAGGTGCCGTCGGTAATGTGCAAACGTTTGAGCCCTTTGAAACCTTCCGAAGTCCGTTGAAAATCCGCACTTATGTAATTCCACAATGTGAGCGTTTTTACGGGTTGTTTTAGCGCGAAAAACTCCCGTCAAAACTTATAATGGAAAATCTTGCAGTTAGCTTGTAAATGTGTTTAGGTAGCGTTTTGTCGGTAATCAAACGGCAGATCTGCCCGCTGGACACCGAATTTGCTTTGGAATTAGCAGTGAAAACAGAACAACAACATGCCCCGTCGCGCTGCGGCCTTTGTAAACAAACAGACTTCGGGTTCTCACAGAAGAAATGCCAGTTCAAACAAGCTTTCATAAAAAATGCAATCGCGGCGGAACATGTCGCGAAATCCCCAAACCAACAGCCTAAACCGGCGACGCTTTGCCGTCGTTTTGGGACCGCGACAGGCGGCTTCCAATAAAATAATATATTGTCCTGGCGGTTAGTTGTGCGGTAGCGACCGCGAGATCAACCTGTCCGCCTAAAAAAGCTTTGAAGTCGCGAAAAAAAAACGACTAGAGAGCGATCACGACGTCTGAAGCGAAAGCGATAACAACAACAGTGCCGGGTGAATTTTTGCCTCCCGATCTGTGCGGATAATTCCACGGGCCTTTGCTGGGCCGTTTACGGTGTCCAATTACCAGGTATTAGAGCCGCTACGGCGTCGGTTTGGGATCGGTCTCTTGCTGTGAAATTGCTCGTACATCTACCGTACACTAGTAGCTGCCTATACGACCGGTTTCCTAACGGAATGCGATATTGTCGAAACTGCCAGCAACCGTATATCCACCTGACTATAGGGTCTGTGTGTGCCCGGGTAAGATGCCAGGTGCGAAATTGCCCTGCTATAATACCGACGGTCCAATGCGTAAACAACTTAATCCTGGCAACCCCCTTAAGACCCCGAATCCCGCGTCTGCGAATCCGAAGTTAAACAGGGGCGTTTTACGACCCTGTTGGGGCCGGTTTTATTGGAGCAGGTGGCGAGTTAATGGCGTGGCAAGATCCACTGAACCTTATGCAAGGCAGAAAACGATTAAAATACTTTACTTAAACCTTCTGGGGCAACAGTCTCGCCAGAGTCTCGAACGTAAGCGCAAATTAACCACACAGAGTATCGTTTTTGAGCGGAAAAAACGCCCAGCAGAACAAAAGGTTACTGTGTGCTGGCGGTCACTGGCGCTTCTATCTCCGGGACGCATTTTTGCCCAAGTGTTTGTTCGATTCGCGGGCCTATCATCGCCCCATGGCCCTGCCAATCACTCGGCGCCGAAGTGTTTGTTTACGGCTTCAATTAGCCGTTTTGCTGGGAAACTCTTATGCCATTACGCCGCGCTATTAAACCACCAGGGAAGAGCGTACGCGGACAGCGCAGTGATAATTCAAGTACACAGTCGCCAAGTCGCGACCCGCGGCCTTTTAGCGTCGGACATTCTCGCCAGGGCACACAAAGGCCCCGACCGCAAAGCAGCCCCATTACGCCTAAAGCTAACATGTCGAATCCGCGCCGACACGCCGACGGGCACGTTCGCTTGCTTACATTAATAATCCCCGCGCGCCCCCTTTGCCATTCGCCGATCGCTCTCCAAGCTCGTTAGAATACTTGCGCCGCGCCCGCAAAGGCCTGGAACACACTGATGCGCACACACGCGCCTTCAGAGAGAAAGCTAGGCGCTTGTAGTGGAAGCATATAGCTGCTGAAAATCCGCCCAACAATTTAGGCTTGTGTTGGGTGATTTTGTCAGGGGTGCCGGTGGGCTTTGATCCAACCCCTACCACTCCTGGACCCCCTTAAATGGTGACGCGCACCCCTTGCGCCGTAGAGGGCGCGCGTAGACAGTGACGAAGCGCCCATTGCGCCTTGTAAGCTATTAAGAAAGGAGGTTGGGTCAGGCATCGCTGGGCTGCTTGCCTATAGGGTTTGCGAGGTTCAGTCAAGCGTCTCCGCCTTCAGCTGATTAAAGAGATTTGCGAGGGCCCTGCTCAGCCCAGACGCGCGCCCGCTCGTCTTGGTCGCGGCCTAAGGACCCTGCCTGAGCCCCGTTTCTCGAGCGCTATCGACTTGGCTGGCTTCGAGTGTTTGCGCTCGCGGCACGGGGCCACGCAAAAACTAAAGGCCGCAGCCCGACGCCCGCAGAAATTCTGCCAAACCGCCGAGGCCCTTGAAGGAGCTGCGCCGCTATTGTGAGTTCCGTGGGTGTACAGTTGGCTAGCAGGTTGCTACAATGCAGCAGGCAAACAGGAATTAGCTTGAAACTTGCTATGAGCATTATGACATCACAGGAGAGCGTTGAAATTTGTTTTGTCTCAAAACTGGAAAAACAGCTGTGAGCATATACAGTAGAACCGTTCTGAATACGTTTGCTGGCCGGTTGCCGATTCGATCTAGCAGTAAGCAGACCTCGAAAGCGCCGACTGAGTCGCCTTATCGTCTCGCATCCAGCAACGTACGGCAATTATGCATATTTAGTTACACAGAAGAGCCTAGCGTTTTGTATTTCTGACTCACCTGGCTATAAAGGATAGCGACAGTTGCGGCAAACATCAGTGTAGCGCCAGTTAGACAGCAGTTAGCCTGTCCTTGGATGTCGTATTCTTATTATTTGCAATGGCATGAATAGACAAAGGTGATTTTCTTCAAAGAGTATAATGTGTTTCAGGCGCTGGTTATAAAATGGCTTCGTTTCTGTCAGTCAACACATCTTAATGCAAGACTGCTGTGTTCGCTTGCCTGGTAGTCTCGCTCTAGATCAGACAAGGTAGATTCTCCCGGCGTCGTCTTTGAAGCCACGGCGGCAAAATGCCTATTTAATTAGATTCTGGGGATTTTAAAGGCCCCGTCGTTGCGCAATTAGCACGTGGCTTACACGCTAATTGGCATTTCGCGTCTTTTAGCCAAGCCACGCTATAATCTACTTTCTCCTACTGTATAAGCTATACGTTTATATTTAGGCGGCGCTGCTGCAAAACGTATTTGCCATCCGTGTTAGAATATCGGTAACTGTTCAACAGGCCTGTTTGATCAAAGGAGCACTGCAAATATTTGCCAAAGACATTGAACTCGTGTTATCGTCACGCATTTGATGCCCGCTCTGAAAAGCACCCCTTTGCTGCTATAATCCTAGTATTCGACTGCTGACTTAGCGAATGTTTCGGTAAATATTGCGGTTTCATTTCGCTACGACGAGCCAATAAATGTCGCGATCGAATGAGAAAGGTACATTTTGTGCGCTCTGAGTAAACCCATAATTCACATTAGAGTTTTAGTAGCTATCCACCCGTAGTAACCAATGCTGGGTGACGCCTATTTTTGAACTTTATCACTGTGAGTGTTTGTTCCTAAATGCTAGAACAACGGTTAACAAGGTCACAGACCAATTTGTGCCGCTCATGAAGTAGTTTTAAAAATCCGCGAATAAAAAGTGTTTGGCCCCGAATGCAATGTTAGTAATAAATTGAGTAAAGGAAAGCAAGTGTATAGCCATCCAAAAAGCTGACGATATATAATTTACTTTAGTTACGCCTTGTTTCGCTTTACTCCGGTCTTTATGACCGATGATACGTTTTATGGCGAAATATATTTCGCTTAACATCCTCTAATATGACAAACTGTGATTAGAACAGAAGTCTAAATAATATATATATATTTAAATCATTGTCGTCGCTGTTTGCAAGGGTGAGGAGATTTCTTGCTGCAATTTAACTAAACACTTTGCTTAAAAAATCAATTATAGCTGTTTTACACGGCTTTTCAAACCAGTCTGAGCCGCCTTTAAACTTCTGCTTTGACATACCTGTAATTTTTAAAATCTACAAGTCAAAAAATTCCGCGGTTTTGAGGTTACAAGAGGGTGCTGTAAGTTGAAGGGGTTGATCGGGGTAGCGTTTAACCAAACAAGGTAAGGCAAGGGGCCCCGTCAGAATGGAATAAAAGGGCCTTAGCATTCGCGCAACGAACAGGCTTATCTCCTACTGTTTGGCAAGGCAAGGCCAGTCACCGCCTCACAGCTCCCGGCATTTTGTTTTTTGTTTGCCCGGGCTTTATTGAGTTTTTCTGCAAATAGCAACGGCACGCTGTTTTCCTTCTGGGTGAGCGATTACCCGAATATTAGCGAAACAGGATCCTGGAATGATCGAGTGGTCAACACTCTTCCGTTGTAAGGTAAAATATTCCGCGGGATTAGCACCAAACACCCCCATTTTCCGTGATTCTATGACATAAAGTCAAGGTCACTGCGAGCTCATGGGCCTTGACTTTTCAATTGTTCTTAAGGCAGTTGGTTTTAGTTAGTACAAGAGCTGCAGAGTCGAAATTGATTAAGTGTTTTCAAATAACTTAACAGTCCAGCCAATTTGGATAGACTAGGACCTAAGCTATTTTAAAATAACTTACAAAAACCCAATCTTCAGAGCACATAATGCTTACGAATACACCTGAATAGTATTTCCCCCAAGGTCTTGTGTAAATATGATTCATTTTGTACAAATTAGTATTTTGAAGTATTTTGAAGGCGCCGGGAAATATGTATTTTGAAGGCGCCGGGAATTAAAACTCTTGTACCCTTGGATAAGAATGCTGTTCAATAAGAATGCCGACTTTTTGTTGATTATAACTTGCTGGACCCATTGACCTTTGTCCACATTGTAATGCAAAATTTAAATTTGCCAGTTCCACCAACTTTAAGTAAAAATTGCCTAGCTAAGGGTTCACAGAAACCTTTGTAAGGCCATCCGCGGATAAAACAAAGGAGCAGGGGCAACTCAATTTCGCACCAGGCCCGCGGTTAAGGTCAAGTGTTCGCACTTCTGAGCGCAAAGGCCAATCGCGAGGAGACCAGGCCCTGGAAAGGCTCGTAACCGGAGATGTTGTAGGAAATAATTGCCGCTCAAGGAGAATGTCCGCCGCTTTGAGTTGTTTAAAGATGTGCGGGTCCAAGTGCCTGTGAGAACGGTTGATTTATTGGCCGCCATTGTTGTTCCGACTCTTGTGCTCGACGCTGTATGGCCGTCCAATACAAACTTACCTGGATTATTTTGGTTCAACAAGCTAAACGCGCAACATAAGCTTATGGCTGCCTTATCAAAGCCTTATATATTTGTTAGCGAAAACCAATTTGATTAGGCCAGAAACCATTTTATGTATTTTCACCATTTAGAAAAAAGAAACGAGTTTCACAGTTTACAGGCAAGTTAGTGAACAGAATGTTTCAGATCATAATACAAAAAGTGCAGTCTTGATGAAGCACTCGACCATTGGCATGTAGAATAACCAATGGTAACTTTGGGTTTTATTTGTTGGCCTAAATTTATCTCCAGAAACTTACCCTTGAGTAAATTTTCAAGTTGTGAGGTTATTAATTTGTTTAAGTCTTTGAGGTATTTCTGCGATACCAATATTTAGGGTAAGGAAAACAACTGATAGCTTAAATACCTGGATGCAGTTATGTGCAGAAATTGTATTCGCGTTTGAAACTAAGGTATTGCCAATAGTGTATTCTCTGATTAGTGTGGTTCAAGACCTAAGCAAGCTTCAATAATGCCATAGTGTTTTCGTGGACTCCACCCCTTTTTCTCGAGAAAATCAACTTAAAACGTGACTTGTTGTTTTTCTACATTGTTGCGTCCCTTTATTTAAAAAAAAAAAAAAAAAAACTTGTTAAAAGCTTTAAGACAGTTGCACTCTCTTCGGGCAGATACTTATTTTTTCACTAAACACTGTAAAGCGAACGTTTCATGCAAAAAAGAACACTGTACGTCGGTACTACGCCCAATCATGTTACTCTCACGCCGCAACACAAAAACGCTATGGATTACGATTGTCGCGTCACAATTGCTGCTCGTGTGCGCCGAGGCGGAACGCAAGCAAAAGAAGCGCTCCGGTGTTCTCGTCGAGCCGCTGGGTGGCGACAGAGAACGATACGATATCGTCACTCGGGATGAAGATATGCAGTAAGTGGCCTGGAATCGACAAATAAGGAATTTTTAGCATATATGCGGATAAACTTATATGCGGATATACTTTTAAGGAATACTTAGCTTATATACATTCCTTGTAGCCTGAAAGGTGCTTGGCGTTTTTGAACTCGCGTATATAGCCTACGAAGTCATACTCGTGAGTTCGCGATCATACTCGTGAGTTCGCGATCATAATCGTAAGTTCGCGATCATACTCGTGAGTTCGCGGTAATACTTGTTGGTTTGTGACACATGCTCGTGAGTTCATGACTCAAACCCGTGAGTTCGTGACTCCTCGTGATTTTGTGATCATACTCATGAGTCCATGTCACTTACTAGTGAGTTCTTACCCAACCTCGTGAGATTGGGATCATACTCGTCAGTTCGTGAACCATCTTTGAGAGTTTTTTTCCTCCGAAAATCGACAAATAAGGAATACTTAGCATATATGCATTCCTTGTAGCCTGAAACTTGTTTTTAAAGGTGCTTGGTTGTTTTTGAAATCGCGTATTTAGCCTGCATAGTCATTGGAGTGGGGATTCCTCCGCTTTTACTTGTAATTTGTTTTATAAATGACTGTTCTTTGTTGCAACCGTATAATATTAGAACACTGGGGACATGAAAATAGTAGAATTGGGGTAAGGTAACCTTTCTCCGTTGTGCATTCCGTGAACCGACTTTTTAAAACCAGACAATTGAGTACACGGAGCGTTTTTGCGCAGTGCTGATTCGACCCAATTATATTTATTTGCCAAACCTCTTGCATGTTTTTACAAAATACACTCGGTGAGTTTGCGCAATACGCCAGACTGCATAATGTCAACTGTACAAGATGATCAACGCCTGTCAATCTCAATCAAGTATGAAATGAACAGTCGTGCGGAAAACTTGCTAACTAGCTCCGATAGCCTTGCAATAATACGCAGTCTTCAGAGTCAAGGTTTCTGTAGGCTTTCACGAAATGTTGCCAAACTATTTTTTAGTGAGGCCAACTGTATTATGTAGTGTTATCGCCCAAAACGTACTATATCTTATAATCGTATATCGTCGTCAATAAAACTGACTGTTAATCGAATTGCATTGGTGACACAGTAAAACTAAAATCACCGCACGTCCGTAACGTACATTGCTTGAGTGCAAGTTTTCATTTTTGAGTAGGTGTTTTGTTTTTCGACCCTTCTGTGTTCAAAAATGGCCACTTTTTAGAACTTAACTCCCCAGGAGCCCTATTACGGGACAGAGCAGCTACGGCGACCAATTTGTGGCGTCGAACCGCCCATCAGTTATTTCCCTAATCCCAAAGAATAGACAGCCCGCCCATCCAAAAGCTACCCCAGCAATCTCAAAATCCGAATCCTCATTTTACTGAAAATAGATGTCTTACTGGCCGTTTGCTAAGGTTTAAATGCGTGATTGCCAGATGACGAATTTGTAACCTTAGAGTGGTTGGTCTTAACGTCCAATCCCCGTTTGATAATTACGAGCATTACCTCAGTGTCGACGTATTTCGTGTTTCTCGGAGGGGCTAGATTATCGCAATTTTGCCTTTTTTTCCCCAGCGTGATCTTTTTGTGGAAAGTAGGCTATGCATATTTTTTTTAGGTTTCCGTCTATTAACACTGCAATGATGGCAATAGAAACAGAAATAAAACAGATGATTTTTGGGAAAACCATGGAGGATTTGTGTTCTTTAGGAGTCTGTAAAACGACATCAAACCGTTAAACTGTCGAACCCTTAAAAGTAGCTTGTCCACCAAAAAAAGTTAGTAAACTCCTCTAGAATTATGATCATAAAACTATAAAGAAAATTTGAAAAATCTTCCCTTGCAATGTTTTGCGCACATAGATGCTCATTACAAATAAACTTGCGTGTTTCCTATATAGCCAGGGTCAAGACCTGCTGACCCATAAACCGAAACTATTGGCATTCGCGATATATCGCGTGTAAAGTGACGGAAAGCCCTTCTTCCGACGTCGTTTTACGCGGCAAGCAGGCATTTCCGTTGTTTGTTGCTGGGCAAAGTTTTGTCAAAAAAATCTGGCCGAAACGGCACCAAGTATGGCGATGCCTTTATGCTTGGCGGCCGCCTCCAGCAAAGGGCTTATCTTCGCTTAGCGTGACGTTGTTTGTGGGTCAGCCTTTAACGCTTAATGACCCGAAGGATGCGCTTTAGGTCGACACAAAAGGACATTTTCGCGGCATTCGACACCCATTGGCACACTTTTTCGGGCGGCCAAATGCCAGTTATACGTGGTATGCCTTGTTTGCCCATTAGAGGGTCGAAGACAACATTCCTCTTGCTTTAGAAGTCAAATTATAGCAGCTGCTGGGCTACTTTGTTGAAAAGGCGCGTTGTTGAAAATCTTAGAGAACTGCTGTTGGCGTTTCGCCGCCTTGGCGCTTTTGATCTCAGTCGAAAGGTCACAGTTTAGAGGTCACAGTTGCCCAAATGCCACGAGGTCTTAGCTTCAGCTAACTTCTCGACGGTTGTGATATTTCTGCAGTTTTGCCTCGGTAGTTGCTGGGCGTTCAGATAAAGCACTTTGTTTTGTTTGTTTTACTTTTGCCCGGGCTGTGTTTAAACAGGCCTAAGTGGCATTAGGGGACCGGGGCTTGGGGTCTTTTAATATACAAAGCGAGCTATTGTAGCTACAGCAGGGCACGGGTCTGATTTCAAGTTGAGATAGGACGGCCGCAAAACAACAGTCTGCCCTGTAAATGCTCTAGCATTCCACTCTCCTTGGGGCTCTAGTTACACCAGTGGGTCTTATTTCTGACATTGACTCCTCAAGCTGGTTCTTGTAAAAAGGCTGTCTGGGCGGGCGAAACCATTGTCTGCGCAAATCGCTGCTTAATGCCTAAGCCTGCTCAAAGGTTGGAGGAGTAATATTTCTCCAGCTTTCGCCGTATTATTTTTCCCAGCCTTTCGCCACAGTTCCCTATTTGTTAAGATTTGCAGAATAGTCTATTGAGATTTAAAATAGAAAACATTTTTTAAAACGTGTTAACCTTAGAAGTATATTTAAAATTGAAAACATTATTTGAGACAGGAAGTATAACCTTCTTTTTATACATAAAATTAAATATCGGGAAAACACCGAAATCACTACTTAGGGAAAACACCGAAATTGATAATCGGGGGAAACACCAAAATCGTTATTCACGGTTTCATTGTTAAGTCTAATATAACTTTTATTGGAGACCTTTGAGGCGGTCATCCTTAATTAATGGATTTTTAAGGCGAGTCTGTTTGGAGATTGTTTTTGGTTGTCTGATAATATAAAAAATACCAAAGCAATGTAACAAGCTTTTGCACAAGTGATAAATGTTTTTGTTTCATGTTAATTATTGGTTTTGTTGTAGTGGTTTAACGTTGTGGGCCGCCAACAGGCTTTAAAATAGAATATTGGGCCGCGACATAAAAGTTTGCCGGCCACTGGTCCAACACAAACTTGTGGGGCGTCAATTGAAAACAAGTGCGCACATTTTTGACATGCCTTGTAAAATGTATGAACATTTTTTGCGCATTTTCGCGTGCACATTCTTGCGCACATTGTGCAAAAAAATGTTCGCATCCCGTCTCTCGAGGGGCGCCAATCTCTGGCCACGCGACAACCCCCTGACGACATCTCGGCATATCTCGCGACCCAAACGAACCCGACAGCAGCAATAACAAGTGGACGCTTATCGGGACTTCGAGATCGTCCGACTATTTTCGAGATCCGCCTGAAAGCTTGCTCGCTAAACGCGTCGCCAATGCAAACAGCAGCGGACAAAGGCTGTTGTGTTTTCTCTTGTTCACTGCTTCCTCTTTAGGGGTTACAGACAGTTGCTCGGAAATGTCATTGACGTCTGATCCATCTGAAAAATGCGAAAATCTGGCCAAAGTGATTGCTCGCCAGTTGTCGTTTTTCTGACTTGCGATGACCCTTTTAAAGTTGTGTTGTACTTCAAAAAATACATTTTTTTCGGTTTGAGTTGGGTGCTTTTACAAACAGTGCTGTCACAGCCAACAAAAGAAGCTTTCCTTTTTGCATTCTCCTGTTGTGGCAATGACATTTCGTCCAACACGTGTCAATATATGCGACCGAACTACATCGTATCGTGAAGGGCAAAAAGGTCTTTCGCTACAGCGAAAAGTGGCGAAGGTTGGGTTCCCTGACCTATTGAGCGCCGTTCACCTGTTGTTTGTGAATTGGCTTGGTGCGCAAACACATTAAACACAACTTGCGGCCGCTACATCTGAAGCTGTGCGCTGAATGCAAAACCACTGCTTGGCAAACTTAATGTCGAGAGATTCTCACGGTTGTACGTGTTTTTGCTCGCTCTCTCCGATTAATCTTTCAATTCAAGTTTTTTCCGCTTCCGAAATCGATTTTTCGAATTGATCCGCTCTATATGCCGAGCTAGTAAGACCGGATCTAAAGACAAAAGCGCTGTTTTACCTTCTCAAACACCGTCGCTTATGTAGGAGGGGTGAACCGCCGCTTACTGATCTTGCGCCATCGAATCAACCAGGCTTTGTGTTTCGAGTTCGACCTTGCCCGTGATAAGAAACGCCAACATTTGCCCGTTGGCCCGTCGTATTTACCCTGCTCATTGAAGGGCCTGCGAATGGCAAATAATTGCACGACAACCATCAAGGCTTTGTGGGTCTTGCAAATCATAAACGGGCCAATATGTTGGCTGCGGTGATTGCTGTTTAGTTTATCTGAAGGACTGTAGCCCACTTTTCCGACACCAAACCTAATGATTTTTTTAAAGGCACAGCACGAAATCTAAAGGTACAGGAAAGACAAATAATTTTTTTCAAGTTTATCCACATCCAATATGCTATTTATTACGAAACAGTTTTACAATTTTAACTCTTTTAAGGTGGGCATTGGACGAAGTGTATTTTTCGTTAACCGGAAATCAAATCACAAATTGAGAATTTATAAACGTTCGTAAAAAGTCTTCAGAACAAATCCTTTTAAACTTGTTAGAAAGTGAATCAGAAACACAAAGGAAGTTTCACATTGCTGCAAATCCAAATGCAAGAAAATATCGCATCCACCCGAGAAACTTGCCAAGTAGGCCTTGTAAAGATTTTACTGCTGTCAAATGACCATAAAGTTCCCGGAAATGGTTGTGAAATGTTTGTGTATAGGACGCAATTGGCGCCCCCCCCCCCCCTTCGTGATTCACCTTACGCTCGTATCCCATGTCGGCGACAGAAGAAATATTAGATCGCTAATCGACTTATAAAAGGCCGTGATTCAATACGCCAATAAAATTCCCACATATCCTTGAGTCATACCTGGCGTTGAAAATTTCAGACTTATTTTTTATTTTCCAACCGCTTGGGGGAAATTTACATGACCAAGTCAAAAGAACCGCTTTTTTTAGTTTTACATCATCTTTACACTCTAACCCAGTGGCTCTTAACCAGTATCGTTATAGCCCTCTGAAACGCTTGTGCATTTAAATGACACCTTTTAATTTTATGAACGTAATCAAATGATGACAACGACACTAGACTGACCTAAAATGTAGTAAAATTAACATTATTAAACAATAAAAAAGTATGGTTACGTTTTCCTATTTAGCGTTTATTTATAGCATCCGAACCATCCAATTGCCCCTTTTAACAACACTAGATTGACCTAAAATGTATTAAAAATAACATTATAAACAATTAGAAGTATGGGCACAATTTCCTATTCAGCGCTGATATAAAGCATTCGCGGAACTGTGAAAATTACCCCCTGAAACCGCCAAATTACCCTTTAGGCAGTAATTAATTACAGGTTAACAACCGCAGCTCCAACCTTCAGGTGATCAAATAGCGCCAGGCCGTAAATAAGCCAGCCTCATAAGGTGGCCGTGTAGAAGGGGTGGCCTGGCCTATCGCGACCGCTTCCGTAAAGCGACGATTTACGATGGGTAATATGACGTCAGTGCACCTTACCCCCAAAACCCCACCTCCACTCGACCCAGTTCCAAAGTGCACCCCGCACACAGGTGGTGACTTGTTCTGCGTCACCCATCGCCACTCGAGGCCCCCACAAGTCACTGCGAGATGCGGTGTGCCGTATTTTGCGCCACGCCGCTGTTTGCCTT
Source organism: Ascidiella aspersa (assembly GCF_963924565.1). Taxonomy (NCBI): domain Eukaryota; kingdom Metazoa; phylum Chordata; class Ascidiacea; order Phlebobranchia; family Ascidiidae; genus Ascidiella; species Ascidiella aspersa. Next base: position 35,772,018 of record NC_139447.1, on the reverse strand, counting down.
TTCACCGCGGCTGCGGTCAGTTTTGACGAGCTGGAAATTGGCCTGCGGGCGCGCGCGGGCGTCAATCCGCCAAGTCGCGGCGGCAGGGGGTCCGCCGGCGCTTCTGGGAACCGTAAAAAGACCCGTGTTTGCCCTTGTGTCGCGCGAGCGCCTTGGTCGCTGCTTTCCTTTTCTTTTGCGACGTTTTTTATGATACACGAAACGCAACGGGTCGCGTGCGATGGAGTACAAGGCAGTTAACCGCGATCCCACAGCTGCTGTTGCCGACCCTGGATTTGGACGACCCGCTCCTGGGGGCAGCTCTCCGTTGGTTGGAAATTAGGTCGCCCCTTTCGGCTCAGCGGCCTTGATGCCGTTGAACCCCTGCGGTTGTTGTTTGCCTCGATCCAGGTGCGACAGATGCGCGAAGGTGTGCCGCGGGTTTAAAGGATTTATCCCTATAGTGGGGTAAAATCGTTTTTATCAAAAATAAGCTTCGACATACTAGAAACATAGGTCAGATTCACGCGGAGCGCAAAACACTTTTGCGTTTACGTAGTTTAAATAGGCAAAAATAAAATTTGGTAGGGGGGAATGGCCACTTGTCCCGCTGGATCCGCCCCTGCACATGCGCGCAGTTCGTTACCTCGGTAAGGTTTAGATATAACGTAGCGATAACCAGGGGACGATTATGAGAAGTTGACCGCGAAATTTGGACCCTATACTGTGTCGAGGTTATTAGTGGGTGATGTGGCCGTACTAGTTGTAACGTATACCCCTACAACGGTTTTTCCTGTCAGGAATAAGAGACTGTGATTCAATTCAGAACACATCACGGAAAACAATTTTTTTGCACAATTGCTCATCGAACAGTATTTTGTTCACCATACGTTTATGGAACATTTTTCTGGGAGCTGGAAATTCTTTAAGAGGATCGATTCTAAGCAGTTTTTAAACAACAAGACAATAAATAAATTTGATAACTCTTCTTAGTGTAACCACTTCCACAAAGCGCAGTTCTCGATGCATAAATCATAACGTCACACTTTCAAAATCCACGCCAGCAATTTGGCGCAAATTTCTTCTTGCAAAATGTTGATCGGCCCAATAAATACACTTTACGAAAATTCGACTCGGAAAGTCACGGTTGAACTTGCCGCCAGCCTGAACAAATTTTGAAACCCCGCTCCGCCCCCTGGAACCTTTGGCCCCGCCGCGGTCTGGCCCCGGCACCCCGGGCGCAAAACAACGGCTTTCTGTTTGCAAGGGTCCTTTGTGCCCGGGAGCGCGCGGCCTTTCTGTCGGGTCGTTTGCAAACCGCGCGCATAAAGAATCGCATTGTGCGCAGAGGTAAAGTTTTGATAAAGGCCCAATTGACTAAGTATCTTTCCAAGCCTCGCTTTGAAGTCGCCCACAGAACCCGAGAGTTTGCGTTAATTTCACTGCCAAATAATAGACGGAAGCTAGTTCGTTTACCTTCCAGGGCCGACTTTTGAATGAGCTCTGCGGTCAAAAGGTCTCTGTTCCTGTGTAGGCGGGTGTATAGGTGCAATGTCAAGGTATATATCGATCAAGCAAAGCTACATTGAAATCCAACTGGGTTAACTTCAAAGTCCTAGCCACGGCTGTGAAATATAATCGTGACGTTGTCGTTGACCGCATCATTCTCGGAAGAACTAGGGTCGTGTAATTAATTGCTCTTTGCTTTTCGCGCCAGCGAGCCTTTAGCTGAAATCTTACTTCTTGAGCACGTTGCGAAATTTAACTAAACACTTTTCGAAAATGACTAAATATGACCTGTTTAATGAAACATGTACATACATATATTTGTGTTAACAACTGAGATCTAGCCCTTCTGCAATGGATTTCAGTGTACTAAATATGACCTTTGTATATGGCCGTATTTGTCCTAATTCTAAATAGAGAAATCAGGTGGCACTGTATAAAGATCTTTATACAGTGCCACCTGATTTCTCTATTTTAAATATGACCTGTAAACGATTAATAACAAAACCAACGAAATGTGGGCAAATTTTAATCATAATTTATACAATTTGAAAGCCATGACCTGAACCTTCGAGTCATGAGCCTTCCAAAAACTACCACTAAACGGTCGAAACAGCGTCCTTAATCTTTGTTCAAATGTTTGTTTACTATTTATTTAAAATGTAAAACTTTAAAAGATGAAACTCATTTAATTCTTCACCCGGGGTTATCGTTCAACCGCGCATTTTGTAACTTTTAATGTTGCTGTTCAATGGCAGAATCAATTAGCATAAATCCTATTTTTTAATGGGCCGAGTCTATGTTCTGTTGTTAATGCCAAACAGTTCAAAATCGTTGCATAGCCTGGAAAAAGCGTGCTGAAGTATAAATTCGATTTCCTGTACACTATATAATATTGGTTGTATTTTAATGATGTCGTTTATTGGCTAAAATTGAGCGTGGTTCTAGAAAAAAATGCACCTGCATTTTTAGTACAGTGTATTGTTCTCCTGTGATATAGCTACGAAAGCATACAGAGCTCTGATTGTTCTTTAGTTGGCCAGAAATGATCTGATGCGATTCGTGCCTTTACGAAATGATCATTCGTGCCTTTACGAAAATATTTCCTTTCTCGTTTACAAAAAGCCAGCTATCACAACGGACCTGTCCTCTTTTCACTTCTACTAAAAACGTGACAAAAACAGGGTTTAACCAAAACCGCAAGCATAGTCTACCATGCACGTGTGGATTTAAAAACAAGGCTTGTGTATCTTTGTGCACCTTTGGCCAGAACACTTGCACTTCGCACGGTCACTGAAAAGCAACAGGTGGAGTTGGTCCAACAGGGATTGACTTACCTGAAAATACAGTGCGCTATTGTCCTGGGTTCCACCTGCAAGCCAAAATAAACTAATTTGGCATGCAAGAATTGTAAACACGGCATATTTCCAGAAAAATCGGACACCTTTAAATGGGTTCAAAGTTTTTCCATTAGGGATGTATAGGATCGGAGCCGATACCCGATTCCAAGTGTTAGTATATTACTGGTCCATTAAAAGGGTAGCATTAGTGCCGGTCGCATCCCAAATAAATGTATGCATTTGAGGTATGGTGTGCAAAGTAACGTAGCTTTTCTACCTTAAAAATTAGTTTTAGTAAAACAGTTAAGTACACCTGGAGTAACTTAAAACCTCGTAACGCAACAGCAAATTTTGTCTTAATACCTTGAACACATTTCATGTGTGCCCATTTTCCTTATTAGATCGCAGTAACGACGTGATTAGGTGTCGGATCTGGCGGCCCTTCGTTCGCCAAAACTTGCATACAGGGCTACAAAATACAAGTACAAAATACAAGGCCCAGGAACAAAATACAAGCATTGTTCCTCCATCTCTTACGCTTAAGGCAAACACATAAGAGGGGGCAAATCGGGCCCTATGACAATTAAGGTCATCAGCACGAATTTCGGAAACCGTTGGCTCGTTAAAGTCGTAGACGGAAGCTTCCCTACCCTTAGAAGTGCGTTAATTGGGTGCGGGGCCCAACGTGGATTAACATAAATCCCCCAAAAGGAGCCTCCTTATCCCGGCTTACCTAAAAGTCAAGTGCTCGGCCGCGCTTGACCTTGCACCGGCGGCGCCGGGCCTTTCAAGGTCACCTTGTGTCCTCTAAGGCCGCCGAATCCTCGAATCAATACCGAGACAAGCTTGTCACCAAATCGTCCTAGAAACGGTTTTCTTCTGTTTCAAAACAATACTGTTTTCTGAAGATGGGTTAAAAGTGGAAAACTCCACATTTTTAAATCGGCTATTTTAGATGTTTAGCACTGTCGCCTATAAAAACTAAAGTCTTCCTATGTTGATGGTTGCTAGTAAATAGAATATCTTTTATGGAGACCATAATAGGTATTGCTTTATAATGGGTCTCGAAGCCAAAAATGTCGAGTATATATCAACATCATCTTGATGAAAAGTATGATCAAGATGATGTCGATCTACTCGACCTTTTTGGCTTTGAGATTCTGTATCAAGCTACATTACAGATCCGTGCATATATTTTACCTAAAGATAAGACATTTTTCTCGAAGAAAATTGCCGAGGAGGTACGCCACTGTTTTTTCGGGATTTCGTTTTCGCGGTTTCTCAGCTTAAAAGGGGACTTACTCCCCCTTCTCGACGCTTCCGTTCACCTACACAAGGGTTGATGATGCGCCCTTCCCGAAATAGCGATTACCGCCGCGATTTTTCGACTAAACAGCGGTAATCCAATTTCGAAGGATTCCCGGATTTGCGCGGGGCTTTCGCTTTGGAAAGACCGTCCTTCCGTGAAATGACTCCCCCGTCTTGTTGTTTGTTGATCAATCGTGCTCCCCCGCATGTTGTTTGTTCCTGTTCTCCAACGGGGGCCTATAAATACAACCGATTGCGCAATTGCGATGTTTTGTTTTTGCATATTTCGAAGTGCTAGTCATAGCCATTGATTAGCCATGCGCTAGACCTGTGGTTCTCATGTGATCATTAGACGTTATACCAGACATTGTCCAACAACACATTGATTACGAGAATTACTTCTAACCCTCTGCGACTTTTTAAAGACTCTTGCAGTCAGCTTTATCCTGGTACAGAAATTTTGGGATGCCCTGTTGATGTTTAAAGACTGTGATGTAAGATTTTGGGCCAACCGCAAGAGTCGCCTCAAGCTTTGAATTAGATTTCGTCGTCTCTTTAAAATCAAGTTAAACTGACTAGAATATGAAATAGATTGAATCCCGACTAGATGAGTTATCAATGGAATGGCGCCGATGTACAAATCCACTTGAATCGTCTCAAATCTGAAGTACTGTAATTATAGGGTTTTTCCTGTGAGCTCTTAGTCCGTTGTTTAATTGGAAATTTTCTGGGCATTTTTTAAGCCGTTCAACTCGAAAATAAAACAGCGTGTCGTTTCGTATTTGTCGCCATGTGGAATTGGCAACAATGAAGTATATATCCTGATAACGCATGGATAAACAAACGTGAATGGTTGCTATAAATGCGGCGCATTTCATATCAGATGTGGCCATGTTGGAAAGGAATTAAGGTAGCAACGGTGAAGTTGTGTTCATTGCGCTTCGCCAATATAAATCGTTTTTCTCTGAACAATTCGCTCAAGCTTTCTCATCATCGTTTTGTATCGTTTGGAATTTTGTGGCCGCCAAAGATTCGCGCACAATAGTTTTTCCCGAAATCCTGCGCCCAAATAAGACGAAAAATACGCCGAAAGCGGCTATTTTTCATTGAAAACTCACTAGACCGCCAATAATTCACACCAAATTATGTCACTTAAGATCTTTGGCGTAAGGGCAGCATTTAAAAAAAAATCGTTAAAGTTTATTGAAACCACATAGTTCATAGCATTACAACACCTTTTAAAACGATTGCGTTTTTCAGGGTGGCGTTTAAATAACACAACCCACATTTTTTAAGGTTTCGTAAAACATTGCTTTGAATCGGGATACAGTGAAGATCAGTCAATTTTAAGAGGAAATTTAAGTTGCGAAATCACTACTAGATTTAAAACAAGAGGTTGTGGCCATTACTTCAATGCAATCTGGGTTTGGAAAATTACTCGTTTCAAAAAATTCACAATCGTTTTGCAGCGGCTTGGTCGTTTTTTCTAGACGATTCCTGCGCACAGTTCTACACGCCCCCAAAACCGGCATTTTTTGGACATTTTTTACCCGGGTCCGCGCGACCTGATACGTTTGGGAAACTGAACGCCGCCTTGCCCGTTCAAAAGCCTGTGACTACATGGTCGAGACCGCCGGCTTACAAGCCCACGAACGCTGTCCGATAAGCGCAACCCTAGCCGTGCATTTGCGCACGTGGAACCTGTTGTTAAGGAGAAACATCAGCCAGACTCTTAATCTTTTTACGAAGCGTTTCTGACGACAACTGTACCAGGACAGGCCTTGTGAGCTTTCGAGGCTTAAGTGGCATTGCTAAGAGTAGAGGATTCAAAATCGCTGCCTTTGTTTCTGTATACGCGTAAGGTGTACCAGTTGGCGCTGTAATGCTATACTGGGTCTTACATGGGTGCTGTATAATATGTGACAGGCAGCAGGGGTCATCCGTGTAACTATAAGCTAGCTAAACTCGGTTTGCGAAAATCAGCTTCCAAAGCCTTGAGACGTGGATTTAGAAGATCGCTTTTCCTGTTTCTGAACGCTAAATGCTATACGCGATCATACAGTGATGCAATTTGATGCTAAAATGACAGGCAGGCGGTACGCGTGTAACACAACGGTAAAATATACTTCCCCTTGAACATATGCCCTAACCATTCTTTACTTGGTTATGTTACATGACCGACAAAACTCACAAAAGGACTTCTCGGCATTTTAGAAGTTTTCCTGCGTTTTACCAACGCGATGCTGCAAGTTCCACAGTCTTAAGTCCCTTGCCGAATACCAGAACCCTACCTGTGCATTAAGGACGTACAATGACTTGGGCTCGTAATATTTTCAACGCCCCCTGGGATGCTCAAGTGGCTCTGTCGGATCCGCGAATCTATAAGATCTTTTCTTTTGCGTACACCTGCTGGGATGAGACGTCGAGTAATCTCAACGGGCTCTAAGTGTCTTGTTTTATTTTTCTTTCTGCAAACGCTTTGTTTGAGCAAATGTTAGTAAAATAACCATGAGCGTTGCTATTCGTGTTTTCCTAGTTTTCAACGATATTCGAAAAGCCAAAAAAAAAACGAAAAGCCCCCCTCTTAATGTAGAACGTTTTGATTGCTACTGCTGATCAAGTCGCGTCTTAAAAAAGTATTCGTATTCGTTTCTTGGCCTTTTGCAGGCCGCTTGGATTTTTCCTATTCCTCATTAAGCGCCAGTTTTCTTTTAACATTGAAAGCCCCGCTTACACATCTTTTCGTTGAGGACAAACGCACATAAAAAGAAGCGCAACTTGACAAATGTTTTTTTCGGTGTACTATAATGATACGGAAGCTGTAATCGTTGGTCAAAAAGAAGCTTCCGAGGGGCTAGTGTGTGTGTCTTTCACATATGTGAGTTCCGCTCTGTGGAACAGTTTTTTTGGATATACTGTTTCTTCCAGGCATTGTTTCAATTGTAAAATGGTTTACAATTGATATCTTTTGAGGACATATAGGTGTGAGTGTCTTTCATATAAAAAGACGGGCGCTTTCGAAGGGCGCATGGCGAAGGTGGGTTTGCCTACCGAGCCGGTCTCGCAATTCGCGGGTGTGTTCCTAAATGCGCGCGCGCGCTTGTGCGTTCGACGCGGCGCCCTTATGTTTGCGCAGAGAAGAAGGTCCGGCCTTCAAAAAGCTATAAATGAACCGTTCGGCGAGTCGGCGTCGAGCAAATTTGTTCACATCGGCCTCGAGCCAAGCATAGGCGACCCGGGTACATTACAACCCGGGGCATAGGCCTAGAAAGCTCTACTGGTCGCTGACCCTGCCTCGTTCAGTTCGCCTCTGGTCTTTAAAGGCGCCGCAACCTTTCGGCGTTTCCGAGAGCCGGCTTTTGTTGCGGCGACCGCGCCAGACTCTACCCGGGCCGTGGAGCGTTCGATTTGACGCCCGGCTAAAAACGCCGACTGAAAACGGTCAGGCGAACCCGCACAGCTGGCAGTAAGCGCCCAGGAAAAAAGAGAGGAGTGTTTGTGGGACGCGAAAGAAAACTTCCGCCAGCCTTTTGGGTAAAAACAGCGTCCGGGTTCAAAAACTGTTCTATTCTCGGCAAAGGCCGCACTTTGACGCGTCGCCAAGCCAGCGCTTGCGGGTCGGCTCTTGACTATAGCGTTGCTATTGGGCGCGTTCGTATTTTGCTGCCAATGGAAATAGTTGGCAGCAAAAAAGCGCACTGGAGGCAGACAGCATTTGCGCGCGCAGAGCGTCAAATAAGAGAGAAGTAGGCGCTGTTAGAATCCTACAGGTAAAGACTTTTAGCGTTGGCAGGCAAAGGCTTGATTGGCTTGGTCCAGCCATCTTTCGTCGCAATCGGGTGCGTAATTCGCGTTTGGAAAGGGTTAACGAGCGCTCGTTCGGGGCCTAATAGCGGCGCCAGTGTTTGCGCTGGACGCTCGAGGCCAGCCGAATGTACACCGAAGCTTTTGTGTACCTTAGCTGCCCGGACCCAGTCAGTCAGTCAGCAGTGGATGGTTGTGTACAAGGCCTTATGTTGTAGCGAAATATAATTCGCTTAAATACTTAAAAATGACTGACTTTGATTGAGACAGGAAAGTGTAGATTAGAGAATATACGTAGAATTGTACTCATGGTCGTCATTTACCTGTAAGGGCTAGGAGATATTTTCTCTTTTTACACATTCTGTTTGCCACAAGTGTAAACAATCTATTAATTTCGCCTATTTCCAAATATAATTGTGACAGAGAATATATCTCCTCGTCGCCAATTCTTATTTGGCTCGTTTGTAGCGCTTGCTCTGTCAGCATATTTCGGTCGGGCGGACTTGTCGTTTAAATCTGTTGGTTATCTATTTGCACAACTAAGTTTGTAAACTGTAAAGGGTTGTATGACCAGATAACGACAGCGTTGAGTAGTGAAGGTTTACCGATTTAGGCTGTTGTGGTACACAACTCAGGGCTGTTTGTAGTATATTTAAAGTAAATAAATACCGAGGAAGAAAGCACAATTAGCAGCTATGAAAAGACCGTGGTTTATGGTCACAGATATCCAAGCCTATAGCTTATCCGTTGGGCAAAGGTTATATGTCAGAACTCGAAAAATTTCCCGGCATTTCTTGGCCTATGGAATCGCCGCGCATACACGGGCAAGACGTGTTAAACGCCCAACAAAGTTACTGTCAGCTGAGCACCGCAGCCCTTTCCGCAAAACAAGACGAGTGTTGCGCGCTGAGCTAGCAAAGCGGAACCGCTCAGCCGAGTGGCGCTAATTTCTAAATTGGCCGCCAAGGCGTTCGAATTAGCTTTCCTTGCTTCGCCTGCTTTGTATAAGAGTTTACAGAGGTGTGTAAACTTCACCATAGCAAGGCTACTCACGAGTGTACGGCTTCGGGCGAGTTTATGGCGAGTAGTCGGAGTCTGTTGGCGAAACGAGTTTATCCGGCGAGCCAAACTGCATTTTTTGGCGTTTCGTTGAATCGATAAATGTTTATAGTTTTTGCAAGACGTGCTGTAATTTCGAGTTTAAAAAATGCAGGTTTTAGGGAACTGTATCTAATTCATAAAAGTGGCATTTAAAATACTGTATTCTTTATAATGTAATTTTAGTAGCTCCGTGCTAATATCCCTTTTAGGGCTTCCAAATAAATTCTAAAGATTTGAGCTGGTGATTCTTTTAATACGACTAAATAACAAGCGGTAGGTTAACATTTGTTTTAATGTGGTGTTGTTACACTGAAATTGCCCAAAAAGGACCGATTTGTGAAATGTATCTAATTCGTATTAGTGGCATTTAAAATATGGTGCTTACTCTAATGTAACTTTGATTGGTCCACGCTAATATTCATGGCTAAATGACAAGCGGTGGATTCCAATATGTTTTAATGTGGTGGTATTTCACTCAAAGTGCCCTGAAACAACCGATTTTAGTTTTGCAGCCTCATTCCTAACATTTCACACGGGTCAGGAAAACGCCTCCAACTGTTAAGAGGTTGAAACCACACCGGGCGTGCCTGAATACCTTCCGCCGCAAACAACGCTCGAAAACCCGCCAAACTGAAATTTTTATCCAAGTGTAAGTTTGCGGATATACCGCCGACTTTAATGATCGCCTTCGTTTTTCGCCTTTCCACCGCCATAGTTACGCCATAGATAAATGGTGGGTTTCGAGGCAAAATTGCCATAACCTTAGTACCGGACATTTTTGCTTTTATTAAAGCCTATAAGAAGGTGTATTGATATCAGCTCAGTGATGGCGCAGTGAAAGTAATATGGCCTTTATTAAAGTGGTTTAGATTACAGGCTAGAACAGAGAAATAAATATCAAGTCGAATACATATAATAATACTTAACCCACCCTAACCCAAATAATATACGTCGATATAGTACTTTAAACGCTGTTGTAGGAGCGCCCAGTTTTCTATTGAAAGTGAGCGTGTTTATATTGCTAAAGATTTAGAGTTTTTAGGATGTCGTTTGCTTGGAGGTTGATGAAGACCTAATCTGTTATTTAACCTATTACGTTGCGTTGAGTTATAAAAAGTAAGTTTGGTCAACGATAAGTTTGATGTGATCAATATGGTCTAAAATAATGCTTATACCATACCCTAGTTATCTTAGCATGCCTGCTGTTTTAGCAGAAATTTTATCAAAATGGTTTGAGTAGTTTTTTTCCGTTTTCTCTTAAATCCGAAGCTACTCGGTTTAATTTCCGATTGATCGAAACGACACTTACAGACATAAGAAAGCGAAGACAAAACATGGGTAATATTACTTGTTTTCCAACGCTGTCGATTTCTTACATCAGTAGAATTGTGTTTACATGGTCGCCTTAGCTCAAGCTTGCAGTCCGACCCGCATAAGTTGCAAAAATGTATCGAGATTCACCCAAAAACCTTAACAACAGATCCCAGTGCGGTGCGAGCGGCAAACTATTTCGGGGTCGTTTAATTCAACCGCCCAAGGATTGGAGCAAACACACCCACTCTCGCGGGTCTCATAAACGCCTGCGGTAAACAGTATTGGCAGGGCGGTTTGACCTATGCAAAGCGATACGTTTGCGGTTCACGTATGTATCTCATGGGAATAGATGTACAGAAGGGTTGGTTCTAATTGGGATTTTGAGTCTGGACTTTTCTATAGACATACGCTCCTGTCTGTTTAGTTATGGAAAACGGGAACACATAATAAGACTTAAAAAGCAACATACCTAAAGGAGAAATCTATAAAAGCATAGTATTTAAACCAACGACATTTTGAAGTCTAATACGCACTAATATCAAGTAGAGGAATAAGCTATTTTGGCATCAAATTCTCGGCCCTGCATGGGCTTATTGGTGGGTAAGAAGTGAGGTTAGAAAATTTGTCAGGATTAAACTTATTAGGGAAGTTTGTGATTAGCATAGGGGTTAGGTTTGGGGTTATGTAAAATATTTAAGCCTGATTCTGGCCATTTAAGTCTTATTCCAACGGGTTTAGGACTTATTCCGATTGAGACGGTACTTCAACTATTAGGTATTAGTCCTATTTTGGTCTTATTCCGAACTGTTGTTATTCCGACGTTGATGTTGTTCTTATTTCGGTGTTATGGCTGGATCCATAGAAAACGTATAGTAATCGGTTAAGGGTTATTTTGACCCCGTTGGGTGAATCACGGAAAGGGGTCCCGGTGGGTTAAGGCACTGATTTGTCTTGGGGGCTGTGACTCATCCTTGGTGTAACATGAAGCCAAATCTTTCTAGTAACTTTTGTAATCCGTTGGACTTATGACGCTGTTGCAGTTGTTGTTGTTGTTGTTTGTGCTTTACCTCATAAACCCCGGTGAGATAAAATGCGGTCCATTGTTACTTTTTATTGGTTTATTTGGTTAGCAGTTGAACTGCCTTTTTAGGCCTCTCATTAATTTTGTTAAAAAAAACTGCGAGACACTTCTCTCGTTCGATTGTATAGTTAATCTGTTACAGGGCCACGCCATTCAACTAATTGCTTTGGGTGATACAGACAAGGGTGTATAGTGTCGCCAAGGTGCTCGAAGTGCCACATTCTGGTCACAATTTTATCGTACGTGTGCTGAAGTTCTCTGCGCTTATCAAGACCCAACAATTTTAATAACCCTTGGACATGAAAAGGCCATAAACTTGAACAATCCGCGACCACAAGGCATAAAACCTAGGCTGTCAAAGCCAACCAAAAGTATACAGCATTCTCTCTTCTTGGAGATTGTTTTAACTGCTTTTGAATTTTGTCATGCTAAATAATACAGACCGAAATATTATTGTTTATTATTTTGTTTTTGATTCCATTCCATTTTTTTTGTTTTTCATTTCATTTTTTAGCATATTAATTATGAAGAGTTACTTTTGCATCCCAAAAGGTTAACAAACGGAGGTAACTAAACCTATTATTGATAAAACAAACTTTGGCAAACAATCTGGAAAAATTACCTTTGAACGTTACAATTTTCATCTATTTTGCTTAGCCGGGCATATTAATGACGTCATTTGGTTTTGGGCTCAGGTATCGGAATAAAATGTCAGGGACCCCCGGTTGTCGCTTACCCCCTGACGACAATCGGCGTCATTGTCACGTCCCGGGGGTGTGTGTGTGGGGGGGGGGGGCAAACAATCGAAACACGATTTGCCGACCGCGTTTTTCGCTTCGCACTCGAGAGCCGACTCATAAAGAGCTCAGGAATATAAACAGCGAGAGTGCAAACCATGTGTATTGGCCCGGGCGTACACACGAGTCTTTTGTGCGGGCGACGGGCCTCGCCAAACAGCACGTTCGAAGGCCAGCCGCCGCCGACACCATCACAAGGCGGCTTTGAATTATTTTGATAGAGGTGTTGGCTCAGGGATCAACGCTCCATCGCGCTCAATGCCGGCGTTAGTTTTGCTCTTCAAGGAGACGCGATTTAGTCTTGTTTGAGCTGGGATTCGCCCGCGAGCTCTTTAGCTCTTTAGGGCGGCTTCGGGGTCTAACGAAAGCGGATCAAAACCGAGTGCGCGGCGGCTTAACGGCAATTTGCGTCCCTTGCGGAATGTGTCCTCTGGTTGTCGCTTTCCGTCCTCTAAAAACGAGATTTTTTCGGCCTTAAGTTGCTTGTAAGTGGAATTTGTTGCTTGCAAAGTTGAATGTGCCGCTTTAACATGAACTTAAACAGCTGCGATACGATTTTAACGCTACATTTACTGTTTTGAGGGCCTCTATTTGCTTAAACACTTTAAACAGTGGCAGATCCAGTTCTCAAAATCTAATTTTATTATTGCCTATACCAGCACCGGCTTCTTTGGCTGTAAAGGGCCGTAACTCGCACTTTTATTGTAAATAAATATACGGAACTATATTCTGCCATAAATTGAAGCGACCTTTATTGGAAAATGCCATCTTATTATCTGTAGCGTTAAAGCCTAGCTTAGTATTATTATCAGACTTTGAGGTTGACATTTCCTTGCAAAGGTCAGGACATATTCAGTTGGCTAGTTTTCTTTGGAGCGTTATAGCGACCTTTCCGATATATCTTATTGATATTAAAGGGATTCGTTGTGAAATCCTAAACCTTAAAGTTTAATATTAAAGTTATAAAAATATGAACAAACATGAGGAAAGGTTATGTAGTAAGTGGGGTTAGAGTGTAGATTTTTTAAAAGGTTTTGTGTTGAAGATTGAGAATAATTATTGCTGGATTGACCATGGAAAATTAAGGACAAATACTCTTAAATTAGGCAATTTGGGGTAGTGTGTATTTTGCAGGGAGCTGGTAAAACTAGCTTTCAACCTTCATTTCGTTTCCGGTAGGCCTATGTCATAGCGGTTTAGCTCGTATGTAAGCTCATTCCCGGCTGGGAAGACTTGCAACATGTCTTACAGCGCCTACCTTATCTAAATGCACACAAACCTCTAGTCTAGACGCTATCTGAAACACAGTAATAGAAACATATATAGCTGGTTATGGTAACGTTTTAGTTTGGATGTATTTTCCGGATAACTGAAACGACGCCACAGTGCCGTGGGACCGCTTTGCCCAGCCGTCCAATCAGAGCCGTCCGTTTGGTCACGTGCAAAACCGCTTTCCGTGTCTCCCGGCTTGCACCTATGAACTTTCTTAAATGCTAGCGGCTTGTTTGAACGGCAATGTCGTCGCGCTTAACAGCTGTTTGCCCAAGAAACCATTAATGAACCGCGCTGTCGCTGAATCACGCGACGCCATGGTAAGGTGTCCCGGGAGAACGGCACTGCTTTCAACTTGTGGTAGCCTACGTTTTTAAATTCCCAATTGCGCATTTTTAGCATCAGGAAAGCTTAAGGTGGTGAAAATAAAATTGGCCCTAGTTTGAAAAAATCGCAACTCATAGATAGGGTGAGTGTATGTTTGTTTTTTTCTGAATGCCAAATTTGAATTAACCTCTTGATTTGTAACGAATAAAGTCAGTGATTTTTTGTCCACATTACCGAAATTCCACATCTCTTTATTGAAGTGTATCTATGAACTGTTCAATAAGGCCTATACGGCAAAACATCCATGGTATTATGTTAGGCCATTCAATTGCTGAAATTTTGTCATCGTATTTTTTTTTGTTTTGTAAAATTTTTTTTTTTTTGAAAAAAATAGACATAGGCATTTTCCTAACGGAACGAACGCTCATAAAATGACCTAGCTGTAATGATATATCAAAAGTAAATAAAAGACTTTTCCTAAAAGTTACGTGTCAGTGCTTTATTCCGATCGTTTTCGGAAGGCAGCAATTGTACCAGTGCTCTATACCTCGATAGATATGAATCCCATCAGCTATTGCTCGCTGCAAGCATTCGCTGGTCTCTGAGCCTGTGTGGCTCAGTTGTAAGAGCGACGATCTCGGAATTGCCGGAGGTCGTGAGTTCGAACCTCACTGGATGCCGCTCCCCACTCTTTCAATTCGCGATCCACAATGAGTTTTAACCAAAAGAATGAAAGAAAAGAGATACACCTGCAATTAACCTTTGATGCGAAACTTGAGCTTGCATATTGGATATTATCCAATCAAGTTGAGGCTTGATTTTAGATAAGCTCACACGCAATGGTACGTAATAATATATAATAGAGAACTATAACTTTTAGAAATGCATTTGGTTTTTAGACCAATTAGTTTTGAACCACTGTTTGGGAGCACTGGTTAAACACATGTGTGTGTATCATTTATTTCATTGACTATTGCGTGCCGTTGACATTCGCTTCCCTTCTGGCAAACTGGCCCTGACCCGTTACTCGACACGCCGCAGCATTCGAACTAAAATAGGCTCAAACAGTTCCGGCCACAATTGCTGGCGCTACTTATCGCTCGCCTTAAAAGGAACGATCAAAGCTGTGGGGCCGCGAGCAAGAGACGCCAGAGTCCTTAAGAGCTGTTAATTAGCGAAAGTTTGCTCGCAGCGGCTGGCAGCCGGCATTTCCACAACACGCCGCAATTACACGCTCGCCTTATTGGAGCGCTGACATGTTAATGGCACGTTATTACGCGCGCTGGAATTCCCTATCTGTGTGGAGCGCCGGCGATTTTAATACGGGAAAATTGAACCTTTCCGGAAATCGGTTAAAGAATGCCTCCCGCGTTTACAGAAGGCAAAAATTAGCCCTTTGCAATGTCGATCGCGTCAGCTATGAAAAAAAATCGGCGTCCAGAAAACAAATTGTGAAATATAAACAATGGAAACTGAAAAAAGAGTTTTTTTTCTTTTTATCGCTGTTTTTTTTTTCTTTTTATCGCTGTTTTTTTTCACTAAACTATGTGTAGTGTTTTATTACTACGAGCCTTCGATGTCATTCCCGCCTAAGAAGGCGAAAAAAAAATGTTGGTTAACAACTACAATTACCAGAGGAGCTGGTTTTGGTTAGTTTTATTACAAGTTATTTCCGACGCGAACTTAATAACATCCTGTATATAGGTTCAATGATTTAAAAACAAGTTTTCACTCAGTACCAGCAGCAGGAAGCTAAAATAACAATAACATCAACTTTCTTTCGCCCTGTCGGGGACTCCCATCACGCACGTGTTGTGCTGTTTGGGCAAATCGAGGCCCCCATAGGCCCCACATAAAGGCCCCATTGTTCTGGGTCACGTATCCAGTTTTCGCCGCCCCTTTTTAAACTTAGCTCCCTTCATAAAAACCGCACACCATCCAAATACCCTCTATTTCGCGCTAAAAGTGGCGAAAAGCGCGTTTACTGAGCAAATAGATGACATCATTTATGTTGCGACCCCAACTTAACCCTCCGACCCCCACCTAACCGCGCGCTTCGCTGCAATAACTGTTATGACACGCCGCAGTGCCTCAATATGCCCCATGATTAAGGGGTTATGCGGATTTCGCGTGATCTCTAGGCAAACACGGGCTATAGAATTTCCGGAGTTTTGGAATTTTTTCCACCGTGTGTTTCCACGTGCTTGAGAATGTCGCCTATGTGGCAAATTTGGCAGAGCAATTCACGTTTTAAAACAGAAGTTGGGCCATTGTTGCGTTGATTTCTCGTTTCAAAAACGTGAACAAGAGGTTTGGGACCACTCATAGAAAGTTGAGAAGCACTGCTCTAGACAGAAACCACGAATGGCTCGATATGGTTCAGAGCATATGCCACTTTTGCGAGAAACCTTACTATAATAACACTCTTCTAACTATATAATCTACACCCAAGCAAGCTTCGTCCAAAGATTAAGTTTTAAACAGGCTTTTAACGGTTTTAAAGCAAACAGCTCCCAGATCAGATCCCTATAGATTTACACCCAGATAGGGTTTTACAAAGGTACGACTTTGTCGTTTTCATAAACGCTTTAACAGACCACGTTTTACAGGGTCAATGCACGGGCCGAACTTTAGGTCTCGGAATGTATTAAGACCAAGAAAATCTGTCGTTTTCAGCCATTAGCCCTAGCTTTGCGCTGAAAAACAACCACGCGATAATATAAAACGTTAAACCCACCCACATGGCTCGATATGTTCCGCTTTAACGTTTCGCCCCTGTCGCATTTCTACCTCTGCGTTCGGCTATTTCCGTAGCAAAGCGAAGTGGGTCGTGGAAACGAAGCAATTATCTGGCATGGGAAAAAGCAGTGGACGTGACAAAAATACCCCACTGGCCGTCACGACGACCTCACGTACACTGGAGTGCTGCCTGACGTCCAAACTACTCAGTACTCACCCCGCTCCACGCAGGACTGGCTATAATGAAGACCGCTTGACAAAAGAGGCATTGATTGACTGAGGCTGGATTCGGGCGAAATTGAGTATATATTGTTTCGGGCGAAATGGTGTATATATTGTGTTTTTGCGGCAATTTGAAAGTCAGCTGAAACGTGTTTGGGGATTTGGGGCTTCAGGAAAACTTGGGTGTTTTGAGTGTTCAGGCGAACTCGAGTTTTATGTAACATTTTTACTAAAGTAAGCTGTCAGAACATTGAGTATTAAATTGAGCTGAATTTTACTTGCAACGAGTATAGGAGTTCGATTTACTAAAGTAATACCCTTTATGGATAAATTTCGATATAAATAGCTATAGCTATAGTTTGGTCATTTCGCAACGTTTGCACATATATTCGGAGTTTAGTAGGAATTGGAATAGTTTTTAACATAAAGAGTCCGGATTTATGCGTTATCTTGCGGTAAGCTTCTTGGTATGAGTCCTCATGTAAACTCGGGATATTTTTCCATACGCGGATGTTTAGATTTAACGTTGTTCAGCAGGGGTTTTAGCCCAAATACTTTATCAGGGATTAAATTGAGGAAATGCGCTAAACGCTCGAACTCTATTTCACCAGCGTGGATACAAACGCTGGGCTTGTTGACTGCTTAATACAGGCGTCTTAAAGCGGCCTTAACGTGCTTAACTGCACGTGACTGCCTACAAAGCCTTCTAATTATTCGCCAATTTGTAACTTGGAATAATGTTGTTTGCGGCTAACCGCGGCATCGCAGATAGTTTGCTATTGTTGCTGTTACTACAACGGGGTGGCGGGGTCTTATTTGTACAGCTTGTCTTGCGCGACCGACGGAACCACATGTGGAACTAATCTAGGCTTCAAAGCATGCTTACGTCATGCCCGAGGTAGCAAGTTGAAAAAGGGGCCGCCCGGTTTTGTAGTTGCTATTAAAAAAAGGTGGTTTTGTCCGGGCCAAATAAGGAATGCCTTTAGTGAGAAGGAACTAATGCGGCTGTATTCACCAGATGTTCTCCAACCCAAGTCCCAAATAATATCTTTAGAGCGAACTTTATTTGTCTTTGAGGACGAACAACATAAAATTGAAGCTTCGTGCTTTCATGCATGTTAACTTGGCCACGACATTATTGTCTGTATTGTAAGTTCGAACCTTCTACTTTTATTATAACGCAATGGGATGTTTTAAACTAATACCAAGACAACACAAAACTGCGTTCAATGAACGCAAAATTTACTTTGGCTTATGATCTGAATTGCAGCGTTTTCATCAAATGCCAAATTTCGAAATGGATTAAAACATACATAGCAAGTCACGGGCAAACAGCTTAATGGAATTTCAACTAATAAATGGCAATCCTGCCTAGGTGACCAAGCTGCGTTTGTTGACCAGTTATTTCAGTCGGCGAGTTATTTTGGCCCTCAATTTGTTCAGCCACGATGGTCTGTGTGGTCAGTGGTCAGCGCAACAACGGCCATTTCGGATAGGCGTATGCTAAGCAAACATTGCAACGTGGCTCGATCATTAGGCAAACGTTGAATTCCAAAAGGGGCTCGTTCTGTCCACAGGGGGTCGCCTTACAGTCCTGGCTCCGTGCCAAGTTGAAACTCGACTCGGGGGCCACTTCTGACCAGAACAATTCTGGTATCCGGTTGCTTACTGACCGCTCGAAAAGTGACCACTGGTCGCGTATAATGACGGCCTCCTTAGAAGCGTTCCCGTTAGTTTGCCTTGTTAAACACAAAGAGTCACTCGCTTAAGCAGTTCCCGTGAAAATCAGCCTACTGTCTTCGCCGTGTTTGCGAGGTTTAGTTCCAAGTATAGGCGTACTGCTACCGTAACCTTAGCCCCTTAGGATGTTTTTCGCTATGTACATTGGCACGCTTGACATGCTGCAAAGAGGGCTGAACATTTTAGGGTGTCCCCTTGCGCTTTTTTAAGGTTGTCGTCTTAAGTGACCATAGGGGCCGAATGTTGACTTTTCCAGCACGATATATATGGAAGTGTTTAAATGTGTAATGTATTAACGTATGAGTGTGTTTTTTTTAAATGTTGCCAAGCGATTAGATAACATCTAGACTGGTTTATAGCTTTAGCAGCTTTCTGCAATTTTTGTCAGAAATCTTTGTGTAAAACATTTTGGCTTACTTTTGGCAGATTTCGTTGGTGTTATGTTATTTTCTGTGGTTGGATATTAACAAGACTGATTTCGCGCCAACCACCGAGTGGCAACCTTAACCTTTTAAACCTCTGTTTGACCTTTCGTCAGAATTCGTTTTTTGATTTTATGCAATGGTTAATCAATAGGGCGAGTTCAAGTCTGCTTAAAGCAAGAAACGCTCCACAAAATTGCAAAGATGGGCTTTGAAGCAGGCGCGCAGCCTGCATGCCGCTGCGGCAGCAATACTGAAAACGTCAAAACACCGTACTCCCCACCCCAGCACACTAAAGAACCACCAAACCACTGTACACTTCCGAGCGAGCCAAACCTCCAGCGGCTTCTTACATTTTTGGCATCGCTGACGACGCAAGCCCCGGCAAAACGACGCGATATTGCCCGCCAACGGCGCGAAAGCAGGCCAGACTCGCGTGGTGGCTTTAAGAGGCGGATCAGGGCAAAATCAACAGGCACATGTAAGACCAGGACCCGCCGTCACTCGGACGGCAATCTAACGCCAAGTCAAGGGCTTTTAAGTGATCTTGGGCGCACTCGAAACGGACTCGGCTGTCGTCCGCCGCTCGCCCGCCGAGATTCGTCCAAGGGTGCTGGATTGAAGTTCACTGCTCAGCTTTGGCGCCGCCCCGACTCGGAGCCGATCCCTCAACGTCAGATATCCGCCGGGCGATTTAATGAAGCGGAAATGAAGGAAGGCCGGCTTTGGTCGATGCACGGACGAACGTCGATTCGTCAACGTCAGATTTCGATGAAAAGCGCCGCGCCAATTCCTCAGGCCGTACACTTGGCGCGCGATCATAGCTGCGGTCTTGTCGCCTCTCGAGACACCCGGTCTAGATGTGGTTTGGAGCTCAGGGCAAGCTCAGACCGCAGCGGCAGTGGTGACGACATTACCGAACGCGGCATCACTGGCACTGCGTCATGCGTTGGGCCGCGTTATGAACGCTTCTCATCGCAACCGTGCGAATACCGGCCTAAGACGCCCGCACCCAGCAACCGCACAATACTTGTCACAAGCAGCAGTAGTAGTATCCTTTGTAGTGATCCAGCGGGCGTAGTACAACGCCAACGGCCGGAAGTCGTAGGCTTCCTTGACGAGCGTGGCTCGCTAAGAGACAAGAAGCGTCGAGAAGTTGCGCTAAAGAGGAGCCGGAGCAAAAAGGCTCCCTTCCCAGGCGTTTTAGTCTTTCTGGTGCGCCTCTCCATCTTTCTCCTACTCTTTCGCGTCGCTGAAACGTCCGACGCTATCCCAAACAGGTAAGGAAGCATCAAAAGTGATCCAAAAACGATTGCTTGTCCTATAGTCCGCGTTTTGCGTCAATCGCACGCCAAACCAACTAGCCCCAGCTGAAGCTGCTTATGGGCGCTTTGGGCACGACAAGGCAACAAGGAGCTGCCAGGTTTGCGGCCACTTTGACAACTTTGCGGTCGAAGGGCGCTGCTCCTTCGCGGTTTGCTTGTGACGTGAATTTTGCGGCGTTTGGCGTTCGACGTGGGTACACGCCCCTATTGCTGTTTAATGCGTGCTCGATTGTGGTGCCGGTGATTGTGACAACATTAGAGGTTTCACGGCACTGCTGCCTTTGAGGAAAATCGAAAATTTGTATTTAAACGGCTTTGTGGCTTTATAATGCCACCAGTGCCGGATTAACCATTAGGCTACTGAGGCTATAGCCTTAAGCCCTGGGAAAAAAAATTTTAAGGTTAAATTGACGTAAGGCTGATAGTGATACAGATTCAGAACAGTTTTTGCTTAAAAACGAATGAATGTGCCTTGTGTGTGAGTATAGGGCCTACAGTATTCTTAATTCGGTCCTGAGTGCCACCCGATATAATACCTCAAAACGGATGTATTTTTGGAACAATACCTAATGGATGTTTTTCATGAACGTTATAACACAAAGTTAAGTCTTACAAACGTACAACTCTGGAAAAATCTGCTTACCCCAAAATTGAACCTAAAAGAACCGGTTTCACAGTTCCCACAAAAATCGCACCTTACGACAATAAAACTCGAGTGTTGTCCGTTCGGTGGACTTCAAAAAAAATGACGCAACCCTGCCGAGTTCTGGCACCTCATTACCGGCTTACGCCTTTAAACCGCGAAACGTAAACCGACCCTTCCCTCTTACCTTTCCCGCTGTCGATTTTGTTTCAGTAACAGCGCTGGACACACCTGCAGCTGATCTTGTTTGTTTACGGGATCGCCCCTCCCCCAATTTTCCGCCCCAGGCGCCACCAGCGGGCCCTGAGCCGAAAATCTGTTTGTCCCCGTTTGAGACGTCGCGCCTACGCGTCCCTGGCCCCTCCCAAAACCCCCCAACCCTGGTCACTGTTGGCGCCGTACCGAACGCGGCTGAAGAATGCTGCTTCGACTTAATTTTTGGCCCGAACCTTTAGTGCAGACCAATTCGGGCTAGAAACCGATTTTGTGCTTGATAGTTTATCATAATACGTATTTGGCGAAAAATCCAAATTGTCCACCTTTTTAGAACGTGCTAAAAATAACATAAGTGCTGTGTTATAAGGACTTCGTCTTCTGTTTGGTTCTTCATCGTTACCAACAACCTGATTTGTTTTGTCGTGGCTTATTTTAATTTTATGAGATACATTTATAGAAGGGGCTTGCAGTTTCATTGTGTTAATATTGGGCCAATTAAGATTTAAAATGTTGAAAATCACCATTTAGATTTTAAAATGTACTTCAGTAAATATTCGCTTTGTAGCCCTGCCTACTGTAGTGGTCAGACAAAAACTAAATAAAAGCCTATGTGCTATGTGCAATCGAAATCGCAAGCTTCGTGTGATCTGTAACGAAACAATGACGTCATTAGCTATCGTTTTCGAGTAAACGATCTAATAGATTTGCCAATGCATTCGGTTGGAACTTGCTAAGTCTTAGGGCGACAATGGTTGGGGTAATTTTCCAAGGGCAATAATGATTATATTGAGTTACGTTTTTTCTTTAGTGTGCGTGGTCAATTGTAAATATACATCAAGGCTTTTATGTATTTTGAGAATACTTCTAAGACTATGATGGTCACCATAATGTTTGTTTCGCCAACAAAGTAGTGCAACACAGATTTTCTGAGGTAATCATGATCGTAGGTTTACTTTTTATCCTTTATTGTTTGCAACCGTCAACTATACTTTGATTATTAAGGCTTTGATATTATTGTCATACCCAAAGCTAATTCCTCGTACTCTTGGTTGTGAAAAAAAGTATTTCCGAAAATATTTTTATATTTTGTCTATTTTTTTCAAGCCCAACTCATCACGGATCGAAATAAGTTTAGTCACTTACGCAAAACAAGGGAAAATTTTTTTTCAATTGGCTTAATACATCAATACACGGCAAAAACCAGGCTTGCTTATACTGTACGTAAGCTAATGTCAGCGATCAGAAATCATGCGGACAGGCGGGGAAATTATTTGGCGGGATTTCTTAGCTTTGCGGCACGACAAACGCGGTATAACTCGACAAACATTGCGGCTCGCAATGTGAAAGGTTGCCTTGAAGTCTGCCGAGCGTTAAGTCAGCATGATGGATTCTTGCGCCCTGCAGGTGGTAAAGAATCGCCCGCGAAACAGTTTCGCTTTGCGATTTTTGGACGCCGGGTGCTGTTTAAAGTGCCCTGCCCATAATCGGCCTCGGGTTACTGTTAGGAAAGTGTTTCCCAGCCGTTTTGGCTTGCGGCACCCTATAGAAACTATGAATAGTTCGCGGCACCCTTGCTTGTATTTTGCAGAGTGGTTAAACTGTAACGTGACAATAAACGAGATTAAAACAGCACATTAACTGTGCTTGATAAAAAAACCTTTTTAATTATTGGAACTTTGATCGTACACAAAAAATTGTATCAAGAAGCTAAATTGGAATCTTATAGGTTTTGATATATCTCTCGGCCACCTTGTGCGTTAAAAATGGCCCCTTCCTGAAGTGCCGCGGCACCCCGGTTGAGAACTACTGCTGTAGGCCAATCGATCGCTGCCTGGTTTCACCTCGGCGTGTGAAAACAAATAGCGCTCGTTTCTCGCACGTGGCTAATCGCCGCTTTACGACCGACAACGCGCGGAATTTTGTTTTCGATTTCGCAACTGAGTTGTGCGCGAGCTCGTGAAACGACGCCGGCTTCAAAACTCGGCCGCGAAAATTTTGAAATTTTTGCTGGAAAGGATTTCCGTCGAGGCCTTAAACCTTAACCCTGAGAATACGATGGAAAACTTTAAACGGGCGAATGTGTCGATTTTACGAATATCACCTCGTACCAAGTTTAACTTTGAATTAATTTAGCTTAACCGAAACCCACCAAATTGTTGTATCTTGTTTTTGCGGCAAATATTTCCTGGTCTCGTGAAAAAAACGCCGGTCTGAGAGATTTTAAAAATGTTTCGTGGGATGATTTACACGACAGCTCGAACACTTCATACCGAGCTTTATCGCTTAGACAAAAACGGTCCCTTATTTGGTTCCAATGGTAGTCGCATTTCCTAGGAATCAAAACCCACCATATTGGTTAAATTTTCCTCCACTAATCTTTCCCCGGTTTCGTATTATTAGCCCTGACCTCTTCATACATTTCCCTGTCGGTTCGGAATGTTTGTCCGTTTTTGGCGTCTATCTTTTCCCGGGCAAAATACACACATGTACGAGTTCGCATGGGATTATGACAGCTATCACGCCTGGTAAGCATGGTAAACTTGTTACGTTATGTGTAAATGGTGGTTAATAAAGGGCCGAAAAACCTTATTAGACAAAAATACGCTTCTCACTTAAACCATGGCACCTTTAGGCTTAAAGTGGTCCCATTTGAATGAAAAAATATTCCTTAATTTCGTTTTTCTGGCAGAAAACATCACCCATTTTAATAATGTTTTTTATATCTAAATCATGGTTATGCAAAACCATATAGGTTGTTTTGTATTGCGGCGTACTCAAATTTATTTACATCCATTCCCTCTTAAA
Source organism: Ascidiella aspersa (assembly GCF_963924565.1). Classification (NCBI taxonomy): domain Eukaryota; kingdom Metazoa; phylum Chordata; class Ascidiacea; order Phlebobranchia; family Ascidiidae; genus Ascidiella; species Ascidiella aspersa. Next base: position 35,748,077 of record NC_139447.1, on the reverse strand, counting down.
ATGCCTAATCAACAATAAAGATCACGCACCGTTGTTTGCTATATATTTTATTTCAAGTTATCCAATTCACTTAAACATGTCACACAATGTCCATTAATACACAAAAACGATATTTTTGCGTCTTAAACTCAATGGAAAAGGCAAGGACCGGTTTTACCGCGCATCAGCGACTAATTTGCCAGTGTAGCCGCCTATAGTACTGGGCCTTTTTCCTTGTCAAAGACCACTCGAAAAACGACAGCCCCTTGCTTGGTCCACCATTTCGCTTCGGCCAATGCAAACAGCAGAGGCGCCCGCGTTATGGACAGATTAACTGGACAATCGGCTACTGTGCAAAGATAAAGGCCGCCGCGCCGCTGCCCATACAGGACAATCGTTCGGTCGCCAAAGTTCTGCCCAACGTGTTTGCCCTGCCAAGTGAAGGCAAATAAGCCTTGGGTTTTGCAAAGGCTGGTGTCGGCTGAAAGGAAACGTTTTTTTTGTTCGTTGTCGTTTGCGGGGAAATCGAATTTGGCCGAGTTTTGTGACTGCGGTTTCTCGTAATTTCTAAGCTGCTAACCGGACTTTTTTGGATCCCCCGAATTGTTTTTCGCGCGCCGTTAACAGACATGCATAATGTGTGGTGGCGGTCATATTTTTAAGTTGAATTAAAAAAAAATACCTTAAAATTAAAAGATAAACCCTTAATTAAAAAATCATTGTGTATTTTTATACTTAATAGTTATAAAAAGCGGCGAAATACGTCCATATAACAGAAACTCGTGGTAATTTACGACATTTTCTTTCTTGAACTTGTCAAATATTTTTGCTTGATTTTATAAAATGACGCGGATGGCACGAAAAAATATTTTTAATTTCCGTTTTTGCGGCCTTACCCTGAAGAGAACACCGTTTTCATTCAAAGGTATGCTTCAACACACGAAAAAAACGTAGACCACCTTCATGTAGGTGATTTTAAACTTTGGAAAGTACCGCATTAGGGCGTAAACCCATTCAAAAATCCACTGAGTCCGATTTCAAAGCGCTTGATCTATCGAAAGTGGACGATGGTGTAGTAGACGCAATTTCCGACCTTTCTCTCCATTTCGCTTCTCCCCTCTTCGGACACTCGGCACGCCCTGCACATAAGCGATGACGTCATCAACAACATGACGTGAACAAAGGGACCGCGCGGGGTCAAGGGCTTTCGGCCTGAGTGGGCCAATGAGTAAACGGCTTGTGTTCCGCTGGGGCGGAACTAACGAACATGCTCGACCGGTAAAACGGACAACAACAACGGTTTAAGGGCTTACTGATTTGCGGGTCCGGTGCTTTTTTCGTGCCTTTTAAGTTTGGGGGTATTTACGCTTACGCACTTTTCTTTTTCGGGATTGTGCTGTAATTGGTATATCTGTGGTTGGTTTGTGTATACGCTTTATTTTTTTTTTTGGAACAAATATTGCTTCTTCAATAGAACTTGTTAGGCCAGCTTTCTCTTTATCTTGACAACCATATGTAGTAACGTGCTTTTTAAATATGACCACTTCCTGAAAATTTACTTACCCTCAAAAAAACTCTTTAATAAAGATATTATGAAATGTATAAAATAATAATGATCATTAGTGGAAACAAAATCTTTGGGTAATATTGTCGTTAATTTTAAGCAAAAATCAACCAAATTTAGTTACAGCAAAAAAACAACACAACACAAAGATTTTGGGTGTTTCTGGTAGATTGGTTTCCGTCGTCGAATTTTTAACACTCCAATTCATTTTTAGCACATTTTCTTAAAAAATTCACCCACCCGCTAATAGCTGTCGGACAACGGTGTTCAGCTGGATCCTGCTGATTGTCGGGTTACGACAGGCACGGAGCTGGGGGCATTTCAAAAAGATTGTCAAACTTATTTACATATCAGGTATGACCGATTAATGTGGGATCGGAGCCGATACCCGATTTCAAGCGGTTGCATTGAACCGATACTAGGATGGTATCGGTGCCGATCCGATACCAAATTTACGCAGGAATATCAGCCTGAATTTATCTTGAAACACTTCGCGACTTTTTCGCAGATTTTCGGCAAGTTTCGCCGCTCTTTGGCGCTCCAAGCGGGCGCAGCTCGTCAGCCGACCATGCCTCCTTGTCACCCGAGCCTCACGCTGGCAGACGATAAACGTGTTTGTTTAGGCAACAGTGTGATCTGTTACGTCAACAAAACCCCGGCCGGCCGACCTATGACCCCTGTCGAGCGGTCAAGTGCGATTGATGGCCAGTTGCTTGCGATTGGGCACCGCTCTTGGACGTTTTAGGAAGCCTAGGGCTAATTTTATCGAATTCAATTTTCGGCTCAGGAGGTGATTTACTGTCGACTGTCGGGCGAGGGCTGAGATTTTGTTGAAACACAATAGGTAACAAGCGATTTCGCCGCCAGAAAGTAAAATAAGGTTGATATGCGTACTTGACGAGGACATTTCGCTAATGTAAAGACCATTCCATCAATATATTGTGCTGTTTTCGCTCGTCAAAAGAGTTAGGTTGCAACAGGAGCAGTCAAATCAATGTAGACGTATTGTGGAATAGGGGCGCAGACAGATCAACAGCAAGACCAATGGCCCGAAGCAAGTTAAAGTGTGGATAACAAGGCCTTGATTATATTCCTGGGTGCGTCAAGTGTTCCATCCGTCATTGGTTCCATTCGCGAGTTGGTTCTTTCCGTTTTCGGGCCAGGGGTCAAATCTAAGGTTTTTCATTTCTTGGCTGTACTTTGGGTACGCATAAAGAACATTGCGTGATCAACCTAAGAAACAACCATCGTGTTTCACTCGCGCTAATATATGACGGCGTTCAACGCTTTTTCAGCAATGTTTGTTTTGCAATTTTCTTGCTACCAAAACGTATTGGGTTGAAGTTAATAAACTAATAATGTTTGTTCTAACAATTTGCCTGCAAACTACCCACGCCAAAGGATGTTTTATCTTAGTTTGCTGTATACACAAGAGTTAGCTCCGCTGGTTGCATTTTTGGCAACTTATCAGTCGACTTAAAGCGTATATTATTTGCAATTTTGAGTTACAGGAAAAACAAAGTCTATGGTCAATGGACTGTGTGCAAAGATTTAAATATAAGGCATAGCAAATTTGCAAAGGCTTATAAGGCATTGGCGGGCTTAACTTTCACCTATAGAGTTTGTTGTTAAACCCAGTCAACAAAAAGCCTATTCTTGGTTCGTCCCCCTCTCTCACTTTGTTGGTGCTCAGATGTGGTGCTTCCGTGTTGTGAGAGAAACCGAAATTACAGCTCCCAGTCATCCATGTTTGCCATTCAACTAGGCGTAAAGCGAACCGTCTGAACAGCTTCGCTCCATCGAGCAAAGCGGTTATGAGCAAAATCAACAAAGGATTAGCCCCAGCCCGGTTACCTACGGATTACAATCATACTCGGTCATAAAGGGGTTTCCGCTTTCCCGCAATGGCGCCCGAAATCGGCCCGGTGAAGGATGCTTGTGGTCCGGACTGCAGCGCTTGTTTATTGCGTGGCCTTCCGTTGTTGACAGATGTCAGGATTAGCCTTGTTATCCGTGTTAGCGGACGCGCTCTTACCGCCTACTGCAACTCATACATCAAGATTTGCCCGCACGCTCAATGCAAGGCACCTCGTAAAGCCGTTGTTTTTTGCTCGTGTTTCTTGGTTAACCAAGCATCCCTTTGGGTAGAGAGTGACACAGAACAGTGCTCTGCTGTATGCACACTAATTTTAATTTGACTTGGACTTGCGATGTCAATGACTTGGACTACGACTAAACTTGGATAATTTTTACACTTGTTCCGGGACTTGGTTTTCTATTTCTTCAAGCGACTTGACTGGGCTGCCAGTCATATCGAAATCCCTTACAGCCTAAAAAATAGAGTTAGTGTAATCGCCACTTCATTGAAGTTCAAATGACACGCTACCTTAGTTTAAATTAGTTTTGAATGACACACTGCCAGTCTGCCACCCTTTGAAAACCCCATAAACATGACTAGTCGATTTACCCAACTTAAAGTGTAATTTCGCGCACTCCTAAACAAAACGATCAAAGATTTTCCCCCAAATTATCTCTCGACCGAGCTGATATCTTTGATGCCGTCTGACGCACTGTAAAAACACGCCCCAGACGGCCCCAAATTTACCCCGCGTGACCCCTCAGATGCGGTTTCCTGACCGATACGTGGGGCAAAACCACCGGGGACTTTGAACGTCTGCCAAGGGAATTCTTTTCATGCGTCAGTCGAAAAACAGAGCAGCAGTAAAACAAAGGTTTACATTCTTACGTTTTACCTGTTTAAAGGAGGAAGGCGATGGGGAAATTACAAATTAATGTAAAAACAAAACAAAAATTTGCTTTCATTGTTCTATGAAACAGGACTTATTATGTGAAGACGCTGTATTTCAGTTATTTGACAGTTACTATTGCCGTGATACTTCAAGCTTAATTTCCAGGGCCGCCAAATACTTTTTTTCCACAAGAATCTGATTGTTTGGGAGTGGGAGGTCTTCGACAGTAGCACGACGGTGGTCTTTGCTTTTCATCGCGAACGCAAACCCCTCAAAACGCGCGACATTCCGACGTGCCCAGATTAATGCCAGCCACGGTAGCGCAAGTTGGGGGCGGGGACCTAGCGCCCGGGGAACAATGGTGAAACGACAATGGGCCCCCTTTGTAGTTAGACCCCACAGCGGTGGCGACGGCTTCCTAATTACCACTCATCGAAGGGTCGTCGTTTCGGCCTCCCGCGGGACTTTGTTTGCTTTTTTCCGGCAGATTTTCGACCTGATGTACGGGGCCCTTGTTTTCGCCGCCGCATTCCGCGCATTTTCGCATCGGGAGCCGCATTCTTTCGAGTCCTTGTTTATTGTCGCGTCTCTTTAAAGTTTGCTTTGTGCTCGCGCGGAGATAAGCGCCGGCATTGTTTTTGCCAGTTTGCTTTTTCGAGTGCAAGAAATTCTGAGCGAGGACAAGCATCGCAGTGTTTGGCATTGGGCTACTAAGGCTATACGCCTTGGGCCCTGGAAAAATTCGTCCCTAATTTTTTAAAGGTTTTTACAAGGCTGATAGTGATACAAATCCAGTTACAGTATACAGCACAGTTTTTTCTTGATAATCAATGAAAAAGTCGAGTCAATATGTGGCTTGTGTGTGAGTAGATAAATACATCGTTTCATTTAGGCTGTTTAATTAGGCCCTTCTGTAGTAAACAGCCTTAGGCCTACAGGATCATTAAGGCCCTGACTAAGGGACAAGCTTTTCGACGAATAACCTAATTTCCACTTCACCCCGCCGCTGTTCTGAACCCTCAGTTGTAATTAGGACTGTTTTCCTGCCTCGGGCGTTTAACGAACCGTCGCTCATTGCCAATTAACGCGCGCCCAACGGTTAATTTTCGTAATCCCGTTCCACGCTTAGCGCCGCCTCCAAATTCGACCTATTGAAATTTTGTGGTTGACGAACGAGTCGAGCGGAGGCGGCGACAAAACAAGGTTTAAAATGCCTCCGAAAAAAAACAGCCTCCCCATTAACTTATTGCTTTTGCAAAGCTGAGGCGCGATTCCAATTTGCATTTTGCCAAACTTTACCACGAACACCCCAAAAACAAAACGAATTCATAAACAAGAAAACCCTAAACCTCATTTTTGTAGTTATCGTGCTTATACCGTTTTTCTTTTTAATCCTTTCGCTTCCTCGTTTGTATTGCGCTTCCGTAATGGGATGGAAGTATTTGCGCCCAAATCGACTGAAAGAGATTTATCAGCAAGGAAGCTGAACCGCTTTTTTTGGTATCGATGTACCTCTTTGTTTTAATCCTTTCTTTTTTTAGTTTGGATTGCGCTTCCGAAATGGGGCGGAAGTAATTTGCGCCCAAATGGGCAGCGCGAGATTTATCAGGGCAAAGCTCTAGTAATGGTATTTGCAATTATACGCTCGATTGCTTTGATAAACAACACATTCCTCACAGAATGTAAAACCTCATTTAAACACATATAGGGATGCCTCTATTTTTTTGATTCAATATAACAAATTCCCCAGTCAATTTGACACTTCATTCTACATATATATGCCGTTGTTTTTGCCAACAATACTTACACTGCACATATAAGCCTTAAAATCCACAAGCCTCCAACCCGCGACAACATAGAAACATAACTCCTCTCATTTTTCTTCTTTCCGCTAGGTGGGTGCTGGGAGCGTGGGGAGATTGCAGCGTCACATGCGGAAGAGGAGTCCAGGAGAGAAGCGTGGTGTGCAGGAAAAAGCCGGAGAACCTGGACTCGGACGACTTGGAGAGCGAACCATGGGAGATTATGCCCAAGATGATGTGCCCCCTGCCCAAGCCCCCGTCGACCAATGTGTGCCCCCAAGTCCCATGCGAGCCCGAATGGGTAGCCTCACCCTGGGAAGAGGTGAGACCATTTTAATTATGTGCAACAGTCTTTTTGAAATAAGTTTGATCCCAGTCAAGTCATTTGTAAAATAACTTAAGTCCAAGTCAAGTCTTTCTAAAATAGAGCAAGTCCCAGCCCAAGTCGTCAGTTGCCCAAGTCACGTTTCAGCAGTCAAGTCATTAAAGAGCAAGTCATCTCCAAGTCAAACCCGTAATAAAAGAATAAAACGATTAAACCATTAAAATTGGTAAACTCATCCGATTATAAGCAATAATTCAACTAAAAAATACAAGATGACAAAGGCTGTTAAGTTCGCACTGAAAGAATAAATTATTTGAAAGCGGGTCAGTAACTACAGGACTCCAGTGTTAGCATTTTACCTGCATTGGTTCTGATCCTATTTTTTTAGAATTCCATATCTAAAACCCCTTTATTTTTCACGCCCTACAAAGTTTTTCCTTTTTGCCTACCAGTGCGACGGACCTTGTGGCTATCAAAATCGCACCCTGACCTGCCAACGTATGCTGGGAACCGGTCGGGTTGAGGCCGTATCTCGCGAATACTGCAGCAAAAAGCCGCCCGTCCGCCGTCGTCGATGTCTTATGACCAGAAAATGCAGGCCACGCTACGTTACGAGAAAGTGGCAGCCGGTATGTGTGACCCTTTTTTAGTTTTCAGGTATGTTTGCTTCCCACTTGGTCAGGGTTTCGTGTTGTCTTGTTCCAAAACTGTCAAAAACGATTTACGGTGTCGGTCTAATCTTTCAAAAAGGTTACCTTCTAAATTTTTAGGGCAATTGTCGCAAAAAAATTTTGATTTATCAAAAGTACAGCTGTGTAACAGATTTCTAAACCAGTGCTATTCTACAGAGTCATCTAATTTTTAACTTTTTCTTAACCCTTTTTCGAGTATTAGCCGTTATTTTAGATTTTAAGTAAACTATAAGTGCACACAAGCGAAACATTAAAATGACCAATTGTTGTCTGGACAAGCCTTATGAAGCGTTATTTGTTGTAATAAATTAACCATCGCTGACTTGAATTGCAATTAACGCTCTAAGTGTTTAATAAGTGTTCTTGTGACTTTTCATCAAACCAGTTGATCGAGAGTATCTAAAAATATTTCAGTCGATTGCAATCAAACATAAGTTGGCTAAACCTGCATAAGACAACAAGTTTCAATACACCTTCCCCAATAGCGTTACGTCTTCAAGTTGCTGCCACGAAACACGTCATCCGCATTACGTAATCTCAACGCATTACGTAATCCCTCGAAGCCCTAAACCGCAACTTTACAACAAAGGCAATATTACGAGCCCTGTCAGGGGGGTCCATCGATTTGCTATTCACGACCACAGAGAGACAATCCCCCGGCCTAGGCGATAAACAGGTCAGGCGAAAGCAAACACCCGTAAAAATGGTTATTGGGGGCTCCCGTAAAGACTCGAGGCTCGGAAAAACCTGAGGCCGCGTTTCGGTCGTTTCGCGACGCGTTGGCCCTCGCGGTGACAATACGACACCGTCGGCAATTATTACGTCACAAGGTCACCATTGTCCCGCACCCGCTACGTGGGGTTTCGTGTAAAGGTCAATGCTGTAGGACAGCCGGGGGTCCGGCCCTTAAGGAATTGCTATCTCTTTATTGACGTCATTGTCGGCTATTTAATGTTGGGTTAGGGAGAAATTCGATTTTTTCTATGTGAAAATTCGGCCCTTTTCGGAAAACTGACATTTTCGCGAATTAATAGCAATTACGTTTTCCGCAAGCTATTTCCATCCAATGCTTTGCAGGAGAAAGTCTGTAATCTTTATCTGTGAGTTATTTCAATTTGGGCCTATATTGAAACACTCGGAAAATGACGTTTTTCGCGAAATTTCTAAAAATAATATTTTCGCAAATTATTTCGATTTAGCTTTGGGTTGAGAGAATATCGGTGTTATTTTCGGTTTGATATTTCAACTTCAAGTTTCTTTTCCAAAAAGAGTTTGAAACTCTGCCCATCTTATCAGATTTTTTCTGTCCGGTATCTCTCAACCAAAATAACCGTGAGAAACTTTCAAATCATTTCGTTCTTTTTGAGTTTCGATTTCGGCTCTGCTTTTAAAAATTTAGTTTGTAGCCGCAAATGGTCCCGTGACTGTTTGTCAGAATTTTTTCCTGTTATGTGAAAGGCATCAAACCAAAACTATGCGTTATTACGTAATTGTGGGGAAAATGTTAAAACATTTTTTCACGGCATCTAAGGTCAGCCTATGCCCAAGTCCGAAAAAATAAGTTGCTTAAATACCAATTAAGCTGTTTTTTAATAAAAAGTGGAATATCGTCATATACTTAAATGTGATAAAAAGGCCAAATCCGAAGCAGGAATGTGCATTATTGCCTTTACAAGTAGGAATGCATATTGCTGCTTCGGCTTTGGCCTTATCACATTTAAGTATATGACCAACGATATTCCACTTTTATTATAAAACAGGTTAATTAATAAAAACACGTACGGTTGTGCTACGAATGCACAGTTAAATGTACAAAATTACACATTTTGTAGCTGGTCTACCCTCAGACAGCAGTTAGCAAAAGTATGCGTGGGTCGATTTTTCAATAGAGTTGAGCCGTAGCGACGCTGTCATACCAGAGCACATACTTCACGCTTACACAACGTAAGCCTGTCAGTCACCGGGCCGCCAGCCACATGCGAGCGTCGATTTCCGGCGAACTAATTGCTAAGTCTGGGGTAGCGTCCCGCAGGTATTGCACGAGAAAGCGCGCTACCTTGCCCCACACAATTGAGCTTGGCCGCATTCCACATCTGGGTCCTTTGGTCGCTTTCCATGCCGACAGCTGTGCGCCGCCTTCAGTTGTGGTTTGGCCCAATTTGCAAATATGACTGGGCCACGCGACTCTTAATCCTAGCGCGTATAGCTGCGTAGGTATTTAAGTAACTATGTAGCAGTGATGTTCAATCCGGAGTTCCGCGGGACACTAGTGGCCCCCAAAGGTTGGTCACGTGTTCCGCAAGAAACCCAATAATTTCACTAATGTTCCACAAAACACCGGTTCAAAAATCACTCGTTTAGCACACCATGGGCGTTTAACACTCAAGCATTTTTTTATAAAGTAACTATCCAATCTTACCATTTTGAATGTACAATACATGTTGTGCAATAAAAGTATTTCTTGTGTAGTACAATTGCGTGTGTCTGTTGCTGTACAGCCCGAAATATCAATTTTATGCTCATCCAAACAAGCCTATACTTCGGGTGGTACAGCATCGGTACTCCACAAACAAAGATTATACTTTGGAACACTATATACGGATCTGTTCATAAGTTTAATGGTGAAAATAACGGCCCAAATAGACATAAAAAGCGACATGCTTTGTTATTCAAACGTTTCGGCAAATACTCATGCCATCTTCAGTGATATCTGATGTGGCCTTCATATCACTGATGATGGCATGAGTATTTGCCGAAACGTTTGAATAATAAAGCATGTCACTTTTTATGTCTATTTGGGCCGTTATTTTCACCATTAAATATTATAGTATTCCACAACAAAGATTGTTGCTACTCAACACTAATGGTAAAGCATAAAGTATTTAGTGGCCAAAAGGTTTAAAACATATTCCAAATCGTTTCGTGTTTTTTATGCGACTTTCGAAGCGACCGACACAACTTTTCTTAACAATAGGATAAGTGAATGCGGTGATCGGTGATTTTCTGCTTTGAAAACAACTTTGTTAATAAAACAAACTTTGTTGTATACCAATTATTCCACATTTCCATGATAATCGTCTGAAAAAGCAGGAAATCGAATTTTCCGGTAAACCTTTCATGATCCGAACCTTCTGAGGTCCAATAGCCACTAGGGGGCGCTAACTCGACAGTTCTACGCTGTATGCAACGCTTATCTGCATTTCAGACAGAACAAAAATTTTGTTCAACTCTTCCGGTGTGTGTATAAAGGTACTTCAACCCCAGGCGGTCACGAACTGTGTGCCAATCAATCTACTTTCGAGTTTACCCCGGACAACCTTGGTTTGAGAGGGAATGTACGCCATAGTCCTGTTTGCTTGGTGCAGGCAATTGACGTAAATCGTCGCTTGACGAGAACAAAGCTCTGAAGCTACCTTTATGTTGATTACAATATAAAACATTGTCCAGTCAAAAAAGGGCACAGATGAGGCTTTGTGTCGAGTAAGAGGAAAAGCCTTGCCAGTAGCAAACGATCAAAACCGCGACGATTAACGAGCCAACATTTATTCTCTAAGCGTGTATACAGCGATACCGCATCGGTCATCAACTATAAGCTTGAAAGAATGGCCACGACGTCGCAATATTTGCGCTTGAATCCGAACGAAATCGGCGTGAAAATAAATCAGCGAGAAACGCAAACAAACTGTTGAAAAAAGAGTCCAGGCTGTTTGTCTTGATATTTCAAAGTTTATTTGTCGTGTGAATCAGGACTTTCTCGATAAAAGGAAGATAACCTTTTGAGTGATATTGCGGAGCGCTGACGTGTTTCAACCGTTATTTTGTTGGAGACGGATTGTTAAATTATGGAACAATGTTTCGCACGATTGTTGATATATGCCTCTGACGAACGTTCACTTTTTAACGACTAAAGATCAAAACCAAATTTCCTGGAACGATTTTTATACAACACACGTTATAAAAAGGTATTATTCCTATTAAGTTTAACAGTGAGTTTGCTGCTTGAGCGCATTTTGATGTAAATGCTTTTGACCTATTTAAATGTATAAGTATTCTATTACTTGCGGTCAAACGGTCAAACTTAGCACATGGTGCCTTATCATTGTAGTTGTCCTTACGGCAGTTGGTGTTACTACCTTGTCGCTGTAGCAAATCATTTTATGAGTTACTTGTAAGTGTTTGGCAATGACGTATAAACCTTGTTATCAATAAATTATTGTATACTGAAGACTTCAGTATCGCATCAGATTCACTAGTTTTCAACTGCAACCCTTTATGATACGTTCTACCATGAGTTAAGCCCAGGAGGTAACAATAGATAAAACAGAGGTTCTCAACCGTTTTCAGCCGCATACGCCTAGTGGCTTTTAAATTCCGCTGCGCGCATCCTAGTTTGAAAAATATTTTCTCAAATTTCCTCACGTTAATTGAAGTTAAAAGTTAAAACTTCCCCCGCTAGTCGCATACTGTAAATTATATAGGTCGCTTTAATGCGGCAAAGAAATTGTATATTATAATATTACTCTTACGTTCCTAAAAAGCTTCTGGCCTATCAATGAATACACGTTTTGCCCAAGTTGAGAATCGCTTGGTCAAAAGGAATAGCCGTATTATTTAAATCCATCTCAACAGACAGGTTTCTGTTCAAATTTCCGGCGATAAAAGGTGCAATTGGTGCGAACGTCTCTTTATGACCTGTACACCGCACGGGTAGCTCCCAGGGGGCATAAACGACCCACACCCCCAACCCACACCCCCAACCCACCGCACTTGTAGGAATCAGTAAAACCGCATAAGCAAACATTACCTTGATTGCCGCGACCACATAAACTGTCAGCGTTCGGCTTCCTAACGAAACAAGCCTCGGAAAGAAAGGGCAACAGCACACCTGTTGTGACTGTGGCGTTTGCCAACTGCGAGCTGTGTATAATTTCCCAGAAAAAGCCACCAATCTTTATCGCTGTGTGCTTGCTCTCCGTCTCAAGATCAGTTTAATGTGTAACCGATCGTGCGCCCGTCGATTATGGCCGGCTTTGTTTGCCCCAAGGGCGATCGATTGGCAATTAAGGCTCGTTACCCCCCTCATCACCCGCACACCACCCGACCGCGACTTTGAAACGCCGGCTAATGGTTACGTCACTGAAGTCAGCGGCGTGATGCTCCCCGGTTCTGAGACCGTTTTTTTCCGGCGTCGATCAGTTTAAGGTTGTGGACTTAGAGTTGAAATTGCGCTTAACCTGAAGGCTTTGTTTGCAAATCGATCTGCTTCGAAGGTTCGCTCGTGTAAACACTTTATTTGTTTGCGCAGCTGCTGCAAAAGCCGGCTGGCAATCACCTGGCCCTGGTTTGGCGGCGTTCGCAACACTAAGTGTTTACCTTAACACCCTTAAGCCGAATGACTTTATGTAATGTAAACCTGCATTGTTCTTACATTGGCGTTTATGTAGTGTAGGTTGCTTAGCGGGGAATAGGCGTTACCTGACAAAAAATCGCAACGTTTATTATTATTTCAACTTTAAACTTAAAAACAAGTGCATATACGCACTTTGTTTTAAAATACTTAAGTTTAAGTTAAAAAATTGGCCTGTATATCTTGAAAACAACAAATGTAGTCACTCCGTCGAAAAATGGTCAAAATCACATCATTCTTTGTCAAATCACATCATTCAAAAAATGGTCAAAATTGCATCATTCGTAAGTCAAATTATATCATTAAAAAAAACAGTAATTCAAGTCGTTGACTCAAGTCATTACAATACACATTGCGGTGCAAGAAGAGGTGCGGGCGGGTTTGTCAAAAGAGACTTGAGTCAAGCCAATTCATTTAACACTGTGATTCAAGTGCAATCAAGTCAAGTCATTGACTCGAGACAATTCATTACACGTTGCAGTGCAAGAAGAGGTGCGGCCGGGAGTTTATGCGTCGTGTTGTGTCGTGCATTATGCAGAGGCCAGGCAAATCAAGACCGGAGCGTGTCAACAAGATGGCGTGCCGGGCACTCCGTCGCCCAGTCGGCCGAAAACGATGTAAACTGCCACGATGCCGTGAGTGGAATTTATTCCTTATTTGGATTAACATCAACTTTTTCAAAGTAAATAGGAATCCTCACTTTAAGCAAAACGGCGAACCAACCTTTTTTTTGTTCTTTTGTTTGAACATAGTAATGACGTCAATTGGATAATGCCGTGAGTCGAATTTAACCGTAATTGGATTACCATCACCTTTTGTAATAGTAACCAAGCATCCTAACTTTAAGCAAATTCGGCGTACCAAGCTAAAAAAACTACGTTTGAACCTTTCAATTTTATCTTTTTTTTGTTTGAGCGTAGTGATGATGTTATTTGGCATCAGGTCGTGTCACGATACTTTTTCTAAAACATCTGTTATCAGTATCGAAAAAAAAAACATATGGTTTCACCTTGCCAAATAGCTGCGACTAGTTTTTTTTGCGAAAACTGACGACTTGTATACAAGCTCAGTGCTTTCAGCAATATTATTTCGACTCCTGTCTTAATTAAAGCCAGTCATTTATCTTTTTCGACTCTTTCTTCCATTTCGATAAATGACGTCTTTATTAGGTGATTTTAGATCCAAAAAATTAAACAATTTGTGTTGGCTGCTAATATGGGAGTAATTAAACCTGGTTTTGTGTGGTAATAGCGAAATTTCTCCACATTACGATTCAAAAGTATATCATCGGTAAACGAATATGACACAACTGTTTTTTTATTATTTAAAACTTTAACATCTGTCCAAAAGCACTTTCGACCTCAATCAGTTGATAAAATCATTCTTGACACGACCTGGTAAATATTTACTGAAATCTATGCAAATTGTGAATACTTAATCTAATAACAAGAGCCCTAGACTGCGACAAATAACGATTTGTGTTAAGTAGACGAAAAACATGGCATATTTCACCCGCACGTTATCAACCGCAAAGAAAAACGTCGGAAAACACGTTTTAAGTCTGTAGCGATATTTCCTTCTTTGTTCGGCTCGAGAAAACTTCGATTTTTTTTCGTCAGCTTCATCAAACCGCCGAATTTCGTCACCGATACGGCGGCCGTCCGGTCTTTTCGCTGGAAGAACTCGAACCCCTGTGATCGTGAAAACGAAGATTCCCTTCATCCAGACTGATTACCAGCCGGTGGTGAGGGTCGACGTTGGAGCGCAAGCCTTCGTTTTCCCAAACACGACAGTCGTTATTCGCTGCAAAGTGAACAGGTGAAAGCTCTCGTTTCTTTGTTAAAAGTGTGCCACGAAATATTTAAGATTTTTTTAGTGTGCAGCAAGCTTAAAAAGTTTGAGCACTCCGTTTAAACCTTTTGAAAATATCCCACTCATTTACATAACTAAAGTATGGTGGATATACAGCAATCCACTCATAGGGATGCCATATAATATCTCATCCGCCCGAAATTCGTTCCTGCAAAACATATAGCATTCCAACCTTAGCAGATTGTCGGCGCATTGCTATTGAATTTAATACTGCTCGTCGGACTCGGGACTCTTACGTAGTCTTACTTAAGTCCTGAGTTCGATTCCTGCAAAAAAAAACGACTCGGTCGAGTCCCGAGTCCGACTACGACTCCGCAGCCCTGGTGTAAACCAGTGCATACATTATCTAACGTAATTTAAAAAACAGGCGTTTTTTTACTTTCCTATACATTCCTAATACCAATACACACACACAGGTTCAGACACGGTACTATCGAGTGGTTGTACGAGGGCCGACCCATGACCTTGTCCAGACGCAGACTGCTGCGAAAGTCCGACCGGGCAGTACGCATTCTAAAGGCTGGCGAGTCGGACTCTGGCAACTACACTTGCCTTGCTGGACCCACGAGCGCCAGCGCCCTTGTTTTTATTACTGAAGATACTGACGGTAAGTTAAGGTGTATATTGACTATAGGGCCTAACGTTTGTTTAGTTTGTTTGTTTGTTATGGAGAAGTTTTGAGAAAACAGCTAAAAAAAAACAAAATTCTATAATTACGCTTTACGTTGACACATGGACTCAATGTTGTCTAGTTTACAGGACAAACTCATGTTGATAATTAAGTATGAATATCCACTAAAGTGCTGTTATAGATGTAGTTTTTCAATGTGGCCTGTGCAAACCATTTTTTAAAGATTCGGAAAACTAGGAAAAACAGCGCAATACTTGGCCATGATTAAATTTGCCGTAATCGCATGGACAAAGTACTTCCAAAAAAGGCAAAAATGATTGCACGCGAATTTTAGGGAAAATCAAAGTGTGTTTGTTGAGAGTCGATTGCCTTTGGTTTGTTTAAACAAATTTTGCAGGACAGAAAGCATATGCGAACTTAACAGGCAACGTTTTCTTTGGCCCTTTTGAAACAATACTTTTGCGACCTTTTTCAGGCGCTTCTCAGATTCTCAGCTTCCAAAACCCGCTCGTCGTCTTCGACGTTTCCAACCCTCGAAAAAACGACAAAAACAACCACAGAAACAACAACAACAACAACAATAACAACCACAGAAATAATAATAACAACAACAACAACAATTTCGAGATCAACCAAATCGACAACATCGACAACAACTTGAACAAGATCCACAAAGTCGCCGACCTTCATAAAATCGACGATATCCTGAGCATCTTCAACGGCAACAAACTTGACAGCGCGCGCGAAACCAGCACCAGGCTACAGCCGACTGCACCGCAGAACCTAAGCCTGGACCAGCAAAAGGTGGTCTCGTACGCTCCCAAACCCATCGACCATGGCCCGTTTCTCGTGGAACAACACGACGTGCCGCCGATTCAAACCCGCGCCGTACTTCCCAACTACAAGTTCTCGACAGATTCACAGGTTAGGAAAAGTTCTTCGCTCGCTCGCTTGCTTTATCTGATGAGGGGGTTCCTAAACTTTTTTTACCGCGGAACCCTTAAAAAAATTTTGCTTCGCATGGACAAGGGTATGCTAGAATTTTAAAAGATGACGTCATAAATTTACGTCACAATGTAAATAGACTTCAGAAATCTGCTGTTTCCGGTATAAAAAATGTGAAATAGAGTCTAAATGCATAGAGTGCAAAAACATTTTATTTTTTATTAAACACTTTTCTTTGAAAATTTGATTACTTTTCAAATATACACTAATATTTGAATTAAGCCTTCATGGACCCCCTTAAACTTGTCACATACCCCCAAGGGGTCCCTAAACCCCAGTTTAAGAACCCCTGCTTTACCCATACGCCACAGGGATGTCCGATTATATATCTGAGCGGACCTGATATCCGCTGCCAAGTGCTAGTATCGGTATTTGTCCGATACTAGGGTTGTATACCTGTGCCAATCCGATACCAAAGTAATATCGGAATTTCAGACATGATTTGCAACCCAACTAGCGATATTTATCTTAAAACACAAATTTATCAAGTAATATTCGGTTAACCACTTGAGGTAACTAAACTATTACCAATGTATATCATAGCCATGGTTTTCTTTTCTAAGCGGCAATACTACTTCTAAAGATAAATTTCTCAAAACATAGTAGGTTAACAACAGCAATTTAAAGTAGAAAATGGCAAATGTCGGACATCTCTGCACAAAGCAAAGCTACGTCTGCGCCCACGTTTTTTGGCTTTTTAGCGCTGTGAATGCCAGCCAAACTTCTGCCGCTGTGCTAAGTGCGGAACTTGCTTTGTCCTGTTATGTCTTATTAATCTGTGGCCCTGCTTTAAAATTAAAACAAAGCGGTTTTAGGCACAGCTTGCAGATGCCGAAACTTTCAACTTTTTCAAGACATATATATGCTATTTCAAACACTTTTTCAGTTTTTTGTTGAGCAACCACGGCTCAGAATTAAGGCCCAAATATCCCTATCCTTCTGGATATATGGATTTTTGTAAGTTTGCAGTCTCCCTAAATCGTTGGTTGTGTAAAAAGGCTGTTATTTTTTTTATTTCAGATGTTTTTTCATTTTTTCAACAATTTATTTGTTTAATGTTACATTGTTGTTTGCTAATTTTTATACCGCTCATGTTCGGACAAGTTGAGCATTTTTTTTAACAAACTTTTAATGCTGATGCGATAACTTGACTTGTGATGAAAATGACTTTAAATGGAATTTTATGCTGTTTTTCGCAAATTATAAAAAAAAATCGAAATTTTACACTATGCTGTTTTTTGCACGCAACTCTACTTGGACTTCAATTATTTTGCGAATGACTTAACTGGGACTTGGTTCGTTTCAAAATGTTTTGCATACAACACTGGTTTTTGCATTTTTGTTGCTTAATGTTCGATGACAAGGCTGCTTTTGGCCGAACTGCACGGCACGCTTGGCAACGAAGGCAATTTAAAACGCATGTTATTCAGATCGAGAGATTCCTTGTTCAGTTTCAAACCAAGCTTCAAGAGGAAAACGAGACCTCCGACTCCGACCTGTTCGAAATAGAGTCGAATCTGGAGCAGACCGGATCACCGGAAGCGCTCTTCCGCATTCCTCAAAGTAAGTCCTCATCACCACGGTCTCTACCTATAGCGCCTCTAGACTATTTCTTCTAGTTTTCTTATCCTGTACGTTAGTGTTCTCATCCGGGGTGCCGCGGAACTCTGGGGTCCCATTTTTAACCTTCAAGTGTGCCTAGAGATAGTTAAAATTCTTTAAAGTTCCATTTTGTGCTTTATTAGTTAACTCCTTGATACAATTTTTGTGTACGATAAAAGTGTCAGAAATTAAAAAGGTTTTATTAACCTTGTTGCACAGTGGCGTCAAGCCTAAAACACGTTTTTTTGCTTTTTCGTAAAGTCTTATACGTTTGCCTAAAAAACACTTGCTTTAAAGACTAGTGACAGTCAAATCTTTATTCTTTTTTTCTTAGGCATGCTTTCAATAGTTTTAATGTACATAGCCCAAAAATTTGGTAACTCAGGGCTGTTATGTTTGATGACTGATATCACTTACAAACCAAACCGGAAATAACCCAATTTTACCTGGTTAAACCACTTATTGTTTGAGTGCAAGCGTCAAATAAAACAGTTGAAAATTAAATTAAATTGATCAGGCGTATTATTAATTCATGCGTGAAGACGTACAAATAACGAATTATTTGTTTAATTAAAAAAAATCAAGTTATAATTTCCGCCAAACTTTGTCACAGACAACCAAATCCCTGACAAGATCCTCACAGACGCGCCGTCAATAATCCGCCAGTCGACCCTCCCCCCCTTCCAGATGGGGACCGAGGTCAGCGCCTACGTGGGGGGCAACCTGGTCCTGGTCGGGGCGGCCCGGGTCGACATCCTGTGCGAGGCCACGGGGAATCCCCCGCCGGCCATTGAGTGGTACAAGGATGAGATCAAGTTGCCGGACAGCAACCTTAGGTAGGTCTGCTGGTGTTATTGTTTGCAAAAAAATTTGAAAAGTTTTGGACGAAATAAATTTTTCTTAGGATCTCACATTAATAGGCATTGCAATTCGATTTTAAAACCATTTTGTTATTAAGTTCTACCCTAAATTCGATATCAATTATTAACAATATTTTTTTTTCACCCATGACAATTAACTTCATATACATTTAATAGCGTTTAAAGTTACTTTTCGTGATAAACTTGATTTGTTTTTTACGACAATCTCTTATGTATAAATCCTTGCTTGTTCATGGTTAAAAAGCCGACAAGGAAACTTCTTAATTATTTTTTTTAATCTAATTTCTAAGATTGCATTTTTTGGCCGTTTCTACTCCAATAATGTTGCCTTATAATCACAACCATCTAGTATAATCAGAAATTCCTTTCAATTCAAAAAATAATTATTAAACATTGCTTATTGAAAGATTTTTTGGTCCTCACTAGCTAAGGAATGTTTTCTAATGTTCACAGTCATTTTACATTATCGGAAATTCCTTTAAATTAAAAACTAATTATTGCTAATTGACATTTTTTGGTTATTGCAAATGATTGAATGTTGTGAGTGTTATCGAAAATTCCTTAAAATTAGACAATTATGAAATATTTTTTATTAAAACTTGCTTAAATCATCACTACTGTAATTAAGGAATGCTGTCTAATATTCACAGCTGTCTAATGTTTCACGAAATTCTGTCTAATGTTTCACAGCTATTATCGAAAACACTTTATCAAAATCACTTTCCAATCATCCCAATCCAGCAAAAACAAAACACAATATCAACCTCTCGCTTCGCGTTGCTAGGCAATACAGCGTGCTGCGCGACAACTCACTGCGCATCTTCGAGCCGCACGAGTGGGACGCCGGCGTGTACACGTGCGTGGCGCGCAATCGCCATGGAAACGACAGCGTCAGCACGGTGTTGAGCGTGACGCAGAAGCCCAAGATCTTCCCGAGCACAGAGGACTTTGAGGACTTTGTCTCCGACGTCGTCGAGGTCACGGTGGGGTCACGCATACGCGCCAAGCTGGGGGCAAAGGTCACGATCCGGTGCCCGGCAAACGGTGAGATTTTTCATGAACTATTGTATAATTCCGGATAGATATGATGTTTTTGCTTAAGCAAGTGTGATTTGAAACGGTGAGATTCTAGTTCAGCCTTTCTTAACCTGGGGTACATTTCGTTTTAGTGGGTAAATGAGCTATCAAATCAAAATATCATCGGTTGACGGGACTTATTTTCGTTGTGCATTATCTATAAAGGGTCCATTTACACTACAGCTGCGCTGAGTTGATCACACAGCTTAATTTGCATTTAAATTATATTGTGGCGAGCGTTTCACGGTTTCAACTTAAGCTCCGTGCAGCTAGCAAAAAGTTACGCTTGGGAGCTATTTTTACGCTTTAATCGACTAAGCTTAGCTGTATAATTTCACGGCCTGCTCAGCTCACCCAGCTGTAGTGTAAACGCAGAGGGTAAAATTTCTCGTTTCAATCAAAATATTCACATCGGTTGACGGGACTCAATGTCGTTGTGTATTAGCTACTACTTTTCCAAACATTGAACAACGCGTTGCCAAAAAACTAAGGCAGCAGCAGTCGCATAGAGTAGAACTGATGTAATTTGTTAATTACGTTTTTTAAGAAATCAACCCCATTTTATCTATTAGAAAATATAGAAAATGAAACAAAATGTGGGCACAGTAATAAAAAAAATCTAGCCTACAAAAGTTTAAAACGAAGCAAAGTAGCAAAAATCTCTTAAAAAAACTAAACCATCTGTTTTCCAACAGCCTATCCCGAGCCTTACGTGATCTGGCGCAAGGACAGCGACGGGCTGAGTAGCAACTCGAACACTCTACCCGACAACTCGCTCGAACTCGACCCTACAACTCGAGCCGACCAAGGCTTGTTCGCCTGTGAAGCCACGAACCCGAGCGGAAGCGACTACCAGGCCTCTACCCTCGTGCTTATAGGTGAGAAGGTGGAATTGTTTGTTTGTTTGTTTGGCAGAGATCTGGAAATCAGTTGGCACTCTTTAACAAAAGTTGTTTAAAATCTTGTCAAGATTTTATTACTATCGAAAATTTTTTATTAAAGTCATTTTCCAACCAACCCCAATTTAACCAAATTATTAACGGTTGGTTTGAGATCTCGTTTTTGGTTCTTTGTTAAGCACTTTTCTCCTGTCGCGTTTTTGAGGGTAAATGACGTCAAACGCTAATAGCACAACTTAGAGATGTCCAGACCAGTTTCGGATCGTGGCTGATAACCGATGCATTTAATAGTATCGGTACTCTTCCGATACTAGTCGGGTATCGGTGCCGATCCGATACCCAATTAGCAGAGAAATTTCAGCCATGATATGCGATTCGAAGTAGCGATGATTCCATTTTAAAACGTTTAATTTTTCAAGGCTAAGGCAAAGTTTGGCCTAAATACTTTGTACCTTTGAACATTTTCAATTATTGTGCGATTTTGAGCTCAGTAATATTTGCTATCGAATCGAATCGAAATACTTTTCGCACAAAATATCGTGTATCGGTATCGGAAAAAAATGCCTATTTTTTTTCGTATCGGACATTTTTTCGTAAAAAATTTTTTTTCGTAAAAATAACATTTAATGGCATTCCTTTATGATTTCTATTCAGAGGCTATATTTTCGATGCATGACTATCGTTTTAACTGAGTTGAGAAACTAAAGCTTCAAAATGTCAAGTATTGGACATTCCTGTATGTTTTTCTCCTCAGATCCTCCTCATGAAACCAATCAGCTAAGCGAGAGTCCGGATGTTGACGGAGTATCCGGGGATCTCCCGGGATTGCTGATGGCTCGCAGCTCGGAGGCGGTTTATCCGGTGAAGGCCAACAGCAGTGTAATGATGGGTAAGATCTCGTTATTGTTTCTCTGTTCAGCTGCGTTGTGCAAAGGCCTTTGTTAACACATAATTATAAATCCGATATGTTTTCAGCGTTGAGAAAGTATAGAGTGAGCTTGTCTGATACTTCGAATTTTCCAACTATTATATTCAAATTGGAAACCAATTGAAGCTTTTTTGGTCATCTCTAGACGAGGAATATTGTATGATGTTCACAGCCATTTATTAATATAGGAAATTGCTTTAAATTAAAAACTAAATATATATACATTCCTTAATAAAATTATTTCCAACCATCCCAATTTCGCCAAAACAATAACAAACTCTTGATTCGAGATCTTGTTTTCCGTTCTTTGTTAAGTTGAGATATGCCAAGGATATGCTAACACATTTAATATTCCGATAAATAGTGTGTCTGTTCGATATTTCGAATTTTCTTATACCCGCTATTTTGTAAAAACCTAGTCTTCAGTGTATAGTCAGAAAATTTAAGGTTGTTCATAATCGAAATTCGTTTGGGGAATTTACAATCTTTTCAGCCTAACCGTTGCTTGTAACAAAATTTATGGCGGTAATTGAAACCGGCTTTGTGTCGCTCGGGCAATTTATGTTGGTGGTGGTTTTGAAAGGCCCGTAGCACGTCGCATGTGGCTGTGCAAACAAGAGTTAAAGGGAAGCGGTTGATGCCGCGTTTTTATAGCTTTGATGTACGATGTAAATGGGGCGCGTGTCCTTTTTAGAGAGCATCCGTACAGATTTCAATCGCCACAATTTGCATTTTACGGTGCTTTGGCTTGGACAAATGGAAAGTTTTTTATTAGGAGTGAATTGAGTATCTCAATAAATTCGTATATCACTTTTTTACTTCAGATATGTGACCATTTCGGTTGATTTACGAGCTGTGCTGTTAATATGCGATGTCGAACTGTCGTTTCATAGCAGCCCTATTCGAGTTTTGCATTTTTGGGCGTCGGAAAACAGAAAAGTGTTGAGTCTTTCGACGCTAATGTTGCTAAAAGGCCATAAAAGGTGATCGCGAAGTGAGTCTTTAAATGGGCGCCTCGCGAGTGTTAAACCTTAAAGCGTAAATGGATTTTTGCCGTAAATTATTGCGTGCCGCCTCCCAGAAAATCGACCCATTTTAGAAAGCCGCCAATTGATTTCGGCGTCTTGGGAGTCGTCCCGCGTGCGACTCTTATTTACCCGGCCCGAAATTGCCGTTGACAGGTCGGCGTCCAAATTGCACGGGGTCAGACTTTTCCTTATAAGAAACCGCACCGCGGTCCTTTGAAGTTTTTCAACGGCTGTGGCGTTTTGAAAGAACGGCTTTCCAAGGTGGCGTTGGACCTGGATTTATACTGTCGACATCCGACCCGTTCGTGGTGTTTGGTCAGCTTGGCCTGGCTAAAATTCGTCGCATTTGACTCTCAGAAAACGGTCAAAATACCTCCTCGCATTGGCACTTCTAATCCGGCCGCGATTCGGTTACCTCGCACAATAAGCTTGTCCCACGCGGTTTACACTTTTTTTAAGTTGGGGTGAAACGTGGACGCGGCGACTTTCCCAGGATTTGCGTTTGAGCCCAGTTTGTCTCCAGGATTATAGGCCTCGTTTTTCTCATGAAACCGTTGGTCCTTTGGCGCTCCCGACTTTAAAATCAGACGTGGTTTTGCAATAGGCGTTTAGATTCCAAATAGTATACTTTTCTACAATACCTATATCGGAATTTGTATATTAACCTAGACTACATAAATTTTGTCCGGACATTTATAGAAAATGTAGAAATCCTAAAACATTTCCAGACATGACGTAGAGTGGTATGCGGTTGCGATTTAGAAGTGTAAGAATGATTCTTTCTAGATATTTACTACAATTGTTTTAAAAATCTTCGGTAGTAACTTTTAACAATTTCGTACTATTTCAAGCCTAACAACAGCAGCAGAAAACATGACCATACGAATTGAGTTGCCCATGAAAGCAATATTGGTTTATCATACCTAATCAAAAACCCTATCACCCCTCTCTAGGCTGTCCAGTGACCGGTTTCCCCGAGCCGGAGGTCGTTTGGTATTTCAACGGGACACCGATTGTCGAACTGGGAGCTGAGCTTGACTACCAGCTCCTCCACCAGAACAAGATCCTGCAGATCCCTGTGGCTGGAAAGGAGGCGGTTGGAGTCTACACCTGCACCGGGACCAATGAGGGAGGAAACTACACCACCAGTCTGCGGATTGAACTTATCGGTAAGCTTGGGCATAGAATATTTGTGTTTTATTAAAAGGTTTTTTTTGCGATGCTTTCTTTTGATTAGTGTTTGCAATTTTATATCAACTATTTTTTTTTTATTCTATACAATTTTTAACCGCATTTGTATTTTTAATCCGCATTTTTGTTAAAAGTTTATAGTAATTTTATTTTATAAATCTCATATTGAAATTTCGTCATATATTTGTTTTTGTATTTAAAAAAAATCTTGCAATATTATTTTGTACTTTAATAATATTTTTTACTTTAATACATATACTTTATTTTTTACTCTCGCTATCTTTTATTTTTTTACGGATTCGCTTGTAGGAGTTGTTTTTGATTTTATTTATAGATATTATTTAAATATTCTATATTTTTGTTTTGTTTTTTTTACTTATATGTACTATATTTTTTAAATTTTACTCCCGCTATCTTTTCCTTTTTGGGAGGGTGGGATTCGCTTGTAAGCGTTCTTTTTTACGTTTGTACATTTTTTTTAAATATTACATATTTTTTAAAAGACTTTTTGTCTGTCCATTCGTCTGTATTCTCAAAGTTAATTATGCATTTACACATCTCAATAGTCAGTTTAAACAAAGTCGTTTCCCATCTATTTAGTTTACTCGTATGCCGTCGGCAACTTCTCCGAGTGTTCTTCGGAATGCGGCCCGAGTGGTTTCAAGCGACGAATGCTGCGGTGTTTAACGGACACAGGCAGGGAGGTTGATCAGTGGTACTGTATAGGACTTGACATACCTCAACTGACCGACTATCCCTGTAACAGGGTCGACTGCCCGCCCAGGTAATCAATTAGTTCAGACTTGTGTATAAGCGATTAAGCGTGTGTAAGATTTTTTGTACTTGGTCTGCAAAGTTATCTAATTTTAAGGACTTTGAGTTTAAGTGCGACTTAATTTTCACCAATTGGGAGTTTTTTTAAACTATTACGACCAATTTTTTCCTGCACCAACCAGTTTTTACCTTCCCGTACTTTGTCAATCACTGGTTGCTGTCTTGAACCGTTTCTTAATTGGGGAACAAAAAAGCTAAAATAGTGTAACGTCATCGTTTTAGTTGTTTATAGCTATCTACTCCTATATAGTAAAGTTTGTTTTGAAATGCTTTGGGTGTAACTTTTACCAGTGTGATACGCATTAACATTTTAATCGGCAGTTTTTGTTAACATTTTCAAACCTCGTTTGAAGGCCGCTTGTTTTTTTAATTATACTTAAAAGGCAATTCCGCCTAAAAAACAGCTCGGTATGCTTGCTTTGTGTATTGAGACTTCCGTGGGATTTTATTTGTTTCGCAAATGAGTTTTTCTTTAGTTTCTTTTCTAGTTTTTTTGAAAAATTAAATTGCAAGCCGTATCTATCTATATAATATAAATAAACATAACGCTGAAATTTACGCCGGTTGTATATTATACAGTTAAAAAACGAGCAACATACAAACCAGATGCAAAAAAACACCTAGCATATCAATCTTTCTAAATTCTTCTGAACAGCCAAATAATTGCAATCTTACTTGAGTATAACGACTCAGTCTTTTAAACACAGCTTTTTATTTTTCTCGTATACAGATTCATAACCGGTCGCTGGGAATCGTGTTCAGCGACTTGCGGCAACGGGACCCGCACTAGGGCGACACCTTGCGTCGTGCTGATGTCGGACGGCGGGGCGCGAGAGGTCGCTAACGAGGAGTGTCAAGGAATCAGCGAACAGCCAAGTCGAGTGGAGCCTTGCTTCAGCGGTTCTTGTCCGTGGTGGAAACCCGGCCCGTGGAGAAGGGTAAGCTTAATGACATTTTTCTTAAATTTCATTTGGATTTTTACAACATTATAAAGGATTGATAATAATTGATGAGTCTCATAGCCAAAAAGGTCGATTAAATTGACTTCATCTTGATAAAGACGTTTCAGAGGTCACCACACCACGACCTGAAAAATAAGTACATTTAGAATTTTGTCGAATGCAATTTTAATTTTTTGTGGTTGTAAATATACGACATTTCTTAAAGCCCACTACACTTGTTATTGCATATAGTTATTTAGACGTCCTTCGTGTAACAATAATTAAGCTAATAAAGTTCGAATGTTTTGTTATCCTGCCCGCAATTGTAAATTCCAACGGTAATACTGATCTCCGACCCTTTTCACCCGAGGGGGAAAACCGTGTAGTTTTCGTACCCAACACACATTCAGTGACTGGTGGCTTTATGTCGTGTACCATAAGGGTGACGTTGTGTATTTGTGTTACAGTGCAGCAAGAAGTGCATTGGACGCGGAGTTGGTCGACGCCTGAGGCGACTTCACTGTATGTCGGGCGATGGAACCAAGGAACTGCCGAGGTCCGCATGCAAGGGACAGCCCCGGCCCACAAGGTACGTCATCAGGGGAATTACCTTTTGACGACAGAGCTCGAGAAGCAGAAGCACATTGTTGTCATTGAGCCCTTGCAGGCGAATTCCTCAGCACACGCTTATAGCATTTTGGCACTGTTGTAATGATTTAAGTTAATGTCTGTGTTTCTTAAAAGTCAAGCATACTTAAGTCACTGTTTTTTAATCAATTGACAAGACTTAAGGCTTTTGGGAAAATGACTTAACTTGAGTTTTTTTTGTGAATAAAATTTTTGTTAATGACTGAAATTAAGTTTTCAAATGACTCTACTTAAGTCTTTTGAGCAAAATAACTCAACTTGGGTTTTTTGGGGCAAACTACTTGACTTGACTTTAGTTTTTTAGACAAATTTTGGTAAATGAAGTGTTTTCATAAAGCATTATTATAAAATTTGGTTATTTATGCCAATTTTTGCACATAAAACAAATTGCTTGCTGTGCATTGCGTTTTTCGTCTTATTTTAGTTGAGGTATGGCTCAGAATCGGGCGGAAACGAGTGATTGTTATGACAATAACTTAAATTTAGATTGACTTGCTTTCCTAATTTGGATACCATTATAGCTGTTGGTACCAGGCATAATATTAATCAAAAAAACCTATAGTAACTGTAATTGTAAACTAACCAAGCCTTATTGAGGACAACACCAAACGCCCTCATTATATAATCAATGGGGAAAAATTGTATTGCGAGCGTTCGATGTCATTCACCTTGAACAAGGCGATTTGAATAGATTGCCGAAACGTTGGGTAACAATTACAATTGCATTGCATAATACCAAATACGAATTGCAACTTTCACCGCTCAGACTTGCAACTTTAACCGCTCAACATAATACACAACCTTATAAAACAACATGATTTTTATTTTACAAAAATACAACGGCAGTATCTAAAAGGGTTGCCTCAAAATTTTATGAAAAAATTTGTAAGTTTCTAAAGACCTAATATTGGATCGCTCAAGTTTTTTGAATATAATTCGAAAACAACACAACGTAAATACCAAGGTCACAATTAAAAAGAAATTAAAAAGAGTTGAAAAAAAAATTTTTGTTTTATTAAAATTCTCTAAACACATAACTTAAGCTGGACCTAAAATAAATCCCTTTTCTCCCACGCAGAAATTCATGTCCGAACCGTCGCTTCGTGCATGTGTAGGTCGAAAAAACTGTGTTGTAATCACAAGTCACTGTTTTCAAATTACTTGGCTTGACTTAAGTCGTTTTGGTGTATTGACTTTATTTTCTCCCACGTAGAAATTCATCATGTCCGAACCGCCGTTGCGTGCCTGTGTGGGTCTCGAGCCCCTGGTCGGTCTGCTCCAAGGCTTGCGGCCGCGACGGTTTCCGCACTCGTATCCTGAGGTGCGTGTACCACGGCAGACGGCAGCAAGCGGCTGGCAAGGTGTGTCCGGCAAACAGTAGGCCTTCTGTACGGATGCCCTGTAACCGCCGATCGTGCACTCGCTCGCGAATTTTCGCGCCCAGCAGGTTTGCAGGTGAGATTATGGGATGGTTTTGGTTTTGTGAGTTTTTTTTTTTAGTTTTTTAAAAATATTTTCGAGCTTGTATCATCTTCAGCTAATGTTGATGTAGGATTTAATGAACTGAAGATGGTACAAGCTCGTATCGAAACGTCTTCATCAATATGGCAGATCGACATTTTTGTCTTTGAACTTTTTTATCAAGGCAGATTACAGATCCGTGCATAGTGTACCCACTTAACGTACAACATTTTTAAAATTATCCTTTAAAGTTCAATTCGCTGCCATGCATCGCAAAATTCTGATTTTTTAAATATTACGAGCTGATTTTTTAATATTACTATGCTTGGTAGCAACAGTTTAAGTATGCATAGACCTGTGTTGTGACCGACCCTAACAGAGTGTCGTCTTTCTTATTGACTCAGGAAGACCTTGCGTAAACACTTCACGCGACTGCGCCAAAATCAAGCACATGGGCCTCTGTTCCAACTATATGAAGGTTTGCTGCGACATCTGCACCAGGTGACCGCCGTACGCGACACGCGACATACCACGCCCATTGGCCCGGAACGGATCCAGCGCCCGACGCCGATTTTAACGTTGACGAGTTTTCACGGCGATGGCACCTCTCTGCGTAGCACATTTAGTCCGCTTGCTTGCTTGCTGCAGGCAGCTGCCAACCCGCTGTGAGCGTGAAAAACTGCGACCGTCATTCTTTGCGATCGGAATATTTATCTTAATCGCTGCAATGGCTTCTCCTTCAATTTTTTCCAGGACCCGATGTTACCTTTCTTTTTGCGACGAAAGCCTTTAAAACGCGCTGCAGTGCAGGACTTATACTGTGTTGGCGCGACTGTTGAACGCTGTTCGCAACGGCTGCAACGTTTTGACCTCACAAATCTTGGCGCCGCCAACGTTTTGTAGTTTTTCACGAACGCTCAAGTGTCTATATAGTAACGTTCGTGGTTTCCAATAGTTCCATACGCTAGTTTTTAGGATACGTTACGAATGCTGGCCGAAACGAAACGATGAGGTTTTTAACATTTTTTGGTCCGCATATCTTCGCACGTGTTTTATTAAGAAACTACTGAAAATTGTAATCATTTTGCTTGTTTTTTTTACCATTAATCAAAACTATTTTAGATGGGTTGTTGTAGCTATACAGTTCATCCGACATGTCATTTAAGCAATACAATTTAACGTTACAAACGTTTACGAAAAAAAGTTGACAGTATTCTGTTTCGGTTTTGCTACATCATTGTTTTGTTGTTCTTGCTGTTTTTATACGATGCAGTTAATTGAAACCTTTTCGCGACAATCAATTTATTTATAGATATTACCGTTCGCGCGCTTTCCTCTTCAGTGAGTTTTGTTGTTGTTTTTTTCCTGTTGTTGTTGTATTTTTTTTTCTTTTTGTACATTATTATTTTTTTGACTCTTGTTACATCGACAAGTTCCTTTTTATCCTGTTCCGCTCGCTACTTCTCTTTTCTCTTGCGCTTCTCAATCTCGTTTATAAAATAAATGCGGCAAAACGAAAAAAACGACTGCGTTTTACGGGCGAGGCCAGATAAAAGTTTGTTTTTAATGAAAGAAATCATTCACTACGACAAACTCCAGCCACACGACCGAAATAAGAACAACATCAACGTCGGAATAAAACACAGTTCAGAATAAGATTAGAAAGGACGAAAACCTCATAGTCGAAGTACCGTCTTAATCGGAATAAGTCCTAAATCCGTCAGAAGAAGACCTAAATGGCCAGAATCAGGCCTATACAACAGTTTGCCTAACCCCAAACCTCACCCCCTTAGTACAGTGGTCAGCAAACTTTTTTTGTCGCGGCCCAAAGTACCCTTTTCAGAGCTATTGAAGGCCCACTATGTAAAAGCACTACGAAAAAGTGACGGATTCGGGATATTTTTGTGAAATATAATACGGCGCCTTGGTGCCCAAAACACTGCCATATCATAATGTAAAACGATTGTCTGTACGGTGTGATACCTTACATATGGAGTTATATTAAAATCACTGACCAACGCGAGTAATTTATTAGTATGAATGAAGAGGTAGTTCCGTGGGTTGTGCCTTGTGTGCAAAAATAACAACAACCTATAGATCATATATCTTAAGTTTCATTGTGCGACCCACAATGAGATAAAAAACAAATGAATGAGAAACGAGGCAATGTATACACATACAATTTACTATTATTGCGAAACTTGAGCTTGCATATTGGATATTATCAGATCAAGTTGAGGCATTATTTGGGACAACGTACTGAAATAGTTAATGCGACACAACCAGGGAGTCGAACCGGAACCGAACCGGAACTTTATGAACCGGTTTTGGTCCAATTTTTCCCGAACCGTAACCGAACCTGAACCGTTTTATGTAAGATTCTAAAGAGCCGAACCGGAACTGAACCCAATATTTTGAATAAACCTGAACCTTAACCGAACTCGAACCTGTCAATAAAAGCGGTTCACTCCAGCATGACGTCACAACCTCTATTTTACAGAGTTAATCTATGTAACTCTACATTTATTGACCCACATTTTCATCTCATATTGCATCCGAACCGGAACTTTATAAACCGGTTTTGAAAATAAATTTAGTCGAACCGAACCTGAACCGGAAAAGTCAAACGGTTCGACTCCCTGGACACAACAAATCTAATTGTTACGTATTTGTTACATTTTTGCATAATTGTTACGTAATGGTAATGCAATAATTTCCCGATCTATAAGAAAACTATAACATTTAGAAATGCTTCGCCATCCACTGGTTGGGAAGCACTGCTCTAAAGTCACTCGATTGAGGCGTTTTAACAAGCATGTCAGATTTGTAATAAGCAGAAGATAAGATATCTTCGAACATTTATTCTATACTTCTGAACTCCAATAATAATGGTCGGTATTACAACACGTTCTCGAACACCGAATTTCTACTATCGTGCCGGGAAAGAGGAAACAAGTTATTGGCAATACAACCGACCAGAACACGAGGCTGACAAATGTACAAGTAACATTCCAGTGGACTCCAAGAAACTACACATAAAGCGAAACAAAAGACCCACAAATCTAAAAAAAAACAAAAGTATTACAAATACTATTTGTTTCATTTCTGTTCGTAGCGTCCGTAGACTTGTACTCGTAGCTCTTCCTCTTCCTCTTCCTCTTCCACTTTTACCTTTACTTTTCGTTGTAACTAACCTTATTTAATTTATAAAAAAAACAAAAAACCCTTATTTAATTAAAATTAAAAAAAATATCCTTCTCTTGAACCTCCCTTCACTCTACTCATGGATCCGTTCACTAAATAGATCCTAATTTTCTATTGATTAAGTAGCCTAATAGGTTATACCTATTTTGCAATAAACTTTAGCAAAATATTTTCAGTATGACCGAAGCTTATTGCGCAATAATTATAACTTATTACTTCATCTTTACATTTTTCATTTGAATCCTTATTTTTATCTTAATTTGGTGTTGATATCAAACGATTATCTCACTGGAGGTTGGAAGAGGCATAGTTGATACAATGATACCAAAAAAGCATGAACAATTTATATCTGACAATTTTGCCAACAAAAAGACAGAAGCTATACCACAAGGATAGATGTAAAAGAATTCCTTCTTGAATTATCATAAAAAATAAAACGTTCTTATTTAAAATAAAAAGGCAAACCACTGACGAAACACCGGGCTGCTAAGTCTCAGAAGATACGACTTTTATTTACTCTTTTTTTATGATTGCTAATCTGTGTTTACTGTTTTATTTAGATTCAACGTGCCGACATTGCAATATTTCTGCGAAGGTAATTTGACAATTTATTCTGGGAACTTTGGAAAAAGAGTAGGCTTTTATCTAAGAAGCTTAGAAGATAATGTAACGACAGAAAAAACCCTCAAGCACTGACTGAACCCAACAAAAGACTTCATCACGACGGCAACATACAACATACAAGCGCAAAACCACGAAGCGACATCCAACCTAAGAACGAGAAGCCAATAATGAATAGTCCAACTGAAGTACAAGCCGGAGTCAAAGTAAACCAAAGCACCACAAACCCAGAAAGAAACCATAACCAAGGCAATAACACTAATTTATCGTGGAATAGTAGCTTTCGCATTTATGTTTTTCCAAAAAAAAAGAAAAGCGTTCTAATTTTGTTTTAAATATGGGTATAATTATTTTTTTCCTACTAGACCAATGGAGATATATAATAATAATAAAAATATATACATCTATACTTGTCCTCGACATTGAACCCAACTTACGTTACAAAAAAATTAAAAAAAAAAATTCTTATTTTAACGAGAATCAACCAACAAACTAAAGTTTAAACGCAGATTACTTGTTAACGAAAAAGATTTTTTTGTTTTGAAATCAAAATCGTGAAGCGTTCCTTAAAAAATAAAAAAAAGTAAAGAACTGAGTTTCACTTTTTACTGTGGCGAAATCGTAGCTGGTGAGGTTTATCCGATTATTAAGTAAGTTATTATACGACCCATTAATTAAAGAAGAAAATAATGTTATACGACCCATTACTTTGTATAGACTTCAAAAGTAAGATTTAAAAGAGTCTGTTATAAATTTTTAGTCAACTGACATCATTTGCTTCAAATTGTGAAAGCGGCTTCTGCAAAAATATAAATGTGAAAAAACAATAGAAACGAAATAAACAATTTTGAATTCTCACTGTCTGGTTTTGGACACGGAGAAACGAAGCTCTTCGTCTCCAACCAACAAACGAAAGTTTAATCGAGGATTACTTAAAACGAAATTTAAGGTTTAGAGACGTCTTCTTCAAGATCTGCCGAGTGCTGCTTGACGTTTGCGCTAAATCGTCAAGCCCTAAACCTTATAGGAGCTTGTCGTATCTACGAAGTTAAGCAACTTGAAGCTTGGTTTGTACTTTTCTATGGGCGATTGAAAGAAGACTGCTCGTAAGTAAAAAGTAGTTGGTTGTTGAGGTTTGTTCGCTACTACTCTACATTGGAAGGAGTAGATAGAAATTACTGAAAACCGTTATTTCATAAACCAACAACTTCTCTTTCTGGATATGGCAGAATATTATACTACAAAGTTACAAAAATCGTGCCTACAAATAAAAACCCACCAAAAAACTCACCTAAATAAATTTAAGACTATCTTCGAAAAAAAACGAAGTCAAATTTAAAAAAAAAATTAGATATATTAGAGAAAAATAATATATTAGAAAAAAAACGTTTTGTTATACAGTTACAAAAAAACAAAATATTTTTTTTAGCGAGCCGAAATACCGGCAGTTTGTCCAAACGCACTTGGAGAAACTGCAAATTATCATTTATGCATTCTCAAGTGATTTTCTCAAAAACAGTAGCGTTTGTGGATTCTGAAGATTGGTGGTTAAAAGACTTCTGGTGAATATACTGGTGAATATACACAGTTCATCTTAAGTTGGATTTCAAAATCAACAATTTTCCCAAAACGACTTCTAACAAGTTGACGACATGAAGCTTATCGCAGCCTACAAATAGTTATAAGAACGAGATTTGTCTGTTTGATATAACGCTTGACTATTTATTATAGCGCGTTTCACATCATCAGTATTCCCTATCTTATAACATAAGGCTAAATCGGCAAAATTGGCGAATTTCGACGCTCATATACCAGCGATTTTTTTCGAATTATTTTCGACCTGCTCCGATTTGGCTGAAATTTTCACAGAAGATGCGTTAGGACAATATGAATCCAACGGTGATACTTATATAGTCCAATTCTTTATAATTAACGAGAAAATGGACATTTTTTATAAAAATTATTCGAAAAAACGCGATTTTTGGCATTTTAAAAAAATCGACCTTCTCCGATTTGAGTGAAACTTTGTGTGTAGATGCGCCTTGTGCGTAGAAACAACATGGTAAAGTTTCAACTGCCTAACACCTAAAATAAAGCTAAAAAAACGACTTTAAGTTTTTTCGATTATTTTTGAATTTTTGAAAAAAAAAAAAAATCCCCGGGGTATTTCCTCAATATTTATTATTGTTAATTTTATTCAGTATTCATTATTTATGCTGACAATGTCAGAATTTCTGCGTGTAGATTAATCCACCGGCAAAACTTGATGGTAGCAAGCAACAAGTGACCGTAAGCACTTAACCGAGTTGCCAAATACATTCCCATCCAGTGAAGCTCTTAACGGGAGCAATTTTTGCAGCGCCCAAAAGCCACCAGTCAGGTGTTATTAGCTTGTTGTAATGCAAAATCTGTATGTTAAATTAAGCTTATAGACTGTATGAAAAAACTTTCGTTTGTTGGTCGAAAGTGTAGCAAAAATTAACTAAAGTGTTCTGTTTCAATGAGTTTGGTAAATTCTGATTAATTTATCAAAGCAAACCATTTGAAAACTTCAGGCCAAGATAGTTACAAACAAATCTCAACATACAGCTACCTGCAGTTTGTTGCTGAACGAAGTGCATTTTTTTAACTAACTAAATAACGTAAATTTATTTTTTTTTCCCGCCAGTGCTGAACTTCTACCTGATAGAATGTAAGTTATATTAAGCGTTTTGGCTCGATTCTTCCAATTGGCGAAGAAGTGCTGGAAAAACCACAGCAAGGTTAGTGATGGTCTGAGCAAAGTCCTTTATGAAACCTGACTCCACTAGGGAGCCACCACGAATGTATGGACCGAGTTGCGTTTTTTTATTTTTTAGATTTTGCTAAATAAAAGAAAGCAAAGAAAGTAAAAGGTAAAGGGGTAGTGGCTTTTTCTTCCCATTGGCCAAAAGGACGCCCGGAATGTCTGAAATGTCAGTAATGGTTCAGGCCCAGTCCTCAGAACAACGATTCCCAAAGGGGGATAGATGGTGCCGCCACTTGGAGGTAGGACTCGAGCTATAACCGCGCATCGGCAGAAGGTCAAGAATTTCGCCTTTTTGTTTGAGTGTAGGTAATATGTAATAATAGTATGTATCAGTAAGGTAATAAATTTAGTATTTTATTGGGCAAAAAGACCCGGTTTTACCCAGGAAAAAATGCCAGCATACAAACCCCACAGTGGTGCGGGTTAAACGCCCCCCGTCAGGTAAGTAGCCCAGGTTACAAAGCGGAGTAGGTAAACAGTTTCTCCACTTATTTGTGCTGATAAATTGTGTAGTAGGTAAGTATAAGAGGTAAATGTTTACATATTTTATTTGTGGTGGAGGTGATACAATTTTGACAACTCGTTTTGTTACTGTAAAATAAAAGTGGTAGGATTCTAGACCAGCGCCCTTTTTTCACAAGACCGTTGTTTTTTATAAGTTTAATAACTTTTACTTCATAATAAATTTAACCCAAATAGTCAGATATTTTTTCGCGCGACCGCTTTGTTGCCATATGCTTGAATAGATTTAAACCCGATTGTACTTGCACGTACAAGACTCTTGAGAATATTTGTTTCTGACGTCATCTCTAAAATTTTCACGACTCGTCCTCATAAAAAAATCTGCCGCGGGCCCCTGCCTACTTATCCTTTATTAGTGGTTAATTTTATTCAGTATTCATTCTGACAATGTCAGAGATTTTCTGCGTGTAAATTATTTCACCGGTAAAATTGATGCTAGCAAGCAACAAGTGACCGTAAGCACTTAACCGAGTTGCCAAATACATTCCAATCCAGTGAAGCTCTCAACGGGAGCAACTTTTTTGCAGCGCCCGAAAGCCACCAGTCAGGTTTTATTAGCTTTTTGTAATGCTAAACCTCTATGTTAAATTAAGGTTATAAACTGTATGAGAAAACTTTCGTTTGTTGGTCGAAAGTGTAGCAAAAATTAACTGAAATGTTCTGTTTCAATGAGTTTGGTAAATTGTGATTAATTTATTAAAGCAAACCATTTGAAAACTTCAGGCCAATATAGTTAAAAACAAATCTCAACATACAGCTACCTGCAGTTTGTTGCTGAACGAAGTGCATTTTTTTAACTAACTAAATAACGTAAATTTATTTTTTTTCTCCGCCAGTGCTGAACTTACCTGATAGAATGTAAGTTATATTAAGCGTTTTGGCTCGATTCTTCCAATTGGTGAACAAGTGGCTGGAAAAAACACAACAATGTGATGGTCTGAGCCAAGTCCTTTATGAAACCTGTCTCCACTAGGGAACAGGTGCCACCACAAAGGAAGGGCCGGAGGGAATTTTTTTTTGATTTATGAGAAAAACGGTACCGGTGCCTCTTACTTTTGGGGTGGTTTGAATGTTGACATAAGGTGTTAGATATTTTGTTTGGGCCAATTTTAAAATTTGGTTGGTTAAATCGAGTTGTCTCCTGCAGGGTAAGGATTTTTTTTTAAATACGTTCTTATTATCTCTATACAATAGCGACTAAAAGAAAGCAATGAAAGTAAGAGTAAAGTAAAAGGTAAAAGGGTAGTGGCTTTGTCTTCCCATTGGCCAAAAAGGAGGCCGGGAATGTCTGAAGTGTCAGTAATGTTCAGTCCCTCCTCCGGACAACCATTCCCATAGGGATATGGTGCCGCCACAGGGAGGTGGGCCTGAGTTATAATTGCGCATTTGGCAGAAGGTCAACTTTTCTCCTTTTTGTTTTGGTGTAGGTAATAGGTAAGTGTCAGTATTAGTAATAATTTTAGTTTTTATACTGGCCCAAAAAAAAACGGTTTTACCCGGGAAAAAAATGCCAGGACACAGACCCCACATTGATCCGGTTAAAGACTTCCAAAATTCATCACTCTGCCAGTTCTACCATTTGTTTGTGCTGATAAATTATGTAGTAGGTAAGTACAAGAGGTAAATGTTTAAACCTTTTGTTTGTGGTGGAGGTGGTACAATTTTGACAACTCGTTTTGCTACTGTAGAATAAAAGTGGTAGGATTCTAGACCAGCGCCATTTTTTCCCGAAAGACCATTTGTTATTTAAAGTTTAATCACATTTACATCATAATTTCAATAAGCACTTTATTATATAATCAACACATCGCTATTCACAAATACCGCCGACAATTTTATTAACGGTTCTTCTATCTTTATTAGACGCAGTTATTATTGCGTGTTTCGTTGAAAATGAGCTATTTTATTGCTTTGTGACTCAAACCAGAGTCAATAAAAACACATTTCAAAATTAACAAAATTCCAATTTAGAAAAATCTAATTGTATCAAAATTTGGCTAATGTCCGGATATAAGTATGCACAACAAGCTAAAGTTAACTGTAGTGAATTTCAGTTCATCTACTGGCGTGCGGATACAGTACGCCTGAGCCTAAAATATATTTTGGCTAAAGTTTGTACTTTTATTGCACATAGACCCACAGTTATGCCTTCCAACCCTTAAACACTTCTTTGGTCTTTTCAGTTTCTTATTTTTAGGAGGACGTCATACATGTAGATAAATCGAGAGGATACGACGTTAAAAAACAACCTTAAAAACAAGCTTAAGAACACCTGTTCTTAGGGTTTATTGAAAAGTCTTGCATACAATTCAATAGTAAAAACAGGGAGTCGAACCGGAACCGAACCGGAACTTTATGAACCGGTTTTGGGTCAATTTTTTCCGAGCCGTAACCGAACCTGAACCGGT
This sequence comes from Ascidiella aspersa, assembly GCF_963924565.1. NCBI lineage: Eukaryota > Metazoa > Chordata > Ascidiacea > Phlebobranchia > Ascidiidae > Ascidiella > Ascidiella aspersa. The sequence continues at coordinate 35,711,017 of NC_139447.1, read as the reverse complement.
TTTTATAAGATTTTAAGGAGCCGAACCGGAACTGAACCGAATAATTTGAAAGTACCTGAACCTGAACCGAACCCGAACCTGTAAACAAAAGCGGTTCGCTCCAGCATGACGTCACAACTTGTATTTTACAGAGTCAAATTACGCCATGTTTGAAATTTTATGAAAAAATATGAATATTAAATAAATAAATCGTTCATTTTTTATTTTTGAGATATTTCAATATTGAGTTGCTGTTATTTTAATAAGTCACAGAACTTAGATTAAATGACTCAAACATTATTCTCTACAATTTTTGACCCACATTTTTAGATTTAGCGCAACTTATATTGTATCCGAACCGGAACTTTATGAACCGGTTTTGAAATAACGATGGTCGAACCGGAGCTGAACCGGAACTTTTAAATTACTCCAAACCGAAACCGGAACTGAACCGGATTCCGAAAAAATCCTTGAACCCGAACTGAACCTGAACCGGAAAAGTCAAGCGGTTCGATTCCCTGAGTAAAAACGATTTACATTGCGAATTTTCAGTCTTTACACGATCACATAACAAACGGTCAAGAGCATACTAATTACTTTTTTAATTTTGCCAATACTTTAACATTTCCGACTATATCTGCAATACAATACTTCAGCTTATTCAGGTGATTTGGATATAATGAAAGGTCCAATGCTATTGAGGTGTGATTTCTCCATCTCGAGATTTCGTTTTCTTCTCACTGAACTGCAGGCCTGCGAAAAAAATTGTTGAATCAAGTAATTAACGACAAAACACCTTTCAAAATTCTAAGATATAATAAAACATTCGCACTTACAAGCAAACTTGGACAACTAGATTTATTTAAGCTTTTTAAAATCAGATTAGAATTAAAATTAGAGCATTTTAGTTTTTCCAAATTAGATTAGAATTAGAATTAGATCGTTTTTTTTTAGAATTTGAACTAGAATCACAATTAATTGTTCACAATTAATTTGAATTAATCGCAATTTAATCTTATAAGAATGTGAATTGTAAATAACTAGAATTATCTAGTTGTCCAACTTTGCATACAAGCAGGGCTGTGGAGCCAGTGTTTTTTTTAAGGTGTTTTGAGGGACCGAAACGGTCCCCCAAATTTCTCCAGCGGTTTCCCAAAATTTGGACTTGCAACTAATAAATAATTCGTTTAAGCAAATATGGCTATTTTTTGGTATATAAATGAAACACTTGCGGTCTCTTAAAACTACTTAGCGGTCACCCAAACCAAGCCTTAAAAAAACCTGTGTGGACCCGTTTAAAAACAGCCCGATTCCGGTTTCGAATTTGTGGTCCAAAATAGGGTTGGCATAAAGCAATCCACTCTTAGGGGTGTCATCCACCCCTAAAATGTGGGTTGAAAATATTCCACCGCATGTGATTTTAAAGTTAGGCCTACAAATATTTCAGTTTGCGGCCTAATCGCTTTTGAATTTGGTAACGAGCATGTAGAAAGTCGGTTGTCTAACGTAGTGATTCTTAATCAGGTGAATGGTTCACCCCAGGGTGAATATAATTTTTGCAGGGGTGAACCAAATAAAAGGGGTGAATAAGGGTTTACCGTCAGAAATGATTGATAGCTTGCGAGGAGGGCGGATATTCCGGGTGTTCAACCTGTTCAGTGAACAGAAACAAAATCAATTTTAAGTTTTTTCACAAGGGTGAATGAAATCTGGAGATAGATGCTAGGGGTGAACAAAACTAAAATAGTTTAAGAAGCACTGGTCTAACGTATGGTCTTATCTGAGTCCCGAGTTTAGAATCCGACCCTGCAGCCATGCTTCCAAGCAGCGCTGGGGAGCCGGAGCTGGAGCCCGGAGCTAAGCATTTTCTCTGGAACCAGAGCCGGAGCCGGAGCCATTATTATTATTTTTGTGGAGCTGGAGCCGGAGCGGGAGCCATTTTTATTATTTTTGTGGAGCTGGAGCCGGAGCGGGAGCCATTTTTATTATTTTTGTGGAGCTGGAGCCATTTTTCAATTTGTGGTGCTAAAGCTAGTAAATTATATTTTGTTCCATCTCCAACGTTAGTTAGCCAAAAGCAATTTTTTAAACTTTCCATTGAATAAGTGACTGGTGGCACCGGAGCTGGATCCGGAGCCAAAGGATATGAGTTTACTTCTCCGGAGCTGGAGCCGGAGCCAAAGGATTGAGTTTTACGACTACCGAGCTGGAGCCGGAGCCAAAGGATATGAGTTTTACGACTACCGAGCTGGAGCCGGAGCCAAAGGATATGAGTTTTACGACTCCGGAGATGGAGCCGGAGCTAATGCTACTTTACGGTGGCTTCCCAGCCCTGCATACAAGTCAGGTTATTTTGTGTTGTGTTTTTACCTGGCAAGAGCAGGACTCGGCGGCAGGATTGCACACTTTGGTTTCGCAGTGAAGGTAGAAGAGTTGCTGGGAAGAGTCCAATGCGCTCCATTCAAACATCACGAAGGAGAATCTGGCTTCGGTCGAAAGGCAGTTTTCCTCCACCAAGTTTGCACCAGATAAACCCAAGGCGTCCATAGCAGGACAACTGGATGGATTAATAATACTATCAACTGAAAGCGCACACATAGTATTGAAAAGAGGGCTGTCATTTTTTTTCATAAATTGCCTGGTATAGATCTCGGGCCGGAAGGACGATTAAAGATTGCGGGACGTACATAAAAATTGACTCTTTTTAACTTAAAAATTAGTAGAAGAAATAAATATACAGAATATTTATCAAACATTTTGAGAGTTTTATGTATTTGTCTTGTATTTTAAAACTTTATTAAACTTTAATTTTGTTTTGCATCGGACAAACATTCCTGTTAATAAAGAATTGATGACCTATTTTGGGATAATTAGAGTAACACACGGCTAGAAAAATTACACCGGCGGGCCGTAGCTTGGTGACCCCGAGTATGGAGGGACTTGGTTTCAATAATTTTGTTGGCTAAGTAAAGTAAATCAGTGTTAATGGCACATACTTTTTTTTAGGTTTCCTTAACTACCATTCAAATTCTGTTTCCAAGTCCTGTGTTTCTCAATTATTTTCGGTTCGCCAAATCCTTAAAAATTCCTTTAATAGCTTTGCAAACCATTATGAAAAGCACATTTTCTTAATCGAAATAGTGTTTTATCTACGTTTGCAAAAGCCTTTAGACTCTTGGTTTTTTTAACCAGAAATAGTTTAGAAGCTTAAAAGCACTGAGATGTTGCCTCGAATTTTTTTCCTTTTTCAACATAATTTGTAACAAAAAATGTAGTATTAACCTTAGAAAACGAATGGAAAAAAAAGGTTTCTCTACGAGAGTTTTTTTCCCGGAAATGCCCGATATATCCACTAAAGAAATATATTACCAAATCTTATCAGTAATTGTCAAATCGTTTTAGCATCTTGTATTCCACAATATCGATATGATGCAATACATTTGACCGTAAAACATGTTAACTATCCTAAATATCTATGAAAACCATTTTGAAGTTTTGAGCAAATGTAGTTTTCGAGTGGTTTTAAATGACAACATACTTTAAGTTCCTATTCTGACGAGCACATTTAGATAATACTAGATAAAACAAAAGCGCATTTTAGAGCAGTGTTACCCGTATTCAAGTATCGTGTATTGCATTGGATCACTTGGACTCGAAGTCGGAGTTGCCCAGCAGGTTCCCAACTGTAACAAAAAATATATTTTTAAAACAGTGTTTTGCAACCTTTGTTTGCTTGCTGCACCCTACAGAAATTATAAATAGTTCGAGGCACCCTTGCTCGTATTTTTGCTGAGTGGCTAACTGTAACGTTACAATAAATGAGATTGAAACATGACATTAACTGTGCAACAGGGTTGAAAATGGCTATCTCTCGGCACCCTTGAGCGTCAAAAATGGCACCCTAGTGTGCCGCGGCACCCCGGTTGAGAAAAAAAGAATTATTTTTACAACCATTTCTAAAATGTACTTCATAATATAACCAAGTATGTATATTAAGGTTGTAACTTTATAAATACTGTTAATTATGTACTCTATTTAGAGAAAAGAATATTTTCTGAACTATTGAATATTTTTTTGACCAGCGTCCAAACTTCCTGTCAGTTTATTGTGTAGCTATAAGGTATTTACGTTACCTGTAAAATGACACTGTAGATGTTAACAGTCCTCATATTAACATAAAGTGTTCCGTTACTGATTGAGTGCAACAAACAATCTGTTCACCTGCAAAACTACTCCATATATTTCAGCTGTGCTCATCTTAACATAAACCCTGTAACCAGCGCTTATTGCAGCAGGTTGTGATCCAGTTATTGCTTGGGTGTAAGATGAGTCGCTGTATGCGGTCATGGTCAGCTCCTGATTCGAAGTTCCTTTAACTGGGTTAGTTTCGATAAGGCACCTGAAACAACGAGAAAGGAATCGGTATTAAATTAGTTGGATCAAAACAAAGTATATTTTCAGTTTGTCGCATCTCTAAATAATACCTATGATACTTTAAAATAAAACTAAAAAAAACAGTTCAAAGCAAACTCCCTTGAAGCACTTGCTGTAGATTTCGAAGAAACTATTGGAGCGTGTTCCACAGGTTAAGACTGATTTACCACAAAACAGAAAACAATGATCTGCACCAGGGGTGGGCAAATATATTCAATGGAAGAGCCATTTGCAGAACATACAAGCACCAAAGAGCCTCAAAATTATTTCAATACGAAAACGGTTAATAATGCAAGGCCAGTCACAATAATAACAGAATTGTAATATAGCAAAACGGTAATAATCAACACAATATGACGGTAATAGCAAAATAATACGCACACTATTTCTTAATATGAGTCTTTTGTTAACTAACTCTTCGGCCTCTATGTCTACTGTGACGTCATAAACGAAATGCTGGCCTAAAATAAAGAAAGGAAAAAGAGAGAAACGTTTATAAACGGTATTCTTGGTAACCTTTAGATTTTTTTTAAATATTACAATTCAACTAGAAGAGCCACGAAAAACATGCCGGAGAGCCGCAGTTTGCCCACCCCTGATCTATACTAACAACGTGAAACGACCAAAATGGATTTAATAATTTCGATTTTTACCATTTTGTAAGTTAACCCCTACCCGAGCTTGTTGACAGCTTGCAGCAAATCTTGTAATGTGTTGTTGAAGGTGCACGAAAAGTCGATTGAAATCCTCGGCGAAGATCGAACGATTAACCTGCTTTTATCAACCGAAGCTTTCTTAATTGACACAAGGCGATGAGTGAATGTCGTTGTGGTTTCCGTTTTCTGACAAAGATAAAATGTTTAGGATACTTTTTAGGTGAGATGAATTTAAATTTGTGAAACGCTAAACGTTGATATTTCGGGCGCTGTTGTTGGCATACTCCAGTGCTTTTGGAGAGATTATTAATGAGTCTAGAGCAGGGGTTCTTAAATTTTTTTTACAGCGTACCCCTCAATTTTTTTATGGCTTCGCGTGGACCACGATAGTAAAAAAAAATCAAAAAATGACGTCATAAACTGACGTCACGATACAAATGAACTTCATAAATCTGTTGATTTCGGTCTAAAAATGTGAAAGTGAAATGGGGTCTAAATAGGATTCCGTGCAAAACCGTTTTATTTTTAATCAAACAGTTTTCTTTAAAAAAATATTACTTCTTAAATGTACACTAATATTTCAAGTAGGCCTTCATGGACCACCTAAACACCCCCCCCCCCCAAAAGGGTCCATGTACCCCAGTATAAGAACCCCTGGCTTAAACGTTGATATTTCAGGCACTGTGATTGGTGCACTGCAGTGATTCCGGAGAGGTGTTTAATGAGTCCAGAGAACCAAGAGTAATTTTGGATTATTTTTTTATTTTTCAAAAACCTACCGTGATTCTGCTTCCGCAAATTTTCGTCGCGACAAGATTCGAGATTACGATTCTTCCTCTGTGTGGACTCATTGTGACGTAGGGGTCGCGACCCATTGTGCACTCACGCGGAACGCCCTTGATCTAAAATAAAAAGCAAAGAACGCCAATTTGGAAAAACAAATATTGCTTAACCTTTCCAATCTTGTAAACACTAATTCACCTTTGTCAGTGGGCTGTGGGTCAAATTTGTCCCGTACAAAACCAGATGCTTGAGTCTGTAACCTCGGACAAAGAGTGGACACAGATCTAAACTAAAACAAATAATACAGAAATTTATTTTTTTAATTTTGTAAATGGCCATATTTGTCAAATTCTAAATAGAGGAATCAGGTGGTACTGTATAAAGACAAATTGTATTAATTTTTCCAAGCTTTCGCAAATTTTTCAATTAATATTTTCATTTACCTTATAGAAGCGTGTATTCCACATTCCACTTCGATGTTAAGTTCTTTCTTTAAATCAGTTGTCGAATCCCACTTTTTATTGTTGTTGTAAGAACTGCAGTCTAAAACATAGACGTGCCTATATTTAATATAGCGAAAAAACAGTATTATATTAAACTTAGGCCTAACATATGTTCTATTTTAGGAGGATTTGTCCTCTTTTCTCAATAAAAATAAATCGTCCAACGAGGACACTCAAAAATGCCCAATTGTCCTCTTTTTTCGCATTTCGAGTTAGTTGCTTATACTTTTAACAAGACTTCTAGGCGAGACGTTGTATTTATTTCCAAAAAAATACTGTATCCATGAAATATGCTGAATTGCTGGTTTAAAACAGGTTTTTCAACAAATTGCCCTACCAGCCCTACCTTTTTGATTGTTACAGCAAACATTGCGCCCGAAAAATGGCAACAGAACCTCACATTTCAAAAGGATGATTAATAAAAAGGTGTGAGTTTTGTAGACCTAGCCTACTATCAGTGTTATTGTATGGTAGGCTATGTTCTTATTTCTTACATGTCTATAGCAGCGGTTTCTTAACCGGGGGGGCGCGCGAAGCTGAATGCATTACTTGTGCATATGGCACGTTTTTCCCAAACGTAACAATTCTACTTTCGTTTTACTTGCAGGCAAGAAAATGTGTTCTTTTTGGGCGCTGAAAATATGGTAGCCCTAAGTTAACTATATGCGTGATATAGATATCATTACAAGTTGTATTGTAGTGAACAACTTGATACTAATATTGCAGCTAATAGTATGTTTAATTGTAAAAAAGGCGTACATACCACTGATTTCTTGTGATTTCTTGTCTTTTTTCCTTGCTTATGATAGCCTTTGATTTTCTCACTCACTCACTCACTCACTCACTCACTCACTCACTCACTCACTCACTCACTCACTCACTCACTCACTCACTCACTCACTCACTCACTCACTCACTCACTCACTCACTCACTCACTCACTCACTCACTCACTCACTCACTCACTCACTCACTCACTCACTCACTCACTCACTCACTCACTCACTCACTCACTCACTCACTCACTCACTCACTCACTCACTCACTCACTCACTCACTCACTCACTCACTCACTCACTCACTAGCACGATTTATCTAGCACGATTTATCTAGCACGATTATCTACAATTTTGCTAACCCGGCTTCGTAGTGGGACGGGGTCCACTATTTAAGCTCCCCCCCGTTGAGTTGCTGATGACGTCACAATTAGGCGGGGCGTAGTTTTCATCACAGAAGCAGTTTCCCAAATCATCGCAGGTCTGTTGGTGCATAGAATGACAAAGTTTAGGCGAACAGAAAATAACGTGTCAATGTGCAATAATCATATGTAAAAAATTGCTAACATACCAATAAATACAATCAGTTTTAACTCATAAAAAAAAATGTTTGACATAACTAAGATACCGCCGTTAATTACAACATTTCAATCATAATGCATGCTTTTTATAGGAGAAATATATTCTCACTATGCAATGTTTTAAGTCATTTAATAATTAAAAATAAACAGTTTTAGAGTGTGTAAAACGCATCAAAACAATGTAACGTTTTAGCCTCATGTACAAACATTTAATTAAGAAAATGTATTTCTGAAACTGGCTTCAATAAAAAATGGCAATCCTATGTCGGTCGATTGAACAAATGTTACACGACCAACATAGCAAGAGTTTGTTGATTTATTTGGTTGCATGGGTTATTGCTTGATACAAATGTCTTACCCCGTGAGTTGTGTTGCACATATTCGCGCACAAGTCTGGCAACCTCGGACCACACAATCCTTGCTGGCATTGCTGCAAAATATAAAGCAATTTAATAACGCATTAATATAATGTCAAGAAAAATAATTTTTTTCGTAAATAGGCGAAAAAAATATATATTTATAGATATTTTGAAGTTAGTTGAAAACCCAGAAGGTTGTTTTTGACAAACGACGAATCCTGTACCTACGAAACTAAAAACATCATTTGACAAAAATAAACGAACCTCGTCAAAAAGTATCACTTAGGAGCGAAAAACAAGCACTTGTCCAGTAATTTGCACTTCAGTTACTCTTTTCAAATGACTTGATTTGACTTAAGTCTTGTAGACAAATGACTTGGACTTGAGTCGTTGAACTTGAGTAAGTTAAATGACTTTGATTAAAATTATGTGTTTTCTTTAACATTTTCTTACAAAATTTAGTTATTCATCGCAAATGTTGCACGTAAAACGAATCCAAATCAGACGAGTTTACCAATTCTAACGGTTTATCGTTTTATTTTGACATCACTGATTTGAATTGGAGATGGGTGTTACTTAACTGGGACTTGACTTGTTATTTTTTGAAAAGACTTAATTAGGACTTAAGTCATTTCAAAAAGACTTTGATACTGCAATATACCCACCCCTCCCCCATGGCACGGGGTTCCTTCGTCCACGTAATACTGCTGGGAGCCTAACACAGAAAAGCAGTTCCGTTTTTTGCCGGTTACGTCCGTGTACGTAAAGTTGAAGGGCTTCATTTTCCACGGAACGTCAATTATCCTCACGTTGTTAAACACTTTGTCGGGTAAGCAGTGCTCGCAAAATATGCGCCCACAGGCCGCGTCGCTGCAGAATAAAGTACATTTAGGAAGCTTTATGTTTTGGTGACGTTGAACCATATACGTGAGGAAAGCTCGATACACTTTGAAACATATTCCGATACCACTGTTAATAGTTTAGGCGAAAATACACAGTGTAGTAAACAAGTCATTTTTAAATGACTTAAGTCCTAGTCATGTCATTTGTGAAATAGATAAAGTCAAGTTTTTTTTAATTTCCAGTCAAGTCTTTTCGAAAAAACAACAAGTCAATTCCCAGTCAAGTCATAATAATTAATATGGAAGTCAATTACCAAGTCAAGTCCTTGTTATTAAAAAAGCATTAAACTATTAGAATTGGTTAATTGACCTAATTTATTGCAACACTGAAAATACTTCTGTCCGATGACATGATAAAAGGAAACTAAATTGATTAAACCCAAAACGAAATCAAAATGCATTTCAAAGCCTATACAGAAGTAGGCATCATTTTGAACGTTTCGAATAACTCTTTGTTCATTTTCAACATAGAGAGAAGGCCTTCTCTTATTACCTACTTCTGTATGGGCTTTGATAATTTTTATTACGTCTTACTACAAACTCCAACCATTATGCTTCAAAATGTATCTAATCGAGCACTTTTATTTAAAACAACTTATAACCTAGAAAGCGTTGCTTGGGATCGTAATGATTAAAATGCCAACATTAATTTGGTTTCAAGGCATGTACCGACTGCCGATACAACCACTTAGAACAGCATACCGAATGTATCACTAGACAAGCAAGTAGAAATGTGATAAGTTTATGCCCGATTGATAAAATTGCTGCTGGCAAAGGTTTATAAAAATGGTCCTAATTTTTTTTTCAGTTTGTATTGGCACCTCATCGTTGTCAACATTACAAGAATTAAAATCTTGCATCAGTCTCCAAATTCAACCCAGACGCAGTAGGCCCTACATACAGTTTAAACCAGGGTTTATCAGCTTTTTATGCCTAGCGGCACCCCTCAGAATTAATAAATAGATTGCGGAATCCCTAAAAGATTTTTCCGTACGTAATTTACTGGAATGTCACAATAAAGGGAATTGGAACAACACACATCAACCCTACGCATAGTAGGAAGTTATAATTTGATAAATTCTACTCTAATCTTAGACAAAAATTTGTAAAAGTTGAACAAAAATCAGCAAACTTGAGGATTCGAAAGGGCACCCCAGGGCGCCGCGGCACCCCGCTTGAGAACCAGTGGTTTAATCCAGTGATAAACCTTTTACAAAGCTTCTTTAGTTATAAATTTTCCCCTCATGGATGCCATTAAGATACAATATCATAGTTGCTTTTCGTGAGAAACTTACGTGATGTTACGACAAACTTGGTAGACGTTTTCAGCTATAGTTCCACAGTTACCGGTTTCGTTGCCTTGCATGTTAATTTCATTGCATTTTGTTTCGGCAGGTGTCGCATCTGCGATAGAGTGCTAATGTAATTATAAAGTATAGCCGCTTTATTTTAAATCTAACCAGTGGTGAATACTTCATCAACTGGCGCGCGAAGTACAATCAAAGATTGTTTTATTTAAATCAGTTTCTTGTTAAGCGCAATCAAAACACCACTCACAGCCGTCATTTAAAGATGAGGGAAAATATTTAGACTCAGTAATTATCATCCGAACTGTGTGTTAAGTAAAGTTTACTTGGCAAAATAATTTAACAGCCGTAAGTAGCAACATGAGAGAGGCTATCTGCAAAATATATTTGACTTCAAAGCAAGAGGATGTAAATGGTACTCACCCAAACCAAAGAGTAGGTTGCATTGTCGTTGCCTATTCAGGCAATAGCCACTCTTGCATATTCCACTGTTGGAGTCACACAGAACGCCATCCATCTTCGTACGGTCTTCGGGGCACTGAAGTAATGTAATCGCAACATGTGAAGCAATAAACAGAGCTCAGCTCTTTGATCAAAGGTGAAATAGTGGCCCATGTAAGATAAGTTTTTAAAGCGATATTCAAGTTACATTTTCGTGTATAATAATATCTAATGAAGTTAAATAAAAAGCATTTGAGACTGAGTAACATGTGAAGCAATAAAAAAGTTTCACTCACCAATCAAATGGAATAGTGGCCCATGTATGTTAAGTTTTCAAAGTGATATTCAAGTTACATTTTAGTGTATTAAAATATTTAATTAAGTTAAATAAAAAGCATTTGAGACTGAACGTTCACCGTGAGTTGGTTCCGTTGTCAACCAAGATTATATTTATTGTGTAGCCTATGTCAGTGCTCTTCAGCCGGTGTGCACGCTGCACCCTAGGGTGCATCAAAATATGCATGGGGTAAACCAGTACGAAAAGGTATACAAGGGTGCATCACAAACTTTTAATGAAATATTATTATTTAACACTGAATGCTGTTTTATGACAAGCAATAATACTCGTAAGCAGCCTTCAGCCATAATCTAACTCTCACCGACAGTGTTTAAAACTTCGGCAGCTCCGCTCGGTTTAATTAACATGATGATATTGTTTAGCATAAAAAAATTTCAGATCGCTTTTTACCTCAGTTTACCTTTTAAGTGAACAGGGTTCATGAGTTTTTCACCAAAAACTTTAAGGGTTGACTAAACCAAAAAAGGTTGAAGAGCACTGGTTCACGTTATGTGTGTTGTTGAAGGAATACAGCAACTAATTTCCTTTACCCTGAAGGAGCGAATAATTACGACATCTGATGACGAAATCGGTTTCTAAATGGAATAAAGGTGACCCTAAGTTTACCGTTAGGTTGGTTCCGTCGCAGTACTCGGGAAGGTCGCAGTCAAGGTCACAGAGTTGCCTGCACGTGGTGCCGGGAGGTGATGGCTTGCAGGTTCGCTGGTCGCAACAAGCTTCCCCGTCGCACTTGGCGAAATTCCACAGCCGGCAAGTGTGCGGGTTGCAGCATAAACTGCACGTGGAAAGTTAAATACTTTTTACGCTTATTATTCCTTTGCAGTTTTATTGCATTTAAAAGTTTAAATTTCGCAGTCTTTGGTAAGTTTGGATAATAGAATACGGTATATTTTACTTTGAATATAGCCTGTTAATTTTATTGCATTTAGAAAATGTAAATTAAAGAAAACTATAGGTTTTCTTTGTTTTGTTTTTAAAGAACTAAACTTTTTACTGTTACATGGCCAATACACTCTTTAAAACGTGCAATATTTTTTATTGTGAACATTTACCCAACGCTTCCACTTCGGCAAAACTAGTAATTATTGACTTCGCCAGCTATTGTCTTTATTGTGATAAAGGTGTACCCCCATTCATATGTCAAATACATCACAAAATCTAATTTGCTTTCCTGGATAAAACTGTTTAGTGAAATATTTTACTGATAACCTCATTTTTCTTCTCTTAACAGTTGTTTCGCAACTTACCTTGTACATTGAGTGCTTGTTCCGCAATCACATTCTTCGCCGGGTTCGACGAAGCCGTTACCACATCTAGTGTTGCGCAATAATAATGACGGGCCCGGTTTGTTGAGAAGACACTGTCCAGTGCTGAGAGCCATCCCCACCTTCGCCTCTTTCTTGCTGCAGTTCGAAAATCCCGTGGCGACGGATCTGATAAAGTATTATATTTGACCCAACCAGTCACGAACGTTGATCTATCTAAATCCACGTTTTAGATATCTTTATAATAAATGAGTTTTTCGGCTATGAAATTTAAAGTCCTTTTTTACTCGAACAAGTAACTTTAAAACTGTATTAGTTCCGAAATTCGATGCATTTACGTAAGCAACTGTTTTTTTTTAAATAAAAAATTATTCCAAGATGACTTTGTTTACGTTTGCTATATGTTTACAGGAAATGAAAGATACATGTTTTTTGACAGGAAATGATAGGAATGTTTTACTGTTATTTTAGATAAATAACATCTTGGAATTTGTGTGCTACTATTTTCGAGACATTTTACTGAGGCCTAAATTACTTTGCACAAAGAATTAACTTAGATTTAAAACAGCTGCTTTACAGCATAGGGTTTATAATTTCCTTGCATTAGTAAAGCAGACATGATGCAGTTTTGACTTCCTTCGCAAAGGCAACTGGACGAAATATTTGCTTCGATTTCCGGTATCTCACGGTCATGATTCAATCCGAGCACGTGACCAACTTCGTGAACCAGTGTAATAGTTGTTAGGTCGACTAGTAGGTTGTTTATGTAAATCTACCAAAAGGTTTGAAGTTCATTCTCAGTCAGTGGTGACAGTAAGCTGGTAATAGGGACTGTATATAGGAACTGAAATATTAACAGTATAAACATAAAAATTAAGTTCGGCCATCGATTGTAAAACACAACGTAGCTCCAAAAATAACTTTTAATGTCAACATAAAAAAGAGAGAACTAGATATACACTAAAGCATTCACGCACCTATAGGCGAATTTGACGTATTTATTTAAAACGTAACAGTCCAGACCGGAGTTCTGGTAAAATATTTTTTACAGGTAGGCCCTACCGTAAAAAAATCTTATTTTTTACCAGACCATGCCCATTTTTCATCAGGCTGTCCCACCGTTTCCTTGTATGTAATAAAACTAAGTTTTCCAGGTTAGAAATAAAGAAAGTCAATAAACGAAAGTCAAATAGTAAATAAATCAAATAGTGCAAAAGTCCAAGTCAGGTCATAATTAGAGTCAATTTCAAGTCAAGACCTTTTCATAAAAATATAACGATAAACCATATTAAAATCGGCAAACTCGGATTATGAGCAGTAACTCAACTAAAAAATAACACAAAACGCAGCACATAGCAATCAAATTGTTTTATGTGCAAAACGTAAGTTAAATAACCCAATTTCTTAGTGAAAAATGCTTAATGAAAACATTTTCTTTCAACAAAAGTCATTTGTCTGAAAGACTTAAGTCAAGTTCAGTCATTTGAAAACAGTGACTTAAGTGCACTAAAGTCAAGTCATTAACTTAAGTCGTTAAAACACTGCTATTTGCTTCAATCGACTTGGACTTAACTTAACTTACGTGAGCGTAGCAAGCTGCCCACGGTTGGCACATACTGTGAGGGTTAGCCAATCCAAGGAGCGTATAGTTTGATATTCTGCCAATCCCTCTGCCGTAAGTGAGCAAAATCGAGAGGTCAGAGTTTTTCCATATTGGACTCGAAGATGCGTTGTTGACCTGGGACGTTCGATAGATAATGAGCTGGCTCAACACCTGGGACATGAATTAAAGTGAGCAAAAAAAATAAGCATACCGTATCGTGCCCTTCTAAAGAAGTTCTTTTCATAAAATATGTTTTTTGAACTCCGGAGGTAGGACGGAGTCAGTTAAAATTAACTCGAGACCGACGCCGGCCAAATGTGCAATTTTGTCGAGTCCCGAGTCCTGGTCAGACTTTACAGCATGTATTCCGCCAATTAACGTAACTAAATACCGTATATATTAAGTAAGCCACTTACATAACTCATTTACTCACAATATATGGTTGCAAAATATCAACCATATGCTTGTTCGCCTTTACAATTTACAGTTGGCGGCCATAAAAGTTTCAAAATTTGCTACTGCACAGCCGCATGCGCACGTCAGACTCGGAACTCGGGTAGATTTACGTGGTCTTACTCGAGCCGCGACTCCAGCAAAACAAACCGACTCCGTCGAGCCTTGTGTGCCGAGTCCGACTCCGCAGCCCTGCTCGAAGGTAATGTGTTTTTTACCTTCAAGTAATGCTGTTTTACGGCAACAGAACTAACATTTCTATCGCGCTATCTTGTAGTATGTGATTCAGCTTTTAGATGCTTACAGCTGCTCAAAATCGCAACATTTTTTTTCTGTGCTGATCTACTTCTGATGAATTTGGAGGACAATGTATGTATCCAAATACAACTATACGATTTAGTTGGAATAGCATACCTGATCTGCGTTTCGCGAATATTTGACTGGATATGTAGGATCGTCCCAATACACAATGCTGCTCAGTACTGCCCTTACGTTTAATTCTTGCAAAAAGCAGTCCATGAAGTTGGCGTAGCTGAGTAACATGCTGACTATCTCCGACTCATTAAACCTTGAATACTGTAACAAGTAGAGAAACGAAATAAAAAATCGTTGATAAACAACCTATGGATCCATGGCTTGAAGCCTGGATGTTAAGATTTCAAGAACTGTTTCCCAAACCATTAATATACTATAGTTTTTAATAGGCAACCCGCGATATTTTGTATCAGCTTTGTGAAAAAGTTGCAAAAATACATCTTGTTAAAAAGAGTATAAAAAAATGTTTAAAACGAGATTTTTTGCCTCCCAGTTTCCGATTAATTTAATATTTAAATATATTTTTCTCTTGATAATTTTGGGTATAATCCGCAGCTCCCATGTTATATAAGTCTAAAGGCGACCCTGCCAATAGATATTAATAAATCGTGAAAATACCCAATGGTTAACAAGACCTATAGACCTATAATAACATATCAGTTGTTCAAACAAAAAAACAGTTCTAATCAACGTATTGCTCAAATTTATATTTTTACTGAATAAGTGTACTGACAAATGTTTTTCTGTATCAGTCATCGTTTTGATTTTGATTTACCAGAAAGTAGTCAACGATAAACATCATCTCGATGTACTTCATTTCAGCATCAGGCACCCTCTTTTGTCTTGACTTGGCGTTACCTGAAAATTTGTTTGTACAAGTATTACTGCAGAATTATTGAAGTCATGCTGTTCTAGGATTTATTTGTTTTAAATTCTGTTTTTTGTTGTTTTTTTTTGTCAAATTTTTGCCAGAAGTTAAACAAAAACAGTAATAAAAGCACAATTTATTTTCACTTCTCTAATGTTCTGTTTTTATGATGCAAAAAAAGTTAAAAGGCCATCGGAACGGACGTCCTTCGTACCACTGATATCACTGGTAGGCCTCCCACTAAAAATACGTTTTCATTATTAGCTCAGCAAATTTATGTAACTTTTATAAATCTAATTGAAAGCCGAATTAACGATAGAAACACTTTCGCATTTAAAGAAATCTTTGTTTTAAATAAAATAAATGACCAATTTTAATAAAAATATGAAAGCGATAATATTCGATAAAATCGACATTTCGCAGTTTACAGACGTTTCAGCAATACCTCATGCCATCATCAGTGTAAAAATACAAGTGAAGATAAATTAGATAAAATATAAGAAGAAAGAAAAGAAGGACAAAAACAGCTTCAAGAAAGCGATGTATGGGTCAGTGCGTACCGCTAGGTATTAAAAAGCTATAAAGGAGTCGATGAAGTTGTATCGATGTTAAGAGTTAGTGTTTTATCTTCACTTGGATTTTTACACTGATGATGGCATGAGGTATCGCTGAAACGTCTGTAAACTGCGAAATGTCGATTTTATCGAATACTATGGCTTTCATATTTTGATTGAAATTAATAAAAAAAACGTGTATGGTGTTCCAAAATAAATGGTCAATTTCGTTAACATTCTTCTAATTAACCTAAGGCAGGGGTGTCCAACAAGCGGCACGCGTGCCAAATGTGGCACGCGGCCTAATAAAAAATGGCACGCAAGCCCTCCCCAAAAAATACTAAAATAGTTAGTTAGCCAATTGCCAAAACAGCTCAATTTGTTATTCAGTCAATTGTCAGAAAATACTAAGTTTGTTATACAGCCAATTGCCATTGTTTGTTCACAATATAAAACAATATCGGCAATCACGACAACCAACAAAGAATTGGTTCGGTTACGAAACTTTGGCACGGGAAGAAGTTATAAGATAAAAATTGGCACGCCGGCATGTTTGAGTTGGACACCCCTGACCCAAGGTCAAACTTTATTACAAAAAGTTGCGAGACTTCAAACCCATTAGCTTTTGAACGAATTCGATCTCTGTTTCCTTCTTTTCCTGCGCTCCACATTCAAACGAAGGTTGCTCAAGCATGTCGATGACGTCGAAGATCACATGACGACTGACGTCATCGGGCTGTGGGTCGGGCTTGATGATTTGCATCCCGTCCAACATTATGTAGCCGCTGATAAAACACCGCATGAAAATAAAATCGCTGTTTTGGGGCATTTGTTGCTTTTATACGGTACTGTGGATCTAGAGTGGACCCCCCGGGGGTCCGTGAACTAATTTCAGGGGGTCCATGAAGGCCAAATTGAAATATTATTGTACGTTTAAAAAGTAATCAAATTAAAAAAAAGAGTTTAATTAAAAATAAAACGTTCTACCACTGAATGTTAGACTCCTTTTTACTTAAACCATCAGCATATTTCTGACAGGCTATTTGATTGTGACGTCAATTTATGAGACCATTTTTAATAATTTCTTGCCTACAGGGGTCCACGTGAAGCAAAAACTAGTTTTAGGGGTCCGCGGTGAAAAAAGTTTAAGAACCCCTGACTAGAGGCTCCCGAACAAACTATTTCGGTTCAACAGAATTATCTTTTATGGGATGAATGTTTAGGTCTTTGTCGCATGTAAATGATTTATTTAAAACTAATCGAGTCTAAGCATCGTCACCATAAAAAGCCCTGATTACTAGTTACCTTTACCGCCAGTTCATCAGCGGGTCTTGTACACATTCTTGAATATCAAATAGCAGTTGACACCAAAACTCATTCTTGAAAAATGTCCTATTTGCTTCAGTGCCTATATTATCATATCTTAAATCTGCCCCATGTTAATCCCTATGGTGAACTGCAGCCTAAACTTAAACAAAAACCCTTGCCTTTTCTAATCTTCGTCAAATAAACAACGGACAGTTAATAATGCCATACAACACTGGATACGTCTAGTAACCTCAAGAAGATCCTGCAATGCATAGAAGCTACTGTGGATCAAAATCCTGTCGCCAAGAAAGAGATTTCGAATTCTATCTTTGTTTAATATTAACTAACCCAATAGATTTTGACATGCGGCATTTTTTACTTGAGAATTATGTACAAACGAAACACTCACTCGAGTCCGTTGCAAGTGTTTAACATCGCCATTCCTTTGTTGTCGTCGCCCTCGAAAGCAAACCCGGCGTAATAACAAAACTCAAGCTCCTGCATGTAATGTACAGATCAAAGCGGAAAACGTATTCTTGCATATCAAAACATATTGGAGTCTGATGAGCACAGATCGTCGAGTATTTTAATGTAAAGTTTAGGCTTAAAAAAGTCGGGTTCATGCATAATAGTGCAAAGATATACATATAAATACCCTGACGAAGGCGGCTTGTATAGGTTGCCGAAACGTTGGTTAACAATCACAATTACCAGAGGAGCTGTTTTTGATTTATATTACCATGCCTGGTAGCAACAGTTTATATATACATATAAAGATAGATAAAGACAGATTTGCATATACAAAAGTCGAGGTCATGCGCTATAGTGCCAAGCACGGTATATAAAACAGATTTGCATATAAAGTTAGAGGTATACATTTTTTTAAAAAGTCAAGATAAGATTTGAACATTAACTTTAACTTGAAACAGCAACGATATTGCACCTATTTGAAAATTAACTTTTTTACGTTTACATAGTTTGCAACATTTTATTTTTTTCGTAAGTGCACTCCACAAACCTGTGAAAATCCATTTAAGGAGTTTTCTTCATTTCCGCGCAGCGTGTTAAGGGTATTCCCCACGATTTCGGTGTTGAGTGACATTCGAAGAACGATTTCAGTTCCTTTCCAGTTGAGACGAAAGACTACTTGGCTTTTGTGAATGCCACTTGATACCTAAAGTCATTAGAAAGGGATGAAATGCTAACAGCATAGTTAAAAAACAAATTCTGATTGGTTTAGTTACATTTAATTGCTATTCCCGCCGATCAAAACACACACACACACACACACTTGTCACATTTACATAACTGGAGTAAAATAGAAGGTAAAAAAGGTTGTTAGATTTCGAACTTCAATTTAATAAAATTCCTGAGTTTTCCACACAACGACGAAAATTCTACCAAACCTGATGGCCAAGCAAAAACGTTCTTACCGTGTCTGGCGTTCTGGTCGATAGTTGATTCGACCAAACTCCGTTCACTAATTGTTGAGGAAAGGCGACTTCGTAGCTGCTCAACAAACTCGTATCCACACTAGCATCGACAACTCCTGCGAGTTTAAGAGAGTTAAGAAACTACGTACGATTTAACCTTTCACCTCTCATTTAAGTAAGTCGAAATTGACCAGCTGTACATTCTTGTCATATATCTCTTATAAAGACTATCGCTAACGTGTGTGGCTTCTATAGTGTTCTCGAAACGTTTACTGTTCTCCAATTTCACAGTTAACAGTTAAAAGGAGTGATTCCCGAACTGTGTGCCGTGGCGCACTTGCCTCGAGAGATTGTCAAGTGTGCCGCGAAACTTTTTGTAATTTTGGAAAATGTATTATTTGCATTACCAATAGGCATACACGCAAGCAAGCATTTTAGACTTAAATATGCACTATCCATTACAAATCAATCATACTGTACTGAGACAATTATATATAGTTTGTCGTGTTAAGGGCGATTGTAAAATGACTCTATTGTTGTTCTGTTAAAAGTGTGCCGCGAAATATTTAAAATATTTTCAATGTGCTGCGATCCAAAAAAAAGTTTGGGAACCACTGGATTAAAGTGTTTTTTTCTAGTACCAAGGCGAAAATAAAGCAGTGGTTTCAATTGCGAAACTTGTCAGTTCTTATTGAAAGACAAAACTTTACGGTGCATGATACGAAGTTGGTGATTTGTTTCGTAACCAGGTTTACAAAAAAAATGCGCTTCAATAGACCAAGTCATTTGCGACTCAGATAGATAGGTAAAAATGTTGGGGGAATCAATTTTTAAGGGTAAAATAAAATAGATCGATAAACACCAATTTGCAGAAGGTTTCAATTTGCAATAGACGCTTGCTGAGCAATTTGCAAAAACTTTACACACGAATCTTCAATACGAATCTAAAGAAAATAATTGTTCTAAGGAAATACGACATTCATTCATTCGTTTTAGATCAGTTTAATTCATTTGATTCCACGACTTCTAGTCTTGGCATTTGATGTCAAATATCACGCGGTTTCCAAAAATAGACCAAATGACCGTATATTATCTATAGTCCCAATGGCAGCATATTAGTTTGCCAAACCAATGTATTGTTTCGTTTAGCAGGGTTTAGTTACTATGGTAAACATTAACAAGTGGTTTCTATATAACCTTCAAAGAACACTCTGATTATTTTTTGGTTATTTTCCACAGGACAACTACTCAAAAATAAAAAAAATACTCTGCCGAGTATTAAACGGAACAACACATAACTTATTGCAAATAATAGGTCACGTTTTTCGGAATTACTTACCCAGTAAAAACAAAATAAGAGCACAAACTTTATGCAACAATTTTTGCATTGTGCCGAATCCAAGGTACTGTAGCTGGAATAAATCTATTTCTATACTTGAATTATCTCAGTCAGCTGAACCATAGATTTCTACAAATAGTGCAGTGCCCCACAAGAATGCTACACACACACACACACACACACACAAGTAGGCCTACCGACAAAACGTGTGAATTACATTGTTGTCGCGCCGGACGAACACTATACAATAAACTTGTAATAGACCGGAAATACGGTTGAAACGTGTGCCTTACCTGTGACCCATTTAGGCTTAAAAATTGAAGTCTCTGCCACGATTGACATAAGCAATGTTACCCTGCCTCCTCCCGATAAAAATTTCAATTTGCTTAAGTACTTAAAGCTTTAGATCTAAAATTTAAAAAAAAAATGTCATAAAAATGTACAGTTTTGGGGTGAATGGACCACAAAAATGAGCAAAATTATCGTGATGAATGCCAATGAGCGAGTAGTTAACGAATCTTGTTGTGTGCTAAAGGCAACACGTATCCTATCTTTCGAAATTATAGACGTTTTATAAATTTAACACAAATAATCGGATATTTTTTTCGCGCGACCGCTTTGTTGCCATATCCTTGAGCAGATTTAAGCCCGATTGTACTTGAACATACCTACAAGTCTCTTGAGAATATTTGTTTCATGCCGTCACGCTTTGTGAAGCCATTTCTAAAATTTTCACGACTTTGTTCCCATAAAAATATCTGCAGCGGGCCCCTGCCAACTCAGCCTAAAAAATTGTTGCGCCCTACAAAAAATATTTGTTTAGTGGAAATTTCCTTAGAGATATATTCAGAACAAAGAGTTTTAATTTCTAAAAAAACTTTTGTTCAGAATATATGCACATAATTTACCTTCAATACCGATACCTATGATATTATTATGTATACGTATTTATAGCAGTAGAAATATATATACAAATTAATATTATTCCATTAGTAACTTAGCAAAACTGATTTACTAAATATGAAGTATTATAATTATAAACAATGAATAATAAACCCATTTTTGAAATTCCAGAGACTTTTAACTCATTAACAACGAATATGATAATTTTGTAAATTTAGCGACACCATTTTGGTTTTAAATTAGTGAGTTTACCCTGTTTTAGTTTAATTTTGCTGCTTTTTAACCCAGTTTTGCTAAATGATTTGAATATAATTAGTCACACGTGTCCAAGTGTTCCGTAACAATGGCCTATTGTGAACCATATAACCGCCATTAACCAATAATTGAAAAATGTAGTTTTTGGTCAATGAAGGAAGCAACTGTTTTAAGTACCCTTTCAGGAAGAAAACTGGTCGTTTCAAATCAGAGCTACATAAAAGTGCGGAAACAACTAATACCCAACTGTGGGTGTAGAAAAAATTCTTCAGGTATGTTCTAAACCTTGCTTTGTCGCCGAATATTTTGAGAAATGCTAAGTTTACAAATTTTTGTCTTTGAAATCTGGTGTAGAATGTCGAGTGTGGTTGAGTTACCAGCAGATACCGTCGAGGTGGCGGCAACTGCAGCGGCCTCAACACAAAGTGTTGCCGAAGGTAATTACACTAAATAAACATTGTTAGCCTAATTAGTAACTAAAAAAATCAAATTTAGATGCTATTTTTTTCGTCATTGGAATTCAGTATCGAACTTTGTTGCTGCTCTAGAATCCTAACACATTTATTTTAACATTAACGAACGAGTTGTTAAAGTTGAAATAGCAAGAAAGGCATCACAATCTAAGAATAAATATAATAATATTACTTAACCCCACCCACCCTGACCCAAATATTGTTAGAAATATAAACCCCGAACGAAAGTGCCGTAGAATTCTAGACCAGCGCCCAAACTTTCTCTAAAATTTTTAAGCATCTGCTAATGAATGTCCATATAATACAGACGTGACGCAAAACGGGCTGGATGAAATTACTGAAGAAACTCCCGACAAAGAAGGTATTCAAGTATTTTCGTACGGTATCTAAAAAAATATTTTTCTAACTAACGATCCATTTGGTTATTTTAATTGATAGTGAACAATAACAGCAGCCTGTGAAATTTACAACGCTTCCACATATCCAATGTTAAAGTTTTTAAAGCACTAATAAACTCCTATATGTTATGATTTTCTGTGCACAGCTGTATAACTAGTTAAATACATAATGTACTACAGGTATAAACTTTTTTTGCAAAGAGATTGTAAATTCGGTATTCGCTCTAGCTTTACCCTTAACCATCACTCCCGATTGCAAAAAAATCTATATCTTTTATTTTGCCAAAGAAAAATTCAAATTTTTTTTTTCTGAGTTTGTTTTCATGTCTTGCTTTTTTTTTCGTTTTTTCCAGGGCTGCGGAGTCGGTTAAAAAAAACCCGAGTCCGACTGCCGAGTCCGACTCCGGCCAAAAAAATAAACCCGAGTCCGGAGTCCGACTCCGGCCAAATTTAAGATTTTGTCGAGTCCCGAGTCCAGCTCTAACTCTACACTCTACAGCCTGTATTTTACTCATTTACGCAACTAAATTAAGTTGGATTTTTTGCAATTCACTCATATTGATGTCATAATTGATGATCCACCATTTGCTATTACACTTTTACAACTTACATTTTGCCGCCTTAACAGTTTTAAACTTTGATACTGCGCATGCGCACGTCGGACTCGGGACTCGGGTAGTTTTACGTGGTCTTACCCGAGTCCCGAGTCGGACTCCGGCTCCGCAGCCCTGTTTTAAACCATGCGCATTTAACACAGATATGGCGGAAAAAGGCCTGGATGAAATCACCGAAGAAATCCAAGTCCAGGAAGGTAATTTTCCCAATAACTAATTCAAATTGAGACGGAGCCATATTTTTACAGGCAGTACGAAAAAACAACAAGTAAAACGTTTCCAATTTTGCCACCCTAATACCTGAATTGACCGTCCAGTTATGTTTCTCAGACCATTGACGCCAGCTTTGGTTTTTCATAGGGGTGCTCAAAATTTTCCGCTAAATATGACGTCACATAATGACCTCTGAAAGGATTAGTTGATTCAGTGAAAGAGTTAAAATGTCCAGCGAATCAATAAATTGACTATAACTGTCGTATTTTATAACAGGGCCAAAACCCTACGCATCATAACTAGGGCGATTATTTTTTGACCTGAAAAATTAAAATTTTGACAAATTTTGACCTAAAAATAATTTATTTTGACAAAATTTTGACCCGTTAGAAATACATCGATTAAAATAACCTAAGCGTCGTTAGACATGCGTTTTTTTATACCATTTATTGCTCTAATAAAGTTATCATACGGTTAAAATGACTTTGAACATAATTCAAAACAAATTTTTTTAGATAAAATTAAACGATAAATTTCAAAACAACTGAACAACGAATTTCAAAAAGCTGACTATAGTTATTTTTAATTTTGTAAACGATTTACGTGCATTTCTATTCGAGTTTGGCTTGAAAAATTTTGACTTTTTTTGACAAGTCAAAAAATAATCGCCCTAATCATAACAAATAAAGTATTTTGCATTAAGATTTATCAACGAGGCTGATCAGTCAGAGTTTCCTCTGGGGGTGCTCGGAGCACTCAAGGGCCCCAAACTCGGCGTCTATGTCTCAGACTAGCTATAATTAAAGCAAATTGTTTGTCGTAGTAAGAATATCAAATACAGCCCATACAGAAGTAGCGTAGGTTTCATTTTGAACGTTTCGAATAACTCTTCATTCATTTTCATGAAAATACGTTCAAAATGATACCTACTTCTGTATGGGCTTTGATATTCTTACCACGTCCTACTACAACCTTCAACCATTATGCTACAAATCTAAATGTTTGTCTTTTAAAATTCAGACACAATTTAGCAGCCCTGCTTAAGAGTTCCATCGATATGTTTAAATATTTTACACTGTTATTTTTTTATTTTTTAAAGAATCGGTAGATGCTGAAAAAGGTGCGGAAGAAAAGGCTCCGTTTAAGCCAAAACTGCCGAATGCCAAACATCTGATTTTAATCGCCGGTCTGCTTTTGATCGGCGGGTCTATCGGACTGATTGTATTTGCGGCTGATGGTGGGTGCTAACATTAATATATTTTAAATTCATCATTTATTTGTTGCACTGAATATGTGATAATGGAAATCACCTTGGCCGAAATCTTTTAATAGTGTCGTACCTGAATTGCTAGCTTTGCCAGAATATTCTGCTGTCATGTTTTATTTGTTTATGATAAGAAATAGTAGATACGCATTTTAATAAGTAAAACGAAAAACTGTTTTTTTTATGGAAAAACTATACAGCTAAACTATATTTGATATTTGATACACATCAACATGTTAATAACTTAAACGTTTTGAGTGTTTGATGAACAAAATAGGCGTCTTTCCCCTAAATGTGAAATGTGAACACGTAAAGCAGTGTTGAGTATTGCCTGTGTGTATACTTTAAGTAATATATACAGCTTAAATTAAACTACCAAACCTAATAATTTAACAATCTACATATACCAACAATCACTGAACTCCGAACTGCTATTGCTATAAATAGCTTCGCTTTCTTCAATTAAAAAAAATTACAACGTTCCTTAACGTTGTTTTGCTGTAGGGTCGCTGAAGCCGGGCGGAATTTGCAAAAACATCAGCGAAATGGCAAGAACCGATCTAACCCTGGCCGTAGCACCGATTCCTGCCATAATCAACCATTGCAGAAGTAAGTATAGGCACAATTGAAAACATTGAGACAAGGCACAATAGCTAAAATGTATGTGTAAATGGCCTACTGACATTCAGAAATAAGTCTAATCATAAAGAGAAAAATAATAAGTCTAACCATAAAGAAGGTAAAATAATTAGGCGGAACTCAGATACTCAGGCCTTAAATAACACGAAATGATTGATTCGAATTAGATTGTTTCTTTATTCGGTCGCTTGAAAAAAAAATTGAACCCCCCTTGCAATTACTGCTAAGAGAACAGAGGGCTTTTAGTAACATTCGAAAAATGAAACCTGACCTTGGTGCTTTGTACTTTTTGACTTAATTTATTTTTGCAACAGCTGTCAAGACCAATTTGGCAACTAAAATTTCCAATTATATTTAGAACGACATTTCATGGGTTTCAAACATACGGTTAATCTCCGTTTCCACTTTGGTGAACAAATGTTGTATGTTTATCAAATTATACCTGCTTTGATGAAATGTTGCACTGAACGTGTGAATAATAGAAATCACCTTGATCCTTGCAACATAAATGTCGACCTTAATTCCTGATCAGTAACAGCCAAATAATCTAGCAAAGCTAGCAATTCAGGTCAGACACATTTAACAGACCTAAAAAGATATATATATATTTCGCCAATCAAGGCATCGTCAGTATATCTTAATTCGAATGAAGATATACTGACGACGCCTTGATTGCCGAAATATATATATATATATATCTTTTAAGATCTGTTAATTATGTCTGACCTGAATTGCTAGCTTTGCTAGAGTATTTTGCTGTTGCTTTGATAAAATGTACATTTTTCACGTTAATTTGACTGATTTTATTAAAAAGTACCCTTAAAAGCACAACTGACACACCTACGGGAACGTCGCGGTACACCTGGCATGGTTTCGTAACACAACAGTTGCGGAGCACTGCCCCCAACCCATCACAGGTGCTACTGAAACAGAGTTGTAACTCGTTCTATTTGCGGCAGAGTGTGAGTTTGACGTGAAGACGTGCGATGGAGAATGCCCGATTGGTTTCCGCACGGACGAGAATGAGTGCCCAATGGACTGCATCTGCAAGGTGGATGGAATTTTTCAGGGAGACATTCAGCTAATGGACAACGTCGAGCAAATGGTCAAGGTCGGATATATATATATTTTTAACTTCACTTCAGGCTGTTTTTTTTTCTAGCCTACCCTCCTTGCATCTTTGATCGACAGATTCGTTGAGTCTGCGATGGCTTTCGGTGTATCTTTTTTCTAGACATTTTTTTAACACACAGACTACGTTTTCTGGAAAAATTAGTCGGCCTATTAAGGATTCCAATGCGAGCAAGGCGAGGCTATCAAAAACTAAGCTGTGGTGAGAATCTAACTCGCGACCTCGTTTGTACCGGGGACAAACTTGTCTTGGTCTTAAACTCATAAAGTTTGTGCCCAACTTAAAAAAAGTTTTTTACCGAATCAAGTTTTATCTTAACTGTATCAGTGGATAATCATTTGTACCTTTAATACCGCGATCATATCAAAATTTAGGTAACATATTTTACTTGTGTTGAAAAAAAATTACATGAAAACTCTTAAACACCGATACGTGCTATTCTTACGCTTGCCAAAATAAAGAAATTAACTTGAAAAAAAAAACATTTTCACTGTAATTTAGAAACCGTTTCGTCTTACTAGGACCAGTACGGCTACTACCACGTGACATCGGCTATACAATAGCTATACGTAGTGATAAATGTTACGTAATGATAATGCAATAAAAAATTGGTACATTAAGCAAAGCATCACTTTTTCGGCCGACTTTAAATGGTTTTGTAAACACGCGGCCTTGTCCTTTGCAGCTGTACGGTAAGCTGAACGAGGAAAAAATGGAGATGGTGGAGCTGGTGTTGATCGAGCAGATTTGGAACATCTACAAGTCGGGAGAGAACTACCAGGTCCCGTACAGATTCGCGCCGTCGCTCAGTGAGTATATATAGTAGAGATCGACCGATATTGATGCAATATGATTTATATAGTCCAGCTGTAGCCAACACGTCGATTGCTACATTTCACCTGGTCGATCGCGTCGAATATGTGTTACGTCATTACAGCAGCTGTCGCACACAAGCGGAACATTTAAATGACCAATTGTTGACCATATTAATATATAGATTTACTTCACAATGTTTAGTTTTGCTGTTGAGAAACATTTGACGGTAATGATATAGTTTTCCACAAAAACAATTTATATTGTTTTCGCACTTGACTTAATCATCTATGTTTTTAGTGCATATTTCACATTTGTTAAATGATATGTTAATAAAGACAAAAAAAGCAATATAATTAGAAAATTACAAAAAAAATGAAAGCAGGAGACACAGTTTTTCTGCCAATGTGTGATGTACTCAAACAAAACAAAATGTGTTTGTCGATCGTGCTTTTACCTTGATTGATTTTTTTATTCAGAACGTTCCGTATAGTTAAATTATGTTGAAAAAACAGCTCATCTGGTAATTGTAAATATAACGTTTCGGCAACCTATGCAAGTCGCCTTCGTCAGGGTGAATAGCAACAGTTTATAAAAATTTTGTTCTTCGCACCGTTTTTCCAGAGAATTCCACGCACAAGATCATAATGAACGCGCTGCAGAAGTTCACCTTAGAAACCTGCCTGGAATTTGTTCCCGCCACCAACCAAGAATTCTTTATTCTATTCGAGGCCTCCGAATTTTGCAGGTAACCCTGGCCTTTAGTAAGCACAAAAAAATTATGCCGGGCATTCACAACGGTAAAATATTGCCGTAGTGTACCGCACACTACAAAAACAGAAATAGCAATACTCGTTTAAGGGATAAATCGTCGCTTTCTGTTCTATATGAAGTAAAACCAAGCAAGCCTATAAGAACAGTAGATAAAATTAACTTGCCGAAGAAAAAAGTCAAGAATCTTTTTAATTTTCATCAGCCACTGTCCAAATTAGTTAAAAAGCACTGGATAAATCTAAATTCCTTTTAAAGCAAAATTTTGAACCATTACTTCTCTATTTTCTATCTGAAACCATCTGGCTGCGATTTGCTTTACTTCGCCTAATCAAGGTACAGTAATGTTACAAATCACGCCAGCTCTGTAGTAAAGGAAAATACTGTTGGATAATATCTTATAGCAATGTTGTAAAGCGCATTCATTCAGAATCAGGTAATCATGTAAAATATCATATAGCGATCATAGGCGCCGAAATTTCAAAATAACAGAGCGTAATTTTTGTTAAACTTTTAGAAACTAAAACTGTGCTACAGGAATAAGTTTTGCACATTTATAGATAAGAAATTAAGAGCGTCTAAAAACGCTCTGCACACCCACGTTCAGCGCCTATGGTAGCGATCACAATTCTAAGTTCTTAGATCTAAACACACACATCGACAAACCAAATAGTAGCGATAGCAATTGTACGTTCCTGAATCTAAACAAACACACACAAACACACACACACACACACACCAGAATTGGATCAACTACATTAATTCAGTTCAATTACAATCACCCCCTTAAATGTTTCAATTACATTACAATTGCAATTACATTAATACACAAAATAAAAATGCTCCAATTACATTAAAACCTGCATTAATTATATCAATTACAAATTACAATTGATCCAGCTCTGACACACACCGATCTAACAGCGATCACATTTGTACATTCCTATATCTAATTTGAATAAGTCTAACTCAGGGGTGTCCAACAAGCGGCACGCGTGCCAAATGTGGCGCGCGACTTAATAAAAAATGGCACTCAAGCGCCCCTAAAATTCTTTTTTGTTGTTATTCAGCCAATTGTCAAAAAATCGTTAATTTTTTATACAGTAAATTGTCATTGTTTATTCACAATATAAAACAATCGCGGCAATCACGACAACTAACAATTACTTCTAATACTATATATTGTAGTGAAGGCTAGCATTCACATAACTATAAAGTTTGGTGTGAAGAAACAAAAAGCAAAAGTCAGCTCACCGACGGACATTTAGATGCAGTAATGCGCACTGCTAACTTCACGTTTTTACTATTTGTAAAAAAACGCTTTAATTATTACAAAGAATTAGTTCCTAAACTTTGGCACGGGAAGAAGTTATAGGATAAAAATTGGCACGCCGGCATGTTTGAGTTGGACACCCCTGGACATTTAGATGCAGTAATGCGCACTGCTAACTTCACGTTTTTATTATTTGTAAAAAAAACGCTTTAATTATTACAAAGAATTAGTTCCTAAACTTTGGCACGGGAAGAAGTTATAGGATAAAAATTGGCACGCCGGCATGTTTGAGTTGGACACCCCTGGACATTTAGATGCAGTAATGCGCACTGCTAACTTCACGTTTTCATTATTTGTAAAAAAAACGCTTTAATTATTACAAAGAATTAGTTCCTAAACTTTGGCACGGGAAGAAGTTATAGGATAAAAATTGGCACGCCGGCATGTTTGAGTTGGACACCCCTGGACATTTAGATGCAGTAATGCGCACTGCTAACTTCACGTTTTTATTATTTGTAAAAAAACGCTTTAATTATTACAAAGAATTAGTTCCTAAACTTTGGCACGGGAAGAAGTTATAGGATAAAAATTGGCACGCCGGCATGTTTGAGTTGGACACCCCTGGTGTAACTTTATTTGTTCCCCTTTGTTTCACAGTGGGTCGTTTGGTCGCGGCAACACGGGCACCGTTGTAAAGCTCAACGAGAAGTACTGTCTGCACAGCTCAGCCATCCAGCAATTGGTGATGCTCTCACTCGGGATGATACACGAGCACGTGAGGCCCGACAGAGACGACCACATCGAGATAAAGAAAGACGAGATTCGGCCAGGTTTGATTTTATACATTCCTATAAAACTTGAAAATAAAATCCAAATAACATTTCAGTTTATCCACCTAAATTTATTAAGCACTTATCGAAATTGACCCGACGGCGCAACCCGACCATCACCCGTTTACCGAATCATAACAAAATGCTACAAAACAACGAGAAGGCTGGGAAGTCAGGGCCGAAAATATTTTGAACTTGTTTGTGTAGCCAAAGCTAGACCCATTTTTAACTTTAGAGAGCTGAGGTTGACGTTTTTATGCGATCTAGCTCGAATTATTTTAAATTGCTCACATGAAAACAACTACTAAACAGTTCAGTTTGGCAAATGTAACTTAACTTGGTCTGTGCTGAAGCAGAAAAAATACCTACACAGCCGGACCCTGCGCAGTGTGCATATGTGTTTGGTGGCTGCGAAGCTGGAGCCGTTTTTAAATTTTTTGTGGAACTGGCGCCACTTTTAACATTTTAAGAGCAAAAGCTATAAAAAATTCTAAGCGCTAAAGCTCGAAATAATTTCAAATTGCTCAAATAAAAACTACTAAACAGGTCAGCCTTATTTTAAATCGGTGTGGTCAATATGGCTTAATTTAGCCTGTGCTGAAGCAAAAAATCTACTGGCTGGAGCCGGGGCCATGGTGAACCCACATGTCGAGTCGGAGCCAAGGATTATGCTGTTTTACTGTGGCTCTTTTCTATAAGTTGTGCAGGCTGGCCAAACAGTTAGACTTTTCAAAATGATTTATAGCCTTTTAAAGACCTAAAACTGTATCGCTCGATGCTTTTTAATATAATTTGAAAACAAAGTGGTAAAAATGCCATAGTCCACAAATTAAAAAAATAGCTAAAAAGTTGCTTTGAAGGGTCTATATTTTACCCATTGCCGTCTATTGTATGTTCCAGGCCACGAGCCGGCCTTCCTTAAGCTCAAAGAGGAATACTGGCTCGATCTGATGGTGGACTACAACCCCATGTCGCTCATGCACTTCCCCAACGACGCCTTCGCAAAGCACAAACACACCATCAAGGGAAAGGGAGGCGCCAAAGTGAAGGGAAGAGACAACCTCTACGAAGGAATGCAGGACTCCGACGTACTGAAGGTCAACCGCCGCTACCAATGCAAAGGATACGAGCGTGAGTCGGGGTCTATGGAGTTTGCGGGGTGATGTTTTCTTTACGTTGTGCAGTTGGTGACTTAAAGAGGTGTAATTGGAGTAATCAGGTGGCACTATTAAAGATAAATTGTATTGAAATCTTTGACTGTTATTGTAACAGCCCTCGGAAATACTTGCTACAGCCGGGCGGAGCAAGGATTTTACATTGGGAGGAGGAATTTTTCTTTAAGTTATTACACATATAGGGTTTGTTGAAACAAGTTTTTGTACATTGTTCAGATTAGTATTTGGGATAACAGGGTGTAAGCGTAATTTACTTAAAAAAAAAAATTTTTTTCACGGATTTTAAATAATTATTCGTTGTTAGTATATTCCTTTATGGTTATTTCAGAAATCATCTTAACCCACTATCCACCATTTTTTTTTAATTAAAAAGAAGTCGACATTTATATTACGGCGGCGTCCTCGTCAAAATTATATGTTAACAAAAAATTCGTCGGATTTCTGCCTTAATTTACGGATTTTTAGAGTATTTATACCAATTTTTACCTCACTATTCTCTGTTTTCTAAAAGAATGTAAAAAAACATCTCGCCTTCTTGCTCCCTACTCTTTAAAACGAATTACAAAAAGCGGTCCGAGCGAAAACATATAACCGATATAATTTGACAAAAAATGGCGTCCGATTGACGGTTTGCTCGCTTGCTTAGTGGAGACGAACTGGGGACCTTGGGGCGCCTTCAAGATGGACAAGGGCAACGTAAACTGCCTGCAGAACCGCGTCTGCCTGAACTCGAACAAGCGTCGCTCGGTCGGCTGCCCCGGTGATTCTGTGCATGAGAACGAAGACCACACCAAGTGCTTGACCAGCGACGATGAAGAAGCGGAACCAGACAAAGCGGGAAGGAAGATGGGAAAGTTCGCCGGATCAGGTTCGCGCATTTTTTTATTCTTTTTC
Organism: Ascidiella aspersa; assembly: GCF_963924565.1. NCBI lineage: Eukaryota > Metazoa > Chordata > Ascidiacea > Phlebobranchia > Ascidiidae > Ascidiella > Ascidiella aspersa. Next base: position 35,679,154 of record NC_139447.1, on the reverse strand, counting down.
CTTACGTTTTTGGGGCTCTTTAGTTTTAATACGTAGAACGTAACGCAAAAAATACAAAATAAAAAAGGACCGGCTACAAATTTTGCTCATTAGAATCCTAACCGCAACGCTTATTATGGCACAATAAGACCTAGAAGTCAACGATACGTAAGCGGAATAAGGCGGTATAGGACAATCGGGGGCGTCGGTCTGGCATTACCAGTTTTCGTGTCGACGTTTGGACGCCCTAGTTTGACCAGCGCCGTTTTTTCCCCTGTTTGGGGGTATTGGGGCAGGGTTTCGAAATTAGATTAGAGTTATAATTAATAGGGGAGTTAGTGGTGTACTTAGGGGCGGGGTTTGGGTTTATGTAAAAGGTTGTTTAGGCCTGATTCTGGCCATTTAGGTCTTATTTCGAGGGATTTAGGACTTTATTCCGATTTAGATGGTATTACGACTATTTGGTGTTAGGCCTATTTTGGGTTATTTCGAACTGTGTTTTACTCCAACATTCATGTTGTTTCCAATTTACGTCTTAAGTCCAACAAAACCCTGACAAATATACAACCACCGCAATCCCGTCTAGTTGATTTCTTACTTTGTAGGTCGCGCTGAGGTCGAGGAAATGTTCTCAGAGTCGATTTACTTGAGCGACCAGATGTGCATGAACGGAGACCTGCTTGTTGGAAAGTTCAACTCGGACAGAAGGGACGACCTGATTTGTGTTTTCAACGATGGATGGATGTGAGTGGTGACGTTTTTCGCAATTAGCTATAAAGATTCTAGTCGCAGTTACAATCTGTATAATAGAGTTCTACTAAAATTTCGATGTGTATAACCCAAAGGTGCTTTTGTGGGGCACGAGTTTAGTAGTTGAAGTTTTTGACTCTCGTTTGAAGGTACCTTGAAGGTTGTGTGCGTATAACTCGTTAGCCAACCACAAGACGTATAGGTTAATAGAATTGTATTATCTGATAAGCGAACAACCGGTTAAACTATAGAAGGCGGACAAGTTAGCATATAGTAGATGCTACTTGCAATCTCAAAGTTGCGAACAGCAAGACGATAACTGAGAAGTTTTTCTTTTCGAGCAGATAGCGGTCTTAAGTACACAAATCCTTGTGCTGACAGCACAGAGATAATGCAAGCCAGTAACTACTTTGCACTTTGGAGCGAGTAGGCAATAAATCTGTGGCATAAGCAAATACCTCACAAAAGTTACTGTAAACACAATCTCTTAGTCGGTAAATTATAGTCGTGCGCTCTACACTTTAACCTGGGAATTTATAATACTTTTACAAAAACTATAGGTAATTTTGCACGGGTCGATACAGGAACATAAAAAACATGTCCAACCAACTCAATTATGCTATATATCTATTACGATTGCAGCCGGATGTTCAGGGCCACATACGACGGCAAGTACAAGTACCTGGACTGGGAGGGTCAGACCAAGTACTGCCGCTTCGCACCTGACGGATCCCAGCGTTTAGTGGGAGATGTAGATGGAGATGGAATCGACGACCTGGTTTGTCGCAGAGCTGACGGGTGAGAAAAAGCACTTTTTTTAATACTTTAGTCCGGGACTACTTAACTATATTGCAAAGGTCCAGTTACAAAAGTTTAAAATTTGCTTAGGTCTGTTATAACTCTCATGAAATATTTACAGTCATACAAAATGAATACAGTATAATTTGCAAATGTCCTTCCCTTCAACAGAAAATTCTCTACCGTTCCTAAGAACAGGATTTTAATGAACAGCAGCAATTGTTTGCCAAGAAAAAAAATCATCAAATCGCATTGCTAAGTAAATACTTAGACAGATAAGGTCCGGATTCCAGTTGAGTAGCCCTGCTTTAGTCCTTGTCAAATGGAAAATATCCGAAATGCTAGTCGGGTAGGTCAGGTAGCAAACTGATCAAGTCAGGTATATAATTGGATTTGAAAATATATTATATAATCAAGTTAAAAAAACGATTGCCCAAGGTTAGTAGAAAAAATAATCTGGGAATATGGATTTAGTTTTGTCTTAGTTCACCAGTGATTTTCGAAAGTTGCAATTGAAAACAAAAGCTTTATAATTTTTTGTAATGCTAATTTCGTTAGTCTTGATACCTATTTTTCAAAGGTAACTTGCCTATGTTATGGTTATAGAAAATACAACCGGTTCCAGACTAAACAAAAACACGTAGACCAAAATTTACGACATTTTGTCGTAAGACCCAAATACTTTAGCAATTTAAAAAGGTATCTTTAAAGGAGCTTAAATCAAAATGTGACCAGTCAATTTGCAATGTATTTACTAGAATTTGTCGTTACGATATAAATGTCTTATTTAAAGTACGCTATAAGACGTTTGGTTAACAACCTATGACCAGTCAACTTGTCATTAAACCTTATAAAAGTTAACCCCCTCATCGAATGCGATGTATCACTTATAAACAAGGCCATCCTAAATCACTAATCTAAACGCCTTCAGAACCGTGGAAGTGACCCTGTTCTTTCACGACCTGTTCCCGAATCTGATCGAGTGGACCGGGATGTTTCCCAAGTGCAAGGCACCAGACGTGGCCACACTCAAGGACATCAACGGCGACGGCAAAGTGGACATGATCTGCGGTGACAGCGACTACAACCGATTCCGGGAGGTCTACATGAACACCTATTAAACCTGCACCAGTTGCTTTGTGTGTGGAGAAAATATAATCCAGACTAAACATTGTTTCGAGTTTGTTGGCGGCGGTAGGTCGTCGTTTCGTCTTGTTTTTAAGGCCCCAGTTGAGTACTGAAATGTACGTTTAAGAGCATGTTGTTTAAGGGCGAAATACCATGTTCTGTGTTTTGGGATAAATGTAAAGTATATTTTTTTGTTGATTGTATAGCATTGACGTTGTCTGGTGTAAATAGTTACGTTATTTTTTTGCGCAATTTGTTACAAATAAAATGGCATTTACTTGCCTTAAAAACACGTTTATCTATACAGGTACACATTTATTTACAGGGAACACTTGCACAAAATAAAATAGAAAAAGCATGAAGGCATTGGGGGAGAAAAACAGAAACCTTAGAGTCAACAGACTAAAAAAATGAAAACAAACTTTCGTGCAATCATAAAAAATAATAATATGGGATGAACTCTTTTAGGATTAGTTCTTATTCTTTTAGGGAACCTAGCAAGTCTTCGAGACTTTGTTCACCAGTTATGTCGTCTTCCGGTGCTGGCAAAAGGTGGTTTCCACCTGTGTACTGCACCAATTCGTTGCCGCTTGGCTCAGGTAGTGCAACATCGTACATGTTCGGAGAAGGCGTTATATCAACAGAGTTGTTAAAAAGCTCCTGAATTAAGTCATAGTCGAACTTAATCTGTTCGTTTTTCGACAAGCGGTGTTGAATGTGGTTCAAATTGTTTTGGATCAGATCAATGTTCGAGTTTATGATATCAGGTGAAGGCGGGGTATCAGCAACCAGCGAAAGTTGGTTTTGAATTGGCGATTGAATAGAAACACGAGGTTGTGGCGGACTTTGCACAGTGCTTGAAATAGCGGGTTGTTCTGGTGATGGCTTGAGCAGACTGTCAATTAGGTCATTCACATTTGTGTCTGGATCAATGGTAGCAGCATTAGGCAAAAAAGTGTCGTGGTCTGCATTAACCCCATCATTGTTGTCAAGGTTAAACACAGAACTATCTCCAGCACTTAAAGGTGCCTCAGTGGTTATGTACTGGTTAGTGCTTGTATCTGCTTTTGACTGGTTGGCTGTATCGTCGACTTTATAAACGGGGTCAGAGACTGATGCCGTCGAAGGTTTAGATGAAGTCACTTCAGTGATTTGGGGGCCGTCGGACATGTCCAGAAACATGGGTGGGAGTGTGTTTTTCTGATCCTTTCTTGCATATTTGAAACTGGGAGCATCATCACCACCTCCTTCTATCATAAGTTGTAGAGGGCGCTTCGTACCGACACCATGGTGCTGCACCAGGCTGACAAGAAACTGAATAAGGCGGTTGACAACCTTTTGCTGGTGGGAGTGCTTTTGTCGTAGAGATACAACCTCCCTCCAAAGGTCCTCATTCTCTCTTCTCATGTCCGAAAGCTGGTGAGTAATGTCGCCCTGTACGTTTTTCATGTCTTGGACATCTTCGAGGACGTTGCTGAGATCTTCGACGCGGCTTGATTGAGCCACTTTGCGCTTGATAAGATGCAACAGGTCCATTTCGCCTCGCTTAAAATAGTGATGGAAAAACTCTATAGCCTCCTGTTGACTGACAAGTCCACCCTGTTGCAGAGAGGTCACTTTACGGAAGCCGTACATGTTCAGCTGGCGAACAAAGCTGGCAAACTTGTTGTGCTTGAAGTACTTGGGAAGGACTTGCTTGGAAAAGTTGGCCTGGTCTTTGACGATGAACGAGTTGCCGTCTTCACTCCACGACACAAAGCTGTGGTATTCCTCTTCATGCAGCAATGCCACCAGCTTTAGAAGGAACGTAGGCACCAGATTGGAATAACCGGGCGCGCTAACAAGGATTGGCGGCTTTTGCTGAAAAATAAAATGAAAAAATTGGATTATGTTGATAAAAAAATTATTAAATGGTTAAAAAATACTTGTATTTTACCTTCATTTCCATTTTGTTGGAAACAACAGACATGTTTCACAGGAATTTTATGTTAGATAAGGTCATAAAATGTTACTATTGTAAAAAAATATACCCTGGAAATATAGTAATACATTGTTTACAAACTATACCAAATCAATAACTGTTAAATGTATGTCAAAGTTGAAATAATTAAACCTCAATTAATAAAACAGTTTTAAACCTTTTTAGTAGTCATCGTGGTTCTATAGCTTGTGTTAAGCTTTTTAATTTTAATAATTTCACTAAACAAATACTACTTTAAACGTTAAAAATTTCTCAAAGTTACAACATGTTAAACATTAACGCTGTGAGGTGTATTTAACTAACGTAGACTTTGCTACATTTTGTAATTGACTTGACTTAACTCCTGGCTATCACGTTAATTTTTCTGTATGCATTACAAAAATTAATTATAACCTTCGCACTAAGCCCACAACACTACTAACTTGACAAGCTTAGACGACTAACTAACGTTTTTTTAGACAGCTGCAATTTAACTCCATTTTTGTCTCACAGGTATGACGCAATCCTGAGCACACATTACTTCCTCAGTTTAAAACTATTACTTTAATTCAGACGCCACTTACAATAACAATACTTTTCACCTCTAAAATTAACGAATATTTATTAAATACAATTATATTATATAATTTCCTGTTTCAGACAATTTCCTAAAACTTTTAAAACCTGTACGGCCATGGATAAATGTATCTCTTCTTTTATTTACAAAGTTATGCAAAACATGTGATAAACATCTGGACGTGAAGTTTGTCGCACTTAACCTATTTAATTTTGGAAAAGCACAGGCGCCTTGTGTATTTATGAGAAAGTCCAAGTGAAAAAGAAAATGTCGCTAATTTTTACACCAACGAATCAGGTTCGCCTGACAAACGTTGCCATCGTTCGTATGAAAAAGGGTGGGAAAAGGTTCGAAATTGCTTGCTACAAAAACAAGGTAATGTCCTGGCGAAACAAGACGGAGAAAGACATCGACGAAGTTTTACAAACTGACAGTGTTTTTACGAACGTTTCTAAGGGTCAAACGGCGAAAAAGCAGGATCTCCTTAAAGCTTTTGGAACCGAAAATCAGGCTGAAGTGTGTATTCAAATTTTGGCCAAAGGGGAATTACAGGTTTCCGAGAAAGAGCGAAGTGACCAACTGGAATCGACATACCGTGACATTGCCACCATTGTGGCCGACAAATGCGTTAACCCTGACACAAAACGTCCCTACACAGTAACAGTCATTGAAAGAGCAATGAAAGAAGACATCCACTACTCTGTGAATCCGAACCGAAATGCCAAGCAACAAGCCCTACAAGTTATAAAGCTGCTCAAGGAGAAAATTTCAATCAACAGAGCGGAAATGAGACTGCGCTTCTTTCTGCCTGGTAAAGATTCGAAGAAGATAAAAGAAAAACTCAAGGCTCTGATAAAAACAATTGAAAATGAGGAGTTTTCATCTGGGTTGGAAATGGTATGTCTTGTAGATCCCGGGTGTTATCGGGCAATTGACGAACTTGTGAGTCGCGAGACACGAGGAAAAGGAAAAGTGGAAGTCTTAAACCTCAAAGAGGTCGAGGAAAAGGAAGAAATGTTGTAATTTTTTTCAGATTTCTGTTTGCTGGCATGTTATTCTATTAAAGGAGATACAAAAACGAAAAATAAAAGTTATTCTATTTTAGAAGCATTTAAGTATGTTGAAAACTGTCAAAATAGAGTTTGAACTGTTTAGTTACTAAACAGCAAAATAACAAGCATAATAATTTTAAACTATATTAAAAAAGGTCTGTATTTCATAAATCAAATATCCACATAATTTATAATTCATAAAACGTATCTTTAAATTGATCAGTGGCAGTTAGGAAACATATTCTGTAATGTGAGAGACCAGGACAAAAAGGTTGTATTACTGATCTATTTATTTAAAAATAATCAGGCAATTAACTGTTGTACATTCTCAAACTATTACATACATCAGACCAATAGCAGAATATTATTTTTTGTACTAAATTTTAAAGTAATAAAGTATAAAATTCAAAACACAGCGAAAAATATAAAAACAAAGCACAACTTTAATCACAATTGATTTTTGATTATCAAGTGTATATGTGTCTCATTAAAATGATCAGATGCTGATTCCTTGTTTCCGATTGTTTTCTTGCATAGTTTGCACACAATGATGCTCTGCTTGTCGTGAACTGGCCTGTGGCTTGCCAGATTGTGCTTGAACATAAAACTCTTGGCACAAAGCTCACAAATGTAAGGCCGAAAGCCTTGATGGATTTTCCGGTGTCTGTAAAGTGCTTGTCTGAATACAAAATAAGTGTGTATTTAAAATTTTTAACCACTTTCCACAGTTGTGTAACAAAGGAGCATTAGGATTACAACTCGGACCAAAAAAAACTGTTTTATCTAGAGATAGACCCATTTCATTTTTTGAATCAATACCGATACCCGATTGTTATGTTTAGTCCAACCCATACCCGATACAGATTTCCGAATTTTTATTATTTACCTAAAATATGATCAAATTTTAATTGATTGACAATAAATCTAAATAAACTTTCAGTTTATCTACCTCAGGAGTTCTTAAACTGGGGTAGGGGGTCCGTGAACTAGTTTTAGGGGGTCCGCGAAGGCCAAATGGAAATGTTGGTATATATTTAGGAAGTAATCAGTTTTTCTAAGGAAAGAGTTTAATTAAAAATAAAACGTTTTTGCACTGAATGTCTCTATTTCTATTTTCCTTTTCACATTTTGTGGACCAAAAACTGCTGATTCTACAGTCTATGTGCATTGTGACGTCAATTCACGGCGTCATTTTATTAAATTTCTTGCTTACGGTGGTCCACGTGAAGCAAAAAAAAATTTGGGGGTCCGCGGTGAAAAAAAGTTTTTAAGAACCCCTGATCTACCTATATTTATTGAACTCTTTTTTGCACATTAACTTGGCATAACACTATAAACAACAAAAAAATTAAATTTACTTATACCAATATAACGGTAGAAGGAAAGTATCGGCTGATATTTATCTCCAGTTTTATCACAAACCTTTGTGTAAATGCCTTTCCACATTCAGTGCACAGAAAGGCTTTTTCGTTGCTGTGAGTCCTTATATGGTCCTCAAGGCTTTGTTCATTGCGGAAGGTTTTTCCACATTCCAGACAAAGCTCAGGCCTATCGCTGGTGTGAGTTTGCTCATGCGCTTTGAGTTGACTGATTACCTGAATGACATATTTTAACTGTTAAAGATTTTAATTTACTTCAAATGTTGACACAATTTGGGTGAAAATACTACAAAGAAACTAAGTATACTGTTGTAAACTTGTTTTTCCAGGAATGTTTTTTATTAAATGTACCAACGTTAAGATAAACCTATACAGAAAATCTTCATCATGGCCCTTAACAAATTTTACTATAGAAATTAAATAACCCCAACTAAATCTGTAAGATAATCTAAGAATTAAACAACACAACGAGGCACATTTAACACAAAAGTCCTTATGTACCTTGAATCCTTTTTCACAATATGTGCACTTGAATGGTCGTTCGCCATGGACCTTTTTAACATGTGTAACTTGGTCATTTTTTCTATCGAAAACCAGTCCACAAAATGCACAGGACCATGTTTTTTCAGCTTTCTCTCGCATTTTGGGCGATTTGTAGGCCTTGATCCGCACTTTTTGTGGTTTAAGTTTACTTTTCGACTTTCGCTTAAATTTCTGATGTGTGGTTTCATCATCAGTATCTTGAGAAGAAAATTCGCAAATAACTGTTGAAATGTCGCTTTCCAAATCAGAATCTGTGCTTGGCACATACTCTTTTTCAGAGTGATCAGCCCTGAAAAGTTATATTTAAGATAAAAGAAAGAAAAATAACTATTTGAACAAATAGAAAGATAAACTTGGCAAAAGCTTATAATTATGCTGTGTTAAAAAAACTTCAATAAAGTTTAACTGAAAAGTTTAGGCCACATGAGTCGCATAAAAGAGATAGGACAAGTATATACATAATTATCAGCAACAGATGCAAGGGGATTTTTATCTTGGCAAGCTTTTCCAAAATAAAATGTATTAAAAATGAAAATTAAACTTACTAAATTTATTCCAAACAAAAAAAATTTCAAAAAAATAATAGTCACCTTTTACTTTGTTCAAGGCTATCTTTAAAATCATTAGTAGGTTGAATCTTCTCTGGAATGTGCGCTATTTTTGGCCTTTGCTGTACAAAATCACCATTTTCAATTACCTCAACCTTTACCTCAGGGAAGCAATTTGATAAAGCTTTGCTTTTAACAGATTTTGCCAGCACTGCTGATGAAAGCATTTTGATGCGCAATTTGCACTTTTCAACGATCTATAAAAAAAGAAAAAAATCATTATTGTTCACAGGTTTTGTTTCCAGAAAGTATCTCAGAAAAACATTGCAAACAAGTGAACATCTGAATTTTTAAGCTTACGATGGATTGAATATTTATTCTCACCAGCTACATTATACAAAATGTGTACAAAAAGAATAAAAATATTAAATGTATATGATGAATAAACTATAGTGGCTAGATTGGAAGAAATACACTATTTTAACAAATAAAACAACAATTTTACAAATTAAATTACAAATATATATGCTTAAAAATAATTTTAAAACAAATTTAAGTGACATTATTAAATGAGACTATTTGCAAAATATTTAGTAATACCTCTTTGAAGTCGCACCATTCAGCTGCTTTCAAAATATCTTCTAAATCAAATTCAGTAACGTCATCCCAATTAAAATGGGCTGTGTAAAAATATGGCAAAAAAGCCTTAAAGATTTTCGGACTGAATGCATGAAGAACTACTTCCTTTAACTGACATCCTGCATTGTCTGAGTTAGCCTTCATTTCATCACAGAAAAAATCGTTCAATTTTTCTGACGCGGCAGCAAGAACGCAACTGTGAATGTGAAACCTTTCGTTCCCCACTACTGCCACAACGTCACAGAAAAGTTTTTGTTTTTGTTGCTGATATAAACTGGTAAATCGCCCTTGTAACAGACCTCGGTCATCACTACTCATTTTGCTGAAGAGTGCTTTTTTCGTTTACCTAGCATTGAATTGCTGCAAAGGAAATGCATGCTTTTCACAATAACTGTTTTTTTGTTTATTTTAGTGTCTGTATTAAGGTAGGGGGTGAATATGGCTGAATATTGGTATTTTTCGCTAAAAATTTGGGCGCTCTTTTACTTATGTACGTGAAAATCAATAAAAAAAAACTTTCTTCAAATGCTGCATACCACAACGCATATTGTTTGGGTTAGGGTGCGGGTTAGCGTTTGGTTGAGGGTGGGTCAAGTTATTATTAATAATAAACATAATATTACTTGACCCACCCTCACCCAAACGCTAACCCGCACCTTAACCCAAACAATATGCGTTGTGGTATGCGATATTATTTTGTTTTGTTTTTTGTATAACTTTTCACGTACATAAGTAAAAGAGCGCCAACATTTGTTTGCTCGATTCCTGGATAGCTAAAGCAAACACAAGGTTGTGTGAAAATTTAAACTTATTAGCGGCACAACTTTCGGAGAGATTACACTTTAAAACCTCAAAATTACCGAGGTTTTGTAGATTCAAAGTTTTGCTGATTTTGAGCAGAAAAGGGTAAATCCCCGACGACCGATTGCGATTATAAAAATATTAAAAATGATATATTGCTAAAGTCTACGTTATTCAAAGTAGTTTTAAAGTTTTTTTTACATATTTAACAGGTAATTGTTTAGGAGCATAATTGTGTTTTAGAAAACACACAAAAGTGTTTTATTGCAGGGAGTCGAACCGTTTGACTTTTCCGGTTCAGGTTCGGTTCGGGTTCAAGGATTTTTTCGGAATCCGGTTCAGTTCCGGTTTCGGTTTTCAGCATTTTAAAAGTTCCGGTTCAGCTCCGGTTCGACCATCGTTATTTCAAAACCGGTTCATAACGTTCCGGTTCAATATGTTTGCGTTAAATATAAAAATATGGGTCCATAAATGTAGAGAATAATCTTTGAATTGTAGGTCATTTAATCTAAGTTCCGTGACTTATTAAAAAAACAGCAACTCAATATTGAAATATCCAAATAATAAAAAATAAAAAATGAACGATATTTTTATTCAATATTCATATTTTTTCATAAAATTTCGAACTAACTTGACTCTGTAAAATAGAAGTTGTGACGTCATGCTGGAGCGAACCGCTTTTGTTTACAGGTTCGGGTTCGGTTAAGGTTCAGGTACTTTCAAATTATTCGGTTCAGTTCCGGTTCGGGTCCTTAAAATCTTATAAAAACCGGTTCAGGTTCGGTTACGGTTCGGAAAGAATTGACCCAAAACCGGTTCATAAAGTTCCGGTTCGGTTCCGGTTCGACTCCCTGTTTTATTGTCAGGAACAGATTTGTTGAACAGTTGCCTTTGATACAAAATGGTGTAAAAACTCGGCGGCGGAAGACAAGTTACGCTTACTATAATTTATTTCATAGAAAGCAAGGCAATGTATATTTTGTAAAACATTTGTAGTCTGACTGTGTTTCAATTTGTTTATCTTTCATGTTTATTCTCTTCCTTATACATAAGGAAAATTTGCGGGATGCTTGCTACTAAGTCCAAAATTAACACTGCTATGCCGATAGACTCAACGAGCGTTAATGTATAATGACAAATATATTTTGTTTCATTCATACAGTTAGATAAAATAATGTTTTCCAACCTTTTCACTTTTTTCCGTTCTAAATAAATCCCGTAATGATCAAATGTGTGATCATAATTGGAACACGTTAGGTTTAAAGCACAGCTTTCAGAGATTGACGCAGGAATGAAATAATTGCATTACAAATGAAATAAATTCGATTTGGCCACAAAACAAGCATGACGAGACCGTGTTATTAGTATTGATAGCGCGTAATTAAAACCAGGTGTTGTTTCTATGCTACGACCCGTACAATTCTCCAATCTCTACAGTTGGTCCACTCGTTGCTTGAAGTGGAAGTTTCTCGATGTCGCTATGCAAACAAGCCTAGTGGCCCTCTCAAATATGGCACCATGGTGATGCAACAGAACGTCTATTGTTTCGTCACTGAACATGCATCGATCCTGTGAGTTGTGTTGAGGGTGCTCAAAATGTTAAAGTATCATTTCGTCATTCGCGCCTTTCGTATACGTGGCCATAACTTGCTGGTGTATTCGATGTACAAGCCTATAAAGATACAACGCCAACAGGTGCAGACATAAAGAAAATATCGACCAGGATGGACGCTACAATTAAGGTTGCGGTTTGGGCGCTAATCGTTGTGCTAGTGGCCGGACAGTTCAGCGACATTTTGCAAGCAGGAATGATGGAGGCAGGAATTATTTCGAAGAAGATTGAAATAAGCGACGCGTGGTAAAATAATCTTATTTTATTAAATACCGTACACTGTTTTTAAAATTAAATTTCGCGATGCAATTGTATTAGGATTGCAAAAAATACTTTTTGATATGGAATAAATAGACCAAATGAGAATTCTTATTTCAAATATTAGTACACCTATGGTCAAACATGACAGGTAGTATTTATATTAATGTCACTTTACTGCCAAATTTGTGTTTTAAAGCCACTATTTAAATAAGTTGCTTTAATTTTGTTCTAATGTACCACACAGACGATTTTATTTTAGGGAGTTAGGCAAAGTACAATTTATATTGACGGCCCTAAATATAACGTATGGCCAAACACTTAATGAACAACGCAATATTTTACAAAATTACAATATTTAACACGTTACATCTTACACTAAAACCCTTAGTTAAAGTTAATTGAACCATTTATACAATTGTGCAGAACTTGAATCTGGTCATTCGAAGTCGCTTTTAGTTAACTCGTTTGTTTATTCAAATGTATTAGGAAATAACAAATACTGATTAGGAAATAACTATTAGCATTGGCGTATAATGAGTTTCTTCTTTAAACCTGTTGTAAAAAACGCCTGATGCTATGATATTTTTTATCCGTAGCAAATACAATATTTTTATTTTAGGGAAGTTAGGGAAGGTAAATTTATCTTGGCGGTCCTAATTATAACGTATGGCCAAAGATTAAACGAACAACGAAATATTTTGGAAAAAACAATATTTAACACGTTGAATCTGAAACAAAATCCCTAATAAAAGTTAATTGAAACATTTACAGCCTACAATTGTGCAGAAATTGAATCTGGCCATTCGAAGTTTAAGTCAATTCGTTTGTTTAATCACATGCATTAAAAAAATGCTCATTAGGAAATAACTATTAGTCTTGGCGAATGACCAGTTTCCTCTTTGGGCAATTGTTCTGAACAACGCCTCATACTTTCTGCTATTTTTATCCACAGCAAATACGACATGCTGCCGATTTGGTTCAAGGACGTCCTTAACTGCGAAAAACAGCCTAAAACGAAATCGGAAAAAGCCACCGAGACAAAAAAGAAGCTCGACTTGAAACTAGACCTGGGCGATGACTTGATGCAGCAGATCAAATTCGAGACAAGGGAGAAAACTTGCACCGAACAAATAGTCGACTATTTCAACAAGCTCTGGCTGCGTTTGAAGAGGCTACTTCTGCTTGAGAACATCACTATGCCGTGTCTTTTCGGCGACTGCGACATGGACAAGAAGATCAAGCTGGAAAAGCAGAAGTACGAGAATCTGCTCGGTAGGAAGGTGGACGCCAGAGAGCCGGACCAACATGTGGAAACTCAAATTAAAAAACCGGACACGATTGAAACCAAAAGGAAGCCGGACTTGTGAAATGAACAGAGTGTGACGATTATGTCTCGCTATTACCAGCTCCTGTCCAAGTAGCTGTATGCGTCTATTTAAAAGGGTCGAGGCGCGATTAGCATCCTTAAAATTGATATGCTAACGTTTTCGGCCTTTACTATACATTCTGCTAACCTTGACCTGTTAAATCACATTTTGTGATTTTAATTTGAAGAGCCCTCGCCGCTTAGCAATAGGCCTATTTTCCCTTCTCTGTTCCCCTTTGCAGATTACCATGCCCACTATAAAACACTGGAAACACGACATTTTTTTAATACGCTAGATTAGACCAAAATAGCTGCCTTAACAATTTACAAGTTCTTTGTTGTACAAATCAATTTGTTCGGGTAGGGCACAATTTACAATATATAATTTAGTACCATAATAGTATAGCTTCTGCCTTTTCCACTTTTACTTGTTTTAACAAATGGTGTTGGTTTTGTGAGCCAAACGTTTTCTGTGATAAGCTTCTTTTCGTATAGCCAATACCATTTGTATCTACAAAGGCAAATTTTTTTGTACTCTCCCTATGGCCAGCAGCTATCCTTAGCTGTGTTTTCTGTTACTATTTTCGTTTGTATTAGTTTTATATTACCTTGAACGCAATAAAAAAATAAAAATGTTACTGTCTTAACGTAATGACATATAGAAGTTATTAAATATAGTATATAAACTACCAAATGACATCCCCTAAGGGCCTATGGTATGGCTGACTCAAATTTAATAAAACACTGCAACAACCCTTTAAAATAACACTACTAATGAGACAAAGTTTTTCATTGAAAACAGGGAGAGCAATTCCCGTAAATAAAGTAAGATAAGTATGCTACAGGTAAGTTAATTTAAGTAACGTGTGTACTAAATATAGATTAGGCAATGACTTAGGTAAGGAAAAGAATAAATAAAAATTACATCGGAAAAAAGTTATTTAACATTGACTGTCGAAGTTTAGTATAAACGATGACTCATGGTTCATGTGATTATTGTTAATAGATAAATTTATCAGCTATTTTTGTTAAAAAGCTCATTAAACGAATCTGAATATTTTACGAAACTACTAGCTTCGTGGCAAGTAAAATATTTTTTTTGTGGAATATACATACTTTAACGTTAAAACGTATAATTGAGTAGTATTTTTACAAGAAGCAAAATTGCTTGATTCCACCAAGGTTAGAAACTTGTAAAACAAGTTTCACAAATCAGTGGTAAGTGGCGAGACATGTTCAAGCGATAATGAAAGGTCCGATGCTACTCAGCTTTAATTTCTCCATCTGAAGACTTCGCCTTTTTCGAACTGGACTGCAGGCCTGCGAATACAATATTTAGTCCAGGAATATGACAAAAAGATTTAAATTGCTACAAATTTTTCAGTCTTGAATACAAATTACGGATTTTGTTTAGCAGTGTTGTTGAGTCTTTTTTAAATAAATTACGTCCAAGTCAGGTCATTTGAATAAGTTGAAAAAGGCAAGTCCCCCATATTAAACTTATTAAATCAAGTCATTGACATAAAAATAAAACATTAAAGCATATAAAATCTACTTAGTGGAAACCCATAACTTTAACCCAAGTCAATTGACACGATGATTTAAAAGCAATTAAGTCATTTGAGTAAAAGACTTTCTCAACCAAAGTCGGGTCATTTCGTCCAAAAGACTTTTAACCAAATCAAGTCTTTTTTTCACTTAGGCCAAGTCAGCCACTGAGCTCAAGTCATTACAACATTGTTGTTTAGTAAAATTATCACCTGGCAAGAGCAGGACTCGGCGGCAGGATTGCACACTTTGGTTTCGCAGTGAAGGTAGAAGAGTTGCTGGGAAGAGTCTAGAGCGCTCCACTCAAACATCACGAATGAGAATCTGGCTTCGGTCGAAAGGCAGTTTTCCTCCACCAAGTTTGCACCAGATAAACCCAAGGCGTCCATAGCAGGACAACTGAATCAAAAAGGCATAGAACCCATAAGGCTTCATACTTAAGGGATTAAGTTTATTACAAAAAACGTTCACTAACTTAATTGCTCTCAAGACATTCTCAATATTTTTATATATAACAATATTCCTTTTTATTTTCAGTACCGGTAACCCAAAAAAATCATTATACTAAAAAATCATTACGTTAAAGTTAGGCGATCTGTGCCGCCAATTTTGTAATGTACTTTCATACCAATTAGATACCGTTGTTTAAAACGCATTCATTTTGACAAATATTATCTACCACGGGTTAATAATAACTTTTTGTTGGCGGACCTTTGTCAGTGGACTGTGCGTCAATTTTGTCCCGTACAAACTGTTTTTCACGGACGAAGAAACTTACAAATTAAGCCCGGAAATTAGCAGGCAGTTAGTCTTATTGAGATGGCAACGGTTAATGATTCCCAGTTTAATATTTACCTGTCAGTCAGTACTTTGTATTGTATTGCGTCGCCAGGATTAGAAGATGGGGTTAACCAGCAATTGATGGCCTGCAAAAAAGGTTGGCCCTGTTTACAAACATGTCATTCAGTTATATCTTTGCTTCTAAGATTAAATAAAATAGAGGGGGCGTCGCAGTGTATATATATTTTACGTAGCCAAACCAAAAGAATAGGCGATTGGACTTGCCAATACCGTATGGCAATATAATGCACATCCAATATAATATACGGAACCTTTATTTTCTACTGCACGCCATCTCATTTTTGTTGCGATTTGTAGTGCAGCAAGTTTCGATTTTTAGTGTATTTTTTACTTAAGTGCAATGTGCGTTGTCTTAATCTGGATTGTAACTATTCACCAGTCAGCCATTTCTAAAAAAATGACAACCTGGAATCAATATTAGTCATTGGGAATTAAAGATTACATCCATGGGCTCACAGTGTAAGAAATAACTTAAAAAGTGTTCTGTTACTGATTGAGTGCAACAAACAATTTGTTCACCTGCAAAACTACTCCATATATTTGAACTGTGCTCATCTTAACATAAACCCTGTAACCAGCGCTTATTGCAGCAGGTTGTGATCCAGTTATTGCTTGGGTGTAAGATGAGTCGCTGTATGCAGCCATGGTCAGCTCCTGATTCGAAGTTCCTTTAATTGGGTTCGTTTCGATAAGGCACCTGAAATATGATCGATACAGTGGGTTTAAGTTAGTTTAAAAGTTCAGTTATACATCTTGTTGTGACAGACAGTGCATAGCCAAGGAATAACCAACATAAATCAATTGGCCGAAGAGGTTTTACTTGCAAAAAGGCATTTATCGTATTATGAATAGAAGACCGCTATAAGATTTAAATTTGCTCATCTTATATATTTTTTGCAATAAAACAATTATAACCTGCAAACTTTTAGTTTAATGGAAAAATAACAATATACAAAAACCTGGTGATTGCGTCTAGTTAACCTTAAATATTTAAACAGTAGGAAGTCTAACAACTTAAGTTACAAATCAGCATTTAAGAAAAGTATCATTAAAAAATTGCCACCTCAAGTAGTCAAAAGACCGCACACGTTAAAAATCCTTTATTAAATAGTTTTGCGTATTCATAGTGTTATAGATCCACCCGAGCTTGTTGACAGCTTGCAGCAAATCTTGTAAAGTGTTGTTGAAGGTGCACGAAAAGTCGATTGAAATTCTCGGCGGAGATCGAACGATTAACCTGCTTTTACCAACCGAAGCTTTCTTAATTGACACCAGGCGATGAGTGAAGGTCGTTGTGGTTTCCGTTTTCTAGTAAAGATAACATATACGAAGTGTAAAGTTTGAATGTTAGAGTGCGTAAAACGTATTCTACTAAATTTTTATGCATAATTTGCTGTAAACAAGTGATTTTGATCTAAACAAGTCATTTTGAAATGACTTAAGACCCAGCCAAATCATTTGTTAAATAACTTAAGTTTACTCTCTTAAAAAAATAACAAGTCAAGTCCCAGTAAAATTATAGTAATCAGTTGCCCATGCTGAGTCCCAGTCAAGTCATATAAGTCGAGCAAGTCAACTCCAAGTCAAATTACTGATTTCAAAAAACGATAACAATTAAAATAGGTAAACTTGTCCGATTATGAGAAATAACTCCAAGTCAAGTCATTTTGTCCTAAAGTCTAAATTTATTCTTCAAAATGTTTATGTATAATTTGCAGTGTTGTAAACAAGTTATTTTGAACACAGTCAAGTCATTTGTGCAATAACTTAACTTAAATAACATGTGAAGTCGCAGTCCAAATTTTCAATTGCCCTTTAAAACCTAGTTAGCCCAGTAAAATCAACTCTAAGGCACTCATATTTAAATAAATCGATAAACTTTAGAATAGGTAAAAAGAAATAGATAAAATCCTATTATGAGCAATAAATTAAAGTAAGGAAAGTTTATTTTAAGTGCACTTAAGCCAAGTCATTGACTTAAATCATTAAAATAATGTTAAGTCGGTATTAGTAAATCTAAATAGCCTCTTGTGTACAACTAGGCTTACTAAATAGCTGTTTTGTGAGTCGAAGAGAATTACAAAATTCAAAACTATCCATCATACCGTGATTCTGCTCCCGCAAATCTTAGTAGCGAGAAGATTCGAGATAACGATTCTTCCTCTGTGTGGGCTCATTGTGACGTAGGGGTCGCGACGCATTTTGCACTCTCGCGGAACGCCACTGATCTGTGACGAAACAAAGCATGTAAAAAGTGACTAGTGAAGGACATAAATGACAAGACTAGTACACCGAAAAGCCATCGCAGACTCGTCGAATCTTTCGATCTATGATGCAAGCAAGGTAAGCCAGAAAAATAACTTGTCTGGGTGAGATTCGAACTCACGACCTTCGATCATACCGGGACCGACGCTTTACCAATTGAGCTGCACAGGCACATATGTGTGTGTGTCTTTCATATCAAAGACTAAGTTTACCTTGTTCAATGGGCTGTGCGTGAAATTTGTTCCGTACAAAACCAGATGCTTGAGTTTGTATCCTCGGACAAAGAGTGGACACAGATCCAAGCTAGAATAATATTGCACAACTTGTATGTGGCAAAAGCTTTTTGAAAGCTTCTTAAATTACCCTATTTGTCTAAAATTGGGCTATATTTATGAAGTCTAGATTTATGACTTTATGCAAGTTACCTTATAGAAGCGTGTATTCCACATTCCACTTCGATGTTGAGTTCTTTCTTTAAATCAGTTGTCGAATCCCACTTTTTGCTGTTGTTGAACGAACTACAGTCTAAATTGACAACGTGAGACACAACACTAGTTTTAATCCAGGGTTAGGGTTGAAATTAGACCGAAATGATTCGGATAAAAGATGACTTAGTCAATGTATGGAGTCTGTGAACTGTGTTGTTTTGCCCGCATACTATACAGCGTCCAATGCGGCCATGTTATTTGTTAATAACAAGACAAATAGATCTGCAGCTGTTAGGTAATTCTATTAAGTCATTTTGAAATAACCTGTCCAAGTCAAAAAAAAGTGACAAAGTCAAGTCTCAGTCAAGTCATTATTAGAGCAAGTTTATGTTAAAAGAAACAGTTAGTTTGACCCAATTCATTCGACTCAATGACTCAAGTCTAAGTCAAGAAGTAATTTTACCGAAATTAAGTCAAGTCAAGTCATTTGAAAACAGTAATTTAAGTGCACTAGAGTTACGTCATTTAACTTAGGCCTAAATCATTTAACCATAAATTTTAATTAGATCAATTAAAAACAATCCTCGCGATATTTCCAATATTTAAGAAGTCACTTGTTGTATCCAAATTGCTGGTTATTTTGACCTTACATATTTAAATTTTGTATGTTGCTGGTTAATTCCTGTGATTTGCATTGCAATTTCCTCTTAAAACACGTTTTAATAAAAAAACAAAACAGAAAGTGAATTTCTGTGGAAATAAATACATCCTCTTTAACCTGGCATCCTGGACGGCCGGGGTCCACTGCTCACGCTACCCCCCGGCGAATCACTTATGACGTCACAGTTAGGTGAGGAGTAGTTTCTGTCGCAGAAGCAGTTTCCAAGGTCGTCGCAAGTCTGGCGATAAAAAACAAAATAGTGCAAGGGAAACAAAATAGTGTAAGTCATAAAAAAATTGTAAAGATGATTTCTAAAACAAACAGTTTTTGACAAGTACTATAAACATGATTTATGGCTCACTATGAAAATGGTGCCTCATAGTTAATATCGTTAAAGTTAGAACTTGTGGCTCGACAGTTAATGTTTTTCGCTAAAAGCGTGTTTGCTGGTAAGGTGTTGCCAATACAAGGACTGTATAGAAAAATGAACTCTGTAACGTCACAACTATCAGAAATATTGTCCAAAAATAAAATCGGCGCGCTCACCTTGCTCATGTTATATTTTAGAGATGCTGCTTTTCAACGTTTTTTCGATGTCCCTGACTTCTTAAATTGCATATTTACTTTAGGGCACCCAAAAAGTGTGTGGAAACCATTATTAAAATGGTCTACGCATATGACTTACCCCGTGGGTTGTGTTGCACATATTCGCGCATACATCTGGCAACCTCGGACCACACAATCCTTGCTGACATTGCTGCAAAATATAAAGCCATATGTTACTTTACTCTTCGTGTGTTAGATCACACGTGGCAGTGGGTACTGAGCCAGACGTGGACAAACTGCGGCTCTTTGACTTGAGTTTAGTTGCTCTTTTATGACCGTAAAGTTTAGGAGTAAAGTAAAAAGTGACCTAACACTGAAATTAAAAAACAAGGGGCTTCACAAACTGTTGACAAACTGTATTTTTAAGCGGAGTGGATTTCTCACAACCGTGCTTCATCAGGTTAGAATAGGATTCTTACTTCTCACAGATTTTGATTCTTACTCTTACTCTGACCTGATGAAGCACGGTTGTGTGAAAGCTCGTCAACTGACAAAAATGTAATTTGTCAACAGTGCCATTTATTCTTAGTTTTTGAATAAGAAAAATACGGCAATGTTTTTAATAACGAATGTTATTGTGACAAATGGACGCCGTATTAAGCTAGTTTACCCTGATATGAAACATTGTAGTGTTTGTACTTCAAATAACCAAAACACAACGATGTTCTGCTCTTCACATGGCTTTAAAGAACGTTAATAATTTCCATTCGTTTCCATGTTTTTTTTTAATTCTACGTGGCTTCCAGATCCCACTCTCGCGTGGTTGGATAAAAATAAACTTTTATGCGGCTCTTTAACCTCACGAATTTCAGTATTCAGCTGTCGGGCAGCCAAAAATGTCCAGCCCTGCCCTATAGTATTGTTGAGTAATTTTACTTTCGACAGGGTTGGATTTTGGCCGCTACACCTGACCTAACCAATGCAAGTCGAATAATTTTTTAAAAAATAGAAGAACCACCTAGGACATTAAGCTTTAAAAATCATAAGTATTATTTGAAATACGGCGATTACAGGTTGAGCAACATATGTCATGCAGGCAACTATTTTCTTTAACTAAAAGCAGGACTTCTTAAACTGGCGTCCATTGACTCCCTCGGGGTACGTGAACTAGTTTTAGGGGGTCAATGACACCCTTATTGAAACATTAGTGTAAATTTAAAATGTAATCATTTTTTTAAAGAGTTTTATTAAAAATAAAATGTTTTTGCACTGAATGTATATTTAAACTTCATAGCGCTTTCACAATTTTTTGACTGGAAACAGCAGATTTTTAAAGTATATTTGTATTGTGATATCAATTTATGACGTCGTCTCTAAAATTCCTTGCCTACACTGGTCAACGCAAAGCAAAATCATTTTTTAGAGGTCTGTGGTAAAAAAGTTTAAGAGACCCTAATTTATAACTCGTCGAGGTCACTTACTCCAGATGTTCCGCACAGGGATCCCTCGCTGACGTAATAATCTGGTGACGTCACACCGAAGAAGCAGGTGCGATTCACGCCCATCGCGTCCACGTATCTCGTCAGGTAGAACTTTATGTCTGAATTGGAAAAAATCCGTTCTTTCGAAATGTTGTCGCAAAATATTCGCCCGCACTCGGCGTCGCTGCAAGGAAACAGGCATTGTTTTACAGCAGTGATTCCCAAACTGTGTACCGCGGTACACTAGTGTGCCTCAAAGATTTTGAAGTATGCCGCGAAACTTTTTGCAATTTCGGAAAAGAGAGTAATTTGTATTACCAATAGGCATACACACAAGCATTTTAGACTTAAATACGCACTATTCATTACAAATTACTAATTTTGAGACACTTACATATAGTTTGTCGTGTGTTAAGGGTGATTGTAAAATTACTCTTTTGTTGTTCTGGTAAAAGGGTGCCGCGAAATATTTAAGATTTTTTAGTGTGCCGCGAGCTAAAAAAGTTTTGTTTTAAAGTGTTGTAAACTTTAGGATGAATTAAATTCCATTCAAATCCTTTTTTTATAAATTAAGTACAAGTCAAGTTTGTCTGAATCAATAAACAGTCAATTCTAAGTTATATCCTTGTTTAAAATTAAACTTGAACTTTTAAAATTGGTATTCCGATTATGAGCTATAACTGAACTAACAAATAACACAAAGCTCAACATTATAGCAAGCTTATTATTTTACAATGCACAAATTTCACACTTAACACAGCTAACTGAGCAAGGAAATTCAGCAGTATAAGAGTGTTTTGTAGTTAAACTTACGAAAAAGTTGGACAAGGTTTGAAGGCATTTCCAGGCAGAGTTCCGCAGTTCCCAAACATATCGGTCCTGAAGTTCAGGAACGTGCACCTCGGTTCGCCGACAGTTGCGCCTGTAACAAAACAAAGAATAACACTGCTTTATTTCGAAATTATACAACGCAAAGCTTTTACAACAGGTTATTGATCTTTTCTTGTTGGCTAATCTAGTTTATAGCGTTGAGACCTCGGATGCCTTCGTTTATTCAGGATTATAGTGCAGGAAAGACCAAACTAGAAAAAAACATAAAGCCTGCGGTGAGTGTAGCGTATTTTACAACTAATTTTTACGCTGCATAGAAAAAAAAAGGAATATATTAAGTATATTAATATAAATTCTTCAACATATAGTACATTCTCATGGTAAAACGTTTGGCCAGTTAACTGGTTGATCAAAATACTCCTTACACCGGAAAATTGATTTGTCACATAAATCGTCACATTCAATGTAAGATGCACAATGCACACACGGTCACACATATGTATGTTAACAACTGTGATCTAGTCCTTCGGAAGCTGCTTTTTGACCAACGATTACGGCTTACATATCATAGTACACTGATAGCCATTGCTGACTAACCCAGTGGTTCACACTTTTTTTTTCTTTCGTGGCCTATTTACGTTGCAAAAAAATCTGTGGCCAAATAGTTTTATGTAAGAAAAAAATGTAAAATAGGTTTACAACAAAACACAGCAGGACATATTTAAAAACAGATTATTTATTCAATTGTGCATTAGTGAGATACTTGCAGCCGAACAATGAATTTACATTCCTTTTTAATTCCTCCATAAGTCATTATTTCTGTAAAATTAAATATAGTGACAAAAATGAAACTAAATTTAGCGTTTTTAAATTGGTCTGTGGCCCACCTCAAAGGTTATTACGGCCAACCAGTGAGCCATGGCCCACTGGTTGAAAACCGCTGGGCTAACCGATTCTGTCCATCAATGGTGCAAGCAGGGCAGGCTAGAAAACAACTATAGCCTGCAGTGAGGTTCGAACTCACGACCTCCGGCCATACCGGGCGTTTGCAGTATATGTCTCAGATACAAAGACATTGGAAACAGCAAACGAAGGCAGATTACGGCAGTGTTCATTTACAACTTACCTATGCCAAATAGTAACTTGCATTGTCGTTGTCTGTTCAGGCAGTAACCGTTTTTGCATGTTCCGCTGTCTGCTTTGCACAGCACCCCATCTTTCTTCGTACGGTCATCGGGGCACTAAATTAACGGCAAGTATTCTCAAGACTCTATAACGCAAAAGGTAAGCAACTGCACTAAAGAACGGCGTAAGTTTTTTCACTGATGGCTGTTACGAGAATGCTATAAATGGCGTATTTTAAAAATTGTGCTAAACGTAAAATCAATCCAAAACGATTTTGAAGTCATAAGTATTATTTTTTAAGAGCTAAAATAACACTGAGTTGTCATTGAATTTAAATTTGTACTCGCCAGTCTGGCGAGTGTCAATCAATTAGCACACGTCTATAGGCGAAATAAGTCTCGCAAAAAACGAGACGTCGTATGTGATTTCAGCGCAGATGTTTAAAAATGTTTTTTTTTAGTAAATGTTTTAACTATTGATTTAATAATTGCAGTGTGTTTTACATGGTTCTACTATGGTCGGCCTACCGACTATTAATTGCGTAGTTTTCGTTTACCAGATTCTTGTCTAATTCGGTGTTTTTTAGTTGAGCAAGCGCGGACCTGAGCGATTTACGAAACAGTGCTTAACATAATTTGTTGCAGTATGACAAATTTGTTTAAATTCGGCTGATAACATCATGTGCTTAACTTAACTGATTTTAAATGATACGGTGCTGGGAGTCACCGTATTGTCATACTCAAAGATTGCGCGGCCTAAATGTGTAAAGCGCTATTTATAAACAAGTTGTTTTTTACCGTCGAATGGTCTCGGTATAAATGAACATATTTAAGTTGAATTTTCGTGAATAAAAAACACCAAATTGACTTAGAGCATTTAGGACTGAACGTTCACCGTGAGGTTGGTTCCGTCGCAGTACTCGGGAAGGTCGCAGTCAAGGTCACAGAGTTGCCTGCACGTGGTGCCGGGAGGTGATGGCTTGCAAGTTTTCTGGTCGCAACAAGCTTCCCCGTCGCACTTGGCGAAATCCCACAGCCGGCAAGTGTGCGGGTTGCAGCACAAACTGTGTGTGGGTGTAGAAATTTATAAATTTAATATCCAGTAAGAAAATTAGTTTTAGTTTTCTGCAACAGGTCTCATATGTAAACAGATTTAAAATACATATTCTCGTGTTTTTGTTGGAAATTCTGACCTGTTTCTACAACTTTTCTGCAATTTGCAAAGTAGCATTTAGTAGTGGTTTCAACTATAAATACTCAATTAACCCTTGACGAAAAGTAAGAAAAACTGCAGCGCTTCCAGTAATGCCATTTGGCTTAAAATCGGTTCTATGTGGACTGAGCTTAAAAAATTATTTTAATGAAAATATTTATTCGGTTCTTTATATATTTAACTACAAGAAAGTTGTGCTAAATGAAATCGAGTTCATCACCAAACAACTGCAAGTGCTCTTTTTAAAATAAACTCTATACATGAACTTACCGTAATTTAAGTTTCGCAACTTACCTTGTACATTGAGTGCTTGTTCCGCAATCACATTCTTCGCCAGGTTCCACGAAGCCGTTACCACATCTAGTGTTGCGCAATAATAACGACGGGCCCGGTTTGTTTAGGAGACAGTGCCCAGTGCTGAGAGCCATCTCCTCGTTCGCCTCTTTCTTGCTGCAGTTCGAGAACCGCGGGTAGCCACTAAAAACACTTGAACTGTAGCTTATATGTATAGTGGAAAGAGTGCACATCACGCTGTTTAACAATAAAATGTAAAAATGTGAAGCATGTTTAGTGTGCAGTGTTGTAAACAAGCCATTTTGAAATGACATAAGTCGACCTCAAGTCATTTGTAAAATAAAAGTCCAAGTCAAGCCTTTGTGAACAAATAACAAGTCAATTCTCAGTCAAGTCATAATTAAAGCAATTCAATTCTAAGTCAAGTCCTTGTTATAAAAATTACACGTTAAGCTATTAAAATTGGGTAAACTTGTCCGATTATGAGCAATACCTTAACTAATACATATTCAAAGGGCAATAGATGGCAAGCATCTTGTTCTATATGACTTGGATAAATAACCCAATTTTACGAAAAAAATGCCTAATGAAAACACTTACTTTTAACCCAAGTCATTTGTCTAAAAAACTTAAGTCAAGTCATGTCATTGACTTAAGTCATTCCAACACTGTTAGTGTGTTCTTCGCCTTTTCGGAATGTGAAACAGTCTGTTAAAAAACAATATCGCAAAATCACCGCGCTAGACAAGTTAGCAGGACCTTTTAATTGCGATCTGCACATATAGAAGCATATATAGGTTAAATAAAATTAAATAGCATTTTTAGGTATTACTCGCCAGCAAGTTTGAGCCTTAAAAGTTCCTATGTGCCATGCGATTTGAACTCACCGCCATCTTTCATATGAGATTGCGTTCGAAACCCCCTTTGTTAGCAATCAAAAGTAATAAAACAAAAATTCGGTATACGAGCGGTTACTGCTTAGTTGTTTGTTAAATTTTATTGCAAAATAATTGGCAGAAAACGTTTTTAGATTTTATTTTGCTTTGCCGATGTGTTCTTTTTGTGTTCACTTCTCTCGTTAGCAGGGTTGTAATGTTACTATTTTCAAATAAATTTACTTAAATTAAGTCGGTTTGTTGAATGACTTGACTTTGACTTAAGTCATTTTGTAAAATGTTTCACATTTTCTGATATTATTAATCTATTAGTCTAAATTTGTGAACGTAAAGCATTAGGCTTATTTTTTCATTTTTTAGTTGAGTTATTTTGTTCACATACGGAAAAGTTTACCAATTTTACTGGTTTAACGTTTAACTTTTATGTCAATGACTCGTCTACTTGAAGTTGACTTGCTCTCGAAATGACTTGACTGGGACTTGACTTGGGCAATTGATGACTAGGACTGGGACTTGTTAGTTTAAAAAAAACTTACTTGGACTTAAGTTGTTTATTAGTGACCCGACTGGGACTTAAAATATTTCAAACTGACTTGTTTACAACATTGCGCGTTACCCTATCAGAGCGTTCATGAAGCACTTAGAACTCCCGTCGCAGAAACAAGTGGGAGGAACTTTGTCTTCGATCTGCGGTATGTCTTGATCGTGAGTCAATCCCAGAACGTGGCCGACTTCGTGGACCAGTACGAAGGTCGTGATATATTCGACGTTCCTGCCGCTTTTCTTGACCTTAGGAAGCAATTAAAGATCGAATGAAGTAAGTGTACATGCGCGATTGTGCGTGTGTAGCAGTGTTGTAATGACTTAAGTCAATGACTTGACTTAAGTGCACTCAAGTCACTGTTTTTAAATGACTTGACTTGACTTGAGTCTTTTGGGCAAATGACTTGACTTGACTTAAGTCATTTGGACAAATGACTTGGGTTAAAATAAATTGTTTTAATTAAGCAATTAATTATAAAATTGTGTTATTTAGCCCAATCTTTGCACTTAAAAGAATTTGCTTGTTATAGGCTGCTTTTATGTTATTTTTGACTTGAGTTGCTCATAATAATCGGAGGAGTTGCCGGTTTTCATAATTTAAAGTTTTTTGACAAGGGCTGGACTTGAAGTTGACTTGCTCTAATTATGACTTGACTGGGACTTGACTTGCGCAACCGATGACTTGGATTAGGACTTGACTTGTTATTTATTCAAAAAGCCTGACTTGTACTTAAGTTATTTTACGAATGACTTTACTGGGACTTAAGTCATTTAAAAATGACTTGTTTAGAACACTGGTGTTTAGTCTAATTTGGCTGCAACAGGCACTAAACCAGTGGTTCTCGACCTTTTTAGCTTACGGACCGGTAAAGTTTTAAAACAAATTTTGCGGACCGGTGGATCTTCAAAAATCGAAGTCAACCCTAAATGTAATTACGACAAAGGTATGCAATTTTAAAGCAAATAATTAAAACTTCAATTTAATGAGCAATTTGCTGCTATCTTTTTGATATCATACGTGTTATATGTGGTTCTATTAAAGTTTTTCATATACAACTGGTCAACGAGTTGTAGCCTAGAAATTGAGATATAACATAGTAATATATTTGATGGACCGGTAGAAAAGTTGTCCGCGGACCGGCGGTTGAGAACCAGTGCGCTAAATAGAATTCACATCTACATTTCTGAGCGCTTTCTACTGCTATAGAAAACATGGATTTTGTCATTTTACACTACGCAAAGCACCTACCTAAGGCATTTAGCAATACTTCTGAGGTAGTTTAATGTAAAGTATAGACACTAATCCAATCAATGGTTATATAAACGAATAAAGTTCAAGGTGGGCCATGCCTGGACTAGAGCAATAGTTTTTTGTTGGATTCCTGCTAACCACTAAATAGGGATATTTGGACATATATAAATTATTTTTACAGCGATTTAAAATGCAATGAGGGGAAGCTCAATTTTTTTACTTTTTTAAACTGTATAATTAAAATCAAACAGGTTCTTTAGGACAAGTAAATGAGATATTCAATAACATGACAGGCCAGTTCATTAGAAAGAAAAACTGAAACAACATTAGGTAAAATAAGCCAATTGAACGTTAGTTTTATTGTTAGATTTAAAAAGAAAATCGCCCCAAACAGGTTACCAAGTCGAGTCAAGATGTTAAACCAATGATTCTCAACCTTTTATGGCAATTTACAACGTGTAGAAAAATGTAATTTAATATATATTTTTAAATTGTACACAAATAATTTTATCAAAAAGCTTAAAATTTTGCCAAAATAAGATTCATGAAAATTTGTAAATACTTATCGGCAACCTTGAGCATTACAAATGGCACACCAGGGCGTCGCGGCACCCCGGCTAAGAACCACTGCATTAAACTGTCGCTATTGATTAAATAGATCACGGAGCACTTGTATACAAACAAACGTATCTTAGCATCCCACTTACGGTCGAGTAGCACGAAGCCCACGGCTGGCACATGCTCGAAAGTTTCGCCACTCCAACAGTCGTGTAATTTCCGTTAGTTATTCCATCACCGTAAGTGAGCAAAATCGAGAGGTCAGAGTTTTTCCAGATTGGATTCGAAGATGCGTTGTTGACCTGAGACGATCGGTAGACCGCGAATTCATCCAGAGCCTGAAGAAAAAGTTTGAGAACTTTGTCATCAATTCAAATTTTGCAGATTCGCAGTTTCAAGTTTTGCAGATTCGCAACTTGAAGTACACTTAAGTCACTGTGTTCAAATAACTTGTTTTGACTTAAGTCTTTTGACCCTAATGACTTGATTTGACTTGAGTCTTTTGGACAAATAACTTGGCTTGGACTTCAGTCATTATGTCAAATATTTTGGTATTAAATTAAGTGTTTTTCATTTAAAATGTATCACAAGTTTGCACATTAAACAATTTCATTGCTGCATATTGCGTTTGTGTTATTTTTCAGTTAAATTGTTGCTCAAAATCAGACTAGTTTACCAATTTTAATGGTTTACCTTTCATGTCAGTGATATGACTTTAAATTGACCTGATCTCGTAATGACTTGGGCAACCAATGATTTGGACTGGAACTTGTTATTTTTGCAAAAGACTTGACTTGGACTGAAGTTATTTTTCAAATGACTTGACTGGGACTGCAGTCACATCAAAATGACTTTTTTACAACACTGCAGATTCTAGTACGCATAATCAGGATCAACACAATATTCCAACATTTTCATGATCAATATGTTATTCCAAACAAGGACAAAACCATTTTATTAGTCCACTTATCTGTGTGGTGCCAACACTTTTTGGCTCCTGGCAAACAATAGAAAACGCAACTATAGGCTAGATTGCAGCATCCCTACCAGCATTGCTTTAAGAGGTTAACTGTAATGTTACAATACAACAGTATTGTATACTAGCCTACCTATTTTAAAATTACTTAAATCCTAGTAAAGCCTTTTGCAAAATTACTTGTCCAAGTTAAGTGATTTTTTTTAAGTACCAAGTCGAGTTCCAGTTCAAGTCATATTTTTGTCAAGTTTTTTTTTTCTTTTTTTTCCAGTCCACGTCACAGTTACCACAGGCAAGTTTAAGTCAAGTCGTCCATTCCAAATTAAGTCATGGGCATCAAAATAAATTTGATCAATAAAATTATTAAATTCATTCCATTCCAAACAATATTGGTAAACACCAATACCGAAACAAATAGAAAGAAACATTGGTAACTTTAAAAACCTAAAAGGAATAACCTATTATTTACGAAAAATGTTTTTTCAAATACTAAAAAATAATCTTAGTCATTTGCCCAAATGACTTGAGTCCAACTCAAGTCATTTATCCAAATGACTTCAATCAAGTTAAGTCAAGTTATTCGAAAATAGTGACATATGTGCTTAATGCAGCATATAAATATACGCAAAAACATTTCTTGATTTAACGTTTTGCAGACAAATTTATTTACACACAAATCTTCATATTGATAGGCTATAATTAATCACAATATTTTTATGATAATGAAACAATTTATTTGCTCCGGAAAAATTAAAACAAAATTTAACTTAAATGATTTCTATGGCGAACCTCTATTCCGGTCGTATTTATCGGGAAACTTGGATCAGTGAAATAAACGATGCTGCTCAGCACAGTCCTTATATTCAGCTGTTGGTAAAAGCAATCCATGTTGTTGGCGTAGTAGAGCAACATGGCGACAATCTCCGACTCGTTGAAACTGGAATACTGCAAAGTAACGAGGAAATTTAATAGGCAATACAGCAGTGTTGTAATGACTTAAGTTAATGACGTGATTTGGCTCAAGTGCGCTTAAGTCACTGTTTTTAAATGACTTGACTTGACTTAAGTCATTTGGACAAAATAACTTGACTTAACTTGAGTCTTTTGGACAAAATGACTTGACTTGACTTAAGTCTTTTGGACGAAATAACTTGACTTGACTTGAATCTTTTGGACAAAATGACTTGACTTGACTTAAGTCTTTTGGGCAAAATAACTTGACTTGATTTAAGTCTTTTGGGCAAAATAACTTAACATGACTTGAGTCTTTTGGACAAAATAACTTGACTTGACTTGAGTCATTTGGACAAATACCCTGGGTTGACATGAAGTGTTTCATTAAGCATTTTATTATAAATTGGTTAATTGTTCTTACGTTTTTCACATAAAACTATTTGCTTGCTGTATGTTGCGTTTCGTGCTATTTTGTAGATGAGTTACTGCACAGAATCGGACTACTAGTTTATCAATTTTAATAGTTTAACGTTTAATTTTTATGACAAGGCTTGAAATTGACTTGTTCTAAAACTTCACTGGGACTTGATTGTTATATATTCAAAACGGCTTGACTTAAACTTAAGTTCTTTTAAAAATAGCTTGAGCGGGACTTGAGTCATTTCAAAATGACTTGTTTACAACACTGCAAAAGCCTAAACATCAGTTACAGGAAGTGAAAAATAATTACCAAGGTAAAGTCGACCACAAACATCATCTCGATGTATTTAACCTCGTCTTCGATGTTTCGTTTCGTTCTTTTCTTTGCCCCGTCTGGAAAATAAGAATGTACAACAAGTAGAAGACAAGATACAACGCAAAAATTCATTTGTTTTAATGTTTGTTTGACTGTTTAGGCGTCATAATACGAAAACATAATTGAGTAAAAGAAAAAAAGAAATTTTTTTTGCTGCAAAATATTTTTCTTCTAATCGCAATCTTGTTTAACTCGGATATTTAGTTAAACGGATATAAAATAGATATTTATCTCTTTTAATGTATATGTCTGTATATTTTTTTAAAATAACCAAAAAATAAAACTTGTTGATTTACTTTAATATATTGTCAAGTTTAATGGTATGTCATGTGTAAATAATCTCTTTTTAATAATCATAACAAAACAATACCAAAATAAGTATATGTAGCCTAGTACCCATCATAGTTTGAACAAATTGCATCTCCTTTGCCCCTAGACTTTGTTCGTGCGACCCGCAACCGAACGATGGTTGCTCAAGCGTGTCGTTGGCTCCAAAGATCACGTGACGATTGACGTTATCGGGCTGTGGGCCGGGTTTAATGATTTGCATGTCGCCCAACATAATGTAGCCGCTGCGATACAAGAAATAACCTGGAGTAACGCAAGCGCAATTTGCGTAAATATTTTAATTTTTAGTTTCAAGCCCAGGGTCAGAATACCTTTGCTTTAGAAACCGTGAAATTTATTCAAGATGGTGAAACTGAAAAAAAAATCGTTTTTAAACCATTATATTTTAAGATATTTTATTGTGTCTTAAGATTCGCATTTTTATAATAGAAAAATAAAGTTAATTTCGTTCTGAGCTACAGTGGAGAAAAGCTGGAATGACTAAGAGTAAAATCCCTACAAACAATACAAGATGACTTCGAAAAGGCTTGCCGACCAAACATCCTGATCAGGATTATAATGTAAGCAAGGCCAGGCTAGAAGAAAACCAATAGGCTGGGGTGAGGTTCAAACTGATAACCCCTGTCAAACCGGGGCCGTCGCTCTACCAACTGAGCTAGACAGGCTCAAAGGCAGGGGTTCTTAAACTTTTTTTACCGCGGAACCCTAAAATTTGCTTTCATCTGGTATGGACCACTGTAGGCAAAAAAATTAAAAAATGACGTCATGAATTGACGTCATAGTAAAAATAACCTTGAAAAATTTGCTGATTTTGGTCCAAAAATGTAAAGGTGAAATGGAGTCTAAATACATTCAGTGCAAAACTGTTTTATTTTTAATTCAATTGTTTTCTTTAATAAATTGATTACTTCTTAAATATACACTAATATTTCAATTAGACCTTCATGGACCCCCAAAAACTAGTTCACGGACCACCAAGGGGTCCATGGACCCCAGATTAAGAACCCCTGCTCAAAGGGAATCTAGTCGAGAAATGAACATAGCACCATTGCCTGTTTCATTCTATTTATACATACAACCTCAAATGCAGGGGGTCAACTTTTTTTTAGTATCTTCAACGCAGACTTGGACAACTAGATTTATTTTAGCGTTTTAAAATTAGATTAGAATTAAAATGAGAGCATTTTAGTTTTTCTAAACTAGATTAGAATTAGAATTAGATTGTTTTAAGTTTTTTCCAATTAGATTAGAATTAGAATTACCGAATTCCTAAAAAACAAATTTCAACTAGAATCACATTTAATTATTTAAAACCAATTTAATTTAATCGCAAAGTATTCTTATAAGAGTGTGAATGGTAAATATGTGTGTGCTAATTTTTAGGCCTTTTTATGCTTTTTAGACTGTAAAAATTACATACAAGTCGTT
The DNA here is from genome assembly GCF_963924565.1 of Ascidiella aspersa. Lineage (NCBI taxonomy): Eukaryota > Metazoa > Chordata > Ascidiacea > Phlebobranchia > Ascidiidae > Ascidiella > Ascidiella aspersa. The sequence goes on along the minus strand of NC_139447.1, from coordinate 35,646,758 downwards.
CCAAACAAAGAGTTTTATTGAAATTCTGTGTTTTAACTGAGTCACTAAAAATGCCGTTGGACAAAGTAGCATTTTTGGAAAAATCCGAATTTGATTAGAACTAGAATTAGAGCACACAGGCAATTTATAAATTAGATTAGAATTAGAATTAGCCGCATTTTGCTCTAATTCAATAGATTAGAAAACTAGAATTATCTAGTTGTCCAAGTCTGCTTCAACGTACATATACACAATGTGTATTCTGTGATATAAAAATCCTGATCAGGTTTACTGATTTCGGTAAGTCCTGCCGAAGGCATCTTGTGTACTATAACGAGTTCTGTTGTTGTCGGTCTGTACGACTCTAGATCTAAAAGGGCTTGATTACAAAAACGTATTGTGTACTTGTGCCTTTCAGTTACCGTACCTACAAACAGGTTAGAGAAAAAAACTGCTTGCTCCAGAATCCAGAATCACCCAAATAATTGAATATTTAGTTTAACGTACACTGCACCAATTTGGTCATTTTTGGAACAAACTGTGAAAAAAGCTACTCTAGTTGAAAACATAAAACTGTTTAAATTTTTTTTTTGCGTTTACGTAATTCGAACTAGGATGCAAATGTGTCTTTACCTGTGTTTTTTACCAGTTTATTTTTTATTCTTCAATTGTTATGCGTTTTCATAATATTAAACAATTACAATATTACAATATTAAACAATTACGTCATTTTTTACTTGAGAATTATGTACAAACGAAACACTCACTCGAGTCCGTTGCAAGTGTTTAACATCGCCATTCCTTTGTTTTCGTCCCCCTCGAAAGCAAACCCGGCGTAATAACAAAACTCAAGCTCCTGCATGTAATGTACAGATCACAGTGAAGAAATGGTTAACAAATAATAACTTTTTGGACTGTTCTAGGATAATACGAAAGAAGCTATATTGGAAGAAACAACGCAAAAATATGTTTTGCCAAGTTATTTAATGATCAGCCCCTTTATTTTCGAATGAAGGAAATAAATCTAGAATTTCGTTTCATGTGTATACTGCATATAGATGATTGACGTATGTTTTTCTTTTTTGACAGACAAGCCTAAGGTGCCTCGCGAAAGCACGACGAGGTTACGATAAGTACAGATCAAATTAAAGAAAGATATAAAAAGTAATAATAATAGCGGATTCTGTAAGGTACACAGATTAGGTATTATATTTCAAACTGAACTTTCGGCAAATTCGTCATAGAAACCCTCTACAAACCTGTGAAAATCCATTTAAGTAGGTTTCTTCGTATCCGCGCAGTGTTTTAAGGGTACTCCCCACGATTTCGGTGTTGAGTGACATTCGAAGAACGATTTCAGTTCCTTTCCAGTTGAGACGAAACACGGCCTCGCTTTTGTGAATGCCATTTTTTGCCTAAAACAAAATGTGCAACTGACAAAAAATGTAACCTTTAACAGTTTTACCGTTTAATCGCAGAAGATCAATTTGTTGTTGCAGGGAATATTTCACACACGCAACACTGACGTCTTCCTTCAGGGTTTACACGCCTTTTCGAATTTTTAACAAACAAAACTAAAATTATCTAATTATTACATGTATACAGCATAAGAAAATGGCCGTTTATAGTCGTTGTCAAAATTGTGGAATTTAGAGGTCCGTGGCTTGTGTAAAAAACGGCATTTCAATGAAAAAAAGGCCATGAAGTCTACGATACGTAAAACTCCAGTTATCCAAACAAATATTTTGCTTGTACCCTGGTGAAGGCCTTTTTCTTTTATAGTTAATGTGCAACTGGCTTCTACAACCACCAGGGCCAATACAGTTTCAATGACGGCGCCCTGGAAATCTGTTCTTAACATTGCAACTCGATACAGCCGAAATTTATTAATTTAAGTTAAACGTTCTTACCGTGTCAGGCGTTCTGGTCGATAGTTGATTCGACCAAACTCCGTTCACTATTTGCTTAGGAAAGGCGACTTCGTAGCTGCTCAACAAACTCGTATCCACCTTGGCATCGACAACTCCTGCTAGTTTATATTACAAAGTTTTTTTTAATATTAAAGATTAGATCGATCCTATATGCGCGATTAACACTATGATTTAAACTAGATGAGTATGGTAAGAAATTTGATAAGAATTTGCATTATTTACTTTAGGAAGACGATTGACAATATTTACGTTTACTCATTATATATTCTTTGCTGCATAATTCTTATTATTAAGTAAGGTTTTCAAATTTACGCTAAGGCTTAGCGTAAAAACATTGCTGTGCTAAATATCCACTCTCCTATCATAATAATAATGAGAATGTTTGAATTTTACTGTCTGTGACAAATGATAAAACAAATATGTGTTTCTGTGGCCTGTATTTAGTAACATAGTTTTGTCATGTTTTTAACTAATTTAAATTTATTTGAATTTCAACCGAAAAAAAGTTTAGAACGTAGACGTAAAACTTGTTTTTTCGGTATCCATTCCTTCTGAGTAGTTTTTCGATTTCTTTCCAGATAACAGCCACAATTTTACCATTGGATGTTAGCAACCCTGACTATACCACATGTAAGTATGTTCATAAAAAAATAGTTTTCAAAACAATTTATGAAATATAAGACCTAAAATTCGCGAGCTACTCCAAACTTTACGTGGATTTTGCAAGAAACCATTCTAACAAATTGACTTACCAGCTAAAAGCAAAAGCAGAGCCCAAACCAAATTCGCCTCTCGTTGCATTTCGACCGGTTTATCAAAATACATATACAGTTATGCTTTATGTATAGCGGTGTCGGCGAACACCAAATAGTAGTTTAGGGCGTTTTTTGACGGATATAGGCCAAACAAGTACGACAGTTGACCGACAAAACACAACGTGTGAATGGCATTGTTATCTCACCTGACCGAAAACTGCACAATCAATACACGTGAAGATTCGGAAATAGACGTAACGTGTAACGGGTAATTCACATGCTGCTGGGTTAAAGCTTTAGCATGAAACAATCGATGGTCTGTGAGACGTTTACAGGTAGATTTTTTAACAGAGACACATATAAAAACTTTGATTCTAATGGCGACATCTAATTATATTTTTTATTCGCATAACAAACTATAACAACGAAATTCTGGGACGAAATCAATGTGTTATTTTCGACGTTTCTAAAACATATACATAGGCTATCTGTATTGGGGCAGCTAAATCAACATGTATTTTTGCATCAGTATAGCTTTGTATATGATAATACGTTGTTTGGTGGCGGGCCCAAATAATTTTTTGGATATTTCCCCTTTTTTGGATTATTTCACGATTTTTAGCACTTTTATCTAATACATCGAAACCCATCGCTATGCTGCATTGCCGTTGAGTGATTGATGGATTTCGATAAAGCTCATATCTATATACTGTTTGTGGAACTATTCTAACAACGAGCTACTTATAAAGTCGCTTTAAACACTGGTGTGTCACTACTCACTACTGACTTACTGTAGATTAACGCTGAATCGGCAACGTGGAGCCACAAGCATATCATATTCTAATTATTAGCCAGTTAAACTCAAATTTGTCTTTTTCAATATAACTCTAGAGACCTTTCGTTTGACTGTAATGAGAAGCAATTTTCCTAGTCGTAGGCAGGTGATGGGCACAGCGTGTTGAGAGCCCACGACCAATGAAAGGACGAGAACGACTGCTCTAAGCATTAACGCTTGTTAGCTTTTGTAGGTTTATTTATTTCTGTCAGTAGGTACAACTGTAGCTTTCGTCTAAATGCTGTTAAATACAATGATCTGTGCACTGTAATGATTAGCAGCAAAGAGTGCTAACAAGGGTATCTGCGTGTGTGTGCGTGTGTGCGTGTGCGTGTGCGTGTGTGACATGTGTATAACACATAAATGCGCATCTCGTATCAACGGAAACACACATTAATACCTACTAAACAAAAATATCTAAACCAGAATAATCTATTTATATCATAGCAATGAAAATAACGCCTATACCTGCAGTTAGAGCAGTGATTCTCAACAGGGGTGCCGCGGCGCCCTGGTGTACCGTTTCCAATTCTCAATGGTGTCGATAGGTATTTGAAAGTTTTTAAAAATGTGATTTGTGCTCGATTGGTAAGCTTCTTGATACTACTACACATGTACGATTGGAGACCATTATATCAAATGTTACTACATGTTTTAAGTCAATTGTGTCATTCCACTTCCATTTATAGTAACATTTCAGTAAAGGAAAATCCATTCGGGGTGCGGAAAACCCATTTATTATTATAATTTTATTATTATTATCATTATTGAGGGGTGCCGTAAGCCATAAACCGTTTTGGTGTCGATGTTTGGACGCACAAGTTTATATCGCGCCGCTGTTTAACGGTGTTGTAATGACTTAAGTCAATGACTTGACTTAAGTGCACTTAAGTCACTGTTTTTAAATGACTTGACTTGACTTAAGTCTTTCGGACAAATGACTTGACTTGACTTAAGTCTTTTGAACAAATGACTTGGGTTAAAATAAAGCATTTCTTTAAGTATTTTTTTATTAAAATTGATCTATTTGTCCAAATTTTTGCACAAAAAGCAAAATGCTTGCTCTATGTTCCCTTTTCCTTATTTTTTAGTTCAGTTATTGTTCATAATCATACGAGTTAAAATTCTAATGGGTTTAACGTTTTATTTTTATGACAAGGACATGACTTGAAGTTGACTTGCTCTAATTATGACTTGACTGGGACTTGACTTGGGCAACCGATGACTTGGACTGGGACTTGACTTGTTATTTATTCGAAAAGACTTGACTTGGACTTAAGTTATTTTGCAAATAACTTGACTGGGACTTAAGTCGTTTTAAAATGACTTGTTTACAACACTGCTGTTTAAACAAGGTTAGCATTGGTGCGAATCTGTAGCAAGCCGAGCTGTGCAAATTGTTGCGAAAGCGACTGGTCTGTTAACCTTAATCTACCGTAAAACGCAAAACAGAAAACAGAACGAACATATTTCGAGGTTAAGCTTATATATACTTTATGTGCATCGCGCGCAGCGAAAAAAGTCACGCCAGATCAAAGAATAAACACGCGCTGGAACTGAAGGGGCGGCGCTCACTTCTTCTTGCCGAAACTGCTTAAACCATTGCCACCAAGAAGCTGCAGCGTGCTCTGGACGTTGCCCGACAGCAACTGGTTAATGGAGCTGATCTGGCTGCTGAATCCGCGGAACTGGCTCAGCACGCCCGAAGACCCCGTGTTGCCGCCCAAAAAGCTGCTATAACGTCCAAGTTGGCTCGTGATGCCCGCAAACGGGTCGGCTATCCTCCGAGGTTGTTGCCTGGTATTGCTAGAAGAACCTTGCGATGGGGCACAGCGCTTACACTGCTGGTACTGTCGGCTGGCCGCTATAGTTTGAAAGCCGCCTTTTGGCACACACGAGGTCGTACACTGTCTGCAGTCGCGCGGCTGATTGGCTAGCTGGCGCTCACGTGCACGCAGCGCGTTCAGCTGGTTTCTGTTGCAAAAACCTTCGCGTTCAGGTTCGCGGTTGTACAGGTTAAATAAGTTGAATGAACGTCTTTGAGGGGCCTCGCCAACGCATCTAGGTGGTCCGCTAGGTCTGCCTTGGCCCGGTGGACCGAATTGACCAGTGGAACCTTGCTGGGGGGGTCTTGGCTGGAATCCACCTTGCTGAGGAGGCCTTGGGCGGGGCCCACCTTGCTGGGCCCCTGGTCGCCCTGCGTTGCAGTTTGGGAGCTGGGTGAGACCACATTCAAGGCATTGACAGCATCTGTAAAGAGAGGCAAATTGCGGCCGAAAATATAATTACATAACTTACACAGGCGTTTAAAAAACTGTGACCAATAACTTCTTGGAATTAAAAGTTTTTCAGATGTTCGTTCAGGCGATTTGAAATGCCTAATTTGGTTGGTTTGTAACAAACATCTTCTTCTTTTCATCCATTTGATATTTAAATAGAAAATTGTTACGTCATTGTTGCACCATCAGTAGTTATTTTGCTGATCACACTCACTTAGTTTTTTAAAAAGTAACTCAAATTCAACAAGTTCTAAACATTTCAAAAAAACATTTGTTTGATTAGATGATAAATGGTAATCGCGGTTGTTTAAAAAAATTGTGTCGCGACTTATAAATGTAAATTCCGTAACCTTGCCAGTGGTTCTCAACCGGGGTTCCGCGGCACTCTAGGGTGCCATTTTTAACGCGCAAGGGTGCCAAGAGATACTTTAACTTATTTAGGATTCCAATTTTTGCTCTGTTGGTAAGCTTCTTGACACACATTTTGTGTACGATAAAAGTAGCAAAATTTTTTTATTTAACTTTGTTGCACAGTTAATGTGCTGTTTCAATCTCGTTTATTGTAACGTTACAGTTTACCACTCAGCAAAATACGAGCAAGGGTGCCGCGAACTATTTGTAATTTCTGTAGGGTGCCGCAAGTCAAAAATAGGTCGCAAAACACTGCCTTACGCTTTCATAGTAGTACTAAACGTATATAAAGTTAACTTATTACTTACCGTGGACTGATGGGAATTCCCTTGAAGCAAGGAACCACGTGATCAGATCCGCTGCTTCCATGATAGTCGGAAACGTAACGATAGCGTTTAGGGTCGTTCATTGGCTAAATAATATAAAAAATATATTTTCTTGAACCATAAACCCAGCAGGGATGTCTAGGTTTTGTTTCTTGTTTGGTCACAGACGTTAAGATGCTTAATTAAGACTCTTGTTAAAAAACAAGTTTGGCAGATTGGTTATTTATAGTTTGGTGTGAGGCTAATTTATCTGCAAAACTAAAATAGTAGGCTATGCTATTTTAAAAAACTAAATGATTTACAATACTAAATAACAATGTGTAGGGAAGGGTTTCTGAACGATGGCCTTCGGTACACCTGGGGGGCCACTGAGCAGTCTTAAATAGCACATATTATTTTTTAAACGCGGCAAAGCGGGCCAACAAAGAGTTAAGAGCCCGTAAAAAGGTCCACCACTTATAAAAAGTTGAAAACCACTTGAAATAGGTACAGTTTGTTCAACAATTGGATTAACCGATTTTCTTTTTGAAAAATTACACCCGGTTTCAGAACTTAATTTAAATTTAAAATTTATACCCAACGTTATTTACTTGAAGTTTTAATGTTGTGTCTAAAATGAAATGCTAGACCTCGATCGAAAACAAATTAAGCCTTGATCGAAAACAAAACCGTCCAATATATTGTGTAACACAAGAATAATATTTGTTAAACCCATTTGCATTTTCATGACCTAATATCATATCAAAAAAGCAATTTAGTAAGCTTTGAAATTTATTTTCTTACCATGAAACCGCCGCATTGGTCCAGGTTTTGTTTCACTCCTCTGTACATCGGTGAGTCGTAGATGGGAAAGCCGTCCAAAGCAACTCCAATCAGCTGGGGGATGTGACTCTTCTTTATACCGAGACACCTGATCAAATTGAAAAATAAGCAAAGGGTGAGACGAGGGTGATAAAGGGGAAATCACCGATTTGTCAGTGGGGGAAACATTTTAGATTTTTTTTATAAATTATTGCCACATTTAAGGTTCGCATTGTTTACCTATATTTTCCTGAATTATTTAACGATATCGCCACTGTTGTAAGAACAGTCAATAACTTCAAAATAACCCAACTATACTTAAAGTAATTTATGTGATTCGACTCGTATTGATTTTGTTAAGACAAATGACTTTATTTGGAAGTGTGTTTTATTATACATTTTTACAACAAAGGCTAAATTCAAACGTTTATTTACGCAAAACAATTTTTGGCCATGTGTTTGAAGCGGTCGTTTTAACAAATTTAAAGGAGCCCTTAAAGAAAAGAAAATGATGCACCTATCTACAAAACACGTTTTTTTACATACATTAATTCGGCAAACTTTATTGCTTGCTAAATTGCCAGGCGATGGATAAATACCATGGGTAATCTCATGAACAGTGTGCATTCTGTTCACGCCTTGTGCTATGTTGTCAGTACGCTTTTATTTGTACAAATATTTTTCCATTTGAAATTCTTTACGCGACACCCTTGGGCTTACACAGTTTGGGTGTCACTATTAGGTAGTTTTAGAAAGGTGACAACATTGTGCGAACTATGGCATTTCCGGAATAATGAAAGACGTCATTTTATAACGTATTAGACGACCGGCGGCTTAAATGCGTCACAATGCAAGGTTAACTACATCAGTGGTTCTCAGCCAATCAGGACTCGGTGTATAGCATAATGTTCACGAACTTCACAGATTACTATGAATAAAATAGTTGCTACAAGTCTGTTGCAGTAATTTAAAAACCAAAAGCGATTTATATTACAGCTAGAACTCAGTACAGAAGTTGACTTTGAGTGAGAATGTTTCGGGTGCAGTTAGTAAACAGTAGAAATACAATCTTTCCGACATCACTTACTCTGGGTTGGGGGCCCGGTGGAAGTGGTATTCACCGTTGGGGGCCGGGTGTCCGTTACATTCGTCGAAGCTTCCGTCAGGCATCTGGTTCACGTCGAGACAACCCGCCTCTAAGTGGTTGTAGAATACTGTACCGCTAACCGCCACACCTGCACACAACGCAACCGAATGTAAGTACACAACTCAACTGTGTGTAAGCCACTTGTGTTACGGCCTACGACTCCTGACGCAATTGAAATGGGTTTGAGCACAAAATCATACAGGTATCCATCTCTATCGTATTAATATAAAATAAATTATATAATTTGACCCTTTATAATACAAACTTTTATTCACGACCTTTACTTAATATTAACTTCTTTATTCTCCGTTCTTTCAATGTTGGCAAACTATATTTAATATGGCGATGATCTTTTTTTGAAGCCCAATTGATTAATACTTTTATAGTTTTTATTTTGTGAATTTTTTAGTTTATTCTTCTGTCCACGTATCACAGAATTAGTTGTTTCACGTGATTGTGAAAATAAGGGGCGTTTTTATTTTTGTCGTGCAGATTTGGCCTGTTAAAACCTTGCCAGAGCAATTGCCATACTTCCCACACTTCATCGAACATAATTTCAACACATTTCAATTGGTTTGAATATAAAAAAAAACATTCTCAGCTAACAAAGCTTAATCCTTGAGTTCGAACGGTGTATCTTAGACCAGTGTCTATACCTGTTATAAGGTTATTGGGGGTACAGGAACTAGTTCCAGGGGTCCATGAAGTCCTAGTTGCAATATTAGGGCATATTTAAAAATTAAGTAATTTTTTCAAAAAGTTTTGATTTCAAAATAAAACGTTTTTGCACTGAGTATGGATTTAATCCATTGCGTTTTTTTCATTTTTTTGGCTTTGTATTGTGACATAAATTTTATTGTGAGATCGCTTAAATTCCTTGCCTACGCAAGAAATGGTCCACGCAAAGCAAAAATATTTTTTAGGGTTCTGCGGGAAAAAAAGCTCAACAACCCATGCTCTATGCTTGTGAAATGTTTGGTTTTAGTTTGAAAAGCTCTACGTAGAATTATCACGAAAAATCACAGTATGTAGAATTGCCTAAAAAAAAACTATGCCCTAATTTGAAAAAGAATTTTTCCCAGCGTTCAATAAAACGCGCACAACTGCTTCAAAACACAAATTAACTCCAACTTACCGACAGGGCCATTGGGCGTGCAATAAGTTACGTTGGAGCGGGCGACTGGCGACCCCGGAACCTCAAAGGTTTTGGCCAAATAACAGGTTCTCACGTTAGGCCGGCAGCATCCCAGCTCGGTGTTGTAGCATTGACCTGTAACCAGGGAACGATGAAGTATTTTTCCATTTTTCCCCTTTTTTCGAAATGTTACTAAGTTATGTTAAAATGGGACGTCGAAAAAAACAAGTTAAAAACCTTGTCTAAACTTTTGGCCAAAACAAAGCTGTCGAAATTGGCAAAATGACAGTTTAGAAGGAATAACGCATAGGATCCAAAAAATAATCACTTATTGCTCGTTATAATGGTGTTTAAATTAGTATTTAGGTGTACTAATGATACGTAAGCCGTAATCGTTGGTCAAAAAGCAGCTTTAAAAGGGCTAGATCACAGTTATTAACACACCATATGTGTGTGCATCTTCCATTGAACCTATAGCCTTTGATAAAAATCACCATTTTTAACAAAAATGCGTACCAGCAACTATACTATTTTATCGAAAGCCGGTTTGGACCGTCCAAGCTTAAGTTCACCGTTGTCCAGTAGTGCAACTAACTGTTGTTGTATTTACTGTAGCACGACGCAGCGTGTTTAGCCTTAACATAAACGCAGGACGAAGGTGGGCGGTTCCAATTGCGTTCGGAACGATTCTAAGCAATTTGCCAGTGCTTTATACAGGTTGCGAAGTTAAAACTCACAAAGTATTTCTGTGTTGTACATACCAAGCATAAATGTCAGCTTTATTGGCCTACAGAATTGCTTTTAATCTAAAAGATAACTTAAATTAGAATCGAAGGAAAATAAATATTTATATCCGAGTGTTTGACATTAATTTTAATATTTACATTTAAACTTTGCGAACGCCATAAAATAAGCTCAAAAACTTAAGCTTTATTAATCTTTAAAAGACTTTCAACAACAATGACCATTGTTTTATTGTATTTTTAAACTTTTAATTAAGAGCTGAATAGTTGATTTACAAAATGTGTTTTACAGGTTTGATTGGCCTCAATTTGCTATTAGTTACGATAAGCAAATATAAAGTATCCGTCAATCAAAATAGTGCGCAAGCCCTTACTTTACGTGAATCACAATCTGCATTTAATTGACATTTAGTATAGTATACAAAATTTTAAACAAATAAAATCAACATAAACAAACATGGCTGCCAAAACAGCTCCGCCTATCGCCTAACAGGTTAAACAACAAAAAGCACAAACCGAGCTGGTGCTCCGGAAATCCACTAATGGTGATCTCGTAGTTTCCCGCGTCATTCTTCTTGATTGAGAACGAGCTGGTGTTGCGAATGGCCAGCTGCAAGTTGTACTTGAGCACGTAGTACTCTCGCTCGGTTAGGCCTTGCGTTAGGGTAAACACGCAAGCCAGCAAAACCGCCGCCGTCAAAATACACTGCATATTTCCTAGCCTTATGCCTGTAGAAGACGAATGACTGCTGCGCGCTGCAAGTTGAACTACACTGCTGCTGAAATTTGAGCTTGCAAGTTATGTTGGCGCCGAGCGTGGAAATGCCTTCCAGTCAGGTCAGCGAGCGCCGTTTTATACAGCGAACTTGACAGTTGTTCCACGTGCAAGGCGATCGGCGGCACCGTTTCTGAGCCCCGCAGCTAACTCGGACGCCGACGGAAATATATTGTAGCCCCGGGCTTATTTACGCGAGGCGGAAGGGCGCAAAATGTTCTCATGCTGTCAGCTAACTTCGGCGCTGTGGAAGCCTAAGGACAGAAAAGGCAAGCAAAGTTCAAATGCTCCGTCATTTCGGGTTTGTTAAACATATTGTAAAGTCGTGATGCTGCGGCCAGGCAAAATGCGCAAAACTTTATCAATTTGCTTACAGGCCTAAAAAGCACGGATCAAATGGTGTGTTTTTGTAGTTTGCGAGGTTTCTGCGCGTAAAACTCGCCACATGTGCATGAATGTAGCAAAACTGGGATTAATTGCATTTTTAACGATTGCAATAGTTAACTTTACCAAGGACAACAACTTCGGAAAATGTCTCTTTTATGAAATACATTTTGAGGTTAAATAAATACAACGTAACCCTTTTCGAAAGGAAAGGTATTTTTTCCAAAATATGTGATTTTAACCTGTATTTTTCTCAAAAGAATTGTTATACGTGATTTACGACGCTTTAACAATCTCTTTTTTTTCAGGTCCTATATAAGAATTAAAACCTAAAAAACGTAAAAATTGTACCTATGTCGCAAACCAATGCACGGGACGGTGTGACTTTGGCGCTTCGTGTTTAAGTTAGTTTTTTTATCCCAACAGTAACCCAACAACCTTGTGCTGGTTCAAATAGCCTTGGGGAATTCATGTTAACTCAGTTGTGCCTCGACTGGTATGTCATCCAAGGTCGTAAAACCTGGACTGTGGTCCACGGCGAAGGTCAAATAAACGACCTTAGGACACTCCAAAGACAAGCCCAGTTGTTGAACGGCCGGCCGAAAAACCGGTTTAAACATAGGGCGGGTGCGCATGTAGTGACACCCGTTGACTAACAACCTGCAATATGCCGGCAAAATAATACGCGCAGCGCAAATAGAGTGGTATTTCTAAGGTTGAAGTTACAAGTCGGTAAATGCTGTTTCAGCTGTGCTGCTGTTGCTGATGTAATTCACAGAGGCCAAAAAGCATCCATTGTGATGTCAAAATGGCGTTAAACGCCTGCGGCTGTTGTTTTAAAAGTTTGTAGGAAACATTAACGGAGGAAATCGTTACAAAACTTGATCTCTTCGTTCAAGCCACTTTTGCTTCGCGACCTTTTATCGGTCAAGTGTTTTGCCATTACCACGTATTAACAAAACCAAAGTCGTACGTGGCTGATTTAAAATGAGTAAAACGTTCAATACTGATGTTGGACTGTTAGTGATTGCCAATGGACAATAAACAATTTTCTCAAAACATGCAGAACAACCAAAGGGTTATCTTTACAACAATAGTAAATAAATGTTAACAGTTGATGGTTTACCCCTGTTTGGGCTTATAAATTGGATAAGGGTTTGAATTATTAGGGTAGGTAATCATAAAGTTAGTAGTGGGGTTTGGGGTAAGGTAAAAGGTCGTGTAGGCCTTAAGGCCCGTTTACACTACAGCTGCACTGAGCGGAGCTGAGCTGCACTGGGCGTGAAATTATTTTCACTACAGCTGCAGTGAGCTGCGCTGGGCGTAAAAATCGCGACAAAACGTAACGTTTTTCTATAGCTGCACTGGGCTTGAGTTTAGCAAAGCGTGAAAATCGCTCCAAAGCGTAGTTTTTCCGAGCTGCACTGGGCTTGAGTTTATCAAAGCGTGAAAATCGCTTCAAAGCGTATTTTTTCCGAGCTGCACGGGACTTGAGTTTAGCAAAGCGTGAAACGCTTGCCACAATAGAATTTACATGCAAATTACGCTTTGCTCAGCTCAGTGCAGCTGTGAACGGGTTAATCTGGCCATTTATATATTTTCCTGCGATTCGATTTAGGTGCTATGTTGGTGTTATTTTGAACTGTGTTTTTTTTCAGCAGTGATGTTGTTCTAATTTCAGCCTTAATGACTGGAGTCACTAAATTGTTATAAAGGCCGCGTGTTAACGGTGTTTTATATCACTGTCTCATTCCAGTTTGGGCAGTGGTCATTTTAACAACTGCAAAAGTACAATACGATGCAGCAAGTTGAATGTGACTGAATCAAACTTAATCTGATTCAGTTATAAATTGATTATATTTCGTGCCAGTTAACTAAATGGTAATTCCTGGCTACACTCTTTTAAAGCGGAAATAACGAACATCTTAATCACGAATATTTGCAAGCAAATATCCAGGGCACTTTAAGCGTGTAATTGACGCATAAGCGAACATTAAACACGCATAATCGTAAATTCACACTAATATTCTATTAGCGTAATACAAAGCAAATATTGAAAGAAACCTAATATTTAAAATACAACGTTAAAAGTAGCGAATATTTTTGTTATGGTTATTAGATCCCGTGGGAACAAAATGCGAAATAAACAAACTGCTCCCCTGAGAAAAACGTTCTGACACTCGCTACGCCATAAACATTACTGACATTGCAAGTCGTAAACTACTGCACAAACAAAAATAAATTCTTAAACGTCAGTTGTTCATAGAAATGTCTCACAACTAGAGAAGATGTAAAAGTGTAAAATGCTGGCCGGCCAGACGTTTAAGTAAATCGCGTGTACGTATATATAGTGCTGTTTTTCATAAGCATCGAATGGCACATTAAACAGGTTTCAGCAACTTGCCTCTCGATGCAAATTAAAGCATTGACCGGTGATAGTAGGACTGTGGAACAACAAGGTTCTTGCCTTTTTGTAGTTCCGCAATCGATTTGCAACCTGAAAAGTAAAAAAATGTTTTGAAACCGCCAAAAAAGCTGTGTAAGGCTGCTGCGTTATCAAATAAGCAGTTGGCATAGACATAATTCGTTGAATTACTGTCAGACTACTGTGTCAGGTGAATTCCAATAAATGCTGGTACAATCTTAAAAAATATTGCTCCACTTTCGCATGTCTTTAAGCAAATTGCGTATTATTTAGTGATTGTAGTATCCTTTAAGAATGACAAAGAGATTAATGTATAAGTACAATCTTTCGAATATATGATCTTCTAAATCTTTTTCAAAATGTGATACCTTAAGAATGAGAAGAATTTAACTTAGGTCGGCCTACCTATAATCGGATAAAGCATCAATATATTTAAGCAAGTTTTTTTATTTAAGTTTTTAAACTGTTCAACTAATTTCCGTATTTAATGTCATTTAGTTTGCAAGTGTGAGGTATTCCGACCCAGGCTAATGTACTCACCCATCAGTTGTAAAGCATTTTTAAACTCATCCCTCAGAATTGTTAGAACCTTTTTTACGCCTTCTTCTCCCTGAAAAAAATATATACAGAAAATTACAAAAAAATATATTTTTACTGTCGTTAAATTTCTTGTGACGAAATAAATACAGGTACGAATGATGGTTAACACACTGTTATATGTTTCAAAAGCAAACCATTCATAAAAAAAGGCCAACAATCAGTAAAAAGTTGAGGTTACTTTCCTTACATACTTTATAACAGGGCTGTTTATATCAGATCGCAGCCAATATCTTTGTCTATAGTAGTAGGAAACTCGTCCGATACGTTTCGGAACCGATCCGATGCCAAATTAATATAGGTTTATAGTTTTCAGTCATAATTTGCGATCCAACTATTAACAAATAAAGGTAATAAACTTCTTCATGCTAAAGAAAATATGGTCCTAATGACCTGAAAAAAAATTGCCTTTTTCACATTTTAATTCCATCTCTTTTTGCTTGTAGGGCGTTATAAAGACCTAATTTGGTATGGAATCGGATCGCGATAATTTTGTGCAAAATATCGGATATCGGTATCGGAATAAAATGTGAAGTATCGGACATCCCTGGTGTACAGTATAGTTAGGAACTTAAATGCCATTAAGTATAGCCTTACATCGTGTGTCAAGCCCCAAACAGCGGGTCTGCCAATGAACACAGCTCGGGCGCCTAAAGCCAGAGCCTTGAGTACGTCGGTGCCAGTCCGAATACCGCCGTCCATGTAAACTTCGCAACGGCCGTTCACCGCAGCTATCACTTCGATAAGAGCATCGATCTGAGACAAAAAGATACTAAATTATATTTTATTTTATTTAATTTAATGGGTGTTTAATGCTTGATTATATTGCAATACAAGGTAAAATTTAACTCTTATAGTTTCGAGCATAATAGTTGGAAGTTGTAGTTAGACGTAGTAAGAATACCAAAGCCCATACAGAAGTAGGTATTAATTATAACGTTTCGCATATTTCTTTATTTATTTTTAACATGTTGGTAAAATTTGATATAGATAGCTGTCAGGTTAATAAATTAACACAGCTAAAGTACACAAAATAAACGTTTAATATAAAAGAAACAGAAAAAAAAAACAATCAAAACAAGACTGTCCGTGAAATAGTGTGAGAAAATGACGAAAAAACGACCTTGAAAAACACTATTGCCCAACTGCGGGCTGTAAACGTAGACACTGATTTTCATGATTGTTTTACCAGCGAAAAACGTCTAGCAAACGTACAGTGGCAGGTACACCATCCAGTTGCCGACCTCCGTGGTTTGACACGACAATCCCGTCCACGCCATGCTCTACCGCCTTTATTGCCATTTCGCCTGAAACAATAATACCGCTGATAAAAATTGCTTTACAAAGTGGTGTTTTTTGCTATATTTTTTACAAAGTGGTGTTTAAGTGTTGGTATGCATTACGTGCTAGATGTTTTGTCGAAAGTGATGAACTTTTAAAAATCTTTTTTTAGGTTTAGATCTACAGATTTTCATATTTTTTAAACTTTTTGTTTAAACATAATAGTATTCAAGTTAAATTTAAAGAATCCCCGGTATCTAAATAAAAAAAAGGTTATTTGCAAAACAAACTTGCTGTAAATCAAGACCTGTATGCTTGTAAATAATCTAACTTACTATTATGTGAAAAGAGCTTTACCAGGTAACCATACATTTTTCAAATCATAAATAAAAAAATGGTTATGCTTAGTTATAATTTACTTGTTAGAACCCCCTTTAGAACTATGGGCATCTTTGTTAAACTTCTTAGCCACTTTAGATCTTCCCATTGCACTGTTGGATCAATCAAGTCAGCATAATAATCGCTATACCCCAAGCTTTCATCACTTATTGCGTTAAGATTTGAGCCTAAAAGAAGGTTCGGAAACCTAAAAAAGAATCGGTCACTTTTTGACATAGGATGAAAGCCAGTTCTTGTGGTTACCGACACTTTCCAGAAAAACGTGATTATTTCAGATTGTAAGTCTTTAGGCGAAAACAGAAATACTGAAAAACTATTTCTAATACCGTACAACGGAAAAGTTTAGGACGAAATTTACCCTTAAAAATAAATTTTAAAGCCAAAGAGGTCGAGTAAATCACATTTAATGACAAAATTTACTAATAATGATAAAAGCAGATAAATCGAAACGTCTCAATCAAGATGATATCCATTTACTGGATCTTTTTGGCTTCATTATTAAGCTACATAACACATCCGTGTAAAGTGTACCTAAGATTTAACCTGCATCTCACTATAACCATCTAGTGGCTGGGGTGTTTTAGTAAGTTAAGTCATGAATAAACCTGTTAGTGTATAGAACGGTAAAACTCACTTGATATGCGGTGAGACAGAAAAGCGATTGCGATCGTCATTGAGTCTTTTACTTGCAACTTGGGTATCGACAGTTAAAAATACTCCCTTAAAACCATGTGCTTCGGCTGTTTTCACAATTTGTTTTGATATTTCTCTGTCCTACAAATTGAGGCAAATAAAACAGTGTTGGTACTGTTTTAGCTAACGATTTAGTGTCTTCAAGGGACGCAGTTAGTCATAGAACTAGTTTTCAAAATGACTTGCATAAGGAAACTTGGGTTTTTGTTTTTATCAGTGTGATAAGGGTCTTTATATCTAGCGGTGTACAAACGTTTTTAATGCTGAGTTCGTCACGTCTCCACCAACATCAAACTTTTGCCATTTCAACTAAGTGTGCGAAAAATACAAAGCATATAAATAGATTAATATTTATTGTTAAAAAACCTTGTAAATGTAGAGTTGCATCCACTTTATCGAGTCACCAGTTGCACTTGCTAACTCCGCTATGCTTGTATTTGACCAAGTGCTCAAGGTAAATCCAGTTCCCATTGATTTAGCAGCTTTGGACAAAAAGTTAACCTGCTTAGCAGAAAAGTATTTCTTTCAGAAAATTACCCTACATCAGGGGTTCTTAAACTTGTTTTGCGGCGGACCCCTTAAAAATGTTTTTGCTTTGCGTGGACCGGGGAAAGCAAGGGATTTTAAAGATGGTGTCACAAAATGACGTCACAATAAAAATAGAAATGTGCTGTTTACGATCCAAAAATGTGAAAGCAGAATGGAGTTAAATATAAATTTAGGGCAAAAACGTTTATTAGTTTTAATTATTCTTTAAAAAAAATATACACTAATATTTCAAGAAGGCGTTCGTGGACCCCATAAACTAGTTTACGTAACCCCAAGGGGTAATGGACCCCAGTTTAAGATCCCCTGCCCTATATTTTAATAAGCATTTACAACAACTTAATTAATAATTAAAAAAACGCATAGGCACTACTATGATTGAGTCTAAAGTTTATAGAATGATCATAACTAGTTTGAAAATGTTATGGATATCGCTCATTAGAAATAACAGGAAAAAGAAACATTACACATGTGAGCTTGTGTTCTATTTGATCTAAAAAATAACAAAGCCTCTAGTACTTTATTCTATTTTAGAGCTATTTCCTTCAATATACCTTTAGCAACAGCTATTTCACCCTGTGGATGTGCCATTTTATTTGCCCATGTCGGTGCGATGCAAACTGGAAAGGAAATGCTTGAACCAAGTACTGAAGTCGTCAGATCAACCGACGAAACATCATTCAAGACGTGAGGACGCAAACGATATCTGAATCAGGTTTGTTAACATTAAACAACTGTAATTGTACCTTTTAAAGAGCATATCCATTTAAGCGTTGTGTGTTGTCAAATCATTCACATTCTTTATGTTTTTAGTATGTCACAGCCCATTTTAATTAAATAATATAAACGCATTTTTCACTTTGTACGAATTATCTTCAGCCGTAAACTTAAAAAAAAAAAATCAACTTTCTAAAGTTATTATTTATGGCGCAACGTTTATATGCAACTTTAGGACGTTATCTTTAAAAAAAATATACAAAAACTTAAAAAAAATAGAATACTTACTGCCCATTCATATATGTATATATAAACTAGCAACATACAAACCGTTTGAGAGCTTCACAGTTATCTGCAAGTGTTAGTTCGTCATTGGATCCACTCTGAAAATTGTCCCACGTAGGCTTGGCCAATATTTTTCCGGCAAGTTGTTCGAAATCCTTTATACACACGGGATCTCCCATAGTTTTCAAAGATTTTCCAGAAAAGCCAATGCTAATTTGTAGTGCAAATCTGCTCAGCTATTTAAAAAATCTCAGTCTTGTTTCTACATTAGTAAACAGCTAAATCGATGTAAAACATGTAAAGGGGTCAATTAAATTGGCACTTAACTACAGTCTGTCTAGACCGGGTCTGTCTAATCCAGCTCGAAAAATCATTGTAACCTATTTCAGGAAAGAAAAGACTAAATAACTCACGTATAGTTCTACCAGCCAGTGGAACTCCTGCAGCTAATTTTGAAGAAAAAAATAAACTGTTGTTTCTACAATAAATAAAATTATGACTTCCCTACTTGATTTACCTACAACGCAAGACAACTTACTAACTTGTTTTCTAACTAGTAGCCTAACAACTAATATTGGCAGGTTAGACAACGCATTTAGGAACAGTCCAGCCTATGAGAATTGCATTTCCAGTACGCTGCGCCGCATGGTCAGTCAGGCGAACTGGCTTGGTCGACAAAACTAACTTTTTTTGACCGCTTGCCAGTTTTCAAGCACCGGCCTATTATCTGTCTACAGCAAAAAGTGACATAGGCAAACAGATAACGACGCCGTGCAAGGTTCCCAGCAAGCATGGGATGGGCTGAAAAAGCTGCTTGGCAAAACGTTTGCTCAGTGTTCGAGCAATGCAGCCCGCAGGCCATTCAATTAATTAGGAATGGCGTTTTGTGCTGAAAACTCAAGTTTGCATTGTTAGCAATACGGCGAAGTTGCCTCAAAATTCTTAAATCCCTCAGTGATTTTTTGCTGTATTGCGTAGCCTAAGTCAAACTATTTACATTTTATCTCCTAAACTTGACGCAATACGATTATGAAAAAACCAAGTATTTGGAATATACTTTCCATAGACACTTAAGGAATAAAATATATATTGTGAAAATAATTTTATTTTAAAAACAATGTCACAGTTTTCTAATTGAAAAACTTAAGTCAGCCAGACCTTGTGTTGAAAAAAATCTGTAATTTGACCCAAAATGCTATTGTTTAGATGGCCATGTTACACAGCCCATATGACAGTGGTATCCCTTGGAAATATTAATGAAACCTGGTTTATATGAAAGTACTTGAAATAAGCTCTCCATAGACACCTTACACAAAAAAATTGAAGGCAATGTTTTTGAGACATTTTGCTCCAAAATTCAGGTCCGCTTCACCGATTTTTAAAATACATAATAGTTTGACCTTAACTTGACCCCTGAACTTATGTCTGAAACAACAAAACAATGTAACACAAGTAACATTAAGTTATTATCTTTTAAATAAACTTTATTTTGAAGTAAAACTCAAATCCATTAAAAAGTTATGCTAGATTGAAATTTGCTTGAGTAAAAATCAATTAATTTCATGGTTCAGCGAGCGCAAAACAGCCAAAATTTCAAAACAGCATAACTTTTTAACCCCTCGTACAATTTTGGTAAAATAAAGTTTATTGTAATCAGGTTGAAGAACTCTATACATGTACAAAATTTGAGCAATTTTAAAAACATATGGATTAAATAGGTTGGTTGCTTTGACATGGAATTACCCTTTAGCAATTTACAAGCCAAAAATGTTCGGGCTTCGATCGAATCTCATAGATAAATCGGCTATGTTCGTGTTTTGAGGGAGTCGTTTTAGTCCGAAGGCGCCATGCATAGAAATCAACAATAGGAAGTTACGCCAACAGCGCTTTGCACCAATTTGTTGGAAAATATAAATTTTCCTACTGCCAAAAAATCCCAGCGATCCGCCCATGAGCAACAGTTCTTACAGTTGTTAAAATAAACGGAGTTCAAATTTATTGCAGCCCGCCTGACCGAGATAGTTTTGGTCAACGATTGTACAAAGGTTGCCGACCACTGTTCTACAGTTTACTTTACTTAATTATATAATAATAGATATCCAAACAACTTCATGTTATTTGACATATTTTTGTTTTGATATTATCTCGTATGCTTCTTGCAGCTGTTCGAAAAGCTATTCTACAGAAGAATGAGATTTTGACTGTTGATTTGGTGGTTAAGTTTATTAGTTCAGTTATTTTCGTACCTAGCCACCCCTAAAAAAGTTTAGCTTTATCATCCTATATAAATCTCACCAAACGGGAAATCCACTCAGAAGTCAATGAACCGTTCATGGTTTGCTAGAGCACAAATACTATATCATACTTGGTATCACAAACTGAATTTGTGGATCCAATCCAACCAGCAAACGATATTGTTGAATATTTTTATTCGGCGCGACGTCGAGTCGGAATCTGTCGCGCACACAAGGCGAAAATGCAGCGGCAACTCAAAACAACGTAAAACGCTCCGAACAAACGAACCAAACCACGACTGGACAGAAACATAGGACGCGAGCAACGCCAAGCTATCATGGCCTTGCAAGGAACTTCGTCGACTAAGCACAGACAGCTATTACAGGACTAGTAGTTAGTTGAGTGTAAAACAACCAGGCATAATGGAAACTTAATCAGAAAATCTTTGTCGTGCGTTTTTATCGTCGAGTTTAAGAATGGGGTGATGGTCTGGTGCAAAGTGCGCCCAGTTGTTTATGAAAGTACACCCAATAACCACACCCCGTGTTGCTATTTTAGTTGTGTTTGGACATTTTATTAGAGTTGGAGATATACAGAGCGCGGCTAAACACTTAAGGTTAGCGTTTGTTGAGCTGTATGTTGCCAAACAGTAGGTTATTGGCACAGGTAAAATATCTCTTTTTTGGGGTAATTTTCACAGTTTTCGTACGTATCAAAAACGTTCAAAGAACTCTGTAAACAACTCTAAAGATGCTTGTTACCGGTGATCGTAAATTTTTTTGAATTGCCGACGGAGCAAAAAGAGTTGAACATACAGACAAGACTAACAGACAGATTGAAAAACACACACACACACACAGACACACATCGCATAGCAACACTAGTTAGCACCCCTCGCGCGCGCGCAAAGCTCCGTTTATTGCGTCACAAAAGAAAAAGAACACGTCACAAAGAGCAAAAGCGTCGCGGCAAACCGAAGCGAGACAGGATGCAACCGTTGTCGGTGGGAAATCCCCTATGCAAGTCCGAATCCCTCTGTGCATTCGCTGATTGCGAGCAAAAGTCGCTCTCTCAGCTTGTCGTACGTCTCGTAGGCCGGCAGGTCCAGTTGGTTAAAGCTGGAAGTGCGGTGTTTTGAAGTTAGTTACAGAGTTTGAGCCTTGTGGCTTTACAATGGAAAAATAAACTTAGGTTTCAATCAGTTTTTCCGGCTCATGTACATTAGAAAACTATTTAAAATTCTATCAAACGGCAAAAAATTATTTTACAAACTTGGATTACCGTTTTTTTTTGTTTGATTAATGTTTATTTTTTTTTCGAAATCACTTAACACCTAAAGTCTCATATTCTTTATCGAGAAGATAATTACATTAAACAACAACTAAAATCGCGTTTCGTATATTACAGCGGCTCAAAAAGCTATTACAACAAGATTTTCTTTTTGACAGGAAATCATTTAGAACGTTTTTCAATAGAACGTGACAACACCTAAAGTTTCATAATATTTATCGAGAATTAAAAAAAATAAAAACTGACCACGTGTGGGCGCAAGGAAGTCGGGAGGTGGAGCGGTCGTCTCGATGGATCTGGAACTTCTGGACCCCGGTCATACCCTCGAGGGCCTGGAAGCCCTGCAGTGGAACCTTGGATGTTCCTGCGAAAAACGAATAAAATACTGAGTTTGCGAGTCGTTAGTATACGCGACACGATCAAAGGTGATATAGTAACAACAGCAAAAGACCGAATAAGAATAAAAAAACAAAACAAAAAACATCAACATCGTCATTAAACACAGTTTGGCATGAAACCAAAATAGGGGAAATAGCAAATAGTCGGAATAAGACCTCAACCTGTAACCCGTCCCTTCACCGTTAACTCCGGCAATAAGTCCTACCATAACCCACTCCACCATTGCCCACCCTTTACCCCAAACAAGTACAAATAGTCCGGTGAACAAAAGCGGCGTCCAAACGTTGATACCAAAACCGTCGTTGCCAGAACGGCGCCCAAGTGGAGAGAGCTAGACTCGCAACTCCCGAGTAGTGTCGTAAGTTCGGGACCGATAAGATCGCACATTGCAAATCGAAAGCTTATTGTGCGTAGATAAGTCAAATGTCTTCCATAAAAATGGACTGCTGTATAGCGTATATCCTCTATCCGGGGTTCTTAAACTGGGGCTAATAAACCCCTTTGGGGTACATGGACTAGTTATGAGGGGTCCTTGGAAACCTAATTGAAAGATTAGTGTAATATTTAAATGGTGAAATGATTTAAAAAAAAGAAGCTTAACTAAAACACCTACACTGAACCTGGCACATTTTCTGGCAGAAAACAAAAGGTTTCCAAGGTCTATACTTGTTTTATAACATCAATACATGAAACCAGCTCAAAAAAAATTCATGTTGACCATGATCCATGCGAACCAAAAACATGTTTTAGGGGCCTGCGTTAGAAAAAATTAAAAACACCTGCTCCATAAGGAGTCTGACTTGGAACTCGGGACTGTTTTTGGTCAGAGTTGGACTCTGGTTGTTACAAACCAACTCCTTAGCCCTGCTGAGAAACATCTCCGACCAAAGTTTAACCAACCTGTGACGAACTGCAGGAACTTTGCTCGCTCGGCTTGATCGAATGAGCGCAGCGCTCGCCAGAACCACTGGATCTGGAGGGAATTCCCCTGGTACTTGTGGTACTCGGTGTTCTGACGTAGGTCGTCGATGTCGATGCTCGGGAGACCTGGAAAATAAATGGAGGGGAATTTTGGATAAATTATAATTTTTTAAATTTTGGTATACGCCGGAGAGGTATATGTTAACTAGGGATTGCACTGAATATGTGAATAATGGAAATCACCTTGACCCTTGCCAGATAAATGTCGACCTCAATTCCTGATCAGTAACAGCAAAATACTTAATCAAGGCATCGTCAGTATATCTTAATTCGAATGAATGATTGAATGATTCATGTCTGACCTGAATTTCTAGCTTTGTTAGAGTATTTTGCTGTTAACTAGGGATGTTCGATAATATCGGATCGGAGGTGAAACCCGATTTGTCGCAGGGTCGGTACTCGTCCGATACCAAGTTAATGTAGAAATTTCAGCGTCAATTTGCGACCCAACGGAGTGATTCTACCTTGAATATTGGGTAATTACTGGATAAAAATAAACTTCTTTACACCGTTACTAACACTTGGTATCCAGTATCGGCTCTATATGTTCGGCCACCCTAGTGCAGGGATGGGCAAATGTATTCAATGGAAGAGCCATTTGCAGAAAACAAAACTACTAGAGAGCCTCAACATTATTTCAATACAAAAACGGTAAATAATGCAAGGTCAGCCGCAATAATAACAGAATTGTAATATAGCAAAACGGTAATAATTACCACAATAAAAATAACAGTAACAACAAAATAACACGCATAATATTTATCAAATGTCAGTCTTTTGTTTGATTTGCTAATCGCTGAAACCTTAACAATGGAATGACGTTGACTTGCTGTTAACTGACTTGCAGCTGTTAACGGACTTGCAGATTCTATGTCTAGTGGTACGTCATAAACGAAATGCTTACCTAAATAAAGAAATGCAAAGGAGAGAAACGTTCATAAACTGTACTTTTGGTAGCCACAATTTTTTTTGGAATTTTACGATTCAACTAAAAGATCCACAAAAACATGCCGAAGAGCCGCATGTGGCTCGCGAGCCGCAGTTTGCCCACCCCTGCCCTAGTGGTTAACTTTAAACTTACAACAACGAATGTCGACTAATGGTTTATTAAACACTTGAAGGTGTAACACACGAGAAGTGTTTAGGAATGCAAACCGGACTAAGTTGTCTTTTAAAGAATCAATTAAAATATAGGTGCATTTAAAAAGGGTTCACGTTTTTTGACAGCACACAGTTAGTTTACAAGCGGAAAAATGTACCTGAAATTAGTAGCTCCAATTCTTGCTCGTCGAAAATCGAAATCAGTCGTTTCGGGATAATTTCATAAAATCCCTCCAAGAAAGCCCTGAAGAAAATTAAATCAAAGTTATTGCGGTTGAAGTAACGTTTATTTATATAAAAGAAGACATTGTTAAATATTAAAAGGGTTGCCATCATGGACTTAACTAGGTTTTCTAAAATTTACCACAAAAAGAAATACCGTTTTGTAAAAAGAAAAAACATTACGTGCATAAGAATAACGCTTTGCTTCAAAAAGTGTTTTTATGACAATGTATGTTAATCTAGCAAACCGGTTATAATTTTTTAGCCAACCTAAACACCGTGCCAAATATACACAGACTACAAACCAACTAACGTAAATTAACGTTATCGCGCTTGAAATACAAGAAGCGTATTCTTTCACCCACCCGAGTTGTTTCTTGATAGCTCCTGTCATCTTCTCTTGGCAAACCAGGTGAACGTATTCTCGCTTGTTGCTCTCGTGTACGGGTAAGTCCCGTCCGTTCTCCTTCAGGTCACGTGTTTCGGTTTTGCCGAACTCTTCGATCTGAAAAGAATTTAGGTTATTTCTCGGTTACTGATTTAAATAAAATGGTTTGACACCTAGTCATTATGGACGTATCTTAAAAACAGACTTAAACAACCTTGTTTGCTCTATTGAGAAATAGAAAAAGGTATTCACAATTGAGATGGCAAAAAAATGGGTCGATTTTTCCATCACTTGTAACAGAAGGGGGATTTAGAATTTGTTTGTGAGGCCCATGAAACATAGTTACATCAATAAATATTAAACAAGCAACCTTTAGAAACTTGCTGTTTTCGTTCTAGCGACGCCCAACACTCGATCCTTGCAGTTGCCCATGGTACCCCTGAAGTTTTTTCGTTTTTTTAAGTAATATTTTTTGCCTTTTAAAAACAGGTATATTTTGGTACTTATTGCACCCATTTGTGTCTTTTATTACCAAAAAAAAAAAAAAAACTTTGGATAACAGTATCGCGATATACAGAGAAGATAAAATAAGTGTGGTAACTTATAAAACAGCTTGTGAAGCGCTCGGATTCGAACGAGCCAGCAAGGTATTAAAATCTACAATATAAATATATTTTTTTATAACTTTTAACATCAGCCTTGTGTTCTGTTGGAAGGCAAGATTCTGTTGTGAAAAAAACATAAACTGATAACACACTAAGGTTACATAGGTTGTTACTGGGCCGTTAAGCATATACCGAGACGGTCACCAATTCAAACACCACCAAGGTAAAAAAACGCACCTCGACAGAGAAGAACAAATCAGTTCCGAGTGAGCTTATGTCGTGCTCAAGAAGGTACTTCAGCCCCTGTGAGAACTCGTAATCTTCCGACTCCATGTCAGTGTACTTGACCGACTTGCCGAGTATGTGCTTGTAGAAGGAACGAGTGAAGTAACACTCGAGCAACTTGTTGTCGTAGATCGCCTTTGCAACGATGCGGCCAACAAACTGAGGTAAAAAGTAGGGTTGTTGTCGATCGTGATAAAGTTTTTACACACATGACTATTGACTATACACTAGTTTGGTTTTATCGGCGTCAAAAATGGCAATGTAATGCAAATTTAGTAATCGCTAAAGAGTCACAATAGTAAAAAACAAAAAATAAAGGTGTTTTACACCTCTTTTAACCTTTGTGGGTTTTTTTCAATCGCCAAACAAAACTTATTTGAATTCGAGCAACATGTCAACAAAAAATTATACCAATGGCTACATTTTTACTAATTTTTTCGTAAAACACTAAATAAAAAACAAAAACAAACACTTAGTCAAGTTGTTGTCGAAATCGCGAAAGTTAGGTGATTTTAGTTCAGAAGACTAGAATAGGCTATTAAAAACAGTAAATTGAAACTCGCACACGTGCCTTTTACAAAACGCTAGCGAAAATAAACAACTTCCAATGTTTTACCTTTTACCCAGAAAACAATCATTACGCTATATTGTCAGTTTCTCACCTTGAAGTAGGAGAGATGGTTTGAGTTGACGAACGAGAGAGGGTTGATTGCGTAAGTTCCATGATCCCCTGGTGAGGTGCGGAAGAGGGCGTACATAGGGTTGAAGATCTCGCGCGAGATGACAAGGTACCACTCACGGAGGACTCCACCTAGGAAGATAAGATGGATGTTTATTTGATGCTACAATCCAACACAGTAGCAAAGGATCAACCAAAAACCACAAAGTGGTTATAGAGTCAGTTGACCCTGAATGATAAGGAATTCAGGTTAGAACAGAAAATAGGAAATATCAACGATAAAAAAGAAAGAAAGCAAACAATACATAAGGAACATTAGCAATGCAAAATATGTTTCGATTTTGTATTCGAGTGCTTAACGGGTTTTAAAACAATTACTCCCTTTTTCTTCTTTTAAGGCTTAGAAACACGAAACAACACTTTTTAACAGTTTAATAGTTAGTCAGCTATATTGCTTCCCGTCCTGTTAAAAGTGAAGGCTGTAAAATATAATATTTACGTTGTTAAAAAAATTGAGTTCATTTGCAGGTTCACTGTCTAACTTTAACAAGATTAATACTAGAATAAAAATAGTTTACTGCTCCTTTTTATAGTCTATACAAATCTCCGTGTTTCACAATTTATCGACATAGAGAGAGAAAAGTTTATAAATTGAGGGCAAACTGTTATTATTATATAAATATTTTCATATTTATTACTAACATCGTACGACGATTTTCACATGAATAGAAACTATTGAGGTTGCCACATGAATACAGTTGTGCAATGCTTTGATGAAATAAATCCATGAATCCAAAATAAAAAGCAAACCACTATGTACGATTGCACGCCTTTTTGAACTATGGTCGCTCAGATTTTCATTGAGGAAAATAATTGTTACGTTTGATTTCCTGGCGAGGAAAACAAAATTCAACCGATTATAACATAATATTTTCGAATTTTTTTTTTAAAGAGCAGTAAACTTCTATTTTTTATTATAAATAACCTGGTACAACAACAAACCTGCGTCTTGTCCATCCTCGCCATCGAAAACCACGTAAAGCCGGGATCTAAGCTCGGCCGGAGTTCGGCGATGAAGTTCTCGGAAAGAGTCTTCAAAGAGGTGATCCCTCCTCACTCGGATCGCAACGTCATCACGACGGGAGGAGGACTCTTCAGTCCTTTCCAGCTCCTAAAGAGAGTGATGTAAATAGTAAAATTGTTGCAAAGATTTGTTTGACTTCTAGTGTATTAACCTTAACTGTTTTATTAGCTTAGACATTCATTATAAAGCTACACTACAGATCCGTGTAGAACTGTAGGCCTATAGCGTACACGAATAAAACTTGGGCTTGTTAAAATGAATGTCATCATCACAACACTCCACAACATAGCTACAAGGGTTTGACACAAGATTGATCAGTTTTGGTGCTTGATATAATCGGTAACCTCACAAAATTGATCAGTGCGTTATAGCCAGGCGCACACTAAGTACAAAATTGAGTCAGGATGACAGATTACGCTTGAAAGCGAAAAAACTCCCGAAAGTTTCCTAAATTGTCACTTTGGTAAATGTTTGAAATAGATCAAAATGGAACCGAATTTTAAATCGACGCCACATTTGAGGTTTATTTTTAGTTACGGTAAGTCAACAATTACCGCTAATTTGATAGTAAAGTAGTAAATTTGGGTCTACAGTCGATCTCACAACAAATATTCGGCCACACACGAGAACACACATTCATACTTAATCTACACAAACCAATAGATATGGGGTTTGCAGATATATAAAGAACTAAAGGTTTAAGAAGCAATCAATCCCTTGTTACCTGTCTAAAGTATCTCCTCTTAACGTCAAAGTCGAGTACTTTGGTGTGGTCAGCCAGCACTGCGAACGGACCTTCACACAGTGGAACGGTAGATTGACGGAGGATTTGGTTCAGTACCGTACGGTGGGTGTCTGGGTAAAGAAAAAAAATGGTTAATTAACACAAGGTACAAAAACAATGTCAGTATATGATTTGCATTAAGATCGGCGAACATAAAGTCCTGCCATTCTCTGTTGTAGGATGCACGATACTTGACATTTTAATCCGATAACGATAACCGGTATTTTATACAAAAAGTATCGCGGCCCGATCGGAAACCAATGACGTCATAACTATGCTCAAACAACCAAATGTTTCAATTGAAACGTTCAAAAATATTTTTTCTCAGGTTATTAGTCCGAAATTCAAGCGTTAAGAAGTTTGACTACCTCCAGTTTTTGCATAACCTACATATTTTTCGGTAAATTTACCTTTAAAACAGACCTTTTTACATTGAGTGAAAAATCATCTCTATAACACCTATGTATAGCAGTTTGTTATCGGATCGGCACAGATACGACCCAATTATCGGACAAGTACACTACAACCACTTGGCGTCGGGCATCGGCTTCGATCTTATAAAAAAGGTCTACACATTGTTTTTTGAGCCTGAAAAATATTACTAGAAGCCTGCCAAAAAAGGCGAAATTTCCACTCAAAACAAAACCATCTTGGGCCGTAATCTACAAAAATCCAACTTAAAGCAGAACTTACCGGCGAACTTGAGGAACTTTTGAGTGTCCAGCGGCAAACTTGCATCGATCACTGAGTTTTGTGACGAAAGCGATGAAGCCGACTCTGACGTGGTACCTGGAAATAAGCAGAAAACACTATATTCCACAACTGCAGCTGTTTTTACAAAAAAGATTTTCAGGCAGAGCAATCAGATAAACCAAAACTAAAATGGAGTATAAATTCATCTTATTTGAATATTTTAAAGTATATATGGGCAGAATTAAACAAGTTTCAGCCCAATTTACTAAAAAAAGCCAGATTTTAAAGGATATTACAAAAAGTGGCAACAAGGTGTAAAAATCACAACATAAAGTGTTTTTTGGAGAAAAAACAAATATTCAGTAATAAATCATTTGAAAAGCCGACTGGTCTACAACCAAAATTATTAAAGGCAGGAAGGACTATGTTATTATGAAAATCTTTTAAACGAAATTATTTCCCGGAAAAAAGAGGTTTTATGTTGCGATCGACAACGCGGAAAAAAACAAAAAAAAAACTGACTAGAAAGAACCCCTTAATTAACAAAAAAAAAACTCCCTCTGGCGCACCTAGTGGTTGACCGGGCGATACGGGCTGCTGCTCGTGGATGTGCGCAAGCTGCGATTCTCTCGTTTCCTGCTCTGACGCTTGGGATTGTCTTTGGGCGCGCGACTGTGTGGTCTCGGATGCGTGCACGAGGAAGAAGGCTTCGACGGCCGGCTGAAGATAAAAAATAATTACCAAACAATTTTATACAAAAAATTCAAAGACATTCAAAGATATTTCAAAAACTTTTCTAGGTTTTTGAAGACCTTAAATCGGACTTTTTGAAATAATTGGAATTTTTTTTTGAAAAAAAATTAGTAAAATATGCCATGGTCAAATACAACTAAAAATAGTTTTAATGTTTCTTTAGCACAACATTATAAGCTAGACATAAAATAAATTCAAAGACTAGCCATTTATAGACTTTTCGAAAAACATATGTTTTTTGCAAACTTTTCAATACGTAAATCAGTTTAAGGACATTCATAGGCTTTTAAAGATTTAAAAACTTGGAGGCGACCTAGTTAAAAAATTACAGGTTAAACCAGGGATGATTACAGGTTAAACCAGGGAAGACTGCCGATCAAAAATTATTTTGGAAATGTAAAATAAGTTTTAATACAATAAAAGCAGAACACATTCCGAATCGATATAAAAAAAAGTTAGACGTAGATTAGTTAAAAAAATCTGCAATTTTAATATTTTGAACTGAATTTATGAAAATATAGCCGACGAAAAGTGTTTCTAAACTTTTAAACGCTCGTGTTGATTATGAGTTATTGATTTTATTTACATATCAATTCGGTTGTTATCTTTGCTTTATGATTATGTTAGTCTGTACACTTGTTGTATGTTCTAACCTGCAGCACAAGTACAGCGTGTTGATCATGGCTCTTGGATAATTCCTTGAGGCAAGATCCCAGCACATCCCAAAGCTCGTCCAACTGAAGCCGCTCGCTCAAACGAGCAACTTCTAATAAAACAGTGGACAGGGTTATGCCAGTAGTTAAAAAACTCAATCCACCATCCGAATCTCTCACTGAAAATCTTTCAAAGTTCCGATTCGTTACATAGTAAACTGGCAAGTTCGAGTTATTACATTCACCCATCCTTATGATGTGCTTTCACGTCGTATTTGACGTTTCTTAATTAACCTTTTTCGATCATCTTTTTTCAAATCCTTAAAGATTTCGCGAAACCATCTTTTTCGCTAAACACGTTGACCCCAAAATCCCCGTTTTAGCTATTAAATGTTCCAAAACCTTTAGGACAGGGGCCCCTTGGGGGTACGTGGACTAGTTTTAAGAGGTTCATCATGGCCTAAAAGAAATCTTGGTGTTAATTTAAAAATAAAATGAATTAAAACTTAAATTTATGTCAGTTTTACATTCTTTGAACCGAAAACAGCGTGTTCCTTAAAGACGAAAAAAGAGATTTTATGACGTCATGTATTCATCTCTTCATGCTGACTCTGGGCCGCGCACCCCCGAAAAAAATTTAAAAACGGGTTTCGCACAAAATCTACATCTTTTCCTTCGCTACTTTAACTAGATTGCAAAAAAACAGGCTTAAATATCACCTTTCTCGCTTTCATCTGAATCCGCCTGTTCCGTGTTGCTACCTGCAGCGGCAGATTGCGTGCTGGAGGCCGCAGATCGAGTGCCGGTCTGTTGCTGTTGTTGTTGGTTGCGACGTCGTGACATTGGGGAGATGATGTCCATCAAAGCGTCGGCGTCTCGCTCCAGTTGCGACACTGTGTTGCGCACAGCTGACAGTACACCGCCGCCTGCGTTAAGTACAGGTAAACTTCTATAAAACACCCTGGAGTATATCTGTGCTTGAAATTCCGAAAATCTTGCAATTCATAAAGTTAGGTTGGCTGGCCTTTAACCCACATTGTCGCTTTTTGATGGTGCTATTTTTTGTTATTCTCGAACGCCTTTCTATTTTGTTGTTTCAGCGTAATATTAATAAAAAAAGTGTAGGCGAACACATTGGTTAGCGACCTTTCACGAAAAAAAGTAATATTTTGGGTACTTTGATTTATGTGAATGTCCGATAATATCGGATCAGAGACGATACCCGATGCCAAGTGGTAGTATCTGCACTCGTCCAATACTAGGGTGGTATCGGTGCCAATCCGATATCAAATAATTACAGGAATTTTAGACATGATTTGAGATCCAACGCAGCTATTATACCTTAAATGGTAATTTTTCCTAAAAATTAACAGCTGAAGAAAACTAGACTTTCTAACGTGAAGGGAAATTTTAGAACCTGGAAAAGACTACCTTTAAACGTTTAAATTCCGTCTATTTTGTTTATTTGAGCATAGTTATGACGTCATTTGGTATCGGATTGAGGAGCGATTTTATTTTCAAAAAAATCGTGCCATCATAAGATAAGCACTCACAACTAAAATTTATTGTATAGAGCGCGGCAATGAGTAGACATAACAGCTGTAGCGTATTTCCACTACTTTACTTCTCAGCTTTGCAAAAATTCGTTTGAAAACCTATTCGTGTCGGGCGAACATTTTTAAGCAGTTTATATTTATTTTATTTTATTTGCCCAGCCCAAAATA
The DNA here is from genome assembly GCF_963924565.1 of Ascidiella aspersa. Taxonomy (NCBI): domain Eukaryota; kingdom Metazoa; phylum Chordata; class Ascidiacea; order Phlebobranchia; family Ascidiidae; genus Ascidiella; species Ascidiella aspersa. The sequence goes on along the minus strand of NC_139447.1, from coordinate 35,614,438 downwards.
TGATTACAAAAAAAAGGCCTTTTATTTTGAAATGTTGCGCGCCGTTACGTAAAAACTTTTTTGTAAAAATAGTGACGAAAAACACAAGCATATAAGTGTTTAAGTAAGATTCGAACCCCTGACCACGGGAACTTGTTGTGCTCCTAACCTGTCCTCCAGTTTCTGAACTGCATCGCGGATCTTGGGTTGGTGATCGGGATGAGGGATCTTCCTTTGGATGCTTGCTGCAGCTGGAGGATCACCTTCAGGATGCGCAGGAAGAAGGCCTGGAAGAAGAGGAAGCGTTAAAAGAAGAACCAAGTCTTTTAAACTCAATGAATATGCTGTTGCAGCCAGGCATTATTTCCATCGTAAAATTGCATTTCCGGCAAATTTTTATTAAAGTGCCAACGTTTCGATTACCTATTCGGGCAATCTTCTTCAGGGCAATATCAGAAGATTGGCCGAATAGGTGACCGAAACGTTCGCACTTTAATAAAATTTTGCCGGAAATGCAATTTTGACACTGCGGTTTAATGTTCTAACATTCGGCCTTTCTTGATTACGAGTGTTAGTTTGGCTGCGTTTAAAACACTTTGGTGCCAATGGGTCTTCTACAGGAGTTTGCAAGATATGTTGCACTTTCTAACTATTCAAGGAAACCCGCAAACGTTAAACAGGTTAGTAACCCGCATACAATTTAACAAAACCGTAAGAAAAAGGTACATTTGCGCGACAGTGATATTTCGGCAAACATTATTCAGAAATACATTCAGGTAAGTCTACCGAATTTTCAGTGAAGCTAAATAACCTAAACGACAAAACCGCTCAAGAAAACTTTGTGAGTGTTTTAAATGTTAAGCTTTTAGGTTTACAAAAAAATGTTGCGTTAAATTTACGCAGAAAATTGTCAAGGAAATAGCGAAGCTGTGAGAAAACACAATTATCACACTGTTACGGCATCAAACCAAAGGTACAAACAGAAAAGGTTCATGCCTGGTGCGATGATTTGCTTGTGAGCGCTTGCATAGATGGAAGCTGCAATTCGCGACCGATCTTCTTGAACTTTTCCTTCGCAGAGAGAACAACGCTGAGGGTTGAATCGAACCTTGATAACGAAGAGTAGGAAAATTAACGATTTTAAAATTAAAAACTCATTTTCCAGAAAAAATAATTCGTAAAAGCTAGACATTATATCCTTTGAAGGTGAAATAAAACTTTTATTACCCAGATAAAGCAGATAAATTAAAATTGTACGGGGGCTATTTTATAATTATAATGTGATGGCACTCGTGTCTTGTCAATTGTAAATAATACATGAGTGTAAAGCACATTTTTTTAGAATCAGAAGTATCAGGAAAGACAATGTGCACGACACTTTGTAATTTTATTACAGCTTAGTGCTTGTCTTCATAAGAAAAGAAAAATAAACTTGGTGAACTTGTTAAATATGGTTTAAGCCAGAGTTTGCCCACCGCGACCCAAAATTGGATCGCCGAATAAAGTAGTTATTTAAGGTTGGATTTATTGAGATGAGATTGGTTTTAGCAGTTTTTTTACCTAAATTTACGAAATTGCGGATATAGCACGAAGAGGTGACCCAATATTATTTAAAGTTGAATACATGCATGTTACTGTCTTACTCCTTTGTTAAATTTAAGCCTGAAAAAAGTTCAATGAAGAGAAAGCTTTGCTGTTATTCTTACGCTTAGTGTTTGGGTCGACGCGAAAACAGGTTGAGAACACACTGGAGTAATTATTATTTTGGAATTGAACTAAGTGGAGATACGTGATGAGAAATACTGCTTTAACTTCACATGTTTCAAATTTGTTTATTATATAAAATTTAAACATGATTTTGAAAAGTTAAAAAAAAAAAAAAATTCGTGATCAGAAATAATGCCGATAACTCCGGATTTTTTTTTTTCAAAAAAAAAAAAAAAAAATGATTTTCGCATCCCAATGATCCCACCTGTTCGAGAGGACTCCCCTGGACTGCTGGGATGATCCGGATGATGAGGAAGCAGCGGATGCGGGAGAGGACTCTATGTGCTCCTTGTTGTACTGGATAATCTCCTCCAGGAGGACTCGGATCTGGGAGGCAAGGAGAGTTCCGAGCTTCTGCGCGCCTGGAGGGAGATAAAAAGAAATGGGTGAAAATTTGCCGGGAAAGTAAGGGTTGGATGTTGTAGTTAGACGTATGAAGAAATATCAAAACCCATACAGAAGTCTAGGTAGCATTTGGTAGGTTAGAAAATACTGCACCTAATAAAGTCAAATAGACCTTGATATTTTATGTTTTGGTCCAAGTCAAGTCAGTTGTAATTTTTTTTTAAATAAACAACAAATCAAGTCATAATTCAACTTTAAGTCAAGTCCTTGTTAAAAACAATACAAAGCTATTACAATTGGTAAACTTGTCGATTACGAGGAAAAAATCGATATAAAAATAACAAAATCGAAACATATGGGAAGAAAATTGCCTTATGTGCAATTATAGCTGTTATAAAAAAATGCCTAATGAAAAAAACTCATTTTAACCGAAGTCATTTTGTCATTTGTCCAAAAGACTTTTAAGTAAAGGCATTTAAAAATAACGTGGTCCCTTCTGGGGCAGCTTCTTGTTATTGCTATACACCTTTTTTGTTATGTAACCAAAAAATATCACTTTTCTAAATATTATTTGAAGGTTGTAGTTAGACGTACCAAGCAGATCAAAACCCATACAGAAGTCTAGGTAGCATTAGGTACGTCAAAAAATATTTCACCTAATAAAGTCAAATAGACCTTGATATTTTATGTTTTGGTCCAAGTCAAGTCAGTTTTTATGGTTTGCGTATGTTTTTTTTTTCATTTTTATTGCATAAACTTAAAAGAAGATTCAACAACCAAATTCGTTTCTATCTTCAACGGATCCTAGTAGAAGGACATTTTCCGTTTGTAGAAATCTAACCAAAAAATCTAACCAAATCAGTTAATGAGCAAATGATGTTGACCTACCGTCAAACGAGAGTTGAACGATCATGTGTCGGATCGGAGAAGTTGCCTTAGAGAGTTGCAGGAGGAGCGAGGTTGCATCCTCCAATCCCTCTTCGGAGCAAGAGTGGCTTGTGAGGACTCCAACCGCCACCGATAGCTCCCGTTCCAGATCAACCTCGGTCTTTTTCCTCTGTTCCTCCTTGGAAGAAGAGGAGGCGGATGCTGGAGTCTCCTGTGCGGCCGAGATTGATCCTTGGCATCTGGAAGAGGATGTTGTGCTAGTGAGAGAGGAAAATCCTGATCTTCCAACTGTGCTTGTGTTGCTGGTCGCTGCACGCGCGCTCATGGTAACGGTTCCGTCGCCGTCCGAAGATGACTTCCCGTCGTCCTTCGCATCTTGCTCTTCGCCAGCTCTGGAGGACATGGAGGAGCAGGCCTGGTTACTAAGCAACGAGCGATCGGCCGAGCGGCTTTTCATTATTTTTCTACTTTTTTCGTATCCAGGAATTCCGCAAAACGCGTTGTGAAAGGACAAGAAATCAAAAAAAAAAAAAAAAAAAAAAAAAACACACAAAAAAAAATAACATACAAAACTAATATACAAATTAATTTTGTAATGTGTTTTTTTAGTCATATGATGCGCGATTTTTTCAATAAATGGGCCCAAAATGGTTGTTTAAGGATGAAGAAACATTTATTTAGGAAACCTTTTTTCAACACTTTGAAGTTTTTCCACAATCCATTACAAAGCAAAAAAACGATACTAGTTAAAAAATAAAAAAAAGAAGATAAATTTGTATCAAAAAAACATTTAAAAATAAAATCTGTTTTACAAAAAAAACGCTTACGAATTGCCGCCAGATGTCGCTGTATGCTCGCCTTCGTCCTGCTCTGCGGCACCCCCAGCGGCAGGAATAGAGGCGCTGTTGTCGGAAACCTTCCGCTCGTCGCTCTTGGACGCAGGAGGAAGAAACTGCTGGATGTTCCGCGAGATCTGGGCGAGGAGACGCAGCATCCGGTCGGTGAGCTGCTGACTCCTCTTCACAACGGGATGAGCGAGCATCCGCATCAACATCCCCAGCCAAGTCCGGCTCAGATCGAACGCCGCCTCCGCGTCTTTGTCCTTAGACGAGGAGGATGGGTCTTCTGGAAAAAATTAGAGGATGTTTTGATGAAGAGCGCTAAAGCGAGGATATGCGAGCAAAACAAGTATCAGTGTTTCTCGTTTATTGGTCGATGAGCATTAAAACATAACTTTAAGTTTAAACTTAAAGAGTGAATGAAGGATACACACCAATGTGTCTTTATACAACTGTGATAAAGCCCTTCTAAAGTCGCTTTTTGACCAACGGTTACAGCTTACGTATACTCTAGTAAAAGAAATCCATTGTAGGCTAGTAGTTTTTCTAGCCTGCCTTGCTTGTATCATTGATCGACAGATTCGGTGAGTCTGCGATTTCTTCCGGTGTTTAATGAAATAAGTGTTTAGCCCCCCCCCCCCAAAAAAAAAAGTTAACGCGAAAAAGGTTTTTCTAACGACGCGACAACGCAACGCGTAAACACAACTCATCTAGTTTAATATCAATAAGAATTGCGTTTCACCGTTTATAAGTGAGCTTTCGATATATTTCAGTAAAATTAACTGATGATGATACAAGCTCGCACCGAAATGTCTTTACCAAGATCATGTCAATTTACTCGACCTTTTTTGGTTCGAAATTCATTATCAATCAAATTTATTTTTATTGCCATAAATGGTCGTCCAAAACTAATATCAAAACGTTTAACAAAGAGTTAAGATACGCAATCAGGTGAAAATATAGTTTGCGTCAAACCTTCGTGCGAGTGAGTGTGCTTGGCTGAGAGCTTCTTCTTATGCGAAGTCGTCGAATCGAGTTTCATCAAAGTTTCCCAAAAATCTGTGTCAGCCTGGTGTTTCAAATGTTCTGGAAATAAAGCGATTTTTTTACAATTTACAGATTCATTGGAATATTTGTCAATTTAATAAGAATATCAAAGCCCATACAGAAGTAGGTATGGAAAAATGATACCTACTTCTGTATGGGCTTTGATATTCTTATTACGTCTTACTACAACCTCCAACCATTATGCTCCAAAATTTGTCAATTTAATATGCAAATATCACCAAAAAATAGCATTAATTTATATGTTTGATCAGTTATAATAAAAATTTTTACCGTTCAAAATTACCGTTCAAAAACTCCATTAGGTTAGCATCTCTACTTAAAACGCCCCCAAATATAAATTGCTAAATAATCAACAAAAAACAGCCGATGATAAAGTCAATTTGGATTTAAAGAAAAAACTGAAAAAAAGAGCAAACCAAGCAACCAAACACCCTGGCTTGCAGAAACAGCAGATAATTTTATTACAAACATTATTTTACAAACATAAATTTATCGCACGGGGCATAATATTGTCATACGTTCTGGTTTTACTGTTTTAAAATTTGATTTAAAGTACTTTCTGAGAGTAAACAGCAGAGTTGTAATGACTTGGCTCAAAAGTGCACTTAGGTCATCGTTTTAAAATTGCTTCAAAATGACTTGACTTAAGGTAAAAATGACTTAAATTAAGTCGTTTGGACAAATAACTTGACTTGATCTTTCGGACAAATAACTTGACTTAGTCATTGTTTCAAATGAAAAAAATAATTACCCTGGCTTGTTGCAGAAGAAGCAGATGCAGATGAAGTCGATCCTTGATTCTGGGAGGACACAAAGTAGTTTGGGAAGATCTTTGAGAGGACGATCAGAGCATCCACGGCGTGACGACAGACAACAGGAGCAGCTTGTGGATGGATGAAGACACGGCTCTTCCCTGGATCACCGCTGGAGGAGTCCTTGGGAGGTTTTCGGTGGCTGGGAGCCGGGAGTGAAGTTCGCTCCACCTTTGAGAGGAGGAAGACGTTAATGACAAACTGAATGTGCAAAAATATAAAGATATCCAGTGTCGTAATGACTTTAGTCATTGACTTGACTTAAGTGCACTTAAGTCGTTGTTTTGAAATGACTTGACTTGACTGAAGTCTTTTGACCAAAATGACTTGACTTGGACTGAAGTCATTTGGTCAAACAACTTGGGATTAAATTTAGTGTTTTTCATTGAAATTTATCAAGTTTTGCACATTAAACACTTTTAGTGCTGCATATTGCGTTTGTGTTAATTTTTTATTTAAATTATTGCTCATAATCGAACGAGTTTACCAATTTTAATAGTTTAACAGTTTTATGTCAATGACAAGACTTGAAATTGACTTGCTCTGATAATGACTTGACTGGGACTTTGACTCTTATTTTTGCAAAAAACTTGACTTGGACTTGAGTGATTTTTCAAATGACTTGACTGGGACTTAAGCCATTTCAAAATGACTTGTTTACAACACTGAAGATATCTCCTCGCCCTTACACGTAAATGACGACAACGACTTCAAACGGGAGCAAATATTCTTAAAAAAATATTCCTTCACAAACACCATTACCTGGAATATACTTGCTCTTGATCCAAGCGCAGCTTCCAACCTGATCGACATCCACGAAGTGTTCCTCGCCGATCCAGCCACAGGAGAGGCTTCCACCACCGGCCAACTCCCAGCATCCTTCTTCGGAAACTGCTTTTGCATCTTCTGGGTCGGCTGAGCCGGCGCCAGGACCGGGGTCACGTCCATGGGGGCCGGGGAGTCCCCGCGAGCGCGGGTCTGCACCTCGCCAGCGCGCTGGAGGATCGAAATGAGCGTAGCGACCAGCCAGTCGCGGGTCGGATGATGATAGCAGAGGTTGCGGAAGACTCGATGGAGGTTGTTTGTGTTCAGGCGGCTTTCCTCCACAAAGAGCAGGAGAAGAAGACAGGCCAGGGACTCGTGGTCCAGGATCTGGCGCGATAGGGCCGCTGCGCCACCCTGGCCACCTGGGGGGTTCTTGCCCCCTGCTGTGTAGGTCTGGCGCCGCCGGATGCCGCCCCCGAACGTGCTGAATCCGTCCCAATGCCCCCCAGCGCCGGGGATTCCCGTGGGGTGTCGGTGCCGGACTCTGGTGCCGCCCTGGCGGAAGAGACCGAGACCGTGCGAGAGAAGACGGTCCTGTTGGGGATAAATTTGTATTATAAAAATAATATTGGTTGGGATATGCGCGTGTTTAAGTTTAAAGCCGTATAATTAGATATAAAAAGCATGTTGCTACATAAAGATGAAAATTAAATGGCTATGGGTGGTTTGTTCGTTTTAGGATAGCGTAAAATAGTAGCAAAATATCTAACCAACACAATCTTTAATTAAATCATACATTTAAAATTTATTATGTGCAAAAATGCTTTATTTGTGTGACCAGCATGGCGAATATGCAACGAATCAGTAACCAGAATTTTAACTAAACGTTTAAAACTATCATTATTGATGTGTAACTTTAAATGAAGGAGACGTGAATAAAAAATAAAACCACTACATCAGGGGTGTCCAACTCAAACATACCGGCGTGCCAATTTTTATCTTTCAACTTCTTCCCGTGCCAAAGCTTCGTAACAAAACCAATTATTTTTAATCATAGAAGCGCTTTTCTACCAAAAACAAAAACGTTTATTTAAACTTGAAAAACTGTGCAGTAGAAATGCGCATCACTGCATCTAAGTGTCCGTCGGGGAGCTCACTTTTGTTTCTTCACACCAATTATAATCATGTGAATGCTAGCCTTCACTACAGTATAGTGTTGTTATAATATCAGAAGTAATTGTTGGTTGTCGTGATTGCCGCGATTGTTTATATTGTGAATAAACAATGGCAATTGGCTGTATAACAAATTTAGCAGTTTTTGATAATTGGCTGAATAACAAATTTAGCTTTTTTACAATTGGCTGTATTTTTTGGGGCTGGCGTGCCATTTTTTATTAGGTCGCGTGCCAAGTGCCGCTTGTTGGACACCCCTGCACTACATCGTGTAATGTGAAGTTACTGGTACTATCGACCAATTTGCTTATTCTATTAGCTCAGTTTGTAGAGCGACGGTCCCTGTATGGCCGTAGGTCGTGAGTTCGAACCCCACTGCAGGCTAGTTTTACGAACTGATACAGCAGGCAATGGTACTATAATTGTTTCTCGACTCGCTCCTCTCTGAGCCTGCATAGCTCAGTTGGTAAAGCGAAGGTCTCGGTATGTCGAAGGTTTCGAGTTCGAACCTCACCGAAGGATTGGTTATTTCTAGCCTGCCTTGCTTGCTTGCTTGCATCACTGATCGACCAATCGGGTTAGTCTGCGATAGCTTCCGGTGTAGTAGACCAGTGGTCCCCAACCTGTGGACCGCCACCCCAAGTGAGGTCGCCTAAATTTTTTTCTGGGATCGCCATAACCATATTTCTAATGTTTTAGTACGATTTATGTATTTTGTTTTCTTTACAATGACGTCACACTAATTAGCGTAACTCAGTACATAGCAAAGATAAGCTTTCGTTTCTTTTACATAAAATAGGTATTATTTAACTTATTTTTATTCCTATCTGAAAACCAAATGGGATCGCACAGTAAATTCTGATTGTGGTCGCTTTTAAAAAAGGTTGGAGACCACTGTACTAGACGATGCACTTTACAAGTTCTGCTTGACGAGCCGTAACAAACCTGCAAGAAGCGACGTTGTCTGTCCTCCACATCACCTCGGAGGCTTTGGGCTTCCGCGGCCAGCTCTTCGGAGAGGACAGCCACCAGGGACTCGTCCATGTCGGAGAGCACAGACTGACGAAGCTCGGCTGGAAGAGTCTGAATAAAGGTGGAAGGATCCAGGTTGTCCTCCGCCGAAGTCGCCACCACGTTGCGGGACTGTGATAAAGTAAATAGGTTTCGTAAAAATAGTTCAATAGTTTTCTTAGAATTAAATTAAAAATTATAATGAAAAAAAAAAAAACAGAAATCTTAAACCCAACTCAAACAAATAATTATCTATATAGTTTTCCTATTCCTTTTTTTATGGCCCAAAGCAAGGAAACAAAGAATATATAACTTTAAAAATCGGGTCGCCAAATCTTTGCTGTCACATTTATACGTATTTGGACCGCTGGGCAAAAAGATACCGTCATAAACCCTTATAGGTGCAAAAAATAACTTAAGTTAATGCATTTAAAAAAAAGCTTTGTACTTTTTTAAAATTTTTTAATTTCAAATAGAGTAAGTATATATCCACTCAATCTATTTAAAATTAAAATCTCTACTCCAAACAACAAAATATTTCCAGCAAGAAACAAAGTTACAAAAAAAAGTTAAAATTTCCACTCACTCTTTCTCTCCTCTCCTGCTCCAAAACCTCCTCTTGGATGTTGGGAGGAAGAGCTGCGAGGAACTCCGGACTCACTCCGCTGGCCGCCTGTTGTCCTCCGGAGGTTGATGTGGAGGTTGCGGATCGTTGGTTGGAGCGGGAGAGCTGCTCTCTGAAGACGGAAGAATATTTAGTTGGAAGAATCTCGTTTATTCCAGTGATTCTTAACCTTTTATAGCTTATGGCACCCCTCAAAAATAAAAATTGATTTGTGGCACCCCGACTTGAATTTTCAGGTATTTTACTGAAATGTCGCTATAAATGGAACTGGGACAACACAATCAACTTAAAACATGCAGAAAATGTCATTTGATATAATGGTCTCTAATCGTAGAGAAGCCTACAAATTGACCAAAAATCAGATTCTTGAAATTCTCAATACCTCACCCTTGAGCACTAGAAATGGCACACCAGGGCGCCGCAGCACCCCGATTAAGAACTACTGGTTTATACGGATGTAGATTACATTAATTGAAATATTGCAATAATTAGGCATTAATCAACATTTGGCTTTTTGAAAGCTATGGATCCGATCCGACACTGAATCCTTTATCAATATACAGGAATTTATCAACAAGAGAGCTGCTCTCTGAGGGAGAAAGAAGATCAAATTGGAGGAAGTTGGTTTAGACCAGGGGGGTTCATAAACCATTTTACCGCGGAGGCCTATAGCTTTTTGGGGCTTTGCGTGGATCACGGTAGGCATAAAAAGCATAAATTGACGCCACAATACAAATAGACTTTATAAATCTTCTGATTGAAGTTCAAAAAATTTAAAGTGAAATGTTCTCTAAATACAGTCCGTACCAAAACGTTTCATTTTTCATTTAAAAAAATTTATTACTTCTTAAATATACACTAATATTTCAATTAGGCCTTCATGGATAAAACCTGCCATATGTTAGTAGGCCTTGTGGTTAAATTGAGTTTCTATCTCAAAGTCCAGTTTAAACACCCAGACAAATCTCAACTAAAGGAAGGGCCACGTCTGCTTACCTTATGACCTCCTGTCTTATATCGGCGGGCAGAGCGGCCAGGAACGAGGGGTCAACCCCCTCCATCACCTGACCTGCGTCACTGCTGCTCGGTTCCGCTTCGCTGCTCGCTGGCACCGAGGGTTGCTGGGGCGGAACGTTCTCTGACGTCACTGAATAGGAAATAAAATAGGTAAAACAAACCGAAAAATGTTAGAAAGATCAACAACTGGTAACCATTTGTTAGAAAATTTTTAGCGTACTTGAAATAAACACGCATTTATTTTTAGCAATCTTCTGACTTTAATTGTGGGATAAAGAAAAATACACGTTTACCAAAAAGCGATTATAATGAGACACCTGAAAAAAGCCATACATTCTAGCAAAGATTTGCAGTCATAAATTCCACTTAAACAAATAATTTTTCACTCACTCTTTTTAAAAATTAAAATTTTCATTCAAAAACAACAAATATTTCCAGCAAGAAACAAATTTTTTTCACTCACTGTGTATGTATATGTAGTATGTATACTTGCATATAGTGTTAATTAGAAAAAAAACGTAGGCCATTGTGACGTAAGAATGCTACAAACCTTCGTCCTGTTCCGACTCGGGCGACTCGTTGGTTTCCATGGTTTCGTCTGGCGGCGCCGCTGACGTAGGCGAGGTGGTATCCATGACAGCCGGTGACGTGCCTTCCGGTTGACCTTCTGTGACAATATGGAAGGTCAAGTATTTCAAATGTTTCATAGATAGGTTACATTTAAAGTCTACATCAATACATTCTTAAGATGTCTGTTAACTTCTTCTTTTTATGTTGAACTACTAAAACTTATAACAGAAGGGAAGATGTAATATTTAAAAATGATTACTACCGCTGTTATTTACTTTCATACAAAACACAAATAGATAGGAGTAGCGAGCTAAATTATCGCCCCCCAATCAAAGGCCTCTGGGGGTGCAGCCTCATAAACCTCTACAGCGCACCTACAATGCACTCTACGTCATGTCTGAAAATTTGAAAGTACATTACGATGTATACTTATTTTTTTATGAAGCTTTGGACAGAAATCGGTCTGAAACATACCATAGAAAACCAAAAAAGTGCAAAAACAAGATTTATATTATAACCATACGATAGTAAGTGTGTGAATAGAACGCGAATCTCACCATCGATGATTGGAACTTCGAGGGCGTATGATCCTTGCTCCTCTGTCGGTTCTGCAGCTGCTAAAAATAAACAAGATTATACAAGTTAAGCATAGGAGTATGCAGATGTCAAAACGGTTAACAGGTAAACTAATAAAACTCTTAAATGTAATTTTTGCCAGACAAATGCTCAGGAAAAATTCGATAAACATTTATTTAACATAAACTGCACGTGTCAGTGAACTGTTTCAGGAACTATATTTTCAATATTTATATAGGGATCTTATAATGGTTAGGCAGCACTGATGATGGCTGAAGTAGTGGGGAACATCTCAATTTTATATTATATGTTTACTTAATCTCCGTTACCATTGCCAAGGTTTATACAAGTTTAACAATTATTATAAATTAAACAAGTCGGTGCCGCTACATGCTTTTAAATTGCAAGTGGGTCGCTTCATTAAAACAAAAATTTTGATCAATCCAAAGTAGAAGGCATTTCGCGATCTATGTTTTTACCAGGTTGCCATGAAATTCTAGGAAAAAAATCAGGCAAAAAATTACAAAAAAATTTGTAGGGTTTAAAGATCTAAAATTAAATTTGATCGCTCGAAGTGTTTTACAAATAACAAATAAACAAAACGGCATAAATGTCATGGTCAACTGAAAATGTAAAAACAATTAGGAAAAACACAGGTATAAAACATAAAATCATTTCTTAAAATTTTCCAGGAATATATATTTGGCCGATTGATTCGAATTAGGAAACTGATGATGCCAAAATTATTACTGTAAAACTTTAGGAAATGATTTTATGTTTTATATCTGTTTTTATAAACAGTCTTAAGATCATCTGATACGAAAACAAGAATCTTTCTTTTACATTTTATTGTCTGCGGGAGATTACTTACATTCTAAGTGTTTCAGCTTAAGCTGTACATAAAAAATAAATTCAAAGAAAAATTTCAAGAATTTCAAAAAAACATTGGATTTTTAAAGACTTTTCAATGCGTAAATCAATCCAGCGACATTCAACAACCTAAAAACTTTGCGCCAACCCTTTTTTACAGACCCTTACAACAATATCTTACCTGGTGCGCTGACGGTAACCAGCCCGTCGTTGCTTGACGCCACCACGGTGACGTCATCAGACGGCGTGACGTCACGTGCTTGCTGGAGCGTGAAGCTGAGGCCTTCGAGTTGTCCGCTGACGGCGAGCAGCGATGAGCTGGCTTGTTGTAGGGCGTTGATGGCAGGAGCTCGCTCAGTGGCTGCGCATATTGGCAGTTGGAAGGGTTAGTTGGGGGTTTGGACGTTCGATAATACTTTTGTGATACTAAAGGAAAATTTTGGTTAACATCACATTATTTTTTTTTTAATTCTGCGCCAGTACGATCTTAAAGCAATTGCTTCATTACAATGTCAATTAAATAATTGAAAAAGTTTTGGCAAGTAACATTCTTCTTAAATTGTAAGAAGGCTAGTTTAATAGGTGAAAATAAGCTTACTCTTTAAAATACACCTACTTCTGTAATTGAATGAAGTAACGGTGGTAGCATTGCCCCCAGAAGAGCCAGCAAGTTACACAGTTATCTCCCGTGGCCGAAAAATAACCGGCCAGAAACTGCATAACCTACTACCTCAGCCCGGCGAGCAACATTTGGTTGGAAAACTACCGCCAAGTCATCATTATCAATACTACGTCCGTCAATGTATTACAGATCTTGTAGAACAGCTGGCAAAAGGTCACTGCTTAGCTGAAGTTTGTCAATACGTCACCAAAACAATTGCCTTTAAATTCCAGGTTAATAGTAAATACTATGAGACAACACTTACTCACGTACCTGTGAACTAGGTCTGGTAATGTACTACAGATCATAAAAAACAACTGGAAGCTTAATGAGCTTCGAACTTGCGCCCTTGGGTATAACGCAACCGTTGCTCTATCGATCGATGGAGATTGTAGCAAACTAATAATGGCATTTTTAAGCTTTTATTTAACCACTCTATTCTGGTTGAATTAATTCAACAGGCATTCCGGTATATCTTAGCTAAAGCTTGCCATAATGTCAAACAATATATTGTTTATCATTTTCAGAATAAAAAAATACTCACCATTAACAACACTAACTCACTAATTTTGGCAAATAAAACTAAAATCAATTTAAGTCGCATCCTCAAATAACAACAAAAAGTTTCCATATTATCTATTAAAACTCGAGGCTTGGCCGTGCGTGGTGGAAGCGTAGGCAGTGAGCTACTTCGACAAGCTAGTAGGTCAACCAGTTATCTCCTTGAGCGTTTTAACCCAACTGATATAACCTACTACCTCAGCCCAAGAAACAGCTCGGATCATTTTCCACGGACCGACATTACACTTCCTTACGATGGTAAATTCACTTAAAAAATACATGAAACAGAAACATAAAGATTTCAGTCAAATCTTTGTAACTAAGGTGAAGCATATATACAGAAAGCAATCCGGTATTTAGGTAAATGAGTAGGCAATATGAAGAACAATCTGTAGGTTTACCAACAAACGCAATTTCAAGAAACAAAATTTCCCAAACCACCCTTATTCCATCACTAACACAGGCTCTCTACTCCTAAACAATTAATCTTAAGGCTTCCTTAACTATACGGACCAAAACCGATTAAAGCCACATCGATTTCAACTGCTGTAAGAAAAACGTTAATGTAATCGTCCAAATCGAAACTAGGTCTCACTCTGTTGTTTACCGAATAACTTAAGCGCTGTATTCGCAGCACAGGCTATAACAGCGGTTCCTAAACTTTTTTAAAAATTTGGCCTGGTGAACTCTTTGTAATTATTTGATATTTCGCGGCCCTATAAAAAATCAAGGGTTCAGTTGACCTATGTTTCTTGTAGTACCCTAGTGCAGTCACGATTCTTTCTAATGTAACAACTTTCTAACTAATGCAAGCGATTCGCTGATAGCAGGTAGTACAGTATAACAGATGCTTAAAACATAAAATGTTTAAAACATTCGCTAAAGCCTAATGTTTAAAAACCTAAAGACTAATTCTCATAGCGGAGCCTCTAAAACTGCTGTACGGATCCCAGTTGGTCTGCGGACCACGGTTTGGAAACCGCTGGGCTATATTGACTGCTTAGCTCGTGTGTTAGGCGTTACGTGGATTGGCGTGTGGGCAGGGTGGAGGGAAGTAGGTTACGCCGTATCTCCTTCTCAGTATAGTGCACAACATAACCTACTACCTCAACCGGGCCGACACCAGCAGAAGTAAACGCCAACCTACTAGAAATGCCAGCATAAATAAACCAAAATCATTTTCCGTGTTGCAAGATACTTTCTTGCTTTACTGTATTGGTATTATACAAAGAGAACAAAAAAGCTAGCGGAGGTACGACTATGGATATTGGTTAAACTGGACTGACAAAAAATGCTGTATTTCTTTGGCCTTGCAAAGGAAATCAGTAAATTCGACACTATTTGAAGAGGGATGCTGTAAGGGTATTTCGTCGCTATACGGCGTAAATCAAGCAACCCAGTTATGATCTGCTGATAAAATTTATTTTCGAAGTCAATTTAGAAAGATTACTTTTAACATCATGGACTAAAATGTCAAACAAATAAAACAGGAAAATCCAGCGGATTCTCGTACAAATGAAGCGTTTTCTTTTGATTTTTTTGAATTTAGCATTAACCAAAATTTTTACGGCGTGTACAAAAATCAGCTATATCCATGTGTACATTTGGTGCGGTAAAACAAAACATTTTTGAGGCGCAACCCAGCATGGCATTTCCAAACCCTGCCCGGAACTGCCTTGCTTCTTAATCGTGTTGGAACGTCTCAACTTGCAAATCTTTATTCCTGCTGATAAGGCTGGCTGCTGACGAGATGGTAGACCATGCAGTTATCGCCTTCTGCGCGCCAAATATATGGGAACGCACGAACTACAGAATCCACTACCTCAGTCAGCAAGGCCAGCATTTAAACGCTAAATGGTTGCCGGCGTTTAACGTACGTTAGATCAAAAAGCTCGCAGTTTTCCAGGAAAAATAATCTTGTGTGTTGCTTTTCTTTGAAAAGAGTTTATGTGGTGCTTTTAAACCTTAATTTGTTAGGATTCAAAAACTTTGTGAGAATGTCAATTTAATCTTCTCTACAAATCGTAAAAAGCTTAGTTACCGTCAATCAACTTGATTTAAATGATCATTTTAAAACTGTGAAAAAAATTGAATCGCGTTTTGCCAGAAAAATTTGTTCCGGCTGTTGTTGATAATTGCAATGAGAAAATTAAAACAAAAACCTTCAGCTCTAAAATATTTCCGGGTTGTTATTACGTGAGGCTTTCTGGATTTGTTCGGTGGTCGATAGCACTCACACGTCGCAAAGGTAGAAGGTCACACAGTAACTCCACGGCCTCAGGCTGGAATGACTGCCCGGACCAAACTGCATAACCTACTACCTCATTGTAACAAGTGGTAGCAATGATATAGACTTTAAAACGTTGCACAATGTCAACCTGCTACATTTTTTGACTCGAATAATTGAGTTATGAAAAGGCTATGGCTAACGTACGAACGTTCTACAAAAGAAAATCTGGTATAGTACGGGATTGCATTGTGTTACTTAAATAAATGTGTGATTCGCCGAATTTGTATTTAACATTTAGCGAAGTAATGTTTTGCCATGCGAACCCTTGCTGCTAATAGTTTGCTATGAGTTGTTTAGGATACCGTAAAGCTAACTATACTTTCCACATTTACAACAGTACATCTTGAAAGGGAGCTCGCAGTTTTAAAACTAAGTTCATACAATGAAGGAGACTAAGGCAGCCGTCGGTCCCGCGTTCCATCGATTACTCAACACCAGCAACCACCAATCAACGCCAAAACACTACTACTTGATGGATATGTACTTAGTGTGGTTTAGCAGTCTGCTCTTTTGGGGCACATATATACAAGGAACGTGTGACCACCACAAACTTGTTTGACGAAAGTCTGTAAGTTAATCCTTTTACATAACGATTTAATCGCCGTTAGCTTGTCATTTAAAGTTAACAGGGCATACTCACATGCGGTAACGGTGGGGGAGTCAGGGCGCGTTGCAACCGGCGTATTGGAGGGGGTCGCGATGTTGGGGGTGCTGGATGCCGTCGGCTAAAAAAAATTAAATCTTAAGCTTTTTTTCTTTATGCTGACGCCAACCCGAACTCTTTTCCCGGGAGTAAATAAGAATAAATTTAAATGGCGCAAAACGTCAAAATAAATACTAAAACCCATGAAAAGTTACATTTTTTGCAAAGCTACAATATTTCAGAAACCGCCAAACGGTGTTGTATTAGTTAAAAGTTTAGGAAATTCCTAATTGTTTCAAAAACTTTGTTTTAATTGTTTGGAGGAAATGCTGAAAGTCCCAACGTAAACTTCATGCTGTGTTTTCAAATGAAAAGTGGAAAAGAAATAAATACAAACTTAATACAAGAAATCACTAGGTTGCCTTAATTATTTAAACATCATAGGACAATTTGCATACTTTGTTGATATGCTAAGTTATTTAAAAAAATTTAAAATGTAAACTATAACGAGAATTGCGCTTTAAAACAGGAAGTCGTTTATCAGGAAATGCTTCCCACAAGTAAGACCCACGTTTTTCCTTAGTAGAACAAAGCAACAAAATATCTCATCTTATGCAAATCAGCTCTTGTATACAGAACCTTTAAATTGTAGTATTTATATATATACAGTACGCATTATACAAATTAGTCCCCTAGCACAATACGAAATCTGGAAATAAGGTTGCACTGTACAAAAATAAATTGTATTAAAATCTTGACAAGCTTTCGCACAATCGTGTTTTATCAGTTCTAAGTAGAAATGCAATACGAAAACTTAAGTATTTAAACAAAAAATCAAATTGTTTTTCATGATTTTTAACATTGCTCCATTAACATGGGAGTCAGTTTCAGCCTGTCGATGTATTATTTTTGCCTATTTTTGTTTGTTGTGTAATCATTTTTGTTTGTAAAATCGCTTTATGTAACTTTTCGGCGTGCCTTTTAGGATTTACTCGACATTCTATACTACTTTAATTGCAATTTGTAGACTTAAAGCCGTATTCAGTTGAAAAATCTTGAATATTACGTTTAAAATGTGTCCAACACATTAACATTAAAAATCAATGAAAGCAAGTGAACATAAAAAACAAAACACTTTTACCTGTTCCGATGACGTCACAGGCGTTGCGCCTTCCTGATTGGTCGATTCCTCTTCGGCCGCCTTCTCCTTCTTCGCTTTTTCCAGTTGCTCCTTCTCTTCTTTCTCCTTTTTCTTTTTTTCTTCCTCTCTCGCTTTCTCGGCCTTTTCCTTCTTTCTTTTTTCTCTTCTCTCTTCGAGTTCTTGATCGCGGATTTTAGACACGTGATCGACGATCTTGTCCTTAACCACTGGAAGAAAGATCAGTATAAAAATCCAAGGAAGTGTTTTTTTGGAGTATTTTTTTGAAAAAAACAAAACAAAAGGATATATCGTTAAATTTCAGGAAAATACCTTATTTAAGTTGGGATTTTTTTGCCTTTTTGAAAAAATAATTTTATTTTTAGTAAATAATTCACATAATTTAGGCAGTAAATTAAGTAGCAATGTATGATATTGCTTATAGTTTTATTTTTCCTGGTTGCTTATGAAAGGTTGCCCCGATTGTATTTCATATTGGCCCCGGGAAATGTGTTTTTTTCAGACTTAGTAAAATATCGACTGCAATTTTTAGGAATAATTGTTAAAACGTAGTAGAGCAAGACGTAAATAAAAATTTAAACTATCCCTCACAAAAGCTACCCATTTGGTAAATTTGGAATCCCTAAACCGTCCAATTAAACACAAAGCGGTGTTCGGAACCCCAGGTTTCCCTCTTAAAGTTAAAGGTCAAGGGTTACATTCTGTGGAGGAATACATCGGGAAGTGTTCCCACTGCGTTTGCTCGCTACAGTAATTTGAATAGACATGTTTTGTCATAGGTCCTGGTCAGCCGCTGACATATTGAAGTTCAAATACGAGAGAAACATTAAAAACAAAACCATGTTAAAGTTAAAAACAACTGTTCCAGCATTTCTTGCCCAATAATAAAAAATAATAAGAATGATCAATTTTAAAACTGTGAAAAAAATTAAAACGCATTTTGCAAGAACAATCCTTTCCGGCTCTTGATAAAATTACCGTGAACAAATGAAAAAAAAACAACATAAAAACGTCATCATGACGTCATCAACTCACGTGTGAAGCAGTCGTAGAGGCTCTGTGCGTCCAACACGCAACTCACTTCGACCCAGCGGGCCAAGGACGAGGGGACGGCGTCCGGAACCATGGCTGGGGTGGCCATGACGCCGCTTTGCAGCTGGAACATATTGTCCTGGGGGAGACGGCAAAGTTGAGGGTATTTATTGGGTCAGGGGTTCTTAAACTGGGGTCCAAGGGCCCCTTAGACTTGGAGGTTTAACGACTAACAGTTTTTGGGTTCTTGCTGTTGTTTTTAATGCAACAAATGTGAAGCTTAAATAAGATCTGAATACATTTAGGAAGAAGGGGCCACAGCGTTTTTTGAATTCAACTCTCGTTTTTTTAAAATTGGTTTCATTTTTTAAACTATTCACTAAGATTTCAATTTGGCCTTCATAGACCCCTAAAATTAGTCCAGGTACCACAAAGGGGTCCACGGACTTTAAGGGGTTTAAACACCCCTGCGTGCGGATTTATAATGATAAACCATTTGGATATGCACTCAAACTTAACTCATCGCAATACAGATCAGTAAATGTAACTGCCAAGCTTCATAAAGCAATACCGGTACGAGTTCACTATCGGTAAAACGTAACAACTAACCTTTCCCGGTTTATTTTAATCCCGCCTTTCCTACACATATTCAACTAAAATCAATCGGCAACACTTACCAGGAACATCCCGTCAATGATGTCGTCCGATGCGTGCGCTATCTCGTCTGCGTTGACCACCACCTGCGCTCTGCCCCCGCCCTCGTTGTACAGGGAGTTTGAGAGTTGGAGCACATCCTGGGCTACCGCTGGTCCGAGTAACCTGGAAGCAGGAAAGTTGAATTATCAGAACGGTGCCACTATCTCAGTCATGCTGCTGTATATTTGTCCAGTTTTACTTTCTAAACGTTTCGGGTTTTTTAAAGAGTTCAGAAGTTCTTCACATTTTGGGTTGGTGCGGCCTAAATAGTCGTTTTTGCTGTATAAAAATGTATAGGCAAATGGCAAAGATATGTTTTTTTAAAGATATGTTTACAACAGCATTCTAAAAACGACAACAAAAAACGCAAAAAGCAGTAAAGAAAAGTTCTTTTCACTATTTTGGTGCAATTTTAACCCATTTTTACTACATTAATGAAAGTTAAAGGAGTATTTCGGATAACACGTATTAGATAATTTCCTATTTAAAATGCGACACACAAATTTTAAAATATTCAAGTTTACATTCCTATTTTTTACAGACTTATTTTTCCAGACCGAACGTATTCCTATCTTTATTTAAATCTTTTCTATCAGCTCTTATCCAACGCTTTTGATTTAAGCGGGCAGACAACGACGTTCTAGCCATAAAAAAACAATAAACATTATACATTTTTGTTGTACAAACGTTTCGGCAATACCGCATGCCATCATCAATAATCAGTAAAAAATATAAGTCGTTATACATTAATTCACTGACAAATTAAAAACTACCACCTCACCTTTGCAGCACCATTGGCGGGTTTCTTGGCTGTCCATTGCCGGTGTAATGAAGGTGTATCGTGTGTTGGTTGGGCGGCTCCCCGATGTTGCGGGTTCGAGTCCCGCCGGTGGCGCCGTACCCGTTCCTGGTGAACCGGTGGCTCCAGCCGTCCGTGTTGCGGCCGGTAAGGGCGCTGGCGTAGCTCTGGGGCCTTGGCGCTGTTACGGCGGCCGAGCTGTCAGTGACTTGGGCGTGGTTGGCATGTCTGACAAGCAGTGGGTGGCAAGTGGCAACCGTCCCTGGCATGGGCGGGATGGCACGACCTGAGAAAGGTGACAGATGATTGCAAAAAAGATAACGTTTTAAATCAGGGGTTCCCAACCTGTTGTCCATGGCCCCTTAGCTCAACCATCACATTAACTGAATATGTAATTAATGTACATTAATGTTCATTGTGTGTTGTATTTATAACGTTTTATCATTCCAACTACCGGTTACTGTATAAACCATTTTAATTAAAATGACGTTTCTTATTTTTTCAAAAGGTTGAAAAAAATTAGGGGCCATAGATTTCTCAAAATTTTCAAAGGGGGGCACGGTGTAAGTGTAAAACAGGTTGGGAACCCATGGTTTAAAATTAAGTTTGAACCTTGGTATAATATCTTTAAATAAAACAACGGTACGGGAATAAATTATACATTTGGATGTTTTTGGTAAAAAACGTCTTTCACAATACGAATAAAAAAGAGAGTAATAAGATTGAGGAATCTGGGGTTCTGCAAAACTTGCATTATACTTTCAGATCACTGATAAAGTATTAAAACAGTCAGAAAATACTGCAATTTGATTTGTTCTAATTTATTCTTCTTTAAATAATGGTAGAAAATAAATAGATCAATGTTATGTTTGTTATATAAAATTTAAATCAAAACTTTGTCTTGTTACGTCACGTGCGGCAGTGCATGTCGCTTTAAACAATTAAATAGGAAGATAAAACGTGAGGGGGTTACGTTTGGTTTAAATGCTAACAAACTTATGTAACAATATGTTTGACTGTATGTTACTTCAAATTTTTGTTTTTACCTGGTTCGGTCGAGTCC
This sequence comes from Ascidiella aspersa, assembly GCF_963924565.1. Lineage (NCBI taxonomy): Eukaryota > Metazoa > Chordata > Ascidiacea > Phlebobranchia > Ascidiidae > Ascidiella > Ascidiella aspersa. The sequence goes on along the minus strand of NC_139447.1, from coordinate 35,593,229 downwards.
CGGGTCTCGTCGCCATGGACAACCACGGGGAGGGCGATCCTCCTTGAATTGACGTCATTGACCGATACAAGTTGCTGTTGGAGTCGGTTGCCCCCTGCAACTCCTGGAGTGAAAAGAAGAAAGAGGTTGTTATCAGCGTCGTATAGGTGGCTTACACGAAAACTAAAAATCATGAAGTAATATTCCATGTCGAAAAGATTATCTTGGGTATAACGGTTGTGAGTTTGTTTCAACATTTGTGAGTTTGTTTTAACGTTTGTTGGTCCTATAGCAATATTAAAAAAGGTATTCCTGGATATATCGGTTGTGAGTTAAAGGCCAGCATTGAAAAACTATCAAATGCGTTGCAAGAGTAGAAACAAAAAATACAATATTTATAAAAAAATCATGAATACTATACCGTAATGGATACCAATATACTTACACTATACACGGATCTATAGTGTATCTACAAAAAGAATGTGAACAACTAATGGTGATAAGTCTGTATCGAACGTATTTTAAACAGAATGTCGATATACTCGACCTTTTTGGCTTGACATTCATTTGCTACATTAGATCCTTGCTTAAGTGTAGGTAAAAAAATCGGTGTGTAATATTTTAACTTTTGAAAGAACGTCCTGCTCAAAAAACTTTTAAAACGTCAAGCCATGTAAGCTCAAGTGTAGAAGCGGATTTATTGACGTTTATACCTAAGTTGTAACCCCTTGACTGCTTTATATTCAATATAATATTAAGTATCCTATTTAGTGCTGTCTATAATGCATATATAGGCGCCACACTACAGGGCTTATATGACTCACCTCCGAAAATGTCTTCAAGGTGAATGAACAGGTCGTTATCGGGGTTTTCCCCTTGCATGAGATCGTACACAAAAGTGTCGTAATTAAGGTCATCGTATGAAGAGTCGGCTGAATGTGCAAAATATAAACATAGGGCAGTTAAACGATAACCCTTTTTTGAAAGAACGGTAAAATATAATACTGGAAGTGTTTTGTGAAAAACGATGAAAAAATGGATAGTCTTGGGGGGTTGGTATTTTATAAGCTTACAAAGTAACAAGGGTCAAATAAAAAATCGATTCATGATATAAGAATGACGCAAAAAAAAACATCTGAAAATATAGTTAAGGAGAATTATTCTTAAAAGAAAACACAAAAAATGGGGAAAAAGTAGGAATAAAAGCAGAAAATACGATTTTTCTAACGCTGCTGAGTTTACCATACATTTGATAACAAAAAAAAACTGTTTAGTAGCGTTGCTTTTCTTAAAAAATTTAAAAAAAAACATTTAAAACTAGTGCTGCCACAGCTTTTAACAAACGGACACGACACAAAAAGGAACAAGACTTACCGTCCACGTCTTCGTCGTCCATTTCCTGATTGTCCATCTCCGATCCGTCATCTTCAAGGTCATCATCATCCTACAAAAAAAAAACAAGATACGTCACAAAGCGCCCGCGATCCTATGACGTCATCAAATGCACGTCATAGAGCCGTACCCGTCGACTCACGTCTTGGTCGTCGTCGTCCTGATCGCTTTCATCGCTCGAGTCGTCGCCGTTGATCGTGTCGTCGGCGATGTCGACCCCGTCGCTGTGGTCGTCATCTTCGTCTTCTGTTCCTGTATAGTTTAGATTTATTTGACTAAGTGATCACGTGAAGCCTTGCTTGCAGCTGTGAGTGTTCACGAAATATATCACGAAATTTGCTCATCTTGTCGGTAGCTTTTAGTTGTCTTAAAATATCAATTCGAAAAAAAGTTAACAGAATGTTTCTGTTGGCAATTTTGTTATCAGGGATTTGTTGTTTAAACTTTAAAAAGAACTATATATATAGATCTTTGTTTTTTAATTTGACAAGTTTCTCCCTTATAAGCTCAAATACTGCCGATTCTTCTCCAGCAAAACCCTGAAAGAAAATCAAACCACTAGAAAGAGTCGTCAAAAAAAAAAAAAAAATCGTGTAAAACTGCAATAGCAGCCATCTGCGCCATAAGCCAAGACTTCATTGTCACAAAATTTGGATGCATTAAACGTCTGAAAGTTCAGTTTGTTTAACGTATGACATAGGTGTTAATTTTATACCTATTGAAAAATGGTGGCGAGGCACAAATTGTCAGGAGTCCCTGGAAAGGGGCCACCACTCATGAAAGCTTAAAAGTCACTTATTTTGGATAATAAAAAATCTGTCTTTGTTGTCTGCCATATTTTATAATGTGGATTTTTTAAAACGCTATCGGGATATATATATAATATATACATATATATATATATATATTTATATACAGTGTCAACTTTAAGATACGCAACACATTGACTAAGAAGACATTCAATAAAGACCTCCACCACTCACCATCATCATGAACTCCTGCGTCATGATCCTCTTCATCCTGGTGGTGATCCTGAGCTCCTTCATCTTCCTCATGATCTGCTCCTCCACCGCGATCCCTGCCTCCCTGCAGCGAGTCCATGAAGACGTCCTCCTGATTCAACGAGGGCTGGTCTTCGGCTGAAGAAAGAAGTGAAAGGTTTTTAAATAGAGCTTAAAATAGGCAACACATTTTTCTACACATTTTAGATGATTACCTATTTCGAAGAAATAAGAAAAAATCTCAGTTTGTTCAACCGAGAAACTATTGCAAGATAGCACCCCAAAATGTCGCAAATCGCAAAATCATGAACCATTCTTATTCAGTTACTAATCTACACATGTGTCATTTTGAGTAAAATCATAGGACAGCATTAAATCAGAATTAACAAGAACAAAAATCGCACCAATAAAATCATTATAAAAGGTTAACTATTAAAGTGGAGCTCGCGCCCCCTAAAATTGCTTTTAGAATAAACTTTTTATTTTAATAGATTTGCCTATTAAATATATGTGATGCAACAGCTATTGTTTATTTTTGCCTTCCAAGCAAAAAAAGCATCAATGTGTATTTAAATAGAAGTTACGGCCTTGGCAAGGGAGTCATGCTTGATACCCTAAATTTCAAGCTTTGTAATTTTCCTATTAATTAGCGTGCGTATTTAACGAGGTGGTGGTTGCATAGGCCAGGTGGTTAGTGCGTAGAGTAGTCCTCACGTACAAAGGCGGCGACCGCAGACAAGGTCTGCGACGACTAGTCTGTAGCTTTTATATTTATAGCATTAAGCGAAGACGGAAGGGTGCGCCAGTTTTCAACGTTGGCGGTTAGAGAGGCAATAATTGCCATACCGACGTTCGGTGTGGTTTGTATAGAATGGCTGCCTATTTGTACCGCTGTACATTTTCGAACAGTTGGTTGTTTTTTTTTGTATTTTTCGTGGGTACAATATTAGCTAATTTTTGTTTAGTAATTTACGAATTAAAAAATATATGTTTGAAATGCCGTTATTAAATTTGCTCCCTATAACAAAGTATCCGACAATTTTTAGTTTGATTGATTTTGGGTATGAAGAAAAAGGTTCCCGTTTAGGGCGAAATATATTCTTTTTGATAAAAAAAACTGAAGTTATTATGTGGATTAATCTTTTATTTGGTGTATCAATCAACTTTTTACCAAACAAGCAAATTAAAAATCACTTATTTCCATAAAATACAATGATTAGTCAAAATTATTCAATTTAAAAGGTTGTAATACAAAAAAAACTAAAAAACTAAGGCGTGTGCTTGGCATATCTATACTTTGAACTTAAAGTCAAGTATTTATTTATGCTTGAAAATTTTTATTAAAACTTACATGCGTCGAGATATTGAAGGTCTGATTCCTGACTTACGTCGTCTCCAGGCAAAACGTCCATGTACTCGTCGGACATGTTGTCTGCAAGAAATTAACATAAAATCAGCGCTGCTCAGTGAAGCCCCCAACATTTAAACGGTCCTCCACGTGGAATACCAATTTAGAGTAAAAATTTTTAAAATTATATAATTATAAAATTATGTGGTGCAAAATAGAAATAGATACTTAGTATGAATATCAATGTGGAATAAGGTAGCATTTTGAATGTTTGGAGTATCTCTTAATTCATTTTCAAAAGACGCATATTTTTTAAAACACTTGATATGGTAAACGGTTGCGAAAAGTTTTTTTTTTAACAAAGTTTTACCCTCACCTTCATCATCTTCCATCTCACGTGATTCGCTGACGGTCATCCAACTCTGAAACAAGAAAAAGTACACGATTATAAATAGAAAATACATTCTCAAACGTGTGGGTTTTAGTAAACTGGGGCCGTGGACCCCTTAGGGGTACGTGGACAAGTTTTAGGGGGACGTGGACAAGTTTTAGGGGGTCCTAGTCAAAATCTTAGTTTATTACTAAAAAATGGAATAAATTTTTCAAACTAAAGGTTAATTGAAAACCAGACGTTTGGCGCCTTCGCTTTGAATAGCCTTAGACTTCTTTTAAGTTTCAAAATTTTGAGACCGAAAACAGCTTTTTTTAGGTCTATTTGCTTTATGACTACACATTATGACGTTGGTTCTAAAAATATAATGCCGATCCTGGTCAATGCTAACCAAAAAAGCAAATTAAGAACCCCTAGTCTTGAGTGTGCCGCGAAATTCTTTGTAAACTTGTAAAAAAAACGTCGCATTACAAATAGGCATACCAACGAGCATTCGATACAAGGTTTATACACTAACAAGTGCGTGTTGTGTATTAAGGGCAGTTGCAAAGTGATAACTATATAAAGCGATTCACGATATTTTATTTGCTAAAAGTGTGCCGCGAGCTAAAAAAATATTGAGAACCACTGCTAAACTCTTGTAGAGGCATTGCAAATTTCCTTAAACGAGTCATCAAGGCAGAAAAAAGAAAGATCGGTTTTTTCCGTTGGAGCGAACCGCAAAGTAATAACAAGTGAGTAGGGAGTAGGCGGCCACAATGCGACGGGCTTGGCGTTTAACGGCCAGACTTTCAGACGAAATTGAGTTTGCGCCAAGGCGGAATCCCGAGAATGTCGATATAAAACACCCGGGACTTCACTCAGCACCAATAATAAACTGAAACCGCAACGCCGGTTTTTCAAAGACGCTCGGAAAGGGCACGGATCTATTTTAAACCCTGTTTTCGCGCCCTTTTTTGTACTGAAGTGCAGAGAGTCAAAAAAGTAAAAAAAAATATCGAAGCCTGTCGTTTTTCGAAGTGTTCTTGTTAGCTAGCGTTGTAGATTATATACCCGTACAAAATGGCATCTGTGACCAAATGAAATTGCGTTAAAACATGAAAACTTTGTTAAAACTTCAAAAATGAGTTGGAGCAACAACAATAAGGTGACCGGACTTGTAAGGCCTAATTTTTTTAGGTTTATTTTGAGAAAAAAAACACTAAGAGTCACACAGACGAGGCACTGTTGTGCGCGATTCTGTTAAATCTTTGTTAAATCAATATCTTTATATTCTCATGGTATAAACCTAAATTAATATCACAAATATAACTTTGATACACCAGTGAAAGGTATAGGAAATTAAGGTGAAAATGACATTTGAACTAGATCATCTGACCTGTGGTCCTATGTATTGATGCAAAATACACAATGCTGCGAGGATTATGCTTTCGATTTTAAGCTATTATGATGAGAAAAAACAAACTAATTACCTCCTGGGTCTGTTCCTCTTGGGGAGTCTCGCCAGCGGCTGTTTCCCTGGCAACAGTGGCATCCTGGGAGGAGGACTTTTTCGCTTCCCCGGTGTGACTCTTCGATGAGAAAACAGCGGTGGTGGAGAGTCGAGTCAAAACCTGAAAGAAAAAAACGTTTTATTTTTCTTAATTTTGCGCTGGATGTTGATGGATCAAGTCTGCTACGACGAGGTTTTTTGATAAAACTCTTATATTAATTTTATCTCCGGTCGGACATTTCCGGGCATATCTATTTAGTTTCAAGCTTTAATCAGTAAAAGCAAACACTTATGTCTGTGCTTCTCAACCTTTTTTCGTGGCGACCCAAATATTAGGCGTAAGTGTGACGACTGAGCTTTGGCGACCCAATTGTTTTTTCTTCTAAGCGAAATAAAAAACAACTTCTTGTAGGCGAACAAAAAATAGACATTAGCATTAGCAAAAATAATTTCAAATTTTAATAATTATTATAAGACATTATTTGTATTGCTTCCTTAATTTTCTTAATTTTGATTTACCTGGAAAACAAAGTTGTTTAAATCGATATATATTGACCTATTGGTGTATGCGTAAATGAGCGGCCGGGAAAATAGCTTAAATGCACTTCCAACGGCTATTTACCCGGCTAACAAAGTAATTTAGACACAGGAATAAATCATAGAAATTTTGCGAAACTCGGGAAATTAAATTTAGTTTTATGAAATGCATTGAAATTAAACGCCGCCTTTGTTTAAAAATGTCTGAATCGCACCCGGCTGGATCAGTTTAAGCAACCAACGGCTATGTCTTTCTCAGAACCAATCTCAATTAGTATAAACATGTGAGCTACTGCGGTCGGCGACCCAACCAAATCAAAGAGCGACCCAATTTTGGGTCGCGACCCAAAGGTTGAGAAGTACTGATTTAGGTATTAACACCATTACCGCAGGTCTCGGTGGTAAACGAATCAAAGTGTATTTGAAAGAAAACTTAAATGAGAACAAAAAAAATCTCAAGGGGCATATTATCAGATATTCTTTTCAGCAACAAGTTTTAATCATTAAAAAAAAACACTCTGGCAATGAAACCATTTCCGCATATCCTGGTAGCAAACGAACAGATGTTGTATATGAACAAAAAAACATACAAACGAGAACAAAAAATCCATCAAAGCCAGTGCTTTTTAACGTTAAGAACCGTTCGAACTTTATTATTTCGGAAAATTTTCATCCGTACGAAGTGAGTTCGCAACCTTTAGTTTTCCTTATTTGTGAAATAAAAAAGGGGGGGTTTGTGTATCAAAATCATGAGCCTTAACCGGTATAAAATAGTTAGCTTCAATGTACCACTACAAGACTATATTACTGTAGCTGTAACATATAAGTGCGCGCACAAGCTTGTTTGATTACTGTATCACACATAATAAAAAATAATAATATGCACCATTTTCACCATCACGACGTATGTTATCTGCATTACATTTTTTTCATCCGCACAAGTCCCACGGGTGAAAAGCACTGGTTTAAGCCAATAAACCTATCAAGAGGTCTTTAGGTTGTGTTAATGGTAGAAAACGAACCAAAAGTGTATTAAAAAAATCTTTAAACAATAACAAAAAATCCATTTAGGCCAATAAACCTACCTCTAGGGGTCTTAACGTTGAGTTAATGGTGGCCGGCATTTCAGGTGAACCCAGGTCAATGTAGTGGGGTAACTTGGCCAGGTCGGTGGCCAGCCCCCTACGGATCATCAGGCGGGGTATATGGGACGGCCCCGGTTCCGCGCTGGCCTCGGCCGACTGTCCCTGGCCAAGAGGGCCACGCGGCGCCTTGGTGGTGCATTCGATGATGGTTCTGTTTAAAAAGATGACCTTTACTTGTTGTTTGTCATTGCAAAACACATTCTTTCTTACAAGCAGGACAAAATGGCTTCCTGTTAGTGTTCTATAGATTGTAGTGTTGTAAACAAGTCATTTTTTTTAAATGACTGTAGTCCTAGTCAAATAATTTATAAAATAACTTAGTGTGGAATAGTTTATGTACTTAATAGAATCCGAACAATGAGGAATTATTACTTAGTTATGGCTAATCAAAAACTGTTGAGCCTATTAAGGCGAAATATATTCTTTCAAACAAACTTGTCATCCCGTATTTTGCTATCGTTTTTACCTTAGTTTTTTTTGCTTACTAGCGTCCAAAATTTGTGCGTTATTGCGCTGTTGTGTCAAAGTAACAAGAAAGAAAGAGAGAGCGAATTTCTCAGCAGGCTTTTGTGTTGCTTTTATTAAGACCAAATTTATATCGGCGGCGATTTTTTTTAAATGGTTTACCGCTGCAAATAGCTCAACATCATAATTCAAAAGGATGTCAACACTAAAATAAAACTGAGGCTATTAGCTTCATTGCAAGATATTTAAAATAAAAATGTTCTGGCGCAGCGAAGTTGTGTTTTGGCATATTTACACCAAACATCACTCCACCAATACAACATTAGACCAACTAAATTGGTCCTAACAAGTTTGCAAGGCGAAAGAAAACATACCATTTCACTATAGAATTTCAAAAAATGCTCAACCCTTATTACGTCACACTGGGGTATACTTACGTGACAATATCCAACAAAGCTCTCAAGCGAACGTGCTTCTGAGGCGACTCGGGTATGTGAACGGCGCGAGAGAGGGCCGACTTAATTTCACCCACCAGAACCGCGTGGGGGTCGCTTGCACCCCCTGGGACCGGGGTCTGGGGGTGACTGGCGGCCAGACAGGCCAGAAGGACCCGGGACAGCGCCGGGCAGTCCTGGTCCCATGGTTCCGTGTCACCGTCCTAAGAACATACAAATGCTTGCTTAAAACTTGGCTATCTTACATTTAACCTATAACTAACAATACTTTATGTATGTGTAAGCGGCTTGCTAGTTACATTTTTATTGACCTCTATGCGGCTCTAAAGTTTAACAAATATTTTTTAGTGATTTAAGGCTGTCCAGTTCATTGTACAGTACACCTAGTCTTTTTCAATTATCATATGACTTTTGTATGATAAATCAAAATCATAATAATTTTTTTTAGAAAAAGCTTTTTTATGATTCTCGTTTAAGTAAACTACTTAGTACTTATTATTAATATGTTTGAAGTTTCATGGTCAATGACTGTTTAGTCATCCTTGCTCTAACTGCTATGCTTTTTTTACTTGGTATAATCAGTGTGGCGTCATAATGCAAATTCTTTTACTCGAACAGATTACACAATGCTAGCATCCAGCTCTACAAATGGTTTAAGTAATCATACCACAGGTTTGAAGGGTACTTGCTTATAAAATATTGAACAATGGTAGCGAACAAAGGAAAAGTGGCCGGTGTTACAACAATGAAATACGCGGTTTTCTTTAACCAGACTCGTGATAAGTAACCTATTCAACGAATCTATGAGTCAGATTTGGGAGGATGTATCGCTGAATGGGATGTTTTCGAGTTTTTTTAGTTTTCAATTGAAATAAGATTCGCTTTGTTTGCTATGCTTGCAGTATGCTATGGCTCGAACCGAAACCCATTTGGGGTCGTCGGATATTTAAACGAATATATTGATTGTACGAAACCGAAGGCCTATTGAAGATAACACAAGATAAACGACCTGCGACTTTTTTAAAACGATCCACTCGATAACAAAATCAAATCACAAGACATGTCCGAAAATTTTGTAAACGGGTAAATATCCGATATCGGGAAATATCGTTATTTGAAGTAGCTATGTAACTTGGTTATGAGGTGAGAAAAACACCATAAGGTAAAGTAGATTTTGAAATGTAATAAGTATGGGGCAAAAATAGATTGGCCATTTTATTTAATCCTATGTAAACTGACATAACTGTGCGACCGAAAGGGTTTAATTTACACTATAAAAACTATGATACATCTTTTTATATGACTAACATTTTTCGTGATTATTTCCGCATCTAACAGTCTTGCGAGGCCCTTTTAACAACTCAATGCTCCAACTGTTACGCTGCCTGCTTTCTACGTTTCAGAGCATACTGGTTTGTTATTGTAATTTATCTGGCTTGGAAGAATATTCATACACATTCGCACAACAACTGGGCTATGGATCTTCCCTTAAATACGAAGATGTTTGTATAAACATGATGTCGGCTGTTTTTCGACTTCTGAACCTGTGCAGCTCAGTTGGTAGAGCGACGGTCCCTGTATGGCCGTAGGTCGTGAATTCAAACCTCAGCGCAGCCAAGTTTTTTATCCTGTCTAATCCTTGCATTAAATCTGGGGTAGCCAACAAGTCGATCGACACATTTCACCTGAGCATTTGCGTCGAATGAGTGTTACGTTTACAGTAACTATCGCACACAAGCGGAACATTAAAATGACCAATTGTTGTCTGTCTAAACAAGCCTAATAAAGCGTTCTTTGAATGCAATTAACGCTCAAAATGTTTAACAAGTGTTCTTGTGACTTTTTACCGAACTAGTCCATTGCGAGTCTCTAAAAAAATATTTCAGTCGATCGCAAGAACCTAGGCTGGCTACACTGAGTTTGTTAGTCTATTGGAGGACTCGGTCAGCTGACTTAAACACAAATTAAGCTATAAAATGTTAATGTCGTTTGGGAAAACGGATTCGGTACCTGTTGAGTTAGTTTGCTTGCCCCAGCCTTGGAAGATTCGGCGTCTTCCGATGGAGCTTCAGGAGCGGACTTGTCGGTTGTTGATCCTCCACCTGGAGTGGAGCTGGATGTTGCGGAGGAGGGAGGTGGGAGGACCTTTGATCTTGGGATCAGGAGGTGGTCCAGCACAAACGAAAGGCAGCTACATTCCTGGAGAAATGAAATAAGAAGGTTAAGAATCGTGGGACAACTATAATTAAACTAATATAGTTTTAAAGCATAATGGTTGGAAATTGTAATACGACGAAATAGAAATACCAAAACCCATACAAAGGCAGGTAACTTTTGAACGTTTTGAATAACTCTTTATTGAATAAAGAGATAGTCCTGGATCTTGGCCTTGGGCAGAGAGACCCTGAATATTATGTATTTGGGCAATTATTTAGCAGTTTTTGGCATAAAAAAAAATAGTAAAACGCCTTGCCATAATAATATCAATTCAGGAGAATAATGGTTTAAGGTTGTAGTAAGACGTAATACGAATATCAAAGCCCATACAGAAGTAGGTAACATTTTTCGGTCTACTTCAATCGAACAAACATGATGCTTGATTATGCAACACTCAAAAACATGAAAAGCTTAGTAAAGGCAAGCTGCCCTACTTACATGAGAGGAAATTTAAATACATAATATTGACTGTAAAGTAAAGGTGGATATCGGTCCATAAACAAGAGCTTTGCGGTTCAAATGAAAATGAAAGTTTCAACTTAAAACAGTGTTTCTCAACCTTTAGGGCGCGGCCCAAAATTGGGTCCCCGTTTGATTCGATTGGGTCGCCGACTGCAGTGGTTCACATGGTTGGATTTTCTACTTTTGAGCGATATTTCTCCACAATTCAAGAAAACTGTAGGACGAATTCGAAGACGTGTCTCATAATCATTAAATTCGAATTTATTTATGCAAATGTCTTATGTTTTTTTCACTTACTAAATTGCTCACTAAAAAATTGCTTCGCTGTCATATAGGTAGTTAAGCATATTACTTGGGTCGGCACGAAAAAAGGTGGAGAAGCACTGACTTAACATTTTTAACAACATGGAGCTGTCCTTAACGCACAGTGGCGCACGTTCGAATGCAAAATAGCCTTAGCGCTGCCAAAAAACTTCTATTTATTCGGCATGTCCTTTGTTTTTTTGGGCATTGGCGAAATAAGGGAACAGCGATGACCACAACTTGCGTTGGCCAGTGTCCGCTAATACAGCGAATTTGAATTCTACGTTGTTTCCTGGCACTGCGCGTCATATAGTCACACCCATAAACGAGTTCTTGATTTTGGGTCGTGACTGGCGATTTACTCGACCTTACATTATTTGCTGCCGAAAAACAAAAATGGCGGAAATGCATTGGCCTGGTTGTTTTTTCAGGTTTCGCTTTGCCGCTAACATTTTAACGGGACCGCAACAATTTCATCAAAGTATGTAGTTACAGAAGTAGGCTACATTTTATTAAAAATTGAGATCCCTCAAAGCACGACTGGGACAGCAAGAAACGACAAGGAATTTAAGAACAACTGCTTTAAAGGCACGACTACTGTTGTCGACACTGTATTGCTCAGGTCTTGTAGCCAAGGCCGATTGCTGAAATCTTAAGAAATAAGGCGAATTGTTGCGCAGCAAATGATAAAATGGCGCACAACAAGAACAATACGGGTTTCTACCTTGCAAATTACCTGTGATTATATTTTTGTTAAGTCGGAGAAGTAGACATATATACAGTGTTAACTGTTAACCTTCCGTCATGATACCAAAAAACATGTAAAACGGTTAATTAGTTTTAAGTAACAAATTTATTTTAAATTCAACAATAAGAAAACATCGTACGACTGATGTATTGGGTAACTTAGCGGACTGCACTTAGTGGGAGAAACTGATTTTGAAGGTTTAGGCGGCGTCCTTATTTTCAAAATTATTAACTAAAACTACATACCGCGCGCCGAAATTTAAGAATGAGCAAAAGGGACATTACGAGAATATTTACGACGCTCTCCAATCGAAAGGAAGCAATATATTAGGGCGGTGGAAGGAAAAATAAAAACGATAAAACACCATTTATGTAAAGCTAATAGAGCCGTGGTAGGTTCAAATGAAGGGTTATGCTTGTATTATTTATACCCTTTAATATTTTGTCCGTGCGACATTTTTTTAAGCATACCTTGACACGATATAAATCAATTTAAGTGGAGATTTGCAACGCCAGGCGCGCTATTGCGCATATTTCTCACATTTAGACCAGGGTTGCCAGGTGGCAAAAATAAAAAAGCCAAACTTATCTCGGAAAAAAGCCAAAAAAAGCCAAATCTACTTCAAACTCTAACAAGCCTATGATTTTTCGTAAATTAATAAAAAAATGCAATAAATGGTCATGCTTGTACATTGAATTTCTCTTTTTGGGGCATTTTTTTGTCGCTTTTTGTAAAATTTTCTGGGCAATTTTTCTTATTTTGTGTTAGTTTGATCTCTTCTTAACATAACACTCATGAAGTTTTTGAATAAAACAAAAAAGCCTAAACAAGGCTAATTTCAATAGGATTTTTAAAAATAAAATCCAAAGAGGTTCAAAAAAAGCCAAAAAATGTGGCTTTAAAAAATCCTAACTGACAACCCTGAATTAGACGAACTGTGGTTTTGCCTATGGTCAAACTATAGGCTTGCTGCAATCAAAACTAATTTTGTGCTGCTGAAAATTCCCATAACCTTATAAGTCATAATAGGTTAATAAAACTCAGAAATGAGATGCTTTCAGATTACGTCTGTTATCTCAAACAGTCCTATGTTAAACAGAAATACATAGCAGCAGGTCAACAACTTGGTAAAATCTACAGCCAACGTTTGCTGTAATATTTGAAACTATCTTGTTATATGATAAACTACAATCTGACATCCACTAATGTACAACCTATGGCGTGATCCACTAATGTACAACCTATGGCGTGACACTCATTGAAAATACCTGTAAAATAAACGAACTAAAATACGCCTCGTTTATGCGTTAAAATATTAATCAGAAACAAACTAAGTCCCTAATAACACGAAACATAAAAAAACGCCAAAAATTTTGGCTTAACAAACAATTAAAAAACACCTGACTATAAAAGTTGACTTTACCAGCAGTGTGTTTCATTGCATGCAGCTAAAACCGGGCTTGTTATTCGTCTTCAACAGGGAACACATTGACACAGGCAACCGCTCCATATAAGGTCCTATAGCTCGTTGGATTCAAGGTGAATTCTAAATTACGAAACGCGCCCAAAATCTGGAGAGAAAGGATCTCCACGCGGTTTTGCCACAAACCGAAGCTATTTGGCCAGCGCGATATTTTCAGAGTTTCGCAGCTGCTGAATATTTTTGCTGATTTAACTTGAGCTACCATTTTTAACAGCTGTTCTTTGTTAAAAACTTTCAACACGCGTTTATATAAAGTCACTATTTGGAAGTTTCGCGACTGTTGAATATTTTTGCTGATTTAATTTGAGTTGCCATTTTTTTGCTGGAAACTTTTAACGCAGGATTATTTAAAATCAATATTTAAGGGTTTCGCAGCTGCTGAATATTTTTGCTGATATTACTGAAGCTTAATTGGAGTTGCCATTTTTCAAACCTGTTTTTTTTTTTGCTGGAAACTTTTAACGCAGGATTATTTAAAGTCACTATTCAAGAGTTGAGAGTCTGCTGAATATTTTTGCTGATTATTTGTTTTGACATTTTTAAAGCTGTTTTTTTGGCAGGAAACTTTCAACGTATGAATATATAAAGTCACTATATACCAAATATTTTTGCTGATTACGTTGTTGACATTTTTAAATCTTTATTTTTTGCTGAAAATTTTCAACCAGGATTTTATAAAGTCATTATTTGAAGGTTTCGCGGCTGTTAAATATTTTTGCTGATATTCTGAAGCTGCCATTTTTAAAGCTGTTTTTTTCTGCTGAAAATTTTCAACGTAGAAATATATAAATTCACTATTTGAGAGTTTCGCAGCTGCTTAATATTTTTTCTTATAATACCAGTGCTGCCATTTTTAACAGCTGTTTTTTTGCTGAAAACTTTCAACGCAGGATTATATAAAGTAACTATTTGGGAGTTTTGCGGCTGCTGAGTAATTTTGCTAATTATTATTAGTGTTGTCATTTTTAAAGCTGTTTTTAACTGGAAACTTCCAACGTAAGCTTACATAAAGTCACTATAGTAACAGCAGTGGTAGGGAAAAACATTCAAAATAAAATAAGCGAGAGTCTCCTTCCGTATGATACAGAATCACAGCTAACCCCTATGTGGAACATTGTACTAACACGCGTTTAAACATTGCCGAAGTCGTGAACAAAAGCCTAAAATTAACTAAAACACGATTTTAGCATTTCAAACTGCGCTGTACAGCACAGGGTTTACAAAAAGGCATTATAAATGGCGGCAAATATTATACCTTAATTCAGGGTGTGGCAACTTTTTAATTCACCTTACAGCTTTAACTACCTGGCATATCCAATAAAAACAACTTATAGTTCGGGGTATTTCTAACGTTTCGAAGACATCCGATAACTGTTTTCCGACCTGAAAGAGCCTAATGCGCTCAAAGATATCTAACAAAAATACAAAAGTCTTAATATGACTATAGTGCCGCAAATTTGGAAAGCACCAAACAACAACGCTGTAGGGCTAGTTACAGGCGTTAAGGAAATTGCTGAATGGTTGCACAGTGCTGCGCTAAACTGCTAACGATGTTAAGAATCGTATTGTAAACGATTCACAAGGCCTTTTCAATTTTGTCATTAAATATGCCAAAGCCTGTGACAGTACTTCCGTGCTCTAACGCAACACATAGATCGAGAGTTATTATTAACTGTTTTTTATTATACTGTGTGTAAATCTAACTCTGTCTTTTAAACTAAGTTGTTCTGTAGTGTAAGCAAGACACCTTATCTGTATAAAACATTGCACAAAAAGGTGAAATCCGCTAAGCTATCTTTTGGCTTTTTTGTAAACAAACAGTTAAATTCAATCAAGAAAACGGTACCAATACCTAACAACTGGCTCGAAAAACTGAATAACGTTAAGAAAAGAATTAGGAATTCTATATTTGTGCTGTTGCAGCAGAATTCTATACACTACAAGAATAAATAGTTACTATTCTGGTCCAAACATAACATAAACTACTAAACGCGTCCCCTACGGCCAACAACGGTGCAATTGCCGCAATAGAACAACGAAAAGGGGGGTTTCAGTTGGGCGGAGGGGGGGGGGAGTCTTGCAGCATTCGGTCGGCTGATTTCCGTGCTTGGCTGTCAAAGGAAATCGTCCAGTGTCCGTCACCATTCGCCTTCTCGTTGCACAACTTTAGCAAGTCGAACGTGACTTGAAACGTCCAGGAATAGTCGGCACGTTTTTTGAGCCTGTGCAGTTTGCTGTGCAACTATATCTAGTGCGTTTTGTGCGTTTGGTGCTTTCTGCACAAGAGTTCTGCTACTGCTGGTGCTGCATATAAGAACCGCTAGAGAAGTGATTCTCAACCCTTTATGTCTTACATCACCCCTTAAAAAATAATTCATAGATTTTCGGCAAGTATTTACTGATATGTAACTATAAATGGAACTGGAACAACACAATCAACTTTTTTTTAAATCAGCAAGACTTAAAATTGGACTGCTCGACGTTTTGTTAATATAATTCAATAACAAAATAGTATAAACGAAATATTCATTTCAACAAATACTAGTTTAAACACTGGTTTTACAACCGCATGTGTTGAAAAAAACACAAGTTTGACATAAAAAAAATTCAAAAACTATCCAAAGACGTTTGTAAAAACGTTGTTTTTAACGACTTTTTAAAAGGCAAACAATTCAAAGACATTGGACGACTTTAAAAGACTTAAAGACTTTTATGGTAACCCTTCCATAGCCCGTATCACACCCACCCCAGCGCACAGAGCTAACTGGGCGAACAACCAAGCAATCAGCACCTTTCTGATCACTGGAAACGTGTTGGTTGGCTTCCGTGTTAGGAGCGACTACCAACGATTTAATCGCAGAAATAGCGTTCCTGCGTGCGTCAGGTGCTGTCATGTACAGTATTTTTTATGTTTAATTAAAATAGCGTTTCTCAATATTTGTTTAACGCGACTCAAAAATTAAGTGTAAGAATAACAGCAAAAATTTGGAGACCAAATTCTAATCACCGAAGCTTTTTGTAACGAACAGAACATATAAAATTGAGATAAATAAGTTGAAATTTAATTAATTTTACTAGGCTTTTTCAGCTATGCCTCAAAGTTAATGCGGCCTTCTAAAATTCCTATAGTTTTTCAGCAACGTTGTGGTGTCATCATTTAGTTTTTCACTTTAACACATTTACAGTCATGATTTATCGCACATTTCGAACCCTTAATTGCAATTAGGGTAAAAACGTATTTCTCCATACCTTAAGAATATTTAAAACAGCTTCATAAGCCTTTTTTTTTCAGGCATATTTTGATATTGTTTGTAAATTATGGGTTTAAGACACCCTGCTAAACTCTCCGAGTCCTAAAACTGTAATGCTTTTGTAAAAAAATAATAATATTTTTGTGAAACTAGAAAATATTAATTGAATTTTGAATACGATAACCGCATTCATACGAAGCATTGGCGTTGCCTCCAGACACAAGAAAAATATCTCTCAATCCTAAAAAATTATCAACTTAATCTTGCTTTTTAATTGGAGTACAAGTGTAGAACTCCTAACACTTGCTTTTCAGGAAATAAATCGAACAAAAAAAAGTAAGTGCAAAAAATCTTCCGAAACTCCACATGTTACCGAATTCCTGGCTTTAAGAGTAGCTTTAAAATCCTAAGGGCATTTTACTGAATTATGTTAATAAACTGACATTAGAATATTCTTCACAGTCACCGACAATTCCGAAATACAAAAGCATGCAGAGCTTCCTGATTAATCGCAAGTTACCTAATATATCGTGCGTGATTTCGAACAGAATTAGTCAACCGACCGGCCAGCAGGCGAACATGTGGCCAAAACATGCGGAAAAAATATATAAATGCAGAATGCCAAGAATTTCGACGTCCATTTTGGCATTTTCGAAATGACCTGTGGTACGTTTTAACGATACTTTTAATCACGCAAAGATTGATTCTTTTTACAGTTTGGAAGATATTTTGCGACCAAATTTTCTTTTAGGCTTTTTTCGTGTAGGATGACCTTTTTTATTGTTTTAATTTGCGCGAAGTAAAGTGGTTCTTAAACGTTTTGTTACTGATTTACTGATTCTTTTTGCTTACGAATCCTAAAAAAGAATTACCGATACCCATAATGTTGTAAACATATCTGCATTTACCAAAACTAGAATCCATAAAATGCATTTTATGATCTAAAAACGCCTAAAAAAAATGTAAACAAAAAGCTCGTTAAAGAACTGTTGAAGAATTTAAATGAAATTCTGTTAATTCCTGATGCACTTGAGAACCATTTTGCTTAACTCAGCTGGTTAGAAACCACTGGCGTTACCAGAATTACAGCATGGTGCACCTGGGAACCACTTTGCTTAACTCAGCTGGTTAGAAACCACTGGCGGTATCAGAATTACAGCATGGTGCACCTGGGAACCATTTTGCTTAACTCAGCTGGTTAGGAACCACTGGCGGTACCAGAATTATAACATGGTGCACCTGGGAACCACTTTGCTTAACTCAGCTGGTTAGAAACCACTGGCGTTACCAGAATTACAGCATGGTGCACCTGGGAACCATTTTGCTTAACTCAGCTGGTTAGGAACCACTGGCGTTACCAGAATTACAGCATGGTGCACCTGGGAACCATTTTGCTTAACTCAGCTGGTTAGGAACCACTGGCGGTACCATAATTATAACATGGTTCACTTAAGAACCATTTGCACTTGAGAACCATTTTGCTTAACTCTCGTTAGGCTAAACTCTGGTAACTTAGGTCAAGTAATCTGGTGTTCTAGTAGAAACTCCTTTAAGCGTACCTGATGCACGTGGGTCGTCGGGTCTGCCTTGTAGTGATGTCCGGTGACGATGGACGAACAGTAGGGGTAGGAACGGACCAGTTCGGCTAACAGGCGCAGAATCGCCGACTTGGAGACCAGCAAATCATCTAAAAAAATAAGGAAAAGTTGTCTGGTTTTGTCATAATACAACTATAATATGGCGGCCTTATCGGTTTCCGGTACTGCGTAGTCTTCTTGAGTCGCGAGCCCGACTTCGACTCCGCATTCCTGCTTAATACTACTCCGATATATAGAACACTCACACACGCACGAACACGTTCATAAACTTCTCTGACTAAAAATATAGTTTGGTCCGTTCCAAAATAACGATGTCCCATAAGTTACTAAAAATAACAAATAAATATGATGAGAAGCGCAAATATTGCAAAAAAACTTCTTTCATTTCACTTGGCTTAGTTAATATAGTTGACATTGATTCTCAACCTGTGGGACAAGCACCAGTTGTGGTGCTCGGGCAGATTTTAGGTATTTTATGTAAATGGCAAGTTAAATTATTGCGGCTACCGCAAGTATACGTTATTACGTGCTTGTCAAAATGTGGACATTTAAAGCATTATTTTAAAAGAAATCGCACAATACATATGTGTATTTCAGATCCCCCTTTTGATCAGGCCCGTGAAGACATTTTGTGTTTTTTATGCGGCCCCCTGCCAAAAATAATTGCCCACGCGCTTGATCTAGAACCTGCTGTGCACAACGCTTAAAGTTGGTTGCTTCAACTAAGTTTTGGGCTTTAATTAAAATAAGTAAATAAATGCAAAATGGTTGCCAAAAAACAGGCGAAACACAGTGACCGTAAAAAGTCACTAGAGGGGGTTTTGCGCAAAAAAATTTAGAACCACAGCCTTGCAGTGCAAGTAATTACGTTAGCTTTGATTTCCATCCTTATAGCATACACCCTAATGCTAATCCACATTCAGTCTTGAATTCAAATGAGGGGCTGATTGGTAAAAACTGTAACACACAGCATTAAATTTGAAAAATACTAATTCAGTTTTGAGTATAACAAGACTATTTAAACGCAAATACTGACGTTGGTACAGTACATAAACGTGTAAAAACATTTTTAAAAGCAATTTAGCACGCTCAATACCCGCCACGAATGTTGAGAAAAATTTAAACAACTGAAAAATCGATTTGCTTTCTATTATAAATGTAACTCGCCTTTCGTGTAGCTAAGCTTCTATTAGGTCGTGCCTACGCGTGCAAATGTGTAGAATGCAATAAAAAGCACGGTTTCTATTGCCGGAGATATGAGGCACGAATCGAATAACGTGATAGCAGCTTAACTGCGCCGCCTCTACAGTTATTATATTGGCGATGACAAAATAATCCATGTATGTGAAGCATAGTTCGCACATGTACAACAGTAATATTTGGAAAAATGTCGAACGGAATTAACGATTAATTTCTATGAATGCCAGCGCACATTTGAATTCTAAACAACGAAATACTGTAAATAGTAAGCTATGTTGAAACATGTTATAACTATATAGGCAAAACTCAAACAAAAACTACATTGATTGATTTTCATGAATACGACTGTACATCAAACTTTTTAACGACTCGGCATTTTTACGGGCAATTTTATACTGTGGAGGAAAGCTTGGATTTTGTCATAAAACTGATTCCACACGCAATTAAAATATGCTAAATCGTCTAAGAGGCGGGCAAAACTTTATTTTTCGCTAAGAGCCTAAAAAAACACATGGACAGAAATAAAGATCATGTTTGTGCTTCAAAAAAAAAATAGCCTTGCTAAGCTCGATTAATTGTAAATGTTACACAACAATTAGTTTTTCCATTAAAAGTTTAAAACGTTTTCTAAACGCAACCACGATAAAAAGGCAATGTAATGACTAACATGACCACGTGACAGCCGTACCTGTTTAATGGAGTTTTTTTTGCATGCAATCTTCCCGTTTATAAAATATATTTGCTTCTTTATCAAAAATAATATTTTGGGAACGTAAAAATTTGAAGAAAAAATAATTATGAATGTACTTTAGGAATGGTTCTTCGAGATTAGAAAACTACATTTAGGCACATATAGGCTTCTACTTAAAACCAATTCATTCTATTCAAAATTATCCATGAATTTTCAGTTACAAGGTTTTCACGCGAAAAACAAATTTAGTATTTTGGGCACGCGAAACCTTCAGGGAGCCATGTTTATTGTTTTCCCTTTATTTCTAGCTATTAACTTTAAATAGAAAATAAATAGTTAAATATTTTTAACAACTTGAAGGTTTTTTACCTGATTTTGGCGCGGTTCCGGTGGTACTTGGGGCCTGGGGGTTCTTGTCACCCAAACCCCCCTTGCTTCCGGCATCGGCCCCAGCGGGGGATTCCCTGCTTAGTGGGGTGCTTCTTGGGTCCGGAGTGCTGGCGGTTGGAGCCTGCGAGTGCAGAAGATTGTTGATACGTATAAGTTGTATTTTACACAGGACTGTGCAGAAAATGTAAACCATGAATTAAAACCTAATGTAGTTTGGAAAAAATAATAAGAGTTTTAAAACATTTTTTTTTAGTTTTTGAAATGTTAAATTTTTCTTCAACTAGAAACTAGATAAAATTGGGCTTGTTAAACCTTTGATTTGCCTTTCTAAAAACCTTTATATGTTTGAATGTCATATTATTTGTTACAAGTATAAAGGTGGACTAGGTACATCCAATAATATCGGATCGGAGCTGACACACCAAAACAAAACACAAATGTCATAATTAAAAATAGTTTTTTTAAAACGATTTTTTACAGCAATTTGTAAACACTTAACCTAAGCTGGACATAAACTAGATTCAAAGACTATTGAAAGACTTAAGCTAGGAAATCAAGTCAAAGACTTGGTGACAACCCTGGCAGCATGAAGAGTATTAGCAACTTAAACTGGTCAATAACGACTAGTGCAGAGTGTGATAAAAATGGTGGGGAAATTATGAACATTAAATCGCATTAATTAACATCTGACACAAACTAAATGTCAGAGTGATCGGAATTTTAAAAGTAATGCGGAAAATATTCCGCAATTGCGTTCCTTGCTGAGATTAAATAAAACGAGTTACGGAACCGTTCCTTGAAGTTTGTGGTAATTGTAGAAGTAATATGACTTTTTCAGGGTGTATATTGTAAAAAAACTGTAAACATTTTATCAAACGGGGGGAGATATTTTTATGATCTTCCAAGTTTCAATTTAAATGGGTCAGCCTCCTAAACTGAAAACTCAAGAACCTTAATATTAAATGAGTTAAGTTAAAACAAATGCGCCAATCCACGATCGTATATAGAGTACTAAACAGCCATTAATTATTAAGGAAATGGCGCGATCCACAGATACCAGCCTAACTTAGAGGCGCACTTCGAATGCAAACGGAGGTCTTTAAGGATTTTTTTGGCGAATCATACGATCGTGTGGCAAGTACGGATGCAATGTGCGTCAAAACACCAAAAAGCAGCGAAAACCGAATGCGTAAGGTTCGGGGTTATGACGTCATCACATACCTGTGACATTTCCTGGGCGCTGGAGGTCAGATGTGAGGGGGTGGCGTCGTTTCCATCTGGAACACAGAAAAAAAAGAAATTGGTCAGAAGATTTTTTTTTTTTTTTTTTTTTTTTTTAAATTCAAACCGAGCTATTTGCTCAACTTTGAGTGTATAATGGGGGTGCTACATAATTTTACATAATAAATTCAAAACACTTGGACAAAAAACTTGAAGCTTATCAAAAACCTAACATTCGAATACTCTAAACTAAGTGTTTTAATATACTTTCAGAACAAAACAGCATAAATTCCATGGTTCCAACAATAAGAAATAGTTGTTTTTACTACAAAGCATTCTAAACAGAAAAAGTTGCAAAGAAAGCAGCTTTTCTAAAAACTTAGGCTACACTCTAAATAAATTTAAAGAGTTTCAAAAAAAAAGGAGTTTAACAGACTTTTGGCAACCCTGTATTGGCGTTTTTCTTTCGGCATGTACGTTGAAAAAAATCGGTAATGTTTATACAAAGTAGCACTGAATATCTCTTGTAAAATTTACGCTGAATGAATTTTCCGACCATTGCTTTAACATTTCTGACAATTTAAAAAGCTTGGTTCTACGATTGATGAGCGACATAAGAAATAAATAGGTAAGCAAAAATTTAGCCAGTGTATTAAAATAAGTAACAAAAAATCTAAACAATTTCGAAGATTTTTGTATTTTAACATGACATCAGAAGAAAAACGTATCATCGTTTTCCGTGCCCTTCAAAAAAATGATCACTATATAATAACAACTGAAATAAAAATACTTTTTTAACGTTTCAAATTTCAACATGACAATACTATACGCAACGCGTATCACCTTTTGAAAATTGTTTTTGCAATTTCAATGCATCTTTTGCTAGGGTAAACAACCCTAATGATGACAGTAGCAAAAACGTTCGCAAAAAACGCTTGTACTCCACTTTTTTAATCCTAAGTTTCAATAGTTTACGGCGGTTCCCCCTACAAAGACCTAATCGTGCCTAAAGCAACATGATTGTCCTGAAGTGGTATTAGAAGTTGTGCCTGGCCAACTTGCTGGCATTTACCGATCTGAGATCAATAAAGTTCGCACACTGATTGCTTGATATTTAACCGTCAACTAGACCAACCGATATTTAGAAGACAACATAAGAAAAATAGAAGTAAATCACTGGCAATACAAACTTCTAATGAAGACCCTCAAAAAATACCGTTAAAAACATGATAGTTTAAGTCAAATAAATACATTCTGCCCGGAAAACGCAAATTAAAGTCATTTCAACCAATTATACAAGACTTTGGTCATTAAAATACAAACATTTATGAAAGACCATTCTAAACTATATTAAGGTGGTTCTTCACCAAATTAAAAATAAATTATGATTTATAAAAAAACGTTTACAAAATGCTACCTACTTCTGTATGGGCTTTGATATTTTATTTATTTTTTATATATTTAACTACAATCTTCATCCGCCTTAAATTCATGATCGGATTGTCAAAGACGTGAAGCTATCCGGTAATACAGGAAGATTATCATTGATGCCATCGCCCGGCGCAATCGATCTAACACTTTCCAATATTATTTCTGACAGGCCTGTAAACATAGGTGTGTCATTATAGGTAAAGTTGTGCTGCAACATCTACATAACTAAGGGCTTGTAGCAGTGGTTCTCAACCGGGGTTGCCGCGCCACACTGGGTTGTCATTTTAACGCTCAAGGGTGCCGTCGTGCCGAGAGATATTTGAGAGTCTGTAAGAATTTGATTTTTGTTGAAGCCTTGATTAGAGTACAAAAAATCCAATTATAACTTTCTAGGTTGAGTAGGGTTGATGAATACTCGGCGAGTTTTTGGATGTCATTAATAATTTTATACGCCAATGCTGGAGTGCTCACTTAATGTGTTTCTACGTGTTTAATACAAGCCTAAAAAACAAAGTTTGATCCTGAATTTAATAGAAAAACGTTTTCTAATTATTTCCTATATTCAGTCTTGAAGAACAATAAAACTCAAAGGCAAAAAAACAGGATCGGAGTTTTGTCAAACGAATATATACATATTTATATTTAATAATATCCAGGAACAAATTGAATATACTTTCTAAAAATAGGTAAAAATAGGAATGTTATTGGTTGGAACTCGTATCACACAGGGTAGTACACCGAAAGCCATCGCACACTCACCGAATCTGTCAGTCAAAAGCCGCCGAAGGCGTACTAATGATACGTAAGCCGTAATGGTTAGTCAAAAAGCAGCTTCAGAAGCTAGATCACAGTCGTTAACACACATTCGTGTGTATGTTTCTCATCACGGTAGTATGTTATTTAAAACGATATCGTACACCAAGTATTTACCAGCAACTGCAGGCGTCTTGTGCCGTTTCTTCAGCACGAGGGCGTCCAGAAGCAATCTCATGGTGTCGACCACAACCGGGTGTAGAATGGAGTTGTGCACAGGTGAGTGGGTTCGGGAGGAAGCCTTGATCAGCTGGACTCCGCTAGGACCAACGATCGCAGCCTCGTCCGCTTCCAAGTCTGTGAGGTGAGAATGTAACTATTAACTTGGAACAAAGGTACTCAACCCTTTCGCGGCAATCCAAATACTAAAGTTAGGTATGTAACAACTAATCTTCGGCGACACAATTCTCTTTACTGAACTGTTAACAAATTACAGTAAAGATTGAAGACAATGGCATTAATTAATGCAAGTTTAATGAATATGAGCCGGTCTTTGTATTGGTTTCGCAATTTTTTTTTAAATTCCTAAGAAATCTTGTCAAGAACCAACTAAGGCCCAGTACTTAAAAACACTGCAACAAACAGGGGTGGTTTCAGGATTTTTGTTTGAGCTGGGACATGCAAAGTTTCAGAATGACGTCACAAAATTACGTCATATTATAATAGTGAGAAAACCATCTGTTGTTCTCGAGCGAACTCAGGCGTAAATATCCAGTTAAAATTAGGCCTAATCTCGCAAAGGTGAAAAAAATTTAAAAATTTGTTTAAACTTGGCAAAACTTCTTAAAAGGGTGCGTGAAGCAGGAGGCATAAAACTAACGTTTAAAAAATAGCTTGCGGCCCGGCTCACATATGGGCCGCGGCCAACAGTTTACCGACCACCGACTTACAGCCTGAAGAATAAAAGTGTAAGTTTTGTATCCCTAATACTATCATCTCTTATCGCCAGGTTTACGGTAATTAATTAAGCTACAAATTGCAAAAAAAATCCGAAATACCTGTTTGTGTTTGTTTCTCCCCATTTCGTGAATAACAAAAAACAACCAGTCTATACTTTAGGCACTAAAAGAACTTTCAAAAGCACGAAAAACGCATGACAAAGCACGAGCGACATCGCGTGCCGGTTAAAACACACTTACTCCTGCTGGTAGATGGCGGTAGCACGACGCGCAGATTTTCACAGCAGGCCTCCGCGAACACCTCAGGATGGTGACAAGCGGCAGGGGCGAGCGCCCTTAGTACGTAATGGAGCTCCTTGCTACCCATACTACCACTGGTAACTCCGCAACTTGCGTTGCCAGCTCCCATTGATGCGATGCCGCGAATAGTCTGGAAAAATAAGGGCGGTTTGATGAAATATGTACAAAAATATTTTAAAAGGGCCTTTGAGTTAAATGTTTGGCCAAATTGCTGACACTTAAAAAGGCTTTTTTGCCGAATTTTTTTTTTGCTTTATTTGGTTTCTTGCTTTTTTTAATTGCTGAAGTCTTGGGGGAAAATCTATTCAAAGATGTATTGTAGTATTTTTCTGCAAGGGACATTGAGTTGAATTTGTGTAAAGGGCAATTTGGTGAAATTAAACAGTCGTTGGGAGAAAATTTTCTAAGACTGTTTCCTGAAGTTTGTGAAGTTTAAATGCACACTGGTTGAGTAATAGTCTTTAATCTTGGAAATAAAACCGTTCTCAAAATTGTAAGTAAAATCATATGCACTGTAATTCTTAGGACTGTTCAGATTTCCATTTTTTAACAACCATTCTGCTCTAAACCTTTAACGTGTTTCTACATGGCGAGCTTAATTTATTAAATTATTGCACCCAAACAGGCTTATACATATGTTAAACAAAGTAACCTCGTGCGAACTTGCCAGTCATTCCATCCCTTGCTATTTAAATGACAACAGATTGAGAAACTGGCACAAAACCGGGGTTTGAAAGCTGGAAAGCGGTTCCTTCCGCCTATCAAAAGGCCAAGAGCAAGGCATCGGCCAGGGTAGTACACGTTGCACGTGCCTTGCAACTAGCAACAGGAAACTGGAAAGTCGTGTCTCGACAAGCGGAGATAATCTGCCTTTGCACAGCAACAGCAGCAGTAGCAGTAGAAAGGACCCGACACGCAGTCGCAGCGTGGCTATAGGAGCAGTGCGTGTCCAGCTGTACGCCAGCCAAGCCAGGCCTGAAAAGGCTGATAGTTGTCGCAGAATCAGCAGCAGCCGAAAAAGGCGCTCTCTCTGTGGGTGGGTTTTTTTGAAAGATGCCTTTTTCTTTATGACGCAAATACACAACCTCGCTACGACGGCGAGGAGCAAACGGCAAAAGGGAGCGTGCGCCGTAAGATAATCTGCGAAAGTGCATCATTTGAAAACGCCGCTCATTCTCCCACTCCTCTTGCTTCGGGAGCAGAGTGGGAGGAGGGAGTGAGGAGTAGCCTAGTTTGCGGTGGGACGACGACGGCGAGGCTTTTTTTGGCGGCCAAGTCTAGCGTCAGGTTCAACGACACGCGGTAGCTGAACAGAGAAAAGCTCGCTCGACCGGGTAGAAGCACGACTGACTTCTGTCAACTGGATTTGGTTTCTCCGGCTTGGATCTGCAGTTGCTGTGTGCTGTCTGCAGTAGAGAGGTCGAATCCGTGGTGGGACTTAACAAGTTTCTTACTGTTTAGCAGAGAACCACCACAAGGTAGCCAGCAAACAAATTTTCCAAGAAATTTTAACGGCAAAATAAACATACTTGTCTTGAATTTTTTGGAAAAAAATTTCACCACGACGATAAGAATGCTCTTTTTTTTTTCAAATTAAAAATATGAAAAATTAACAAAATTGATTTCCAATATCAAAGAAGAGAACCGTCATCGTTCAAAGATCGTGTACTCGGCGTGACAAAACATACCACGGGACGCGACCAGAAATATGGTCCCGTTTTATTTGCCAGGGTCGCCAAATGCAGTAGTTTTATTACATTTAATGAAATTAAATAGTTCTGGCCAATTTTTTTTCCAAAATGAGAGAAAATTGCGGGAAATACGAACACATGTTTCATGATGTCCACCTAAGAATCTGTAAAAATAGGGCTTACCCAGAATGCAAAGAGGTTAGAGGGTTCATAAGGCCAAATTTGTAGTTGAAGATCACGATTTTATAGGTAAACCAACCACAAAACTGTCCCAAAACAATTAAAACGAACAAACCTTTCTTAAAAATCGACAAAACATAATCTGAAAGTTGTGATTAACAACCCCTCAAAATTTCAACATCAGGGCTTCGTAGAAGGGTCGCCATAAATATGTTCCAAATAATGTACGTACTTGGGTTTGCCTAAAACTGAAGTTTGGCACAACTTTTTATTACAACAACCCAAGGTAATAGTAAAGCACTATATTTTCTCGCAGAGTTTCATATATTTTCTGGGCGACGACTAACTCAGTTTAATTTATTAACTGAATTGCGCAATTGCAAAACGAATGAACCGAATTAGGTTGTAAGTAGGACAAAGCGAGGTTGGGCGCGAAACGAGCACGGTCTATAGCAGCTCACAAGCAAATTACAAAGGTGCGTATTTCACAGCTTCAGCGACGCGCAATAAAAAACGTTGCTTGGGTTCAAGGGGAGTGTCAACGTTGGATATCGGGGCCATTGCTGAAGAAAATAGCTTTAACATATTGTTAACCCTAAAGTTTTGTGTTATTGTTCACCCAAGTTACTACAAGACACAGGGTCAAATTTTTGAAACTTCACTCAAAATGTAACACAAATTAATACATAAAAACTTTAATCGGTTTAAAAAGTCAACGGCAAAACGCGAAATAACGGAATAGGGAGGTAGTAGTATTTTTGTAAAGCTATACTACAGTTCTGTATTGCTATTGGTACGTCATTGTTTGTAGTCATAATCCATTGTTTGTAGTCATAATCACTGCGTAGCCTGCTTCTATCTTGGTGATAGGACAGCTTGTTATTAAATCAGTTTTTTTTTCAACTTTTTGTTCCCCAATAGACATTTATGGACCTCTTAAAACTAGTCCATGGAACACCAAGTGGTCCATGCACCCCAAATGAAGACCCTCTGTAAATGATCTACATTATTTGTCCGAACATTGGACAGTTTGTGGTCAGTATGGATTCTCTCTGCAGCCCCAGCGGTGTAGGGACAGGTAACAGGTCTCATTAGGCAGCTAAAATTCCTACATTTGGAATTACCTTGCGTTATTTTCCCGCGCGTGCGGCGTTGATTGTGCGAAGTGGCTAGTCATAGCAAAACAGCTTATTGCCCTTAACATATTTTAACGCCGCAAATTTAAAGCCAATAACCGGTAATGATGCAGCGACCTTTGCACGCACTCGGTCAGACAGACAGACAGCGCTAGTCAAACACGGGCCAGCTCAGCAAACAACAGCACGGGCAAACGACTTAGGTATTCGCCTGTAATTGTCGGTTAAGGAGCCTGATTTATTGTCCTGGTTACCTTAGCCGTTGTAAAATGGGCCGGCACTTATCTAAGCGTTCAAGCGGAATATTTTCTATATCCCAGGGGTTCTTAAACTGGGGTCCGCGAGGAAGTTTAAGGAGGCGATAAAGGTCATGTTAAAATCAAAGTTTATACTGTAAAAATTAGGTGATTTTTTAATCTCGGAGTTTAAATGAAAAAAATAGTTTGGTGCCTTCTCCTTCGACTTCGACTTCGTTTTTAACTGAACATTCTCTGCCTAGTTTACATGTTGTGTTTCGTGTGAGGATTCTTTGTACTAAGATCATGTGATTGAATCTGGTTTGTCCCTAATTTGCATTTGTTCGACAAACATTAAGCTATAGCCTTACCTGTTCTTGTTTTTAAAGAGCTAATTTGGCGTTTTATGGTAAGGATACGTTTGAAGCTCACAGCTTAATAGTTTTTATTGATGTGTTCGCAGTAAAGGCGTGTATTTATTTTACCAGTGCCGATGAACACGAAAAGTACATGGCCTGTTTTTGTTTTTGACCTTCTCAATCATAGTCTGAACTTTTAAGTCATGCGTGGTTGGATCTTGGTTTGTCCCTATCATTGCATTTCTTTCAGAAACACTAAAAAGCAAGCCTTACCTGTTCTTGTTTTCTAAACCAGTGCTTTTCAACTTTTTTTGCTTTTGTAAACCCTTAAAGTTGTTGTGACAAACTCATGCAACCTGTTTACTTAAAAGGTAAACTGAGGAAAAAAGCGATATGAAAAATTATTATGAATATGAATATCATCATGTCAATTAAACCGAGCGGAGCTGCCGAAGTTTTACACACTGTCGGTGAGAGTTTGATTAGGTCTGCAGGCTGGTTGCGAGTACTAGTCCATGTCATAAAACAGCATTCAAGCCTATAGGCAAATACGATGTAACATTAATGGTTGATTAAAAGTTTGCAGTGAACACTTGTATACCTTTTCGTACCCTAGGGTGCACACTGTTCTAGAGATCTAGTTTGAGCGTTTAAATTATAACCTGCTTTCAAGTCATGCATATCGCAAACAAAACAAACCAAAAAAATCAATAAAAAACGCAAATTCGATCAAATTTTACCTTGTCCATCGACACGCGAACTGTGTCGTCATCCTCCAACACGTGACGTAACAATAGGGTGGCTAGCGAAGCAAAGCCGACGTAGCCATGGCAATGACGCAGCTTGAGCAGAGCGGCTGGACCACCGAGCTCAGCAAACAGCAACGCCCTCTTGTGACCACCTTCCTGGCCGCTTCGAGTCAATCTGAGAGGAAAATAAAACAGAATTAGAAAGGAGTCGATAGCTACATAGAGCTGAAACGATGACGTCAGAATATTTTAGGTTTTTGTTCCCCAATCGAAGGCCCCTAGGGGGTCATGCCTGAAAATGTAAAGGTTCTACGATCTATACCTTTTCTATACAGCTCCGGACAAAAATCGGTCTGAAACACAGCGTAGCAAGCCATAACAACCAAACAAGAATAACGGGAGAAACAAGATATGTCCCGAAAATAAATTAATTTTCGGCCAATATAAGAATAAGGATTTGCTTTTAGGGATTCATTTTGTAGGCAACATTGGATGACTGGTTGGCTGTATTATTCCCTGCAAGATAGTTTACTGGACTATTATTGTTCTGTTTTTAGTATTCCAGAACACAAAGAATTTAAAATAAAATCAGGTCATTAATTTGTTAAAACATTTAAAACAATTTATTCTAGGAAAAGTTTCGCACGTGGTTTAAATTGTTGCAAGTAAAATGCAATTTTGTTTGGTGTAAGTTTAGGTAAAACGTAATTTCCTTAAAAAACGCAAATTTTGGGCGAAACCTAAAGAATAAAATTAAACACAAACAAACAGTGTGCTATTTATCAACTTTGCTTGAAAAGCAACTAGGCCTCAATTAATGGTGATAACCGGTGGATATCTCTATAGGATTCATCAGTAAATTTCCCGGGAAACCACTGATTAACTGAAAGCAGCCAGCGGTTAGAAATACAGATTGCTTCCTAATTTAGGCCGATTGAATGTGCTTTCAACACAGGAGTTCAAACTAGGGATACATTTATTCTCTGTGATCGGTTCTGACGAATACAGTGGAGCTAAATTGCCAAATCAGGAAAGCATGTATACCTTTTTAACAACTAAAACAGTGTAAGTGTTGCCAACAGTTTAACATTTTTGCTTTCTATTTAACGTTGCAGCGTTGTCGTTATAAAGAAGTGAGCAAATTAGAACACGGATATAACCTAATAAAAGAGAGTTCAATGAGTTTAAACTTAATTACATGCTCAAATGTTAACGGGATGGTTAAGACCTCTGACCGACCCTTCACATTTTGACCATCGTTAATGTTTGTCAAATCGTATAGCAATGTAAGACAAATCACGACTATTCATAAAACTTGGAGATAGCTGGCGGTGTCAAGGAAGTTTGTGGGTTCAGCGAGCGTAAGCGAGGTACAGCAAAGTCATTTGCAAATGCCAAACGGAAAACGAGCAGCGTACCGGCTCTTACTAATCTAAATCAAATTGTTTTTTCAATTACGATGATTGATAGACAAGTACAGCACGTTTTGCTGATGCATAGGTTTTTTTGCGGGCCATTAAAAATTGTTACCTAAACGAGTAACGAGAATGTAACATGAAGCAAATAAAACAAAAAATTAGAAAAAGTATTAGAGAATGAAGTATAACGCCCTTATTACTATATATGCCATTGACGTTTCGCTAATGAATAGTTTTTTTGGGAGGGGGGATTTTCACCTAAACTAGTAACCAACCCGAGAGAAAATGTAATATGAGAAAATTATCACAAAGACTATTCATGAAAGAGGTATGTAAAGAAAACTAACACAAAATGCCCTTTTTACTGTGTAATTGACGTGAAGGTGAAATGCAAAACAATTGCGCAAACCTGTAAAAAGTCATTGCAGTTTTTACTAAGTTGATTTTGTTTTAATTTCATAAACGCCATGCGAAAAAAATTACAAAAATTCAATCCAGTTTGTATCGAATGCGGCCGTTCCCCCGTAGAAGAATCCCATCATACAAAAGTTTGCTGAACAGCAGACCTTTAGCAAGTAAAAGCAACTATTTAAACTGTCCTATTTTTCTTGTTTAAATAACTAATATCTTTAAAACGACTGGGAGATAAGTGTAGAAAAAAAGGGCGGGAAAAGCTCATAATATATTTTAAACAACTGGGGAGGATAATTTTTATAAGTGTAGGAAAAAGCGGTAAAAGCCCGAGGAGCAGGCTGGGCCTCAGACAGGGAGTGGAGCCGCACTAAAGGGCGGCAACCGGCCGGCGGCAGCGGTAGATGCTAGATTCTGCTGCTGCTGCGGTTTCTTACTGGTGCGATCAAGCGAAAAATGGCGCCAAGAGTCGGCGGTTTAACGGCCGTGGCCTTGACTTCGTGGAAGGGCAGGTTATGGATAGGGTTTGATCGCTTGGACGCGTGGCTTTAACCCAGTGGTTCTCTGCTATTTCTAATGCTCAAGGGTGCCGCGAGATATTTTGAAATCTTTAGGAATTTAATTTTTCAATTAAAGCGAAGGTTTTAACTCTTTGTGTTTGATTAGAGTACAATACATCAAAATATAATTCCTACATTGCTTATCGTTTATTTCTATTGTTCCAGTTTCGTTTATTTAT
Organism: Ascidiella aspersa; assembly: GCF_963924565.1. Classification (NCBI taxonomy): domain Eukaryota; kingdom Metazoa; phylum Chordata; class Ascidiacea; order Phlebobranchia; family Ascidiidae; genus Ascidiella; species Ascidiella aspersa. The sequence goes on along the minus strand of NC_139447.1, from coordinate 35,561,098 downwards.
AGTAAACCACTTGAAATCATAGTGAATTACTCAACGAAAATTCTAGTAGGGGTGTCGCAATCTTTTTACTTTTTCTTTGGGGCCACAATGTCAACAAAATGTTGCGAACCACTGCTTTAACCAAAGACGTGCTTATTGCCAAAGGCAGTGTTTCCCAACCCATGGGACGAGAACCAAAATTCGGTCACCGTTTGATTTGGTTGGGTCGCCGACTGCAGTAGTTTTATATAGTTCGATTTATTGAGATTGCTTCTGAGCAAGAGTTGTTCAAAATTAAAAAAAATATTGCATGACCGGCATGATATCAAACTAATTTGAACTTAATAATACTAATGTCTTGTGTTTGGTTAAAGGTGTTGCTGTTATACCTATACGCTTGATATTTTACACAGTGGTTCTCAACCGGGGTGCCGCGGCACAGTGCGGTGCTATTTCTAATGATCAAGGCTGCCGCGAGATATTTTAAAATCTTTATGAATTATTTTTGCTACCAATTCAAAAGCCTTTTACTCTTTGTGTATGATTACAATAAATCAAAACAGAATTCCTACATTGCTTGGAATTCATTTGTATTCTTTCAGTTTCATTTATTTCGTTTATTTATAGTAAAACACGTGACATGTGAGATACTCAGCGGAAAATTTTGCTGATTCCAATGTATAATTCCAATGTATGTAACATTGTATTGCACAGAATCACAGCTTACAAAATGCAATAGTCCGTTGCAGAAGCTTAAGAGAAAGGATCTGTGTATTATACATTGGAATTGGAAACTTTATGTGTATAAATCGCCCAGATACTTTCTCTTAAGCTTCTGCAACGGACTATTGCATTTTGTAAGCTGTGATTCTGTGCAATACAATGTTACAATAGAAAAAACAAATTGGCACGGTTTACAAGAATTATTTTAATACGCTATAGGTAAGTCTGTATGGATTTTAATGTATTTATGAGCCATCATCATTAAAAGACAAATTAGCCAAATGCCAATACATGTTTAAAACTAAAAATAAAAAATGTGTAAAACAAAGGCAATTCGGTTTAACACGTTTAAAAGTACCCAAGCTAAAAAAATAGCGATTCGGCCGTTGGGTTGCGCGCAAACCGACATTTCAAAAAAGTCAGTCGACTGCTGTCAGTCGCCAGTGTATTGGAGGTTTGCGGTCAAGGCTGTTGCTGCTCATGCTTCAGCACCACTGAGAGAGCGCACAAGTACTCTTTACAACGCGCCTGGTCGCAGCTAACAAGTGGGCAGAGCGTACAACAGGTAAGATTATTAGAAGACGGAGTTGGCTACCTTTATAATCTATATCAGGGCTGCTTAACTGACGGACCGCGGTCCGAATGCGGACCTTATCTGTCTTAATATTTACTTGGCAATGCGATTTGGTGAGTTTTTTCTCGGCAAACAATTGCTGCTGTTCATTGAAAACCCTCTTTCTATAGTAACGGACATTACAGAATTCTCAGTTGAAGCGATGGACAAATGTAAATTATTTCATGAGTTATAACGGACCTAAGCAAATTTTAAACTTTTGTAACTGGACCTTTGTTAAAAATAATTCAGTAGCCCTGATCCATATTCACCCCACCGTTTGGCTTCATAGAGTTCTAACACAGCGGCGTTCAAAACTTGGGTAATAAACCGTTAGCATGCCATCACAAGGTATTTTTTATGCTTTTACAATGTGCGTTTTAAAGTAATTTTAATATTTGTCTGGCACAAGTACTCTTTATACCGCAGCCCGTTTTAACAAAGGGTCAGAACGCACAACCAGGTGAGTTTATAAGTCTGGTTGGCCACCCTTGACTGAAGTCATTTTGGCCAAAATAACTTGCCTTGAAATGTCTTTTTGACTTGGGTTGAAAGAGTTTTTCCATTAAGCATGTTTTAGTAAAATTAGTATATTTTTGTTTTCACAAACAATTTTTGCTTACTATGTGATGCGTTTTTGTTATTTTTTACTTCAGGTATTGCGCATATAATCGGACGACGATAGTTTTTTTTCGACGGAGAGCAAAATTAAAAATTAAAAAACGAGCGAATCTAGAACTTCGTGACCATTTTTATACAAATTAAAACATAATGACAATCTTTCATTAAATGAGAGATTTGAGCAAATGAGCAATTTTAAAATTCAAAACGCTACTTTTTTCGGCGAATTGATGTTTTTTGCCCGAGTTACCGCAAATTTCACTTTCCACATTTCTCACACAACGATAACACCCAAAAATGAAACGAAAATTGTTTTTTATTTTAATTAATATTTATCTAATATATGCAGATTATGTAAAATGATGCCTTCGCACGCTTTTTCTCAGAATATAGTGGCATTTATAATTGCTGTTTATTTAGGTTTTACCCAAACACCAACACACAATACATTCTCCACTTGGAGGGCAATGACTCACATATGCGCTCCGGCACACAAGTGCTATCAGTACGGCGAAATACACGTTACTGGCGAATATTAAACTCTATTAATTATCAACTTTATCTCCAAGTCAAACCACAACAGGCTCCCGAGTCGATAATGCGACAACAAGGCGGTACACAATGCTTACAAACTTAAAAAACAATTTTACAGACTTAACAACCAATTTACAAACTTAACAATTTTTATACAATTTTAACAACCAATTTTTAACCCTGATGAGGCCAGCAGGTATCAGCTGCCGAAACGTCAGCTTATACTTGGTTTACACCAGAAAAGCGATTTCTAACTATCAACAACCAATTGCTGAAGGTGCTACGCGTAGACCAAGTCTAGCTTCATTGCTCACAATACTTGCCACTTTGAGCTTGTATGCAAATTGCAACCAACGGCGTACGCAGGCCATGCTGAAGCATATTAGGAAAATAACAACATCATATCCATTATATTATACAAATAACTTTATCAAATTCGACAAACAACATATCAGACTGAATCTCGTTTCAACTTACACAAAAACGAAAACTATTCTCTTTTAAAACGGTTGCGAATGTAAAGATTTACATTATAATGTAAATAAAGTTAGCATTGGAGTACAATATGACCAAACTTGATTTGGACGTTATGAAATAAAATTCAGCTTAAATTAGCCAGAAATGTGGAGCAGGGCGTGTAAACATTTTTTTTTAATAAAACATAATTTTCAATTCGCTTAGAAACTTTAAACTTCTTTCTAAAATTAACGGTTTACATAATTCTATACATAAGAGAAAGTATAAAAAAAATATATATATAATACATGGGAAAACTATGAAATATCTTGGCAAATAATATTAATAAGGACCACTAGAAAAATGTACAGTTTAAATGGAGCAAAACTGTAGAATAAAAAGAATAAGAAAAATCGGGGAGGGGAAAACATCACAATTACACCTATGGCAGTACCGGCAATCGTACTGCAAAATCTACATTATCGCGCTAACATGTAAAAGGTTGTGTAGGCCACTTTGAGATACATTATAGGTGCTTTGCAGAAAGTTTTATCGCTTAGCTTTAAGCAAATAATGCATTACAAATACGAGATCATTTAAACGCCCACATCTGCAAATATTGAATCTTAATGCTGTTAGAGCTTCAGAAATATATTCATCGAATACAGTTATATCGAACACACATAAATAAAATAATATATGAACTGCAACGAAACGACAAGACGCGTCTAAGCATTTAAAACTTGCAATAGATCCAACAAAACTGCTTAAATTGGAATAACGGAAATAACATTTCAAAATATTTTCATAGTTCCGTCGCTTACATTTATACTGTAACTTTTTCAAAGCGATAGAAGCAATCAGGTATCACAATAAGTAACCTTAACTAAATCAAAGGCTTAAAATCTTCAAATTTTTGGCATATTAACTTTATTTTAAGAATGAATTGCTGTGTTTCTTAATCAATGTCAAAAGTAAGCTGCAGTTTGATCTGGTTGGGTCGCCGACTGCAGCAGTTCGCATGGTTAGATTTATTGAGATTGCCATTTGTTTTACATTGTGCTTACTTACGAAAAGTGTACAGTGAAGGGTCGCCGTCAAATCTCCGCTCTTATACCTACGACTATTGTTTAAATCGCTGCGAAGAAAAACCTTGAGATCCACTGATTCAACAAAACACCCAAAAATGCCATAAAAGCCTTTATAACCGAAAACTTTCAAATTTAGTCTCATGCTTATATAGGCAAACTCCATCGAAACGACAGACAAGCTTTGGGCATCGATAAAATTACCTAAATAGTTAAAAAGTGCCCTACAAACGCAGCAACGCTAAAAACCCGGTTGAATCATATAGTTTGTCGCTAAATTTATACTAACTCTTGCGCAGCGATAGACGTACAAAAACCGAACAAAATAACAGATCAACGAATCCTATACTTGCATATACGGGGCTATAAATCGTTATATGTATAAGTTCGTCATAATACAATAACTTCGACGCTGTAATCACAAAACAGCAACCGCAAAAACTGCAGCCTGCTAACAGTTTAAAAAAATGTTTTGCTGCACTTTCCAGTCCCGATTTTTGTGTTTTTCGACACCTCTGGACTATTCGACAAACGGCTGTCTTCCTATCAGCTAACCTTCAAATTAAAAATGGGCTAAAAAGGCTGGCGTTTGCCTCAGTCGGAAAATTATGGTTTTACCAGGATTTGCAGACGTAGTTTTGCGGTTTCTCTGTTGTTACTTGAATGCGACACTCGAGCTTCAGGCTACGGTTTTCAGATGCTCGTCTCGCTAGACTAGCGGTTCCTAAACTTTTCTAAAAAATTGCCTGGTGGACCCGTTGCAAGTATTTCGATATTTTTGCGGCCCTATAAAAATTCAAGGATCAGTTGACCCATGTTTATTATAGTACAATGGTGCAGTCACAAGAGACGTCATAAAACACGCTTTATGATTAAATAATAAAGCTAACTAAAGACAATAATGATGACAGATAATGTTTCAATCATAGACTAAATGTTAAAAAACCTAAAAACTAATTCTCCTTCTGAAACTGCTATGCAAACCCCAGTTTGTGAACCGCTGCGCAAGAACTATATACGATTGGGTACGACCTTGCCTTCCCGCACACACAGCAGGCAAATCGCGGCAAGCAGTTGTAAAATTTCGAGCCGAATCGGCGGTTTTTCCGGGGAGGGTGGGGAAATTGCGTAATCGCAAGGCACGATCAGAACTGTCGGTTGTTTGTAGGCCGGCGGCACCTGGGGCCCGCGAGAGGCCGGTGCCCGAAACGGCGCTGTCTGGCCTCGGCGCCAGGGACGTGACTTGAGGGCTGGGACGTGACGTTTGAAAGATTCGGTTCGGCTCGCGCTTTAAATAGGCTCGACTCAAATGCTGTGCGTTCGTTTTTATTGTTATTGATTTTCTTACTATTTTAAATAAAATTAGAGTAAATAAATTATGATGATACGACCAGGAAACCCATTAAAAAAGGTAAGTTGGAAAGAAACACATTAGAAGCACTTCGGAGGCTGCTAATCAGTTGAGTGTTGTCAGGTGTACTAAGTATTCATTTATGTCTTTCCTAATATTTTGGGAAACGAAGAGCCTTAAAAAAAGTAAAATTCGCTTAGTTGCATTTTATTGTGTTGAAAAGAAATAAAGAGATATTCGAAACGTTCAAAATAATAACGCCGAACGTTGATGTGCAGGGCGTTTTTCGACGCTTCGGAGTTCGTACAGGGCTTCGAAACGCACTGGAATTCGACCAGATTATCAAAAAATGGGCAAAATTAATTCCTGTAACACTGTTTTAGTTCGGCAAAAAGTTTAAAACTTTCCTAATTTGCCAATTAGGCACGAGGCCATAGAACGCCCCTAACTACTTTAAGTAATACGTTAATGCAAAATTTTTAAGTCGCTACAAGAAAGTTTTAAAAGGCGGAATGGTTTGTTGTTAAGTGATGACATGCAAAAGCTCAAAGCTGTTATATAAGCGCTCACAGTTTATGTAATTAATAAAGATTTTGCACTGGTGAGAAAATAAAGCCGTGGAGTTTTGAAAGTTCGGCGCCTATAGACGAGACTATAGGTCAACGCAGACTAGTGCTATCAAACAGCTTTTTTTAATAAAGACATTAAAAAACTTTTCAAAGAAAATCTATAGGTTTTCAAGAACTTATAATCGTAACGCTCGATGTTTCATTTGATTTAATTTTAAACAGAGCAGTACAAATGCACGTGGTCAACAGTCAACACATAACAAATAGTTCTAAAATCGGTTTACTCATAGGGTTTTACAAAATTTTGTAATACTTTTTTTTTTAATTTAAAAACGTATAAGAAAATATTAACCACTTTATCTTCCACACCGAGCGATTTTTCTTCGAATTCAAAAACGAACCCTTTCCATGCGTTCGCAACAAACTGCACGAGAGAGACTGAAGCACGAAAATCACACGCCAACACACATTTTATCGCGAAGCCCAGCAATCGACGTCACAACGCGCAAATATGACGTCACAGAGGGTTTTGTTCGTCACAGGAGGGTAGGGGGGGTGCAACGTAGCGAGGTACCGTCCAATAAAACAAACTGGGGAAGTTTGCGTAAACGAATGTTACACTTGGAAAGAATTCGGCGTAGCTATGTCGACCTTGGGGCTTCGGGTCACTGTGACGTAACAATGCGCCGCTCGATCTTGCTCGGTTAGTGCGGTCAAGTGACAAAAGAAACAATACAATTGCGAATTGTTAGTGCTCGAAATTACGATCTGAGAGAAAGCGAGATTGTTTGCGAGTTTGGGAAGCGGAAGCTCTAGTAGTTGATTGGATTTCACGGCATATGAAGATGTTTGCAGGTTTCATATGATACAGGAGGTTTGTTCATCGGTTCATATGAGATAAACTTTTTTTTGTTGGGTTATATGTGAGATATGATGTTTGTTCGTCGGTTCATATGAGATATAATTTTTTTGTTGGTTCATATATGAGATATACTTTTGTTCGTCGGTTCATATGAGATATAAGGTTTGTTCGTCGGTTCATATAAGATATAATTTTTTTTGTTGGTTCATATATGAGATATGATGTTTGTTCGTCGGTTCATATGAGATATAATTTTTTTTGTTGGTTCATATATGAGATATAATTTTTTTCGTCGGTTTATATGAGATATAAGGTTTGTTCGTCGGTTCATATGAGATAGAGATATAATTTTTTTTGTTGGTTCATATATGAGATATAATTTTGTGCGTTGGTTCATATGAGATATAAAGTTTGTGCGTTGGTTTATATGAGATATGAGGTTGTTCGCTGGTTCGTATGAGACCGGTATCGAAGACAGGCTATAACTTATGTTCGTGTATGGACCCCTATGCTTACCCTAGCAAAAAACAAAAAACCCAAGACACAAAAATAAATACTCCAGACTTTTGGTCAAACCAATTAAAGACAAGTAAAAGGAATTATCAAAAAAAGATTCATTTGCTTTAGAAACTTATATTGGTGGTTTCCGCGAAATAAAGTTACGTCGCAAAATAAATAAACCCCAATAGAAATGCCGGTGACACAACTAAAGGTTAAGAATAAAAGTGTACGCACTGTATTTATTGAAAGCGGAGCTTTGGTTATTTTTTTTTAATCTAAAGTTTACCAGCGACCTGACAATACGCACTTCGAAATGTCAGGCAGTTTGTTTAGCAGGGTTAGATAGCAGTGTCCATTGTCAACCTGTTACAATATGCATTACTCGTCCGATACTAAGGCCGACCCGATATCAAAATAAATTTGTACGTTTCGGCCATGTTTTGCAATCTAACGCAGAGGTTTCTTCATCAAAACGGCAGATTTCTGATAGAATATTATATTAAAAAACGAAGATAAATAAACTTTCCCAACGCAAAATACTAAATATTTGAACGATTTTGTTATTTGAGCATAGTAATGCTTCACCAATTAGAAAACGTAGTACGAATATCAAAGCCCATACAGATCTTTAGAAAACCTTTTCGAATATTTACTTTTAAGTCCGATTTTCTCGTTTACTTTAGTTTATGTGAATCTAACCGATATAATTAATATATGCGGGGTACTGGGCTCATCTGTACTTGGGGATCGGCAAATTTAACTAAATTTAGAATTAAGTGCAAACTGAATATGTAAAAAAAAGATATCTCCTCGCCCTAAAGCACGTCAATCACGACAATGACTTCAAATGGTAGCAATATACTTTCGACTTTGTTGTCTGAGTCCAAATCAGTGATTTATAAGTTCTAGTTTTTAATAGAGAATATATTTCGCCAATCCGGCATCATCAGTCTCTGCAAAAACAAATACAAAATATTGCAAACACGTAAACTAGGTGTTAGAAATTAAAAGTCATGGGAAAATAATAGTAGAACAACGAACTACGCGATTTCTACCACCTAGTTTACGTGTTTGCATTATTTTGTATTTGTTTTTGCAGAGACTGATGATGCCGGATTGGCGAAACATATTTCTCTATTAAAAACAAGAACTTATAAATAACTGATTTTGACTCGGACAACAAAGTCGAAAGTATATATTAGAATTAAGCGCTCAATTTAAGATTGTTTTTTTTGAGCGTTTTGAGTCGTAATAAAGCTGTAAGAGTAAGTTGTTTGGCTTCTTCCTGGAAATGGAATCACACGTGTAAACAGTTGTATTACAAATGTTGCATATTGGTCAATTCTCCCCCTTCGTGAAAGCAACACACTACTTGCATACGCGGAAAAGATGATTTTTCGGTTTAGTTAGAACGAATGTGTGGCGATTTCGATGAACACAGCAGTTTTTATCGAGCGACAACGCTTATCAATTACATTCGAACAATCGAATGGCCATAGCTTACGCAAACACCTAATACTAAATTTCCTGCTTTTTAAAATCAAACTTATCACATTCTCAAGTAGGATTTTGAGTTGAATTTATTATCTTGGGGCAATTCTAGAGATTCTGTCGTCTAAGAACAAATCGCAGCAAAGTTGGGATGCGATTACAACGTTTGCTGTTTCTTAGTTTTTATTTTAAACTAATTTAGAAGCAAATGAAAAATGGTATTTTCGACTTATGCCGGATAATACTTTACTAGTACAAATCTAACGTTGTCATCAAATCATACAAAAGTTGAAATAAATCAAATGAAATGAGTGAAAAATTGGCAGCCCGTGCAAGTTTGATAAACTGGGAGATAACCACACAGATGCAACTAATAAACTTAATTATATTCAATTTATTGAAATATTGCATTTATATGCAACAAGTGTCCTATTTTAGAAAAAAAAATTGGCGCTGGCCTAGAATCCTACCACAACGAACATTATTTGGGTTAGGGTGCGATTTAGCGTTTGGGTTTGGGTAGGTCAAGTAATATCAATAAATTATAACACTTGACCCACCCTCACCCAAACATCGTGCGTTGCTTTAATAATTGTTTCAACAGTGTTGTAGGATTCTAGACCAGCGCCAAAGCCTTTAAACAAAGATATAGGGTTCGTTTAAGACTTGTTTATATCGTGTGACTAACGTTATTAGTGATATGTAATTAGCTCATCTAGCTTTTTACTCGCAGTAAATTTCATCAAAAACGGTAAAAGTCAACAAAAGCAGAACTTACCAAACGAAGTGCGCTGACAATATGGCGGCTTCGGTGCTTTAAACAAAATGGCGGAATCGAGCGCATTTTTAACAAACGACGGGAAAAGCGAGACTGAAAACAGGCGGACGGCAAATAACGCTACAAACTATTATTTTGTTCAAATATAAGGCATACCGCGCTATACAGTTTTCTACGGTGTCAAATACCCTCAAGCTGTTTTGGGCGCATTAGGGCAAAAAATATGCGATTTTGCCCGAAAAAGGCGATGGAACCGAGAAGGTATCGAGGCGGACATTTTGTCTGGTATTAAGTGCAGACCGCAGACGGTTTTAGTCAAGGTCGAATTGCGACAGTCTTTAACCGCAAACGAACCATAACCTACCGAAGAAAAGCGACTGAAAGGCGAGGGCTCTGATAACGCGACAATTATAGGCGACTTCAGGGCTCGAAAAACGACCGAAAAGCAACGATTTTAGGCAAATTACAAGGGAGAAATAGAAAAACTTACCTTTCCGCGAAAGCTTTCCATCGTTATCCTTCAGAAACTGGGTAAAACCTTAAAACACTCACTGCTTTCAGGTTCAAGTGTAGAGAACCCACTGACTAATCTGGCCTATTTTTTTTCCACGCACTCAAAATTCGCACCCGTTTGACTCCAGAGGTTTGAATAAACAAAAAAGGCTCGTGCAGCAATTTACCAACACCAGGCCACGGAAGGAAGCACCGCTGATGCTGTTGATGTTATGGCTAGGGTTTTAATTCCTGCGCGTGCGAGGCTGCAAAAAGGCTCCTTTCGCTTCGACTGTGAACTGTAAGTGCGCTGTGTTAAGGCGCCCGAACCAGGCTCAGCATCGGCGGCGGCCGAGCGGTAATGTTATAAAGGTCCCAGACTGGCAGCAAACCGCAGCTTAGGCCGGTGTCGGTCGGCATAAAGGGACGCGCTAAGGTTCGGTTGAATGTAGGTGCAGCTGCGGCCCTGGGCCATATTTTGGCGCGAAAAATTTCTAAAACGGGGGAGTTGGAGGCTTTTATCGTCATTTTTGGCGGTCCAAATTGTGCTGGCCATTTTGAGGGCATTTTTGAAGGATTTTTTCAAATTCCAAGGTGCGTTTTGATTCTTCCCCCTCTTTGCGCGCGCCCTGGGAGAAAGCGTTCGAGAGTGGCGCGAGCCGGGAGGAGCAAAAGCAGAGTGAGAGGAGCAACGAAGAGGAGCAGGAGTAGCGCACGTGACGTGATCGGAGAGCGAACACGTCGAGGATAGATTGGCCTGTCGCTATCAGCCTCACGACCTGGCGCCCAACGCGCAATTACCAGCAGTGGCAGTGGTAGCGCAATGCTGAAGCCGCGTGCTCGAATAAGGCGCTGTCCTTGTCTTGCCTTCTTGCTCTTCGATCCAATGAGACCGCCCTTATAGCGACTTGAATGTCTCTTGGAACTGAAGCGGGAATTCACGAAGGGCGGGTTTAGGTCTTACTCCGATTTAGACGGTTATTACGACTATTAGGTATTAGTCCTATTTTGATCTTATTCCGAACTGTGTTCTATTCCGACGTTGATGTTGTTATTATTGCGGTCTTATGGCTGGACTCCAAGTTACGTTCGTTGCAAAATAACAATCTATGTTTATTAGAAAAGCAAACATGAGCATTTTTTTAGCTTTGTCGGAAAGGGTTTTACTTTAAAAATAGTTTCAATCGTTAAAAGGTTATGAAACATAATGAACAACACTTCACATCCGCACACGCGTGTTTAATTACAAGGTTAAAATCTTGTCTTTATTTAAACACAGTTGTAAATCACAACCCCCCCCCCCTCCCCAGAAAAGTGGGTTGTAGGTGTGTTGTAGGTTTTTTTCGTTCTTTACTAGATGCAACTTTTTGTGATTTTTAGGTTAAGACCTTGTCTTGATTTAAATTCATGCTGTAAATCCCCCTACAAAAAATTGGGTCATTGGTGAGTTTTATTTGACGAGTTTCGTGTGTGCATCTCGCGATAATTATGTTACCGTTGATTGTTTGACAGCAAAGAAGGGTATTAGCTTTTCCGTTGTCTGTAAGATGCAACTTGCGTTGTTTTTAACATCACTTGATGTAACTATTTATTTGAAGCTGTTAGACGTCAATTTTGTTGAATAGGCAACTGACTGTAAACGACAAACAAAGTTATGTGGCGAGTTCCTAAAATCCAACTGGAATTTTATAGAAATTACAAAGAGATTTTCAGCCATCAAAACATGCAAACTAGCGCCACTAAACTGTTCCAAGAGAGCGAAGCGGTTTTACCCTTCAGCCCGGTCGCATCTTAGCGGAGTACATCGACTTGCAACATAAAATGGCCTTGGGCAAACTACATTTGCATAAGTAAAGGTTATACTTTTTGGAGCTTAACGAAAATTGCATGCTTCACCGTGGCGGAATCGACAAAGGCGACAACAGTCTTCGTAGAGGTAATATTTCAAAGGTACTACCATTTTTTAAATAAATTGCCGTTTACACACGCGAATTCTGTATGGTTAAGGATATTGGGGCCTACGGTTATTGAAAACGCACACATTTAACGGTATTTGACCTGTAAGAGACCTAGCAATGTATCTCAAGGTTGATATTATTCAGTACTTTTTTATATAAATATTTCAAACATCTTCCGGCGAGTTCGATCATAAATCGCTCCCTTTTTCTCTGGAATGACGATGATTGCTAACATTGTTTTGTCCATTGTCGACAGGCATAAATTTCGCAGGTGTGCCGCCGAAATGTTTTATCTCTGGCAGTGTGCCGCAGGTGGAAAAAAATGTTCTCCACCCATAGCACCGGCTTTAAAACAGTTTCTAAAAGAACTTCTTCTGGCAAACGGATTATGTATCTGACGCAAGTTGGTATTACCTGTTATTCCACATCTACATCGTTTCGACAGAAAAACACAAACCTTTGATTTTATGTGTTTGCCTCATGTTCATACCGCAAACAATACACTTTCATTGTTTCGATTTTAAGTCAATGTGGAACGACGAAAAGTGTAACTCTTTTCAACTTAAAAAAATCCTGCTCGAAAGACAGAAAATAAAGCAACAAAGGAAACATATTCAAGGAAAATGGATGTTTTTTTTTTCTGTATTACGGAAAACACACTTCCAGATACGGCGCTACGGGGACAGCGCCTGGTGACCGACTTGACCTTTCGCGAAACCGGGTTGGGCGTTGGGGTGGCATTTGAAACGGCACGAAGTGCGGGCGACACACGTTTGCGTCTGATCTATACGGAGCCCAGCGCGGATCACTGATCAAAGCAGCAATTCAAGCTGTTTTGAAGTTTATGGGTCAGGATCGACAGGGAAGTTTTTTCTACGAAGGCCGTTGACAACATAAAAGGTAAATGGCAATGCCGATAGAAACGTTCCAAATATATTTTACCGCACGACGAGTGTAACATAAAAAATAAGATGCTCCGCATTACTAAATGGGTGAAAAATAACCTAACGAATGATAAATTTGAAACATCTAAATCACATTCACACCAACACAGATACTCAATTATTCCGATTTTTGTCCAACAAGTTTATTTTTATGGACTGGTATCTCTCAACCTCATGCAAATTTATGATAAAACTGTATTTAGTCCAACTATAATAAGTCTTTACGTTCGCTGAGTGCTGAACCTCGGAACTACACGTCGATTTACTCCAAAACAGTGTTTCCTTAAACTGTTTTGCAAATTTATTAGTAGCTGTGTTAGATGCATCATGTTTCAAACTGGGTATGCAGTCATTGAGCGGTGCGAATTGATAATCGGGTTTTTTACCTCAACATTTCCACAGAAATTCAAGGGTAACGTTCACCTTTTGTGTAGAATATATATCTTACACGTTGACTTTCTTGAATACGTACCGTACGTCCCCACTGCTGGCCTGTAATCATTGAATAGTGCAAAACTAAGCCGTCAAACTGCTTCAAGACAACACAAAACTTTAGAACATGTAAAAAGAATCATTGGACTTGGAATTCGTGATGAGACTTTCGTTTAAAGCTTGAACGGTCGGGGAAACATCTGGTCTGGAGTCATGAAATACTTCACGAGTTTTTAGGAGTGTTGGAGTTCCCATGAGTCATACGGGTGGTAACAAGATTTTTTACAAGGCTAATGTTTAAACTAGAGTTTAGAGCACTGGTATATATATTTACATAAAACTTATTATCTTGTAAAATGAGTAGGCACAACAAGACGGTTATGAGACGAAACTATGCAAAAGCTTGTCGAAATTGAAAAAGCATATTTTTTTGGTTTGCGAGCCAAGTCGACCAAAGCGTAGCAAACTTTAAAGTTTGAAGGGAACAAGGTAATTCGACCATTTTGTATTCCATCGAAGAACGTAGGTTTATAAATGGTTAAAAACTAACTCAAAACGTTTTATTTTTACTTTAAGCAACCCGAAACATGACGTCATACCCCCTAAAACAGGTGTTCTTAACCTTTTTGTACAGTGGACCCCTAATATTTTTCTTTCTTTGCGTGAACCAATGTAGGCATAACATTTTTTTTCGATGTGGTCATACATTGGCGTCAAAATATAAGTAAACTTCAAAATCAGTCGATTTCGGTCCAAATAATGTGAAAGTGAAATGGAGTCTAAATACATTCAGTGCATAACGAGATACAATTAAGCTCTTTTTTGAAAAAATAATACTAACGTTTCGTTTAGGTCTTCCTGGCCCCTTTAAAACTAGTTCACGTAAGGGGTCCATGAACCCCAATGTAAGAACCCATGACCTAAAAAGTGACGCAAGACCGAGAAACAATGACCTAAGTATGACGTCAACCTCCTAAAAAGTGACGTAATCGATCTTACCGGAGCAGGAGACGCATTGAGGAGTGGAGAGTGTCCGCATCCACGGGAAGACAGAGGAAGGAGGTTGTGGCTCTCACAAGGCGCTCCGCATCATCGCTTCCCACCCGCCAGAGAAGATCCACCGAAGATCCAGATGAGGAGATTGGAGGAACAGAGGTGGAGGAGGATTTGTCGCTAGCGTCCGTTTCCATGGTTTCGTCTGCACGGAAGACCGATTTATCAAAACGAGGGCTGCGAAGTCAGTTTAAAATCGCCCGAGTTCGACTCCCGACGAGTCCCGGATAAATGCGCGACTTGGTCGAGTCCAGAGTCCGGCTCTAACACTACAGCCAGCATTTCACGCAACTAAAATAACGTGAATATTTAGCAATCCACTTATAGAGGTTTCATATAACTGATCCACCCACAATATACGGTTGGAAAATATTCCACCATTTGATAATACACTTTTACAATTTACAGTTGGTAGCCTTTATCAGCTTCGAAACGTAATAATGCGTGTTTTAGGTAGTCTTACTCGAGTCCCGAGGCCGACTTTAACTTCAGCCCTGGTCAATACACTCAAAAATTTTGGTATTAGCCGTCAATATAAACAGGTATTAAATACTAACTTACTAAACATTGTATTTTATGTACATATCATGGACAGTGAACAATCTTGGAGTAAAATCCTAGATTTACTTTATTTAGAAGTACTTTTACTTGGAACGGTTTCGAAAATCGGTGAATAAAATCTATATAACAAGATATTTTGGTTTACTTAGGCTGTTTTAGAAACAAAAAACGTATTCTGTCAAGAAACTAAGGGTATTAATTCGGACAAAATCCAGTGATTGACCCTTGACCCCTTCCCCACCCCTGCTATACGTCCGGCTCAGGTTTGCAGCTAGACAAAACAAGTGCATGTTTTTATTTTTAACCAGGTTCTTAATATTGCTTGGATGCGTGGGAAAATACCACCGATGGCCACTGTACGCATATAAGACTTCCGACAGTTCGACCCAAATTTGACAATGTTGTTGAAGCGGCTAATAATTTTCCCACGCATTAGGGTCGCTACACAGCGGCTATTTCCACTTGTCAAGCGATAATAAGCTGTCCCTGCTTCCTATCGCCATGTCGCGGAAATATGACGACCTGAATATCCCGTTGTTAGTAAACCAAATGTCAGGGGGTGTAGAACTGTTAGAAAAACTTATGAACATATAAATATCACTTTTTAGTTTTAATTAATTTAACGGTTATAGTTACAGTAAATAAGGTGAAAAGCTAACCAACGTCATGGGGCTTTAGGCAGTTATTTTTTTTTGAGAGGGGGTATGGGGTTCACACACCTAACCGTCCACTCCTTTTAAAAAAAATGAAATGTTTTCAAAAAATGAAAAAGCCTTCTTAATTGTTGCCACGAAAGCCGTCCAAATATACCATTTTTTTAAGAATGTAAATACGTTACGTAAGTAGCTCAAAGCAGGGGCTAGAGAAAGACCAAAACCTCAAAGTTGTGACAAATCGGTTCGCGTTGGCAAAACGACAACCGTGGCGCAGTTTCCAACAGATGTGAGTCGCACAAGGGCCGTTACAAGGGCGCGGAAAATAGCGATGATGTAAACTGCCAAGCCGTGGGATCCTGTCGGCTCGGAGACAAGCATAGTGCTGTTGTATGTTTCTTGGAAATCAAGTGGGGTTGGTGCTGAGCCGATAGACCACCGCAGCGTAGAGGCTTGTCTTCCCTTGACAAAGTGCGCATACTTTGTATGTGGCATTTTATTGGAGTTACGCAGAGTTGGGAAGGCGTAGGTGGGATGCAGGCTTAGGGCGCAGCTGGTCATGTTATATAATACAGAAACAGAATAGCATTATGTGTCATAGAATTGATTTAAACCAGCCCGAATTACAACCCTTAAACCGCAATCAACATATTGATTAAAAAATTATAACTAAAACTCCCGAAAGAAGATAATTATAATCTAAATAGAAAATTAAGTTTGATGGTTGAGTCAACCTGGTTTTTCAAAAAAAAATGCGAGATATGATTTAACGGAATTTACTATAAAAAAAACGCCAATCACACAAACGATTTAGTTATTTGGCAACGTATTTCAACAAAAACACTTGCGTTTTACCCAAAATTACCATTTAGACAACTTTCTTAACCAAGTTTATAATCACATAAACGCTATAGTTACTTGACGGAGTATTTAGGAAAACAAAACGTGCCTTTCACCTAAAACCACCATTTAAATCTAAAGGACCTCCTTAAGCAAACTTTCCATCACAAAACTGCGCCACCAAAACATAGCGCAGGAAAAAGTCGAAAATTTAACAGCGTTACCACCAACCTGTGCCAGGAACAGCAGGGGCTGGTTTCGCTGGCACCATTACGCTTGCCAGTTGTTCAGCGAGCGCTTTCCTCTGCTGTGAGTTGTCCTTGGTGTAGGTGGACATGATGGGACGACGGTTGCCCGATTCCTCGTTGAATTGAATCAGCTGGTGGAAGTTGATTGTGTACTTGCGCCGGCCGGCGGTGAACCTTTGAATAGACGAAGATTTGTTGCATTTTTTGCACTGCGTCGTGCCAAGGAGGATATTCGCTTAATCAGGGTTGTCACACAGTTTAACAAAAGTTGATTGTGTACTTGCGACGGCCGGCAGTGAACCTTCGAATAGACGAAGATTGTTTTTTTGTATTTTTTTGTTATTGACGGCTTACATTTACATATTGATCAAGTATAGCATATTTGCACATATTTCGGCCCCTGGTCCTTAATTCCCGCTGGTAGCGTATTTCCTTTACTGAGGACCCCCCGATTTTGAAATAAGAAAAAAAAATATATATATTTGTTAATTTGAAAACTTTTTAAAAAATCGGTTGTTTAAACATAGATTTTTTTGTCCCATTCACACGAAAAACCCTCTCCTGTACAAATAATACTATTAATTATAAGACTTCGGTTATGCAAACAAATACTTGTACACGAAACAACGCTAGTGGTAGGTTTACAAATTAATAATTATTCGTTAATTTAGAAACAGGAGATGTTAATATTGTATTTAATTTACCCAGTTTTTCATTATTTCCGAAATTTATTTTGTAATCGATTCAACTGACTTTCTTAGTCGGGTTAATAGTTAATACTTCTTCCTTAAAAATATCGTCCTGCCAAGGAGTAGATTTGCTTAATCGAGGTTACCGCACAGTCTCGTGAAAAAACTTCAGAAACGTTCAAAGCCCTTTTACTAAAAATATTATAGCCTTACAAAGGCCGAAAATCGGATCGCTCGAATTTTAAATGATAATTCAAAAATATAACAATATAAATGCTATGGTCAACAACACAATAAAAATAGTTACAAAACTAGCACTTAATTTACACCTAACTTAAATATGGACATAAAATAAATTCAAAGACTTTTGGAAAAAAATAGAGTTTTTCTAAGACCTTTCAATACTCAAATAAATTTAAAATATTTTAAAGACTCAAGATGTAACCCTGTAAACCGTGTCTGCAAGGCTTCGCAAAGCCGTGCTGCATGGCATTCTTGTTCCTTGTTACATATACAATTTTTTACTTAATTTTCGATTTAGCAAAAATGTAATTTGGAAAAAAATGTCTATTTAGAAAAAAAATATTTCAGTTTACTTCTGCTGATTGGAAACTGCATCGAAAAGTTGCACGCCGAGCTATTGTAAGCAATCTGAAGTTTGCGAGTAATCAAGCCGACAGTGTTTTCATCAAACTCAATCAGCCGGACGCTGAAGCACAAAAAGTGCACCAATATTTCCCGGTAGTTTTACGACATTACCAAGCCGCGTTTATTGTGTGCTAAACACGCTATGGAACGTCACTTCAGGCATAATACACTTAACACGTAAAACTATTTTTAATTGGATTTTGGAGCTCAATAGTTGGAGGTGGTAGTAACACGTAACAAGTACATTGAAGCTCATACAGAAGTAGGTATTTCGAATAACAATTATTTATTTTCAAGATCAATGTTTCGAGATGAATAAAGAGTTATTCCAAACGTTTTAAACAGGGATGTCGAAGATGTGGCACGGGGCCTAATAAACAATAGCACGCAAGCCCCCCCCAAACAACAGCAAATTGTTAACACAAAAAAAATGGTTACACAGCCAATAGCGTTTTGAATCCACTCCAATGAGTTGATCAACTGAAGAGTTTTCATTTATTCGCACTTTGTTTTAAAAAAATGGCTTGTAGATTCATCAACGTGCTTGAAAAACAATTTTCAGCTCCACCCTAGTTTTTCCGCAATTGCGCCCAACTAGTTGCCACGTTTATTGGAAACGACTCGACCACGCAGCCGTACAAAGCGTTATTTCGACGGTGCCTAAGTATACAGTTACAGAAGGTAAAGGAAGCAGCGCGCTTAACTGCAAACGCCAAGTCGGCATCGAACGCGTTTGCAAGTTTTCGGGAAAATTGGAAACGTCCCGGCGTGAAAGTACGCCGTAATACGACGCAAAACGCCCCGAGAGAGACGCAAAATGTATGCGACGTCGCCCGAACGTCGTGGTATCACAAAGTAACTTACAATAACGACAGGATCTGTTTTTAAGGTTCTTTTTCGCGGTGAAAAAATAACCTTGGAAAAATAAAAGCAGTTTAAACAAAAAACAAGCATGAAAGCAATGTTGGGCGGAGGTTTTTCAGGAAAAAAACTATAAGTCTACTCCTAAAAACGGACAGATTGGTTTTCCGAAATTTATTCGGCAAAGTTTTGAACACCTCGCACAAAAACTGGTGAAACGACAAGAAGCGTAAAATAAGCCACGATTAGCAAAAAAACATGATAACAATTTAAAACTTAACGTTTCAGTAAAATACGGGAAACAAGGCCAAATATTTCGAGCAGCATGGGCCATAAAGGGAAAATAATCTACGCTAAAACCGCAAAACTAGGCGCCACTACACAAAGTGACAGTAGCGCCGATTTTCGGGGAAGTAAATAACTTAGATAGGCTGTGCGAGTTGGAGCTGAATTGCCCAGTGCCAGAATGTATTCACCTACATCCACGGGAACAGCAAGTAAAGGGATAAGATAAAAGTCAGAAGTATTTTCAGAATGCCACAAAGGGCTGAGGCTGGCCAACATAGCTATTACCTTGTGGTTCACTGATAACGGAGTCCAGTCCTGTAAATCAGGGGTTCTTAAACCGGGGTCCATGGACCCCTTGGGGGTACGTGAACTAGTTTTAGGGGGTCTATGAAGCCCTAATTTAAATATTCGTGTATTTGAAAAGTAATCATTTTTTCAAAGAAAAGTGTTGAATTAAAATTAAAACGTTTTTGCACTGAATTTATATTCAGACTCCATTGCACTTTCACGTTTTTTGGACCGGAAAAAGCAGATTTTTGAGTCTATTTGAATTTTGACATCGATTTTACGTCATCTCTAAAAATCCTTACACAAATCTCCGAACCCCTTCGTTTTGTTTGGTTGATTTTTGAAGCAAAAATGTAAAACGAACTCAACACTAAGGATTAAAAAGCAGGTCATCTAATCTCGGTATAAAATCCTATCTTAAGTTTGAAACCAAAAGCAAACTATTTATAAAGTGCTGGTCCGGGTAATTTGTTTGCACCCTTTTTACACAATTTACATATAGAACATAAAGTATCGTTAAAACATTTTCTCAAAAGCCGTGACACCTGAAGGTGAAACTTTTTTAAGTAACCAGACTTTATATACACCTAAAAAATCGTCACATTTCCCATCTTTACTTCACCTTTTCGATTACACTAAATGATTTCGTTCTAAATGATTCGTTATATATATAAACAGTCTCAAAGTGCAAAAGTGGTGCATTTCCATAGAAAAGACAAATAATAGGCATTCGCAGCTGCTGAGGTCTCTCCTCTGAGCAAGCTGTCAATATTATCCGGTGGCAGGATTTTTAACTGCCGGCCACAGGACACATTACAAAGGCACCAGATGCACAAGACCAAAGAGATATCTCGTTTCTTTCGATTTGAGAAGAGGCAAAAAGGCTTTAGAAGGGTTACGCTCTTTAGAAGGGTTACGCTGAAGGGTTACGCTCTTTAGAAGGGTTACGCTGAAGGGTTACGCTCTTTAGAAGGGTTACGCTGAATGTCTGTTTAAAACAGTACCACCAGTGCAATAGCGACATTAAAACCTGCTATCGGTACAGAAACGACAGTATCTGAAAACACTTGGCACAAGAGGTATCAAAAATCAGAATAAATTTCTATAATTCACCGCCTTAACAAATAAAACCCTATCGAATATCTGAATAACCTATACCCTTGACGGAAAACTTCATTTCAAACACAAGGATTATTTGAGATCCATCAATTTGTCAAATTGCAAATTATACGCTGTGCTAGATTAATAATTAGCAATCACAGTTATTAGTGACGGGCACAATACCGAATATACTCGCGTTACCTTAGTCACATCTCAAAACGCACCTTACAACCACAGTGCATTTCCACCAGAATTTCAATATATAACCTCAAGTCAAAATCTTCTTTAAAAAAGGGTCAAAAAGTCCCCGACACGAAAGAACTCTCTCGCGTGGGCAAGAATAGAGAATAGGAGGACGGACAGGTAGAATACATCCAAGCACGTGTGCATTGTGCCTGTAGGAAAAGGGCCTGTGACTAGGGTGGGCGAATTAGCCGGTGTCAGGATGCCAAGTCCCCGCTCACCGGCGCAATCTACAAGCTATAGATTGTTTCCACAAGGCCGTGAGAAACTCGACGGGGCAGGGACTAGATATGACGTCACTGACTTTGACCGCGAGTTGTGACGTCACTGGCTTTGGCCGCGAGTTGTGACGTCACTTATAATGTAATCGCGAGTAACGTTATTGGGCATAGAAATTAAACTGTAACTTGTGCAGGGCAGAGACAAGCAGAAAAATACTCCTACTTTAGATTGATAAAATATGGAAAAGAATGTCTTGTTTTTTTATAATGTACTTTAAACCTGATTAAATAATAAATAATTAGAAATCACACAATTGGGGTGGCCGTTCCACACTAAAAAAATATCTATCTTATACTTAAGCCTGTGTTTTATTCCCACTATAGCTGACAACATCCACAAATGACACATAGACCAAATCAACAACTTATGTTCCATACGTTTTTAGCCAATGTTCGCCCGTTTCATTAAAGGATTTTTTTTTCATGACAAGCCGACAAATACAACTGAAACTGAAGCTTTGTCGGTGGAAGAAAAAAAAAAACGCACAAATCCTGAACGACTGAGATGCCTCAATTTCTTGCATTTGCTAAAAAAGTCATAGGTTGAATAATGAATAAATATCCAACTATTCCAGAACTTGATATGAAAATTGTAACCAAGATGCACAACAAACTCTTACAACCAAAAAAAACAAAAAAAAACAACAACAACAGAGCGTTAGTTACCTGACGCTTGGCAGCCCAGCCACATAGGCGTCGTCTATGCTCTTGTGATTAGAAGCGCTGTAGCTGCACCAGCGACCCGACCGGTCGTCAAACCACTTCCACTCACGCTTGTGGCCGCTGTAGCGCTCCTTGATCAACTTGCGGCGCATCAGAAGCAGACAGGTGCGCTCGTACAAGTCGATCAGCAGGGCGACAGGAGAAACCCATCTGTATTAAGGGGATTTGATGAGTTTATGATGTGCTTTTTTTTGGGGGGGGGTCACACCTTTTAAGCTGTATTTTTATTGGGGAAGGGGGGATAAAAACCTTTTAGGCTGTTTTTTTTAGGGGGGGTTTACACCTTAAGTCAATTAGTCAATTTTCTCGTAAAAGCCGATGAGCGTGGCGACCGGAGAAACCCATTTGTATTAAGGGGCCAGTAATGAGTTTTTGAGCTATTTTTGAAGGGTGAGTCAGACCATTTAAGCTGTTTTTTTTTAGGTGGAGTCAGGCCATTAATAAGTCAATTTGTTTGAATAAGTCGATACGCAGGGCGACTGGAGAAACCCATCTGTATTAAGGGTGATTTGAGTTTTAAGCTGTGGGAGGGGGGGGGGGGTCAGACCATTAATAAGTTAAACAAGTGAAACCGTCTAAATAAAGTGTGGATTTGAGTTGGTCTGCTTTTGCAAGTTGATCGAAAGGCGACAGGGAAAAAACACACAAATAAAATGGCGATTCAAGTTTCAAACTGTTTTTGTAGGTTTTACATCAAATGGCTGTCGTTTTATCTAAAAAAAAAAGGTTAATTTTTAATGGTATGGCATCTAAATAAAGGTAATATTCAAGTTCTAAGCTGCTTTTAGTTTTTTTTTACCTTTAAGTTGTAATTTTAATTGTACAGGTCGATTAGTAGGTGATTAATCAATCTATGCCAAAGATAAATTTGAAGCTTTGAGCTATTTTTAGGCTCTTTTACGTTCAAGTAGTGATTTTGATCAGCAAAACAACTGTAAATTTCGACTGAGAAAGTTGGAATACAATTTTTTCGTGTTTTCGATAACCTGATGTAGGTATTTTTGCTCAGGCAAGTCAGCTAACAAAGTTAAGGCGAAACAACATTTAAGGACAGAAATTAGTTTCGCAAATTATACAAGTGTATTTTTTGAACCATTTTCTTAGCTAATATTTGGGCTAAATTTTAAATAAATTTACGTTGAAACAACTGGTCCACGTCTGAATGACTATCTGGAGGCAGACTTGGACAACTAGATAATTCTAGTTTTCTAATTCATTCAATTAGAGCAAAATGCGACTAATTCTAATTTTAATCTAATTTGTGAATTGCTTGTGTGTTCCAATTCTAGTTCTAATCTAATTCGGATCTTACCAAAAATGCTACTTTGTCCAACGGCATTTTTAATCTCTCGGGCGCAACCAAAGAGTTTAAATAAAAACTTTTGGTCGAAACGACTTGTTTGGATGATTTTACAGCTTAAAAGCGAAAAACTATAAAAAATAGTACAGAAATATTTGCAATTTAAATTTTGATTAGAATAAATTGCGATTCAAACTAAATTGATTGTCAATAATGAAAAGTAATTCTAGTTGATGCTTAGGTTTTTCAACGAATTCAGTAATTCTAATTCTAATCTAATTTGAAAAAAAAATAAAATGATCTCATTCTAATTCTAATTGAAAAACCTAAAGGATGTAATTTTAATTCTAATCTAATTTCAAAAATGGAAAATAAATCTAGTTGTCCAAGTCTGCGGCTGGAGGGAGGTAAATACATGAATTGTACAGGTTTAAAAGACATCAATATAATAATAAAAATAACGATTATATTTCGCACTAAGCCAATGGCGACTTGACTTACTTGGGTGCGATTGAGCCCTGGATAGTGGACTTGTTGGCGGTCACCCAAGCTCCAGCACTGGACAGTAGAGTGACCAGGGTGGGGACAAGCTTGGTCTCGCTTACAATTGTCGCACAAGCTTCCTTCATTTCCTGTAGTGTATAAAGTGGTAATTTAAAAATGCAAGTATTCTTTTTTGCGCGGAAACGTTAAACAGAATGATGCGTGTGGTTTAAGCGTGACGATTTACAAGACTATAAGGTTTAATGCAAAATTAATTATTTTTTGAGAACAGTTTTTTGGGGAAGTGGTTTACAAGTATACTGTTATAAATATGGGGTTTTTCTTCTAGTATTATCTTTGTGTTGACATCTATAATACATTCTACTTATATAAAACGACAAACAAGAGCAAGTAGTTTTGAGAGCATTTTAAGTTAGTAAAAAAACAATGTTGTACCTACAATTTTTTAGCTATTCGTTTTTCACAAAGAATCTTACAAAAACAGAACTTGCAAGGCGTTGTGGGCTATAAACCCGGTTTTCATAGGTTTACAGGTGCCGAAATTCGCAAAAACACTCTAACAGTCTAAACCTGTTCGTTTCTCATTACATGCGCGGCTTCAACAGAACAAATAAGACGTTTTGCCTTTCCTTACCTCGAATAGCAAAGCAAAGAGCAGAACTTGGGTGGCGAGTCCCTCAGTACCTTGGTCGTCAGTACTCCACACACCTGCAGTGCCACCCTCGTACTGGGACAGAAGTTTCTCGCATTTTTCCTTTATCTGATTAAAATACAATGAATTGGTAGAAATGCGATAACGAGAACCATTATTTTTTTACTGACAAAAAACAATCGTCTGCGCAGAAAGTTTGCGCAAACCCGTCCAGTGCATGTGTCATAGTTTATAAATGCTTAGTATAATAGTTTAGGTTACAGTTTTCGATTAAAATCTTTAGTTTTTAACTTCAATACCATCGAACAAATTTAAGATATTTTGAAACGTCGACGACTAAAGCGTGAAAATAAAAAAATAACACAATGAATAAAAAAACATCCATAGACCCTTTTAAATAGCAAAAGCATAGGTAAATGCTGAAAAGTCAAACGTATGATGTAATCAAAGCCCATACAGAAGTAGGTTGCAGTTTGTAAAGTTTGGAATAAGTGTTTAATCATTTTCAACATGCTAAAACTACTTATAGCATGGGCTTTAATATTCTTTTCAAAAATTAACTGATTTTCAGTTTCTTATTCTTGTTTCGTTTGTTTTCCACCATTCGCATTTCGGCAGAACATTTAATTTACCAAAAAATCAGATTTGGCTGCAGATTTTTTTCTTCAAAATTTGCCTGCGCCTGTTTGAGAAGATGTGAGACATAAATACACACAACGCATTGAGCTTCGACCAACGACCGACGTGTTAATCTGGACTCGCATCTCGTCTGCGTCTTGTCTGGCTCGGCAAAGCTCTTCTGTGGTTTAAGCGGTTTCAAGAAAGTCCAAGCAGAGCGAAGGCGACAGAAAAAGGCGGGAAAGACGCTGCCCCCTACCTCAAATACTTAAAAGACGCTGCCCCCTACCTCAAACACTTACAAAAGATGCGAAAAAATTCACTATTTAGTTTCACGTATATTTTTGTGATCTGTATATAGGTATTATTTCAAACAAGACTAAATTTCGGTAAATAGCAAAACTGTTTGGTAAAAGGTTTTATAGGTGTAATAATTCTGAATAATATGGCATTTTGATTTGAACAGTTTCTACAAGCAGCCTTATGCAGCTCAAATATTGCTGTTACGTTGGAGCGTTGGGAACAGCATTGGCCAAAAATGCGAAGTAAAAAAATTGGCTGATGATCAAAATAAAAAGATGGTCGGGTTCCATATTACAACACTAACCAGTAAAGGGGCCTATAGTTGCCACTATTGTCATGTAGTAAAATATACATTTTTATACATGCGAAATAGCAAATTAAATGACCGATCTTAACATTGGTGCCTCAAAACTTTTTGTTACACTGAAAAACGTAATAACATTTCGAGCACTGTACTCGACCGTCGAAGGCTGAATTTCGAGCGCTGCGCAAAACCGTGATCCGTAGATTCGAGAAACCAGTAAAACGCGATTGAGCTCTGGAAATAAAACAGCAAACCGGACTTCGTGGCGCTCACCTGTCGGACGAGTTTCACCAGGACGCCGTTCGACCAGTCCTTTCCCGCTCGCATCATCAGCACCACTATCACGTCACAGACCCTGCGTTGCGAGTGACAAAAAATGGCGGTCAAAAAGTATCACTAATCCGATTAACACACGAGAAGCGACGAGACTGTATTATGGCTGTTTCTCCATTGCTCGGTTGCCCGCGGGCCTTGTCTGCGATGGATCGCCTTTTCGGCCCAACTTCGCCGCCTTAAAAGCGAAGGGTATTTTCGGATGGAGCTATTTATACCCGGGGAACGGCTTGGCTTGCATACAGGCTCAGCCGGTTCTTGTGCAGCTTCAAAACCTATAGGAACCTGTTTTCGAGCAATTTCGATATAAAAGGAAATCTACATAGAAACAGTAGGAATCTTGGATGCCTGAAAAAAATTCGAGCCTGGGTGGGTTAATAGTTTCTTTGTGATTATATGGAAAGGAGACTAATAATATTTAATGCATTGTGACACTTGCATGCTGTTTAATATCTATAAAGGGCCCCTTTAGTTTAACCGTATAACGTGTCATTTCGAAAAAAAAAGTTATAAAGACAATAGGGTAAATTTTTTAAGTTATCGAAACCTTTCGGATTTCATGTTTTATATTCTTTCGAGTCTCAAAGCGTACAAAACGTTTAAAACTATAAGAAAAGCATTCGTTTACCTGTACACTGTGTCAGGCAGCTGCTGTACAAGCTGCATGCTGCCGTCGAATATGCTCTCGGCAAATGCGTCGATTCCACTCGACGACATCGGTTCTTCGTCGTCCTAAAACAAAGGCAAAGTGGTTTAACTTTAGTGATTACAAGGGCGAATATTTTTTGACTTGTCAAAAAAAGTCAAAATTTTGTCAAAATTTACACGTTAGGTCAAAATTTGTCAAAATTTTTTAAGTCGAAATCAAATAAAATTGCACCTAAATCGCTTAAAAATTAAAAAAAATAAAGTCAGCTTTTTGAAATTGGTCGTTCGGTTATTTTGAAATTTATCTTTCATTTTATCAAAAAAAAAATTAGTTTTAATATAAGTTTAAAGTCATTTTAACCGTATTATATATTTATTAGAGAAATATACAGTATAAAAAACGCGTGATTAACGACGCCTAGGTTATTTAAATCAATGAATTTCTAACAGGTCAAAATTTTGTCAAAATAAATTATTTTCAGGTCAAACTTTGTCAAAATTTTAATTTTTCAGGTCAAAATTTTCTATTTTTTGGTCAAAAAATATTCGCCCTAGTGATGACCGATGCCAAGTAATAGTATCGGAAGTCGCCCCTTTCCTCCCCTTGAAAGCAAAGTTTTAACTCAAAAAACAGCAAATATTAACATTTTACTGACTAAAACCGGTACCTTTGCTAGATACCAGGTCAAGAATAGAAAAAATACAAGCAAAACACAATTATTTAAATAAAATGTGTCAAAAGTTGCGACAAAAAAAAACTTTTTTACAAGACTTTATATACTTGGCTAAATCCCTGGGCGTCGGCAAAACCTATAGATGTCTTTACGCCACTGATTTCGTGTACTACCTTTAACGATTTCAAGTGTCTCGCGATAAAATGCAAAACGTTTTTTTATTGGGTGAAAGGCTTAGGCGATTTTTTTAATAATCGCAAATGAAAACCCTCCCCAATGTTATCACACGCCAGCCGCTAGCACAACTTTAAGAAAAAACGAAAAAATCGCACACTTTCAAAGTGGTTTTAAACCCAATAATGATAAAACCAAGGGAAAACGTGGCGCAGACGCACGCACGCACGAACCCAGCCTATCCCAGCCTTTCCTAAACGCCAAGCCTCCTTTGCACCGGCCGGCGACCACATCGTCGCGTCTGTCTGGAAACTGTTTATTCAAGTCCGCCAAGCGAACTGCTACGTCACTCAACCGACATCGGACAAAGGTCATTAATTCCATTCAAGGGCACAGGAAAAGCTGACGGCTTGGCTCGGGCTACCGATGCTAATTGTGGGGCTAGTTCAACGACATTGATTCAATTTTGACAGTTTTCCAGCAGTTTGTCGTGTGCTTGGAAAAAAGAAGCCTTGATCAATGGCTTCAGTTGCACCACGTGGCTGAGTGGGGTCACATGCTTTTTGTAGTATTTGGACTTCTAAAACTTGTAGTTAACTGATTGGTTAATTTACCACGAGTATACTTTCGTATCTAACATTACCAGATCAATATTTCTGCCAAGCAGAATTAACTGGATAAAAGTGAAAAATCCATTTTTTTTTATTTCGGCACACACACATTTTATATTTTGGGGACACGGTTGTTTGTAGTAAATGCAGTTCAGAGCCAATTTAAAGCGGAAAACTTTATGTGAAAGTGTACTTTAAAACCAAAACCTGTTTAAATAAAAGGTTTTAAGTAACGTTTTATTTACGCAAGGGCTTTTATGTAAGGGTATAGGCAAATATTTATAATGCCTAAATGACAAAGTGTTTATTAAAGTTCCATTACATTCTTTTCAGCAACTGCTTTCAAATATAATCGTCCAACTAAATACAACACTTTAGACTTAATAGAGAAAATTCCTTTTATCTGCTGTAACCTTTATAGTTAAAAACATGAGTAAAAACAGGATCAGACGTTTTGTTAAAAAGGAAAATATATATTTCGCCAAGTGGCATCATCAGTTCCTTAATTCGATTCATATGTGTTTTTAACTATGAGTTTTACCAGCTAAGACATTCATTCTCAAGGTAAATTGAACTTGTTTTTAAAAATTCAAGGTTCATACAACGCCAACTACATCTGTATGAGCCTTATTTGTTTTTTGCTTTAATTGATCAGCACCAATTTACTTTTAGCAGGCTCTGAAGTAGCGAAATCGTATTACCTTAGTAGTAAAAAAAGGTTAACTAAATCCCACAGACAACGTTAGGGGAAAACAAGTTACATGGTGAAATCCACGAAAAAGCTGAAGAAATTGCCCAAATTGCTTCCCATAAAGTTACCGCGCTGATAAAACGAAAGAAATATTGTCAAAACACATATTGTTCAAAAAAAAGTGTTTGTGAACTCGAATTGGCTAATGTGGTTACCTGCACAATACATTTATATGTCCGCATAAACTTAAAAGATACTTAAGTTAATTTAAGGAAATTACATGTTTTGCTTTTTACCTGACTGAGCATCTTAAGTTCATTGGCGTCTTCTACTTTACGTAATTCTTCTTCCATTTTTTTCTTCTTTTCCTGTTAAAAAAAATTCGAAATGAAAATGTGAAAACGATATGCTTGAGTTTTAAGATACATTATTTTACTAGTTTCCGTCGAAAAAATGGACTGAAAAATACTATTTTTTTTTTCATTTAATAACTGGCACAAATAAAAGACAGCAGACATAATTACAAACATTAGTTAGATTTTGATGTTGTGTGATAAAAATGACACTAACACAGCAACTAAAAATAATGTCGCAATTTCAAGGGCAAATTTTTACGAAAGTGAACGGGCATTTTGTAAACGGAGGAACTCCAGTCAATTAACTGTTTGTGCTCTAAATTTTATTAATTATAGGCAACAAAATCCCTATAAAGTTACCTCAGTAATAGTGCACATCGCAATCACCCCCTAAATAGCTTTCAGCGGGCTAAATCGAAATGCCGCAAACGAAGCCCGACTTCCAGCAACCTCAGCATACCGGCAGCACCGCCGTGACATCACACAGACGGCGCGTGTGACGTAACAAGCGGGCGGTGTTATGTGAGGCGGGGTGGCGGGGCGCAGACGTTGCGTAATGTTTGTGCGCCGCAAATAAGACGGATAGTCGCTTCACGAGCCTTCAGTAATAACAGCGGCAGTTGTTGGTACGTGAAGGCTGCGCGGAGGCGGCGCCAGACGGGTAGGGCGCAAGGCGTCGCACGCGCTCGAACGGCGTGTCTTGTCGAGCGTGCATCGTGTGGTCATTGGCGCGTGACGGCGGCGGGAAACGTGCTGGCAAACCCGGCTTTACTTCCGTCAGGCTGAGACGTGTTTTACTTTCGGCTCGAGCCCGAATCGCACGTGCGTGGCCGATTTGAACGAGCCGGGCTCCTATTTGTCGAGCATTTGTTTGCTCTTTGGCCAAGTTGACTTTGGAAGCGAAGGCGAGGTGTGAAAAAAACATGAGAAAACGGGAGAGGGTGCTTTGAAATGGCTGCGTGAGTCTGCCTCTTTAAGCTAGAAAGATAAGGTATTATGTGTGAACTGGCTACACAAAGTAAATGCACAATGCTACAGCTTCGCAAGTGTAATTATTTAGCTAGGCAAATCTGAAGTAACTGTCTACTGCATTTTCTTGATTATTTCAAATTTTTAAGATCAAATTTCACAACTCTCTTACATCACTTTTATATCAAAATCTAGTCCAGTTTTACTGAGTAAAACAGTAGGTACAATAAACACCAGACGGATTTGAACACCAGATTTTTATCGCCAGAGAAGCATAACGTTTTTAGGTCATTTTAAAACGTTAAATTTAAACTGTGCATATAGTATGTAATTTGAACGTCACAAGCACCTCTAGAGATACGTAGATAAACATGTTATTACAGTTAATGTACATTTTAATGTCAGTGGTTGGAATGCGAAAAGGTCATTATTGATCCCAATTAGATTTACGTGGGCCAACCATAAACATACATAAAAGTCGAATGTACTCCGTGATTCGCTTTTTACATTGACGATGTCGACATATTAAAGATGTCGTATTTCAGTAAAATAACATTTTTGAAATCGTATAGTTTTGACCTGATGAAGCACAGTTGTGTAAAAGCTTATCAACATTTCGCAACAATTCGCCGTTTGACAGGTCAAAAAAAAAACACATTAAATTTAAAAATTCATCCTAATTCGTTGTTTACTGGCAACATAATAAATGAAGTGGTTTAAAAAGCATAAAGGAACTTTGGAACACTATATACGGATCTGTTCATAAGTTCAATGGTGAAAATAACGGCCCAAATAGACGTTAAAAGCGACATGCTTTATTTTCAAACGTTTCGGCAATTTCTAATCACTGATGATGGCATTAGAAATTGCCGAAACATTTGAAAATAAAGCATGTCGCTTTTAACGTCTATTTGGGCCGTTATTTTCACCATAAAGGAACTTGATTTGCAATTATGTTAGCTTTGGAATACACAATCATTTTACTCTGAGCGTATAAGCATTTGTACACTTGTACAACACAGGTCACGGAGTTTTGTTTATACCACTGTACGAACACTTATATACCTTCTGTACGAGTTTGTTTTCAGAGGGCTAAGATACTGCACTGTGCTAAAACTATTATGAAAAAAATATTTTGAAATACAGGTTAAAAGGTTCATACGAACCTAGCTAATAAACGCTTTTCTTATGCTACAAGACCTTAAAATATTATCTATCAGTTAAATCCAAGATAACAAATTATTTATTTTGCCGACACGAGGAATCGGTTGTTGGCAAACAAACAACATTTATATCTCAAGATCTGTGCTCGTTATTTTCGCGCCTTAGGCCTGAAGCGACCGCCTAGCCGATGTAAAGTTGCAGCAGCCAAAGATTGGCAGATAAATTTTAAAAAACAAACCTAAATTTCGGAGAAAACACACGAGGTTCAGACGAAATATGTATGTTAGATTATAACCATGAAGATTTATCAACATTGTTGGGAAAATCTAGACGAGCTAGGCCTCTTGTGTAATTATGCTTCATTTGAGAATATTATAGAGTATATACGCGCTGACGCTTGGGAACGTTTCTACATAACCTCTTGGAAAAGTGCGTTTACCAGGCATCATTTTCACTCACGCTTTTGTTTGCTACGAAATTGTCATTTAGTTTTTCCTTAAAATCAAATAAATTGCTGTTTTATAGGGGCAATTTTTGTTTTTGTTTGGCATCATGCAAAAGAATATTTTTTAACTGAAATGCTATTTTGATCTCTTCAATCACAATAAATTTTGACTACAGTCTATTACAGGTATATAAAACAATCGCTAACGATATCAGGTACCGGTTGCACAATATAAAAAATCGAGTATCAGTATCGATCCGAAAATGTATTTTTATTATCCGATTTGTCAAGGTCGTTTTTAACCCACCTCAGCCGATGCCTCGAGTTCCTCATTGGTGGATGTGGATGCTAGCTCCTCCTTGGGAGGAGTGGGAGCAACTTTCTCCTCCTGCTCTTGCTCGCTGATGTCATCCGCTTCACCTGTTGTCTCACTCGCGGCAAACTGTCGGACACAAAATGGATTTTCATATTATTTTCAAAAACTTTCTCAGCATTGTTTTACTTTGAAAGGTAGATTTCTGTAAAAATATTACAGTAAAATCGAAAAAATAAGCTTCCTAACGCAAAAGCAAGTCCGGCCTAATAGGCTAAAAAACATTACCATTGCCCTTATTATTGTGATTAATTTTTATTATCGGGTATCGAAATAGCATACAATTATCGGATGTATTTGTTATTAACAAAAAAAAGAAAAAAAAAACACTTGAGAGGGTCGCAAAACATAAAGCATATTTGTTAAGATCCTAACATAACAACATTACTCTGCCAAGATAGCTGTGCAAAAACTTTTTCCATAACATTGGAGAAATGATGAAACAAGAGGTCGACTTTTGGTTTAAATCAGGTTTGATGAGATAAAAATACTCGAAATGTACAATTTTCCTGTAGTATTTGAAATATATTTTTTCAACTATTCCCAAATAAAAGTTGCTTTTGATCACGTTATTTTTTAATGTACGTATGGCAGCTAGCAAAAAAAATTGGTCATTTTCGTCAATAGCAGTTTCGTGCTTTTATACAATTTTTTTGTTTTAAAAAAGCACATTAAAAAAGGGGTTAATCTTCAACAAACCAGGCCTTAAAGCCACGGACTTACATAACCCACAGCGCTATGCATTTGGGCGCACTGCGCTTTTATTTAGTCTGTTCAGGACGCAGTTAATTTATCTTGGCAGGAATTCAAATTATAGATGAATGGTAATAAAAAAGCAGGCCAATTCTATATAAACCATAGGAAAAAAATCCATTTTTTCAGCTGTGGAACACAGATAGCTGAATACAAAAATCGCAATAAAAAAACAAACATTTAAGGCAACTGAATGTGAAGAACTGTTGTATTAAAAAGTGACGCTTTTTACAATTACCTAAATTAAACTTTGAAATTAGTTTTATAAACATGCAAAAAGAAACGGTTTTTTACAGTATTTATTTATTTGTTAAAACAAAAAAAGTATGGGCTCTTTACAAAGGGAATGCGACGTCTAACATCGTATCCAGTAAAATTGAAATTAGATTTATAAACATCATAGAAGAAACATTCTTTTTTCAAGTATTTACTTCTTTGTTGAAACACAAAACGCCTTTACAAAGAAATGCGGCATCTAACATCGTATCCAGTACAATTTAAGAGAAGGACAAAAAACGGCGCGTCCCGGAGCGTTGCGATTGGTCAAGCGCGCGCGCACGTGACCGCCTTTTGGCGCGCTTCCTACAGGCGGCCACGTGTTGCGGGAAAAGGCGGCTGCTGCTGGTTCCAAGGCTGCAACTGCTGGTAGTTTGAAAGCGATACGAAAGCGCTGAAAACAGTGCGCCTTTGTGAACGCACGAGTGCTCCCGGGTTGGGATTAGCATTGGGCGAGACGGGAGGGACGGGAGGGACGGGAGGGACTCTTTTTGTGTTATGCAAATTTCCGCGAAGCCGTCGCGAGCCTGGATCGCTTTTATATACGGCGCCGGTTTTGAAGTGGGGAGTTTCCATCGCCTTTTGTTTTGTTTTGTTCACGACGCGGCGCCTTTTCGAGACGTGACAACTGACACGAGGCGACACTGAATAATGGGCAAAAGCGGTGTGCTAAAGCTTTTCGCGGCTGCCAAGCTTTTGGATTCTTGTTCGGCATTTTTCGGTAGGCCAAAAATCCGACATTTCCCGTCATTGCACTGTGACGAGATATTCGTTGAACCTCTTTACATTTGTATGTGTCAGGGTCTAAAATTAGCTGGCTATTTTGCATTTGACAACTTGTAGACTGAAATATTGAGCAGAAGAGTACACCAACGTATTTGTTTTAACTGGCAGAGAGCGTTAAAACGTGTAGTAAAGCCATGGGTTCTTGGAAATGGCCACGTAATAAACTGGTCGAACTTTCACTGCAAACTATGCCCGCCTGTCTTATTCACGGATCACTGCTTTGTATTGTGGCTTGAAATAGAATAGGGTTGATATCTCAGCATTAAAAGAAAAATGATGTTGCCAAAAACCAGTCAAACGCAAAACATAAAAAAAATTTGGAAACAATATTTTCTAGCTGTGCATCTTTTTTCTTTCTGTCTGTTTTTTTGAGCTAAAATTTTAACCAAATTTTCTTTACAAGTTATAGTTGAGGATTGGGTTATGGTAAAAGCGCAAAAAAAACGTTTAACTTAATTGTTCCAAAAATAACCTAACAATGCAAAAAACAATACAGAAAGCATGAAAATGCAACCTTTTCTGTCGATATCCAGGTCAATTGAGTTTCCAGCACCTAATGAGTTCCGCGGGTCTAATGTTTGTCTTGCTAAACCTCATGCGACGAAAAATATCAGTTATACCAAACAAGGGTTATCCATAAAAACTAATCAATAAATCCAACTAATAATCTTAATCCGAAGAAAATCCATTTATAGTTTTCTGAAGAGAAGAGTTAAAAACGGCCGATCGCGAAATTCCCAGGATAAAACCAGATAAGGGCGCTCGTAGGGGAATTTTCTCCATTCAGCGCACTGATACACAACAGGCCCTCTTCAGTAATGGGATGACGTCACTATACACACACGTACAACGTACATAGGAATCAGAACTAATGGTGGTTGACGGCTCAAGCTAAAGGTTGTGGTTGGATCTAGGCTCGGCCCGGGCTGTTTTTCTTTCATAATCGAAAAACTAGAATGCGCTACTTTGCCATTATGGATGTAATTTTAACAGTCGGTCAACTTTAAGTATGTAAGTAGCGTTGCCAGGGTGTTTTTTAAGGTTTGGTTTGGGTGACCGCTAAGTAGTTTCAAGAACCGCAAGTGTTTTATTTAAATACCAAAAAGTTGCAAGTCCAAAATTTGGGAAACCGCTGGAGAAATTTGGGGGACCGTTTCGGTCCCCCAAAACGCCTTAAAAAAACACTGAGCGTTGTAAGTTTAAAGGAAATCTAAACGATTGTTCCTGTTTGATTTATTCAATATCCATGGACAAATTTCAAATCACGTTTAAAAAAGTAAAACTTGTTTGTGATAGACCACCTTAAATTAACCGAACACTGAGTTAACAATTCATAAAAGTAGATTTAAAATAAAAAAAAAACGAAAGTATACCAACAAAGCTGATAAACATCGAACAAAAAATAAGTAAGGCAATTTGAATTAGGAGACTAATTGTGTTTTTCTATTATTTTTCTATTAAAATTATACTTTAGGTGAAAAATTGATGAAGTCCTACACAATTCTAAAAATGCACTTAAACCAGATTGCACATAAAACGAATCAATGACTCTTTAAATGCTTTGCTGAATACGTAGGGTTTTTCAAAAGCTTTTCAATATGCCAAACAGTTTAAAGACATTTAACAGCAAAAATAAAATACTTTAATCGTATATATTGTAAACCCCTAATTGCCTCGACCCTAGTATGTCAGGATCAGCACAATTCTACAAACGCAGTTAAACCAGATTTGTATCAACCTTAAAACGATTTCAAGAACGAAAAAACAAAAACAGACATTCAACGGCAAGAATCGAAGACTTTTTGTCAATAGTGTATACTGCCAACCCCTAAAACTCCCGTGACCCTACAGCAGGACAGGATTCGCACAATTCAATAAACACAGTTAAACAATCGAAAAACCAACCTCCGGAGTTGGATCGGCTTCCAGCTCCACGTCCTCCTGTCCTTGTTCCTCTTCCGCCTCTTCGGGAGCAGCAGGAACTGGAGGAGGGTCGCTGTTCTCCAGGGACATGGTGATGGCTCGGATCAGCTGATCCTCTTCCGAGGAATGGGTGAGCAGCCACTCGGTGGCGCCCTCCAGGCCGTTTGCGTTCCTCAGAGCCTCCAGGACACTCGCCCGCGCAAATCCCATCTCCATCAGCTGCACATAGATAAAGCAAGATTTTCAGTTTTTCCTTTTTTTTATCGTTTCCTCTTTTAAGAGACTGATATTATAACGCCATTATAGGGAAAATATATATATTTTCTTATCAAGTGGAAACAGATGCAGCTAAAGATTTTTTTTTCTTCTTGTCGTTGTAATATTAAGAGACTGATAATAATAGAATTATAGGGAAAAGATAAATATTTTCTTATTAGCTAACCACAGATGAAGAAGTTCTTTTTGATTTTTCCATTTTTTTATCTTTTCCTTTTTATTTTAAGATATAATAATGCCAATATAGGGAAAAGATATACATTTTCTTATTAGCTGGACACATATGAGGAGAATATTTTTAGTCCCGTTTTTTCCTATATAAGGGTATTTCCCTGTGATTTAATGAGACTAATGATGTCATTATAGGCGAGTATACATCTTTCTTCCATCACATAAAATGAAAAAACTCTGACGAATGCCTATTGAATTTAAAGTCATTGCCGTCGTTTACTTGCAAGAACGCGATTATATATATATTTTAAAGGTGGTTGTGTTTTGTGTATCACTACTATTAGCCTATGTTGCCATATCAATTTCATAAAATTAGTAAGCTGTTTGTCAATATCCTTTAATTTATTTAAAGCTTACTTTTAATACGTAGGCAACATATGGGCAGCCAAAAATGCAAAGTCACTGAAAGAAAATAATGACAATGTGATAACATTTTCCACACATTGACAACAATATACAGTTATACACTCACTATAGCACCACATATCCTACAAAATTTCGATCTGAAATAAGTAGACCAAACAGAAAAATTATATAAGCTCAGTGTTGAAAAAAACACTATAGGTTAGAAATGAACTACCAAAACGACAATCGGTAATCGTTATAAATTGGTTGGATACGATGACATTAATCAGGATAAAACAAACAGGCTGATTTTTGGGCGGAGTCAAACGAGAACACCTTATTAAACAAATGTTTATCCAGATATATTGCTATTTGTGTGCATAAGGAAAAGCCTTTATTGCAAGTCATCAAGCAAAAAACACAATTTGAAGATCGAATTTCAATCGACCTAACAAATCAGCAGTGCCTTTACAGTGTTTTTCTATCTTTTTGTAGCACGGCACACTAAGTATTAAATAATCTTGCGGAACATTAACTAAGGTTTATAAACAATAATGCATAACAAACAACACACAAACAATTTATCCACTTTCAGTTTTTCTTATTGCGATATCTGGGTGCGTTTAGAATTGAAAATTGATATTCAGGGCTACGAAATTACAATTACAATTCTATTATTACGCCCCAAGTCTTACATTTACATAACAATAAATTAAGCAAATCACGATAAAAAACTGGTGATAGTGGATAATTAATTTTCTTAAACTAAAACTAATCAAGTTTTATTGAGTTAAACCAGTCATTTTCTACAGGTTCTTCAAAAAACATAAGTCAATGGAATACATTTCTTGTGCCTCACGATGTTCAGCGAAACACCGATTACAAAATGATTGCTTTACAGTGCTAGAACAAGTTGCAGTTTAACTTCTGTTCTTGTCTGCAGGTCGCCATTTAGGACGACCAGCAATAATTAGGCTACGAATAATTCAGTGGTTTCAGCGAAATTTAACCTGCGGCCTCCAAAATCCTATTGATTTAGACCAGAGTCGCTAATTGAAAAAACTTTCATTGATTAGCCGCCTTACTGGCACGATGGGATGTGCGTTACAATTTACATGAAGCTGGTTAGTGATGTAAGCCCGATGCGAAAATATGTTTCTCCATGCAAATTTAATTTAATTTAGACCAGGGGTTCTTAAACTGGGGTCCATGGACCCCTTGGGGGTACGTGAACTAGTTTCAGGGGGTCCATGAAGCCCTAATTGAAATATTAGTGTAGATTTAAAAAGTAACGAAGAAACGTGTTGAATTAAAAATAAAACGTTTTTGCACTGAATGTATTTGGACTCCATTTCACATTCACAATTTTGGACCAAAATCAGCAAATTTATGAAGTCTATTTCTACTGTGACGTCAATTTATGACGTCATCTTTAAATTTTGTTTGCCTACAGTGGTCCACGCGAGATGAAAGAAAATTTTAGGGGTCCGCAGTAAAAAAAGTTTAAGAAACCCTGATCTAGACCAACAGTTATAACCATTTCAACACGAGGGCTAAGGCTGCTAACTAAAAGTTTAAATTCCGACATATCAAATAGCAATAAACAAAAATGTAAAATTAGTGTTATTTACTTGGGTGCACGATAACAAATTGCAAAGCCAAAAAGTTCGAGTAGATAGATCGACATTATTTTTATTAGGACCTTGCATCATCTTCAGTTGATGTGACTGACAAGTGAATCACAGCATCACTTATAAAAGGTGGGAAGCAATTGTTATTATTGATGCTTTGATTTACTTCTTAGTCACATTAACTGAAGATGACACAAGTTCGTATCGAAACGTATTAATCAAGATGATGTCGGTATACTCGGAACTTTTTGACTTTGCAATTTATTATCAAGCGTAATTTACGCTTTTCAACACCCCCCAAAAATACCAGTTGGATTTTAATTGAAAAAAATTGTGATATTTAATGGTGAAAATAACGGCCCAAATAGACGTTAAAAGCGACATGCTTTATTTTCACCATTAAACTTATGAACAGATCCGTATATAGTATTCCATTGTGATATTTATTTTGGAAAATATAAAGAAAATTAAACCTGGTGGTAAACATATCTCAGTATAATAGGAAAATATATTTACTTTCATTAAAAATCATCGGACGTTTTTTTTAACTACATTTTGGGATGAACAAAACATATCATGCAAGTTACAAATGTTTTAGCCAATTTCGTCTTGTCAATACTGATAATATGGACTTTCCAAGTTTAAACTGTTTAGTGGTTAAGCCCCTAAACAAAAGTACGTTACGGTAAAGCCTAGAAATCTAAGCATCCTTTGAATAACACTACGAGGGCGAAATCGTCAGTGAAGCCCTGATGGATGAAAGTGTGTAAATAGGCGTCTCCTTTTACCGTAGTAACAAAAACCCTTGTTGTTTAGTACACCGCCAACTCAGTTATGTAAACTCCAGATACCGGCTACCCTTATCAATGCGGCAACCAGCAGAGCTAGTTTTAACTCCAATAAAACCCATGTCTTCTAAACTGTTAATGCCTGGTAAGGTGGCAAGGGAAACTGGATGGGGAAACGAGTGTCGTAAAAAAACGTCGGCGGTGGTTTTAAAATCCGGGAATTGGCCAAATGTTTAAGATCCA
Source organism: Ascidiella aspersa (assembly GCF_963924565.1). Taxonomy (NCBI): domain Eukaryota; kingdom Metazoa; phylum Chordata; class Ascidiacea; order Phlebobranchia; family Ascidiidae; genus Ascidiella; species Ascidiella aspersa. The sequence continues at coordinate 35,521,858 of NC_139447.1, read as the reverse complement.
CCAGAAAACAGAATGCGCCGTTTTGGTGTTCGTATAAAAAACCACGTGCTCAGCCCACATCAGCATTTTGAACCATAGGGCTCGCTGTCGTCTAAGAACCTACATTGGAACGCGTGAGGAAACTTTTAGAGGTCATTTTTGCCTGGTTAACTAATCAGAACTATTTTTTTTTTTGAACAGGTTTAAAGATACGGGCGTTAAATATTGGTGATGGGTTGTTGAATGACAAAAAGATAGTTAAACAGCAGTTAAGGTTTTTTGAGTAAAAAAATAGTTTGAACCTTGATAATTATTTAAAAACCAATAATTTGAATGGGTTTGAGTACAACTTTATCTGGTTTTAGCAATTCAAACATTGCCTTAAAGCATTTTTGAACAAATATAAATGTACTTTACAAAACGCTTTCGCGCAATATACTTAAATCGAATCATTTTTTTTTCCATGACAGGGTTTGAAATCTTTCGGCTCTGCGAAACAACAAAAAAACGAGGAAAAACTGTAGTATTGAATCGTGTATAAACGTGCCTAAAAATCCGGTGATTTTGTTCAATTTCAATTCGTTTCGGACAATGAACCAGGCAAGCGTGTAATGAGTTTAAGGGAAGGTCAGATACGGACTGAGCTCCGGATGCGATGCATTGCTTATTATCTATTGCACTCTGGATGGCACATCCCGTTGTTAATGTGCAGCGGGCTAAAATTCGTAGAATTGCAGCACTTCAGTTTATAGACTGCGGTTTTGCATCGGCAAAAGTCAATATGGCAGTGGTTCTCAACCGGGGTGCCGCGCCACTCTACGGTGCCATTTTAACGCTCAAGGACGCCGAGAGTTATTTCAAATTATTTTTCCAATTTTTTGTGTTCGACAAAAAGGTCAAAAATTAAAAAAATCTTGTGGAACAGTTGATGTAACGTTGAAGTTAATTTCCTTTTTAACGCTCAAGGGTGTCAAAAGATATTTCAAATTCTTTAGGATTCCAATTTTTGCTCTATTGGTAAGCTCCATGATACAGATTTTCGTGTACGATGATTTTTCGTGTACGATGAAAGCGCCAAAATAAAATAATTCTTTTTTCAACGTAGTTGCACAGTTAATGTAACGTTACAGTTAACCACTCAGCAAAAATACAAACAAGGGTGCCGCAAACTATTTATAATTTGTATAGGGTGCCGCAAATCAAAAACGGTTGCGAAACACTGCAATATGCTGTCAGGTGAGACGGGACCCGTTATGATTACAAACTTCTGTGCTAAAGGGATTGCTACTAAGAAAAAAAGTGAATAAAAATGCCACCGATCTAAAATTACTTGGCGGTGTCTGGGCGGAAGGGCGCCACTTTTTCACAGGTAATTACTAGTTTAGCAATTTCCGAGGGCGCCCGTCACCTCGGTATACTGGAAATAGGGTTTCTTCACATTTTTGATAAATGTAGGATTGGCAATAGCGGACCGCAAGTAACTTTTTATGTCGGACTTTATTAAAAGTAAAACAACAACATCACTAACAGAAAATATATTAAGCTTTATGAATTTTCCGGTGATTTCCATTGTTCATTACCATTTAGCGTTGGTTTTCGTTATAGAACATTTCAACTTTAAGGTTTGTTCAAGAGAGAAGTTGTGGTTACCGACTTCAGGTGGCTGTTAAACTTTTCATAAATAATGGCGGACCACATCAACTGTTTAAACAAGGTTATTTTAAATCAACAATAAATAAATACATACAACCAGGGTTGCAAAATAACTTGATGAAAAAATTCAAAGAAATTAAAGAACTCTTCAAAGAAAATTATAAACAACCCGCTGTTCATAAACTACCAAATGCCTAAATTAACTACATTACAATTCACATATAATAATATACTCCAGGCTAATAAAACATAGGATACCAATCATGGTTGTAACGCATTTTTTCACGGATCCCATTTTCAGAACTATACTGCTCTACTTCATACAACTAATAAAAGCAGATGTTTTTGATAGGTTTACAAAAATAGTCCGCCTTTTTCAGCATGTTTAATTTGCTGTCGCCAGCATTTCAAGCAACATATGCAGTTTCGCTTTAGAGGCGAATTTCGTTTCATTGTGTCAGTTTTCGCAGAGAACAGACTTCACACGCCACTTTACACAAGGCAAGTCGGTTTCTTATTTAAAGCTGCTGATGTCACAGCCATTTAAGTAAAATTACAAATATATAAGTCAAACGCCTAATTTCTTTTCCATTTTCAAGATTACGACCAGTGTCAAAGCAGTCCCGGGCAACTAAACGGCACGCGGATCAAATCGGACAACAAAGCAATTTGAACCGGCCTTACTTGCCACAAAACCTTGTTAAGTAAAAATACGCCTAAAAACACGCGTTTTGTTTTTTTGTGTCGATTTAGAATATTTCATTAAATCAATTACACTTGCAAAGCATCCGGACTTATTCCTAATACTACCAGCTTATTAGAACTAGGATATTTACAGCTTTCTTTCAAAGCAATCACACTTGATATTATGTATATTTCAGAACCCCCTTGGTCCGCCACGACATTTTCTGTTTCTAATGTGGCCTCTTTAAAAAAATAATTGCCCACTGAGATAAAGCTTTCGTTTTGAAACAACTGTCAACCGCAAACAAAAACGCGAGAGGCGTCAGAATTTGAGAACAATGTACTTGCAGCGCTTTCGCAAAAATGTACGGACAATCGGACATCTGTCGTTTTTACTAACGGCAAAAATCGTGACCACAAAATTGTCAGACAAATAACTTCATACACTGCATAATACTACTTTAAGCACTTTACTGTTATTATTTACCTATATTAATCTAGCATTGTTTCCTATTTTACAGCATCATGCAAGCATTTTACGCAATGTACATAACCGTATACAGAAATTATACAAAGTGAACACTACAATTTCCATCCATATAAAGGTTCTTCAATAAAAGCAATTGAATAACTACAGTGAAACGATAAGCCATCACAAAAAACAAGCAGACAGAAACCTTCACCCGATCAATTCTGAAAAGGCTGTGTCCCTTTTTACAAAGCTTTTAACCCTCATTTAGACAGTTTCTTAGACTAACTCGAAAAAAGAGACTTCTTTCATTAACCCCACGCACTTTTAGTTAAGTTTTCGCGCGTCTCTTTACCTTTAACTAACATTTTTTTGGCTACCCGTGGACCAAGATGAAAGAATTTTTTTAAAATGACGTCACGAAATGACGCTCAATCAGAAATCTGCTGATTTGGCTCCAAAAATGTGAAAGTAAAATAAAGTCTAAATAAAGTCAGTGCAAAACCGTTTTAATAAATATTTGAACCCCTTTTATTTTTTAATTGAAGGCCTTTGTGGACACCAGTTTAAGAAACCCTGCCTTAAACACTGTGTTAAATTTTAGGCACCGTAAGAGAAAACAAACGCACACATTAGCCCACCTGTCTGACAACATTAGGGTCCGGCTCGGGTGGTTGTTGTTGTTGTTGTTGTTGTGATTGTTGTGGTTGTGCCTGCTGTTGCTGTTGTTGTTGCTGTCTTGTATACCTCACTGTAGGAATGGAAACGCCCTGCACTTCACTCGTCCGGGCTGCAGTAAGGGTGGATCCTCTGTTTGCAAAAAAAGTTGCAAATGTAGCACGACAAGCTTTGGTTACAGAATGACTGGTCGTTGTATTTAGGCGTGGAATAAATATCGAAGCCCATGCAGAATAAGGTGGGCACTTTGTAAACCCTTCGGCTAATACTTTATTTTTTGTTGAAAATTATTGAAGTTTTGTCCGAAATGTTCGCAAAACGCTACCAACTTCTGTCAAAGCTTGGCTTGTATTATTCTTCTTTTTAGCGGACCAGTTCGCTTTTGGCCGTCCACCCAATTTTGAAAAAATAAAAGTTTTAGAAAAATCACGACACAGATAACCACTGGTTTAGCGATTTTTTTTAATATTCGTTTTTTTAGTAAAAGCTTTACGTCTATACTGATGTCCAGGTATTGCTTTGACCAAGTTACAAAAAAAGTCGCAGATGACAACATTTTGTTATAAAGGCCGCATTACTACAACGCGGGACCAAGCAAAAAAGAATTGACAAAATTATGTTAAACCAAAAGTAACACAGTAGGCCTCTTGGTTAAACGAAACTCGGCCACAACCACAAATAGCTTTAGCTCCAGCAGCGACGGCAAAAGTGAATTTATTTTTGCGGCAAAACATCCAAATCCGAAAATGTAAGGGCGTGTCCTATATATTACCCTTTGGGAGAAACGCCGATATTTTAATGAGCCGGTTGGTGACACGAAGGACTTTGCCGTGCCCAATTGACGGGCAAGCAGGAGAAATGATTGTGACCTCACAATACAGCCCATTGTGATTACACAGGGCAAATCGAACCATGTTCTTGTGTTTGGTTTTTGAATGTAAACGCAAAAGGCCGGGCGCTTGCAGTAATTCGTACAGTCATTATGAGTTTTATACAATTTCAAGTCTATTTTACCAATATTCGAATTTATATACATTTAAGTAATAGGGCGAAATTTTACGTGTACTACAGAGAGACCTAGATATTCCGTAAGAATTAAAATCAGTCAATGTAACATGTAACATAAACAAAAAAAATGATAAATTTGAAGTAACTCATTCAAAAATAAATCTGTTTAAATTCAACGCTTCGTAAAAAAATATCTCTGAAAAACCTTTATCACATGTCAAGAAAATGAATAAAAAAAACTGCGTATACCTTGAACGTACGCCGAGCTGATCGAAGTAGAACTCCTGCTGGGGCGAATCTACACAAATATGGAAGAAATAACTATTAAAATCCAGCCAAACCTTGCCAAAGCGCCAAGCAGAAGCACTAGAAATAAGGACAACTCGGCATAGTGGATGTGAAATAGAGTTTTTATTTGCGTTTTTAGACTGGGAAAACAGACGTGGGGTGTATTAATAATGCAAAACGCGAATGTGCTTCGCTTTCTACATTTCAGTTGAATCTATTCGCTTCTCAAGTGTAAAAAAAATACATTTCAGTATGGTTTGAACGACTGCAATGGTAAAACCATATATTTTGTGTTTAGTTCAACACTCTAACACCATTTCGCCAACACGTGAATTAGTTGCCAAATTATAAATACAGTTTCAACTGTTTAAGAAGAAACATTAAATTTCCAAGTAAATCCAAGCAACACTGCCTGATTAAAAAACAGTCGGCAATTTAAAATGCGTCGTTGATCATAGAAAAGCTAAATAGTCCAAACAGACATTTTTTTAGTATATTTTGGGCTATGTTAAAACTAGCATTCGTCAAAAAAGTGAACTCGTTCATAAATAAATATAAGCTTTACAGGTTTGTTAAATATAATTTAGGGCCCAAAACGGAACTACTGCTCCACAGACCAACTTTACTAGGCAATTTGGGCATAGGCTTTTTTAATTTTTTCAACCTATAATAACGTTGATTTTTATGACACTGGTTATTTCTGAAGTGCAATCTCCATTACAGGAGTGGCGGCAATTAGGGCTGGAGCCGTTGATGCTGGTAATCCCCCGCAAGGGGAGATTAAATCAACAGCACGTACTCTATGCGCCTATACATAATAAACTGCTAGGCCAAGCATGCTTGTCTTTTGTTGCTATTTTAAAATAAAGCGGAGTGGTTTCGGGACCACGAAGCTGCTGGTATTTTATTGCAGAGTGGACCTTTGCATTTTGTCTCGTTTTAATTATCAAGGCAAGAATTGTAAGGCCTGGCGACGGCGGATATAAAATGTTGTGTCAAATTTTACTTTACTTGAATATTATTTATCGAAATACGAAAAATGCAACAAAGACTGTTATGGAACTCATTAAAATGTCGTTAAATTTAAAATTTCGTCCCAATTTAGTTTGAATTGCACCCGCCAATTTTTCAACTATGCTTTATCACTTCATTGAGAAAATAAGTCAGGCCTGTAGCATTAACCAGTGTTGTAATGACTTAAGTCAATGACTTGACAAATTAAGCTATTTGTCCGATTTTTGCACAAAAAACAAATTGCTTGCTATATGTTCCGTTTTCCTTATTTTTTTGTTCAGTTATTGTTCATAGTCATACGAGTTTAAAAATTCTAATAGTTTAACGTTTTATTTTTATGACAAGGACATGACTTGAAGTTGACTTGCTCTAATTATGACTCGACTGGGACTTGACTCGCGCAACTGTTGACTTGGACTTGGACTTGACTTGTTATTTATTCGAAAAGACTTGACTTGGACTTAAGTTATTTTACAAATAACTTGACTGGGACTTACGTCTTTTTAAAATGACTTGTTTACAATACTGGCATTAACCCTGCGGGCCTAATTTGGGTGACCCCTGATCTAGGTCCAAAAATACGGAGGTTGAAACTAGAATACCCTTATCCCAATCTTTAGCTAGTTTGTCTTTTTGGCTTTAAGAGATAGAGTTGTAACTTGTACCAGTAAGGCGTTCCCCTGCGGTGAAATTCTAAGACATTCAGAGAATTTTGAAGATTCAAAGACTTTTGTGGGAACCCTGGAACCAGACTTGGACAACTAGATTTATTTTAGCTTTTAAAATTTAGATTAGATTTAGAATTAAAGCATTTCAGTTTTTTCCTGTACGAATATAATTATAATTACATTTTTGTTTTCTTAAACTAGATTAGAATTAGAATTACTAAATTCTTTAAAAACAATATTTAAACTGAAATTTGAACTAGGATTACATTTAATTCTTCACAGTCAACCAAAGAGTATTAAATCACATCCTTAGTTTCGAGTGAGAAACTAAAAATGCCTTTCGACAAAGTAGCATTTTTGGTAAAATCCTAATTAGAATTCAACTAGAATTAGAGGACACAAGCAAATCACAAACTACATAAGAATTAGACGCATTTTGCTCTTAATTGATTGAATTAGAAAACTAGAACTATCTAGCTGTCCAAGTCTGCCTGGAATCTCCGCCTTAAAAGATATTCTACTCAACTGACAAACAAGGGTCGGTGTACACCACACCTATCTTGACTCGAAGTAGCTGCAGATTAGTTGAGAATAGCTTTGAAATTTGGCATTTTGTAGAGTGGTTTGAATCTGACTTTTGTGGCAACCAGCGCCTTAAATCGTAGACTACGCTACTCAGAAACACGGGCTGTGTACATCACACCCACCTTGACTTGAAGTAGCGGCAGCAGAAGAGGAAGCTGCTTGAGCTGCGGAGGACTTCTTCGCTTGTTCCTCCCGCTCCTCCTTGAGCTTATCCCTGGCAATCTGCTCCCCGCGGATCAGATGACAGAGGATGAGGATCACGGAGTCGCAGATGCGGCTGGAGAGACGCGAGAGGCGACCGCTCGACCAGAGATGCTGCAGGGACTCGAGAGCGCACTGAGGAGGAAAAAAGAAATTTTTGAGTCGTTTTTTTTTTAGTTTTTGTAATCGTGTTTTTTTACGGAAAAATAGGTTTAAAAGTGTACGTTATTGTTTTTAAAAAAAAAATGCGAAAAAGGTGTTTTTTGCTTAAATTTTAAGTTAAATAAGAAATATACTTGGAGACAGTTTCAAGATATTGTTTTTTCGAAAACCGTGTTTACTTTTAGAACCATCAAAACTATTTGGTCAGAACTGTCCAGTTTCTTAAGGTTTTTCTTTTTTCACTACACGTTTTGTGATACTAGTTGAGAGCAATTAAAATTTTGATTTTTATCGAAAAGGTGAAAATCGTGGTAAAAATAAATGCCAAATTTTGAATAACCGTTTAACTTAGGAACTACTGTGGTGTGGTCTTATTTTAAAAGTGGGGGACTTAAAGAATGGAAGCAAACTACAAATTAATAGTGTAAGGTAAGCCAAGGTACATCAGCATTGAATGAAAGGTTAATATCGAACCTAAATTAGGCCAACATGCAGCAGTAGCAATTTTTCCAGCCATGTTAACGTTCGGATTAAATGGTTTCTAAAGGAACCTTATTTAATAAAGAACCATGAGGAGATACGCTTAAAAAGTGACGCCAGGGTATTTCCACGGCCGTTGTTATGGAAATTTCAGGTACAAAATTAGAAAACAAAATGTTTAAAGTTTCTTGACAAGCCCCATTTCAAGGACCGTAATTTCACGTGGTGTTTGTGTTGTCTGTTTCCTGAATTTCTGCGTGAGTCACCTTTTCGACAGGGTATACGAATGTCTTAACCATTTGGCAAAAACAGCTTGAGGCAATTGCGAGAGCAAAAGGAGAAAACTTTAAATTTTTAAGACGAAATTTTCTGGGCAACTTTCGTCAGTTATATTAAAGTCATTCATACAAAAATTGTAACTGGCTTGGAGCTTAATTTGTAGGCAAATGTTTCGGGAACAATTTTATGTTGAAAGGTATTTTCTTTTTCGTCTGTGAAACTTTTTAACGCATTCGACAGTAGTTGGTATTCAAGAAAAAATCCGCATTAAACAAAGTGGGTTTGAAAAAATCGAGTCTACACTTCCCTAAATTTCGGGCAACTTAGGCAATAGAAGTTCACATCCGCTCTTGTTAAGTTTTAGGGTAAAACATCTGTCACCATATTCGGTTCTATTTTGGACTTTTGCGCACAAGCGTAAAAGCACTACTTGGACGAAGCTTATGGCCCAGTCTGACCTCGACTTATTTGGGGAATACGACAACGTTGTAATTACATACAACAACAACAACATAGTTATTGCGACAAACACAAAAATACTTCTGGAAAAAAATGTCACAAACACGACAAAACATTTTGAAAGTTATTTCGTTAATGAAAGGTTTACACATTTTACCGGAATACTGTAGCTCAAAAGGTATAATAACACAATATAGTTGGAACGGTCAGCAAGACAAGATGCTTGAAAACAATTTCGTTCAGGTATATTGTAACTTTTCAGCTCAGTTGCAGCTGTAGCAAAGAAAACTACTTATTTCTACTTATTTCAGTGAAAAACTACAACAAAAATCAACGCTTCCTCAGTGTGCCTGAATTTCTTTGAACGTTAAAGAATCACAATTGAAACCGGTATGGTTTTAAGATTTTGCGAAATGAAAACGAGATTACGATCTTGCATCGTCGAAAAGAAAACATATCCTGGTTCAAGCACAACATTTTTAGCGCTGTAGGTTTTATGAGGTACGTCTCTTGGAGTAGTTTTAGGTCTGCTTTCAATGAATTGTGCCAAAAAAATGGGTATAGGTGCGGTCGGGTTACTTGTACATTACTCTTGTAGAGCATCCTTACCTATTCCTACTCTTACCACCTTGTCAAAACAAGGATATTTAGAGATACTTTCAAAATTAATCGTACTTTATTTAACGTGTATTTCAGACCTTTTTTGACCCGGCCCGCCAAGATATTTTCTGTGTCTCATGCGGCACGTTGACAAAAATAATTGCCCACCCCTGACTCAAAATTTAGTAGGGGTGCCGCAAATCAGGACCAAAGAATGACGACCAATGCTGCCGCTGTGGGTTCGATAATGGATTTGAACAAGAGAGCTGTGTGAGCGTGTTCGACGTGTATTCCAAGCATTTCAGGTTCGAGTGCTGCTAGGCGAAGGGAGAGAGCAGCTATCGACGAAAACCCACAAGCCTTGGCATTTTGCTGCGCACCAGTCAGTTTGAACACGTGGCTGTGCGCGGATAGGTCGACTGAAAGGCCACACCTTCACCTCTCAGTTGTACTGCGCTCTGAAGGCTATGGAGCTTATAGGCGGGCTGCCTTAACCTTTTATGGGGTCTCATCAATTCCTGCAGTTTTTTTGGTGATTTCATATATTAAAAATGTAAATTAAAATACGCTTAGGTACAACTATGCACGGGTCTGTAATGGAGCTTAATGATAATTTTAATGCCATTAACTGTTGATAATAAGTTTGTATCGAAACGTCTTTAATAAAATGGTGTCGATTTACTCGACCTTTCTGGCTTTAAAATTTATTATTACGCTACATAAGTGTTGTAACAAATTAAAAAATCTGCCTTATGGATCGGTTTTTAAACTTTTCTTTTTTCTTGTCTTTAATCGAATAAGAGGGTTAAAAATTATTTTGCACGGGTGAAAACTTGTGGAGTGCTTCGCGAACGTTTGCAGTTTTTATGGGATTTTTTTTGTGTGTTGTTCAACCGATTTCAAAAAAGCGAAAAAAATAACTTTGGTTAAACAAAAATTAAAAATGTAATTATGTCAATAAATATTTTAACGCTTTAACGAAACCTTACAAATGTTTGACGAATACACGGGATTTTTGGGTTAAAAATAAATTACAAAATTGCCTTTCAAGCTGCTTTGTATTGATTTTGAATAAAAATGAAACTTTTATAACATATAAGAACGCTCCGAGCAAATATGTTAAAACTCACTTCCTTTCCCCAATAAACAAGCAAAAAACAGGATATTGTGCTGATATGATATCTAACCTAAATCTGGACTTTGTAAGGCAAAATAAAAAGCAAACGATCATTGGAAAAAGTTACAGAATAAAGTTGAAGACAAGTTACAGAATGGAGTCTTTTTTTTTTAATTAACAGAGCAATGTTTAATTTTCTATAGTGTGTATTACACAAAACAATTAAAAATAATTGCAGGAATATACCTAAACAATGCCGAAAAGGGGCAACAATGTCTTATTAACTTTTAACTTTAATTTGTGGTAAAAAATGATATCAAGAAGAATGTGAATGTCAATACTTGAAAAAACTGGTAATTTCCATAACTACTTCACAATCATGAAGACTATAGTCGATAGGTGGAAAAATTTACAAACAAAACCAGTTTGAAAAGGAGTCGTTTTACGCATTGCCATGCAATTTAGTCACATGTGACGTTTCCTTAAGATTTTCTCACGAATCGGCAGATTCAGGTTAAAAAAACTTACAATAAAAAGTCAGCAGTAGATCAATTGATTAAGCAGGTCCTGCTTACGATTTTGGCACAAAAATTTTAAATGGTAGTAATGTGTAGTTTTCGGTCAGAATTATGACATATAAAACTTAGTACATCCTAACAGTCCTGTGTTAGTTGGCCAACCCGAAATTTTGTGGAATTCAGGTAACAGTGATCAGTTGTCGCTTAAGTCGCACTTGATTCATTATTATATAGCATGTCAACGCCAAGTCAAGTCATTGTTATAAAAACAACAAAATATTTAAATTGGTAGAACTGTTTGAGTATGAACAATAACTCAACTAAACAAAAACCAACATATATCAAGCTAATTGTTTAACGTTCAAAATTGAGATAAATAACCTTAAGTTTTCAATTATTTTTAAATGCAACGACACCCAAGTCGAGGCAAGTAGTTCTGTCCAAAAGACCACAGTCAAGTCTTTTAAAAAATTGACTTAAGTCAAGTCATTGCATAATTAAGTCACGTCATTGACAAGTCATTACAACACTGCATACAACTATGCAGTTTCCAGCCCGGGATTAAATGTATCTCTTAAACCATACAAACCTTCTGAGTCTTGATCAGGAACTTGACAGCGCTGAATGGGGCGATGATGGGTTGGGGCTCATCAGGGGCTATAACCGACTGTCGCTCGTGTATGACGTGGGGTGAGTTGAGGATATTTCGGGGGTTGACCAGGCGTTCGATTAACATCAGCCAAGCCTCAAGAAAGTCATCCACGCTGCCTGTGAAAAATAATAATAAGCGACATTGAGATTATGTTAAAGCGTGAATGTGATAATGTAGGTTTCTAATTGCGAAGAAACCGCCATTATCCTTCGAAAGACTCCCAAGAAAAACTACAAAAAATAGGTAAACGTTGTTTACAACATAGGTTTCTTTTTGCAGAGAAAACAACATTATCCTTGAACATGCTAAAAGTTACAAACGGTAGTAGCCAAACTCATTTAAGTTATTCGTTTTGTGGATTTACAGTTCCAATTTGATGTTAAGTTGCAAATACAAATAATTGTACACATATATTTCTATTTATTATGATTAGCACACTGTCTGTTTTCATCCACAGTTGTTCGTTGTCTGCCTATTGGTTTATTTGGTTTGTGTACCAAAAAACAAAATCATTCTACATTCAGTGCAAAAATCCACCCAATATTAAAATTGATCTTAGCAATGACTTTAATTGTAACAAAAAACAAACAGGTACCCATTGGTGGCAGGGAAATCTGCCTTTTAATTTACTTTTTGTTGATACTGTTATAAAATACAAGCCTGGACATGTGAGAAAACATGGATCCAATTTACGTGAAATTATATCTTGCAAAAGTTAAGAACCAACAAGGATTTCTGCTTACTGGACAATCCGCAGAACCTTCTAATAAATTGATCATAGTGATTCTGCTGTAAGCCCAAATCTGTTACCTGGCAACTCGTTTGCAGGTGAGTCAGGCACTTCTTTGCTCTCTTCTAGTTGTGAAGATAAGGCCCATTTGAAGCAACTGGAATCAAAATATTGCTCAATAGGAACTAAGGGAGTGGAGCGAGGAATGGTGACAACTAAGTGCTTTTTTTCTGTTTTTGATAAAAAATTTAATTTAAACATATTTTTTTAGTGAAGCAAAGTGTTTTGAGCAAAAATTGAAGCAACACAGGATTATCAAAAACAAGTTTACAAAAAATTGATACATCCAAATCATGACAAGTTTATTTCTTTTTTTAAAAAATTTTTTTTTTTTTTTTTTTTTTAATAATTTTTCAATGGGCGAGAGACGAAAGCATGGCGATAATGGCGCTGAAATCAAAATGTCTGTCAGGGACAAGCAAATGGGACAATAATGCACGTTACGGGAAGTTCCGTCTGGCAAGGAAGCAATAGCAATGCATTATCCACACAACGAGGACAGTCAAATCCAAAGAAAGCACAGTCAAGTGGGTTTGGGCGCGAAACTGTCTGGGATGAAATTAGCAAGTCGCCCCCAAGGCACTTCTAGGCTGTTAATTTTTTATTGAAACCACAATGAATGTATGTAAAGTGTACTGGCAATGCTTTGTGTGTTTGCAGGGTTAGACACCAATGCTTTCTTACATTTGAAAAAACACAAATTTAGTTAAATGGTAAACAATCTCTTTCAAAATTTGGTTAAATATAAAAAAAAAAAATTTACTTACACAAAACACACTGTAGTTTAAGAAATACAGCAGGCGTTTAGCAGTTTGCTGCAAAACACTCTAGCAATATTCACAAATGATTTTTTAACTAAAACCTTTCCATATAATATTTAAAACAGTGGTTCTTAACCTGTTGGTAATTACCCGCAAAGAAATATTTCACGGAACTCTATTGCAATAAATTTAACAATGATATGAGAACAAATCTTTAATCAATAAAAATTACTTTAATAAGACTTTCAAAAAGTTTGTAAGCTTGTTTGAAGACAAGTTAATCCGATCAAGTATTCTTTATCTAACATATGACGGCAGGTGATAAATTTCTTTTCTGACTGGTAATCACACTAAAACGGTGAAAAAACACAAATCTTAACACTCAAAGTGGTCTTGATACTTACTCAAACAGCGCAGCGTGGGCTCCGGTGCCAACAAAATACTGCAACATGAGATGATAGGGCATCTTCCTCTCATCAAACAACATCGGGATGGTGAAGCCCACTGTGCAGATAAGAAACGTGACTCTGCAAACAAAAAGTGTGGCGATAAAACAACGGAAAAAACCAACAGGATTTATCTACCACTCTTTGAGTTAAGAAAATCTCCACAAGTTTATAAGGGAGCTGAATTTTTATTGGAGCTATACACCAGTTGAGTGTTCTTTAAATCCAGCTAGAAAAACTTTCAATACAACTAGAAAACAAAGCGCAAAGTTGGCAAAAAATAAGAAATAAATTAAAAAAAAGAAGAAGTTTTCCATTACACAATGCAATGATGGCACCCAGTTTTAAAATATGTCAAAATAAGGATAGTCATTTGCGTTACTCTTTACGTTAAGTTAATCTCCACAAGTTTATAAGAGTGCTGAATTTCTATTGGAGCCATACATTCGTTGTGCTATTCAGAAGAAACAATTACAACTAAAAAACAATACTCGTTACAGGCAACCAATAATAATAGATTTTCCATTACACAATACAATGATGGCACCCAGTCTTAAAATATGCTAAAATAAGGATAGTCATTGTCCTGCGCACTTAAAATAGTAAGTATAAGACAAAACCAAATTGCACACAACAGTGCCTTTCATCAGATAATAATTGGTGCTTAAATGTATTGAATTTGAAAGAATGCACAAAATAAAAACTATTTGTTAAGCTTATTCTTTCTCTCTTTGTTACATCAGAAGGCATTATGAAAATCTAAAAAAAGTGTCATGCTGCCGTTTTTAAGCGGACTGAATGAGTCAAGTGTAGGGTCAGGTGACGCCCATTAGGTTTGCCACGGCCCAGTGATTTTTATGTATGCACAGCAGTGGCGGCACCATAGAAGAAAATGGCGCCATGCCATCAGACAGGAGACACAACAAACTTTAATCCGATAGCTCTGCACCAAGGTTATCTTAGTAAACGAATGATGCACGGCCAGACTACAGTGCCTGAAGCTCTAGAAAAAGGAAAGGTCACCTGTAGTCATGGGATATCTTAACCTTGTGTAAAAATATCATGTGAGTGGTTTCCAAAACTAGCATTGTTGGGCGTTGCCGGATTGCTGAAGTAACAGACCACATGGAGTAAAAAACACATTTCATGGTGGTTGGCAAAAAATTACTGATTTTTTACATATTGGGCCAAAAACGCAATATTATTCACACCACGGAACAACAACATTACATTAGGGTAGACAATTAGGATATACTTTTCTCCTGCCAAAAATTTGACATGTAAAAAAGCTGCTTTATTTATTTTTTCTACAGAACGGCATTGATGCAATTTGCTCAAAATGCCGTCAATGTAAAATGCAATGATCTGGATGGAAACTGCCCATTGGCACAATCCATAAAGCAATAACGTTTAGAGAAAAGAAACTTTGAACTATATGGCGTTACAGCTATTTAAGCATGGCTGATCTTTAGGCATTGGAAGATCAATAAATCTGCTTCAAACCGAAATTAGAATTCAAGTAGAAAGCTTGAAAAAGTTAAAGTAATAAAATTATAAAACTAATTTTTCTCCTGTGTGATTTAACTTCACTTAGTAGTGTCAGATTCCGGTAAAAACAAGCTAAAAGGTGATAAATAACAGGACATGGCACCTGCAAAACTTAAATTAGCAATGAGCCCAACCTGAGCTAATTGAGGTCTTCATCTTGTATTCTCACAGTAGATTAGCTTGATAAACTAACAGCACGACTAGAGTATCCGCACTCTGCCAAATCAAAGGCAATAAGAAAGAGCGCCAACATCAGACCTCAAAATCACGGACGGTCACGTTCCCGCCTAAAACTAAAAACCATGCTTTGAGATGGCGGCCATGCCTTCTTCCATTCCAAGGGCTTGCCCTTTATTCTTCTGAACAGCTTCCCAACATATAATCCATCGGTTCAAATACCATTATGCACAAAATTATAATATAATCAAAAAAGCCCTAAATAATTATCTAAACGGCATGGTGAAGTGGTATGAGTTAAATCGCATGCTGCTTTCAAGCCTTTTAAAAATTAGTCTTTTGAACGGCAAACACCTTTTTTAGCCTGAGTCAAAAACAGCAGACATATGCCGAGCTTTGCTAGAAACCACAAAGGAGCGCTTGCGGGTTTGACTTAGTCTGGGCACGTAGTCTTCCATCTTGCCTCGAAGCCATCTAACGAGAATCCACGCACTAAAACTCGCCCTAGCTTTCAAAACAAAATTTGCATTTAACCTGACCCACCATACACATTTTCACTCAAAGCATGGCAAGATAAAGTTCGCCCTGTCAACAAAAAAGCTAAGATTTCTCACAAAACGAAAAGTTACAACAAAAAAACTGGCGAAGAGATGCTGTTTTAGGCGGCTGTACAGCCTCACTGTAGCACTGAATGAGTGAGCGTGTGTAAGAGAGAGAGAGATACCAGTCAGTGGCGTTGGTTGTGAATTAGCAGCAACAGCAGAGAGCCAGCCAGACAGGGCAGACGTGACATAAGCACAGGCTAGACGCCGGCCGGCATTTGACAAAAGAGAAAAAATGGCAAAGGAAAGAGAAAGGCGGGAGAAAAGTCTGACTGGGAGGGAAGGAGAGGTGACTGAGCAACAGAGTAAAGAGTAGTTGGTGCCTGAAGGTTGAGTATATTCATGGCATGGCACTCCAGGACAAACCGTACATGGAACACACAACCAGTAGTGCTTTGAATAAACAAAGCATTGACCTCAAAAATTAATCCAACCGCTCCCTGCATGTGGACAGCAAGCTCCATCCAAGCAGAGTAGAATGTTTCTGGGTTTTACTGGAGACAGCAGACAAGGCCTCTTGACAAACTCGTTTTATAATGGGGACCTTTCCAGGAAAATAACACCCCTTGCTGCAATACTTTTCATAATGCTCTGGCATGTTAAGCATCATGCAATACACAGACAATTTGTAGCATGATGAAAAAGAAGGACTGACATAAAATTAACAATTAACACGGCCACCTCCTGTGACACTATACCGGATTGGGGGACTCAAAATTACAAACAAATTCACAGAGTACCATATTTTCAATTCAAAAATTTTTTTTTAAATGTGTAAATGGCGGTAAATTGAAAAAGCGGGTCTAAAAGCAGGCGATAAAGCAAATTCCGTCACATACAGTCACAGTTAAGCCAATGGTCTAAGAATTTGAATGAAGGCGCTCACTCATTCAAAGAGCAGAGGAGAATCATAGGAGGAGAGACGTTTTTGGAGGGACAGAAAACACAGAAGGCCAACATAGTTCACAAAAGGCAGGGATGGAAATGAGGCACGAAAAATAAAAGCCGAATAACTAGGCGCAGAAGCACGACTTCCGCCAAAAACTGCCTGATTTGTAATGAAAAAATTACCAAAAAAAATCAGCAAGCTAAAAATAACTTTTCAAATGTCAAAAATACCATCGAAAACCCCTAAACTGGCTTTTTAAAGCAGGTTGCTACGCAAAGGTAAATCGGTTGACTGCTCAAGACCAAGTTAAAAGTCAAGAATGTTGGTGTCGAATTTCCTTTACCACAGTGGGACGTGACAGTGTCGGTTGGGTGGGTGGCTAGCATGAGCAGACGAGACAGGGTTATGTGCTCGCAAATAGAAAAGCCAGCAAGCAAACACGTGTACTGCCAGGCCAGCGCCGCAGAGGTCGAACTTCGTTCGAAAGCACGTTTTAATTGATATTTTTTTTGCATACTCTACCCGGTTGAGTTTTTATTTTTTTTAAATATTTATATATGGGCCAACATAATTCCAAAAATTTAATCCAAATTTGTTTAAAAAAATTAACAATTAAAAACCACAAATTTCCAACCAAAAGCATAAAAAGCCTAAATTTTAAAAATACATACACATCTGCTAATATGCTTCATATCCATAACAACAAAGATTTCCAACATAAAACATTACTATAAACACAAGAATATAATACATAATTTACTATTATGTGAGTATTTATCTAAAATAAACTCCCATTGGCAACATACACAAAAATTTCAATTATAAAACATAACTTATTATAAACGCAACTATAATTATTATATACAATACTGGTATATGAGTATTTTTTTTAAAATAAACTCCAATTGCAACAAAACCAAAACTCCCCAGTATCAAACAAAAGCCTACTAAAAGCACAAGTATATATATATACATAATTTACCGTTATATGAGTATTACTCCAAAAACTCTTTTGCAACAGATACAAAAATTAGCATGAAAGAAACCAACACTGTTAAGAGCAAAACCTAACTTGAATAAGTCGGGCCTAAAACAACAGAAACAGTGACTGGCAAAGAAATAAAATCCTACCTCAGTTTTGAGGAAGGAACATCAGAAGGGGCGCGCCATGATAGGCCGTCGGTGAGAAGGGTTCCAAGCGATTTGGCGAGTGCACGTGCAGACCGACTCGGGGCCATGTTGTGTGTATGAACAATGGGAATGTGCCTGGACAAGATGGCAGACTTTAGCACTTAATGTTACCGCGCTTCAAGGCAGAAGAGGAGCCTTCCTGATCGGGTTTATGTTGTTATAAAAATTGCAAGAAGGTTTTAAACGTGCGCTTAGTTTTAAACGCTTGAGAAATTTGCATATAGCAGACTTCCTTTTTTTAGGAAACACTACAACACTTTATCAGAGCATGGGGCGAAAAAGTATAAAAACTGAAAGGGTAAAAAAATACGATTTCACAAAATGGTATTTATAAAATTTGTGGACAATAAATTTACTTTGCATTTTGTTTATGCAGAAATTATTAATAGGGCAACAAACTGTAACCTTCGTAAACTGTTACTTCACAAAAAAGACAATTCAAAATGACATACGGCCAGTATTTTAATAAAAAAATATTTTTTACAGATTTCAGAAATGAATATTATTCAGACAAATAAATTTGATTTTTTTGGATTAATTTAAACTTTATTGTTTATTTCTTATATACTAAAAATATATAAAAATACCTGTTGTATCTTTGTCGAATTGGCTTTCCAACAGCTAACTTTACTAATAATCCAAAAAGTTCTGCGAGCGACCGTCCCAGTTTTGAGGCTACGGTGAGAATTGGCTTGATGCATTTAATCCTGGCAGCTAGTGCTGGACTCACCTGCACAAAAAGTTGAAGTTCTTAAACAAAAATGTAACAGATGGAGGTGTGTTTACCAAATGTTTGATGTAGGGTTGGGCATTTGACCGGTCCAATAAAATCCGGTCAATTGACCGGTCAAATACTCGTCAAATAGGTCAAATATTGGTCAAATACTATACACACTATCAAAATGTAATTGAAGTTCAAAATAAACCTTGATTTTAACTTTAAATAAATATATGAACGTTTTGGCTCAAGTACAATGGTTTGTAAAACAAAAACAATTATTTCATGACTATCAATAAGAATTTTTGCAAAACCATGCCCATCTTACAAAGCACAACCACCAAGTTAAGCCAACAAGTTCATTAACGAAATTTAACAAGTAAATGAATCAGTAAAAAATATTTTTACTCCTCATCACAACTTTGTCACTATCTGAATTTTCTAAATCATCACCAGGGTCCACTGGAGACAAGGGATTTGGTTCTTCTAAATTTCTAAGTAGCCCAAGATTGTGGAATATCCCAACTAGTGTTTCCTTTTATGACAAATGCGATTCATCATACACCTGGATTTATTCTAAACAAAATAAATCTAATTTGCTATTACAAACACTTGTTATTAGCACAGAACATGTGTTTGCATCAGGTAAACCCTACCATTTTATATTTGAATTCTTTAAAAAAGTTACAATCAAGATTATTAAAAACTCAAATCACAAAAACAAAAATTCACAACATTTGAATCCAATATGAGTATTTGACCAGTTAAATAAAGTGCCGTCATTTGACCGGCTTGCCAACCCTAGTTTGATGTCACATGAATACCAGGTAGTTCATAAAGAACTAGAATAGAGCAAACCATTATTTAGTTTCACACATAATTGTTTGTTTTTTTTAAGTAAGCATTTTTACAATTATAGATAAAACTAATGTATAAAAATTAAGTTATATAGTAAAATTATAAAACAGTTTGATTATAACTAGGAACAAAATCAAAGAAATGATAGAAGCAATACTTTTGTCAAACAGATTAGGTTATCTAATTAGGAAAATCTTAACTATTTGCAGCCCCCACAAGAGCATTACTGCTGTCGCCAATACAATAGTTCATAAATGTAAGCAAAAATTGGACAATAATGGATGGATTATCAGCCATCCAAATGCTTACAATGAATTGATTGTGCTCATTACCAGGGCAGGGTTGCAACACACTCTTAATAAATAAATTCTAGTACAATTTAAGGACTTTTCAGTATATAATCCGAAAACAAATTAGTATAAATGCTGCGGTCAACATAATAACAAATCCTTTAAAAAAACACTTTTGAAATACATATGTTAGGCCGCACATAAAATAATTCAAAGCCTTTGGGTCAACCCCAGAAGTGGATCACAGATCTGTAGAAAGTTGCCGGTGTGTATTTACAGCACCACAGCACCCCCAAGTGTCAAAATTCAGTCAACTAAGGCTAGACATAAAAGTTGAAAAGTTACCTTGCTCAAGTCTTTCGTTTTCGAAGCAGATGAGGTCACCTTGGGGTCTGTAGAGTCTGTTTCCATAGCAACAGACTGCCCCGAAGCCTGGTCTGAAGTTTCCTCTGGTTTTGGGGACATGACGTCATCGGCGAGGAGACCACTAAGCTCTTGCTCTCCTGTGATGTCACAGTTAGATTTGGCCAGGTTAGTTCAGATTTTAGGTATTAGGTTAAACAGTTTTAGAATATTTATGGTATAACGAGTAAAAATATATAACAGATATACCGTAGCAAATAAAAACCCTAGTATATTTGTTGTCTGATTTTTAAAACTTATTGATGCTTATGTTGTCTGTATGAATAGGATAGAAAACAATTATATCAAAAAAAGACTTTGTGGCAAGCCTGTATTATAACTGTGCAAATAACAGCACCACAACTGAGAAGTCAATCTAGTATGTCTACTATATTCTAAACATCTCAGCCATTTTCCAAAACCAACGAAGTGCCATACCACGTTTCTGTTTTTATATATGTTCCTGATTTTATATAGTTGACTGAAAGTTAAAAGCAGACAAATAGTTGAAAAACCCACCGAATCCTGAGCCTTCTGGAATTGCACCAGGTGTACATAAGGCCAACAAAACTGTGCTTTCCCATATCAGACTCCTGTACAGCTTGTTAAGGCCATGAAGCACCTGAAAGCAGAAAACACAAAAAGGTTATCATAAAATTGTTCTTCCTACATAGAGTATATCATTAGTTTATCATATGTGCCAACTGCCAATGTTATAACAAATATTTGCCGAACAAACAGTTTTCTAACTGAAACAATCTAACTAAAACAATGTTTAGCAGCAACAATATATTCATAAAATGTTAATGTTACCTTTAGGTATATTGAGAAAATACAAAAAAAAATTTCTTAAAAGAGATGATCAACACTTTTGTTCTCTTCTTTTGTTTAGTTGAAATTTAGTGTTCAGCTATTCCATAAACCAATTCAACAATAAAGCACAACAGTTTAAAAGCAAAACAAAATTTATAGAGAAGTTTATTGCATGGCAAAGTAGTGCCAAGGTTGAAATTTAGTCACAACTATACTTAGGGTCATATAGTGTTGTCAAACAAAAAGCACAATTTGACGTTTTGTAACCAACATACAATAACACTTTGGGTTGTATTTACATAAATTAACAAATAAATGTTTACAAATCATAGTCAACAGCTTTGATTTGTTGATACTACATTATAAACTGTAATCAAAAGGCGCTTTTATGTAATGAATCACTTGCCTGCAATCCCAGTTGGCTTCCCCATTCAGTCACAATGATAGTGCGAATTTCACTCTGTGAAAAACAGTGAAACAATGTTGCTAAACTGCAGTTAGAAGCAAACTAACAATATTACCTTTTGGGCAAGTAAATAACTAAATACTGATATTGACTTTGAACAGAACCAAATTCGTCGGACGGAAACATAGACAACATTTTAGGTGAAAACACATTTTCTCTTTACATCTTACAAAACTGACTTATGTTAGAAAGTCAAAAAACTTAGAAAAAAGTTCACTTGCAAATACTATCTAAAAAATAATAAATAAAAAGTTTACAAAAGCTTGCAATTTTTGCTAAGCAGAATGCTTGGATGCATGGCTGTTCATATTGAATTAAAAAAAGATTCAGAAACTGCCAAAACCTACCTGGTTTGCTCTTGGCAAATTTAGAAACAGGGTGACAAAGGCATGGATGTGGACAAGCCCCCTGATTAACGGGTTATTTTCCTGTTCAGACCCCTCTGTGTTCTGTTGAGTCAATTCGTGCAGCAATGCGCTGGCAGCATGCTCCTTACTAAAAAAAAAAAGTAATCACAGAATATGAAAACAATCGATTTAACTGATTTATTTAAGGTGGTGGTCCTTATTTTATATTTGAAAATTAAATTGCAAAAAAAACAAAAAAAAAATTGACAAAACAAAAAAACAAAATTGCTTACTAAATTTTTTTCTAATAGAACACCAATCATACATAACAAGTTTATACATTTATACAAAATAAATGAAAACAACATTATAAAGACATAAAAATTAGCATTGCAATTCCTGTATACTCTTAACTCTCCTTTCCAATGAATTATCCCCTAGGAATTAATTACTGGGTGAAATAGTAGGTGATTGTACAATAAGGAATGTTTTTCCAACATGAGTAATTTTACTCGATTAGTCATTTGATAGGAATTTTGGTCCTGGTGGAATGAGATGGAATCACTACTTACAGAAAATTTTAAAACGAATGTTAGTTTGTTTTTTCTTCAAAATATATTTTAAAATCAGTCACTACAGTAAAGTTATGTTCATTCAAAATTTTACCAATATATCTATGTGTTGCTAGAAAATAAATGTTAAAGTAAAATAGGTTGTAAATCAACATTATTCTTCAAAAAGACGTTTATATGCACACTTGTATCATCATCAGTTAATTTTACACAATGATGGGGATCAAAATGACTTTTTTAAGATATTCTTCATTTACTTGACCCATTTGATTTCATTTATTTTCAAACTACATTAGATCCATGCGTAGTGTACTATCTTGTTTTTTTTGGTACATTAAATGCAAAAGTTTGAAAAATCCGCTTGCAATGTTTAAACAATTTGAACAATCCAAAAGACAAGCCAATATATTTGAGTTTAATGTATCTGCACCCACCTTTCTTGTCCTTGCTTGCTTGTAATAAGAAACAACGGTTCCAACTGCTGAAGAATGTTCTGGACATGTTGTAGACTTTCACGAACAGCAAGTGGCTCACGCAACAAAAGCTAAAAAAAAAACGGTATCAAGCTTCTGATGTGAAACAAGTAAAAAAATTAAGCTACAAATTATGTTCTATTAAATAACTCTAAATAGAATTGCTTTAATTTTAACTCACTTATGGTGAAGGGTAGTAAAAAATATGGAAAACAATAACTACAAAAAATAAAGGCAACTTGTAGAAATAATGCAAAATTCTTTCCTTCTCAGCCAGATTTGCTTTTTTATTGGTTATTCTAGTATTTGATGCACAATTTTTGAAATCTAACTGTTCTACCTCGAACACCCCTAGTCATTAGATTGTTTTTTGTGCTTCCAGGCAACCTTCTTAATAAAATGGCGCAAACCACAAAAGCAAATGATATGTCTGGGGCAAAGCATATGCGCGCCATAAAGGGTCGCGTAAGCAAACAATGAGCGCAGACATGAGACTCACAAAGAGTATTCAATTTGGCTTTTATGTTTTGTTGTTATAGATTAAACTAATATGGCTTATTTGATAAAAAAACACCTGTATAAAATTAAATACATTTTGGTTTACTAAAAAAATACATTGCAAAAATTGTTTAAAATAATATAGCTTGTGTCTAGCGCAAAGCACATGCGTCCGAGAAAGTGTCACGTACACGAAAATAACAAGTGCAGACATGAGACTTACAAAGAGTATCCAATTTGGCTTTTATGTTTTGTTATTATAGATTAAACTAATATGACTTGTTTGTTATAAAAAAAAACTTCACAAAACAGTAAATTTTTGTTTAATAAAATAGTACCTTTGCGAAAATTGCTTAAAAGAATATGGTGGTTATGTCTAGCGCAAAGCACATGCGTGCCAGAAAGTGTCACGTAAGCAAGAATAACAAGCGCAGAAATGAGACTCACAAAGATGGTATGGGTGAGGTTGGTGACAGGGGTGCAATTTAAGTCCAAGTCAAGCCATTTATCTGGAAGACTTAGCCAAGGCAACTAATTTTGTCAAAAGACTTAACTCCAGTCAAGTTATTTAAAAACAGTAACTTAAGTGCATTTAAGTGAAGTCATTGAGGATAAGTTATTGCAAAACTGGAAAAAAAACAGGAGTTTTTGCTTAACTAATATGGAATGTTTAATAAGAAATACCTTTATAAAAAAAATTACCTTTTTGCTGAATAAAAAAGAACCTTACTGAAAATCGTTTAAAAGAATATGGTGGTTGTGTGTGGCGCAAAGAAAATGCACGCCAGAAAGGGTCACGTAAGCAAAAATCAGCAGAGACAAGAGACTCACAAAGAGTTTCCAATTTGTCTTTTATTATTATAGATTAAACTAACATGGCTTATTTGATAAAAAATACCTGTATGAAAAAAAATACATTTTAGTTTAATATAAAAGATTACCTTTGCGAAAATTAAGTGCGATTGTGTCTAGCACAAACTGCATGCGCAAAAATTGTGTCTAGCACAAAGCACATGCACACCAGAAAGGGTCACGTAAGCGAAAATAACGAGCGCAGACAGACAGGAGACTCACAAAGACAGTGTGGGTGAGGTTGGTGACGGCGGTGCACGCAGCAGACGCCGGGAAGTCGAGGGGAAGGGAGGGGAGCAGAAGGAGCTTTAGGAGCGACGAGATTCCGCCGTGACGCTGGAACTCGCGACAGTGATCGTCTGTCGTGTTGTTGCTCACGATCGCTTGAATGAATTTGCTCTGGGCGGGAAAAAATTTGCGCGTTTTTTAACAAGAAAATTTTGGAAAATTGGTTTAAGGTAGTGTTGAATGTCGCTTGAACTGTTTTTAAGCTCAAATATTTAAACAAAAATTTAAACTAGTGAAAAAATATAAATTTTAACTAGTGAAAAAATATAAATTTTAAGTAGTGAAAAATATAAATTTAAACTAGTGAAAAATAAATATTTGGTAAAGTCAAATGCAATTAAAAGTGTTTTCACCTAACTTAAAATATCAGTTGAACAAAAATTTAACTCGTGTAAAATTGTTTGCAAATTTGAAAATGTATATTTTAAAGTAAACAAGTGGAGTACAGAAAATGCTAAAATCTGAATGTTCGGAAGGTTAAAAGGTCAAATATTTATACTGAATACAACAACATATGACAGATTTACAAATATTAAAACAAAAATTTGAACTAGTAAAAATAAATTTGCAAATTTAGTAAGGTATATTTTGAAGTAGACAAGTGTGCTAAACAAAGTGGAGCAAAAAAATGCCAAAATCAGTATGTTTAACGTCAAAACGATCAAATACTTATACCAAAAAAAAAATTCTTCATACCAGATTTGCAAATTTTTAAAGGAAAATTTTAATGAACAAGTCAAAAAAGTTCAGTAAAAATATTTTTAGGTAAAACGTAATTTTTTTATTTATTTAACCAGCAATAAAATGCCTGATTAAAATTGATACAACACCAAGATTCAGATTATCTATCTTATGGCACTTATGCAGTGACTTGAAATGTTAACACCTATCAGTTAAACAAAATTTTTTTTTAAATCTTAAGGAATGCTTGCAATTACAAAAGGTAAATTTTAAGTCACAAAGGAAATGAACGCATAACACTTTTAGTATTAAAAGTTGATCTTGAAAGGTTGTTTTCAGAAAATAAATTAACAGTGAATAATTCAACCAAAAATCAAATGAACAATTAAAAGGGATACAATATCAATATTTAGATTACTGTCTGTTTTCAACCAAAAAAAAAGACTAATTGACTGAAACCAAAAAAATACGAACTTACTGGTGATGCCTGAAGTTATTTAAAATTAAATTTTCTGAAGTGATTAAAAATTTTTTTTTATGTTTGAAATTACACAGTTTTGACAATAGCCAACCTGAACCAAAGGCCTTTAATTTTTCTGCACACTGTTTTCAATAATATAGATCTTTAAAAAAACTTTCGGTCTAGAAATATATAAATTTAGGCTGCATACAAATCCCACTTTGTTTGCAAAAGCACAAAGAAATAGAATATTATGTTAAAAACACAGTATATAATCTCAGACTCCAAATTAATAGAAATGTTATTTAAGTTGTTGCAATCAAATACTGGTGTCATGAAATTGACAGTTTCTGCGGATAACCTAAAGTTAACAAAAACACTTTGCAGATGCTGTCTACAAAGCAATTAGCAAGCTTCAAAACTGACTGCAAACTTTCATAGGCCTGCTTTCGATGCTGTATGGAAGAATGCATTTTTTACTATAAACAAACTGACAAAATTGAAGCAAATAGAATAATTTTTTGGGCTCTAAAAAAACTCATGGCCTGCTTAAAAATTGCAGCAAGGCATCGGAATTGCTGCGCACGATCTGCAAGAAATACAAAATGTTGCGTTATTATTGTGACGGATGAAGTCATCGAGTGTCAGGATGCTTCCTGACGTTGTAGACTAAACAAACGATGCACGAACAGTACGCAATTAAGCAGCTTGTTGCGTCTACCTTGCAACAAGCAATCCCTCGTACAGGGGTCGAAACCTATGGCTCACAAGCCATTTATGGCTCTTTTTGTGACACCATATGGCTCTTGAAAGAATGCTTGCAGAAAAATCTAAGCTATTATTTTATCAGCATGATCTTAAATAAAACTGCACACGGGGCTTTTCTAACCTCCTTTGGGCAAATTTTATTTACTTTTTCGCCCTGGTAAATTTACTATTTTTTGCCAACCTATAACTAGATGTTAAAAAAGTATTATATGGCTCTCATGGAAATACTACCAATAATAATTAGCTTATATGGCTTCCTGAGCTAAAAAGGTTCCAGACCCTTCCCTAGTAGAAGGCCGCATCAAATTTTAAGAAATACATTTAAAAGACTTTTTCAAAGAAACTTTATCGATCTTTGAAGGTATTTTGCATATAATTTGAAAAACAAACATGAAACAAAACAACTACTATGGTAAGCACAAAAACAACTAGTTTTAAAAAGTTTTTAAATGGAACTTCTAAATACATTACTTACGTTACACACAAAATAAAACGACTGTTCGCAAACACTCAGGGTATTTTTTTATGCAAATTAATTTAACGACATTTTCAGGTTATAATTAGTAACCCCATTAGTAATGTCAGAAGAAAAATAGTTGGGTCTAAAAAACTCGCTCTAAAGTCCACTGGTAAAGAATACAACCCTGAAATCACTTACAGAGCAAATTAGAATTCCAAAGTTGATATTTCACAGCAGCTGTTAGCGAAAGCCTTTTTTTACAAGTATAAAAACTCTGTGGCGCCCTTCTAAGCTACACCGCCTTATATTATTATGCCACTCTATTAATTTGCATGGATGGAATTCGAGTAGCTTTCAGGTCGGGTTGCATATCAGGATGCGCATTGTCAGGCTTATAATTTCCATAAAATATGCAAATTTTATGCACTTTGCCCCTTGAAAACAATTCAACAAAACACTTTTTACAGAATGCGGGGGGTAGCCAGTTTTAATAGAAATGTACTTTTTGTGCTATCGTAATTTCTCTCACTTTTTTCTTTTTTTCATAAAAATTCGGATTTTGAGACAACAACTCATTGATATTTACATTAGAGTAAAAATCGTTCAACAGTATTTCAAGCAAGATGTAAATATTGCAAAAACATACCACATTCTGCATGTAATCCAGAAGGGGAACATGCTTCTTATTGCCACTTGAAGAAAGCCTAAAGTAAAAACATAAAAATATAAACTTAATACCAAAAAATATTTTGACTTTAAAGTTCAAAAGGTGTTGCTCTCACAATTATAAGATTCATAAGAAAATAAATTGAAAATATTAGTGTGCCTAATTGAAATATTAGTGTATATTTAAGAAGTAATCAATTTATCAAACACAAGAGTTTAATTAAAAATAAAACGGTATTGCACTGAATGCATTAAGACTCCATTTCACTTTCACATTTTTGGACCGAAATCAGCAGACTTATGAAGTCTATTTGTATTGTGACGTAAATTCATGACGTCATTTTAAAAAAAAATTTGCCTATTGTGGTCCATGCGAGGCCAAGAAATTAGGGGTCTGCGGTAAAAAAAGTTTAAGAACCCCTGCTTTAGAGCAAAGGTATCAATGCAATATCATTATCCAGTGCAGCATTCCATAACTTGTATCCCTCATTGTTTGAAAAATCAAAAAACTAAAACACTCAAATATTGTAATAATTTCAAGTTTAGTTCAAAATAAAATAGTACAGACTTTTGAATGATTTTTCTATTTTCATGTGGCCTACCCTGGCCACCTTCCATGGCACAAAGTTTACAACACTCTTCATTAGTGAATAACTTTATTAAATTTAGACTCTGTGGTTTTACAGAACTGTTCCATTCAATAAAACTAATTTGTTTCTATAAGTTGCAGTTGATAGACCATTAGGCTAGTTGCAGTTGGTAGATCTTAACATTAAAAGTAACATATATAAGGCACTATTTTCTAAGGGATGATAAAAATTGGTGATATACTTAACCTAAAACAGCAGTATTTAGGTTGCTCCATAAATATATTTGGACCAATCCAAAATACTATCGTGATAATTGTCAGTCACTAGGTAGGCATAACTAAAAATCATTTTTGTGCACTATTAAAGCATTTATTTTAAATTTTTGCAGAAAAATTAGATAACAGAGCAGTCCCGTTCTAACTTTTAACACATGTCTTTATTCAGTTAATTATGCAACATTGCTGCTTTTCTGTTGAAGTCAAACTGCCATAATTGAAATAAAAAATCGATTCAACTTACACGGAAAGATTGGACGAGGAAGGTTTAGAAGCAGTTTCCTCAACTTCTTCCACTTCATCTTCACTTCCTGCAAAAGGTTAAAGAAAAGTAAATGACAATTTAACATAAAACTTACAGGAAAAAAATTTGTGAAGACATATCCTTTGCAAGTATATTATATGAGGTGTGTTATAGTGCAGCCTGAAACGTTTTTTCAAAGTTCGGCTTTGTTGACTAATGACCACTAAGAAATTTAAGGGACGGAAGGTATTACTTTTAAGTACGTAAAAGCATTTATAGGTAAAAAACGTTATTTCATAGAAAAGTTTAAGAAATTTAAGATACTGTTATGGTTCCTCAAAACATCTTAAAACCACTATGTGTTACTGTTACTTCCAAAGCTTCTGACATGTCATGCAATGACTTCCCAAAACAAATATTAGACTTTGATGTTCATCTATTAAATTGACTTTTTCAAGAACGCTTATTAAAAGAAAATATATCCATTCATTAGGTCAGAGGTTTCAAGGGGGTCTAACAACAACAGACGCTAAATGTATTCAATACCAGGAAAAGTCTGTTTTGTTTAAGAAATTGGGGACTGTCAGAAAAAAAGTGTAAAATCATTTTATTAAAATATTACAACTTACCAAAAAACTTATCAATGTGGTGTAGCACAATAAATCGGTTTTCAGGGCAATTCCAATGAAGTTTTATCTTCAATTTATTTTAACCGACTGGTGAAATAAGTTAGTGTCGAAAAGTTGTAAAATTATCAGATGTTCTGTTTTTTAAACATTTTCTTTAAATTAAGTACTGTATTCATAAAACTCGTTTGAGAACAAAAAAAAAACTAATTTAACTCTTTTTTATAAGGTCTTGTAAATCAGAATATGACAATATTATCAAATGTTCAAGTCTTTATATATTTTCTCGGAAATGTATGCTGTATTAACGAAACTTGTTTTCGAACAAGAAAAAAAATCTTGTTTGTAAACAAGGAAAAAAAACTATTTTAATTTTCTTTATATAAGGTCAAACATGATACCTCCTTCATCTTGAGCGGTGCTCTCATCCGCTTGCGATCCGTTGTCAACCCCCTCACCCTGATTTGCCCCACTACCGCCACCATCATTCTTTGTGGACGACGACCTACATGAAAAGTTTGCTGGTTAAATTTTAATTGGGCTAGGGGGGTTTGATTAGTTGTAAAGTTTCCTAAAATGTCGGATAAAAAACAAAAAATGATTTGCAGAAGATTACAAAACTATAATAACCAAAACTAGTTTTTGAAAATTGTAAGTCAATTTAGATCAGGGGTGTCCAACAAGCGGCACGCGTGCCAAATGTGGCACGCGACCTAATAAAAAGTGGCACTCAAGCCCTCCCCAAAAAATACTAAAATTGTTATTTAGCCAATTGCCAAAAAAGCTCAATTTGCTATTCAGCCAATTGTCAGAAAATACTAAGTTTATTAAACAGCCAATTGTCATTGTTTGTTCACAATATAAAACAATCGCGGCAATCACGACAACCAACAATTACTTTTGATATAATAACATTATACTGCTTGGATGCTAGCATTCACATAATATTATATAGCTTGGTGTGAACAAACAAAAGTCAGCTCAACGAGAGACACTTTGATGTAGTGATGCGCATTTCTACTAGACATTTTTTTTTCTCAAGTTAAATAAACGTTCTTATTTTTGGTCAAAAAGCGCTTTTATGATTAAAAAGAATTGGTTTGATTACGAAACTTTGGCACGGGAAGAAGTTACAAGATAAAAATTGGCACGCCGGCATGTTTGAGTTGGACACCCCTGATTTAGATCAATCAAGAGTTGACAAAACACATCAAATAAAATCAATCATCTAACAAAAATCACAGCCTGCCAAAAATTTTGATGCACAAATATCACTTTACTCCTTTCATTTTGAAAATAATCTTTCATCATACTTTCACTACACTAAAAACAAAACCAATCTGTTGTGTAATTTTTTAAAACAGTTTTTTTGCATTGTCATAATGAACGTTTGTAGTTTGTAAACAACAATTTTTTTTTAATTTACAGTGTGTAAGGAAGTGTATTTTTTGTACCTGGAGCACACAGTAGATGGGTCAGAGCCCATGGTGTGCAGTTCACAGAGAAGTCTCTGAATGGCTTGCATGGTTGCGGACCTTAACGTAGGTTGGTGCCGCATCAGTTCGTCCATCGCGTTCCCCAGGTTAGACGCAGTGTCTCCTGCGCGATATTTAAGCATATGGTCATGACTTGTTCATTATGCACCTCCAAACACATGCATGAAACCTAATGAAATCAAGTGTTGGGAAAATGCAGTGCATAACCAAGCATCCTCATGGCAAATTTCACCAATGTTCACTTGGATCACTACTACCACTTGGGACAGTGACAGGCTGGATATATTGTTTTAGTTGTGCTATTTGCTACTTGCCTTAATGGCGACAACTATAGGCAATTACTTAGTTTTTTCTTCAAATAACAGTAAAATAACAACTGTTTGTGTATTTAACTACATGGTCGTCACTTGTTCATTGTTTAACTCAAAACACTTCTATCAAACGTAATAGAATCAAGTGTCTGGAATAAAAACCAAAAAAACACCTTGAAAAATCACCTATGTTTACTTGGATCACTACTAATATATACTACTAAATGGGACACTGGGACAGGGTTAGAGTGGATAACTACTTGCCTTAATTGCACTAACCATGGGTATTTTTTTCACTTCAAATACAATACAGTAAAATCACACCTGTTTGTGCAAAAGCTGATATAAAAGTAATGCGTAAATTGGTCATAAAAAATAGTTGAAAAGCAGATTATAACAATTTTGGTAAGTTTTTTAATTTCGAAGAGAATTGATTTTAAATTGTTAAGAAAAAAGAAAATGTCCAAAATTTAACAGCTTGTCAAGATTGGCCGGACGCTAATTAATACAAACCTAGAGGATCTGAACTGCGCCGACGTCTCATCGCAAGGAGGTACTCAGGACTGAGCATGACATGAAAGAGGCGATCAAATGGGTTGCAGTTGACGAAGGCATCAAGACCCCTCGTGTTTAGACATAATGCACTGAGATAGACAAACAGAAAAATTACAGGAATATACTTTGTTGTGTAACTTTTTCATGTAAAAAGAAAATTTTTCGTTGTTTTTTTGTCAAATTATGTATGCTTGCTAAAAGTTGATCATATTTTTATAATGCGTTATGAACGGTCAGTGAATATCTGATTATTTTGCGAGCTATTTATAGGAGAAATTTTAAGAAATGATGTTATATTTTATATCTGTTTTTATAAACAGTCTTATAATGATATGATAGGTTAGCAGGAATCTTTCTTTTACATTTTATTGTCTGCGGGAGATTCCTTAATTCCTAAAGCGTTTCAGCTTATATTTATACAGGTTCATATCACAAAAACACCACTCAAAATTCAAACCTGAAAATATTAGGCAGCGACGCAAGAACCTCTCTGGTGGCCGGTGGGTCTTTGACCAGAAGAGCGTGGAGCATAACGTGGGTTAGACGGGAATCCTGGAGTGAGGAAAGGAGTGAGGGCTCCTGGAACACGTAGACTGTGACCACTTCCATCGCTGGAGAAAACATGCAAAAATTTTAGGTGAAAAAACTTTAGATCAAGGTTTTAATAGACTTGATGAAATTATTTTAACAAGTGAACAACAAATTTGAGCCACAAGACTTTCTTTTGAACTTTAAAGTTGCAAGAAAATCTGTAAAATAGAAAATAAATTATAGAAAGGTTTTTTTTTCAATGAAAAAATACAATCTAGGTATGCTGAGATAGTATTTTTTGCGAAAGCAGAAAATTGCTTTCAACAAACTACAAACCTGCATTAAAACAAAGCATAGAAACTGTTGTGAAAAAAAAACTTTAAAACTGATAAATATATAGAATAATTTCAATAAATAAGAGGAACGCTGAACCATTTTAAACAGAATTAGCAAAAGACTTTTAAAAAACCTATAAATTATTCATTAATTGAAATAACACCTTTTATAACAGAAAATTGATTTGCTACCAGTTTTGAGCCAATAGGTTTAAAATAAGCAATGAAAATGTCCCTGACAAATTTATTACTGAGTTAAGTAAAGAAACAAACGATCTTTAAACAACAACAATTTCTAGATAAGCAATTCAAGTGCAAGGGTGCCAAGGGGTATTTCGAATTATTGAGGAATCAGATTTTTGTCCTACTCCAAGAAAGTCTCTAATATCTCTTTCTATTCGTGTTTTCGATTAGAGTTTGAAAATGTGTGTAGAGCAAATTTGTGTTATTACAGTTGTGTTTATAGTGGCATTGCACTAAACCACTTATTGAAAATTCTAGTTGGGGAGCAGCAATGTATCGGTGTTGCAACCATAGAAGGTATGCGAATAAAGTTGGATAAAAAAATTTACCCAGCAGGAACAAAGCAGGTCCGTAGTACTCCACGTTGCCGATGATATGCTTGAGCGAATTGGGCAGTGTACCGTCCATCATATGACGTACTTGCTCACCGAAAGCTTGGTCTGAGATCGCTTTCTTCAAGAAGTTGAGAACCGATTTGAACAAAGCGGCGCGCTGTGGCAAGCATTGAGCGCCTTGAAAAAAATAATATTATATTAAATTACTTTCAATTGTATAAATATATATTAGTTAAAATTAATTGTCTTTTTACAGAATAAGTCTTAATCATTGGAGCATAATGGTTGGAGGTTGTAGTAAGACGTAATAAGAATAACAAAGCCTATACAGAAGTAGGTATCATCTTGAACGTTCTGAATAACTCTTTATTCATTTTCAACATCGAAAGGGTAAACAATGATTTTTCCAAAAAATGATGCAAATTGGGAATAATTTTCACCTCTTTTGTATTCAATTGGTTCCTTTTCAGCTTCTTCTGTGTCCATTTGCATTACAATGGCGCCTTCTTCTTTGTTTCCATCAACATCCATTTCTGAATCTTCATGAAAGATCAATAAAAAAGTTAGCAGTAAAAGTTGAAAAAGAGGAACATATCAGGGTTGTGACACAATTTCATGAATTAAATTAAAAGACAATTGGAAAAAAATTTGGAGATTTTAAAGATCTGAAAATGGATTGCTCAAGGTTTTTTAATATAATCCGTAAACAAAAACACATGAATGCCATGATCAACATAATCAAAATACTTTAATTGCTGTTTTAACGTCACTTCTAAACACATAACTCAAGCCGGATACGTAATTTTAGACTGTCTAAAGACTATTAGAAAAACATACTGTATTTTAAAGACTATTTAATATGTAATATAATTTAAACACATTTTTAAAGATTCAAAACTTTATGACAACCCTACATATATATATATAAACAGAATATCATTTAAAGACATTTTTAAAAGATTCAAAAACTTTGTGACAACCCTACATAGAATATATATAAATATCAATCTTGTTGGCAGCCATAAGTACTAAAAAGTAATAATTTTGGAAAAGTACTTTTGTTCTACACAAATATTACCAAATATATATATATTTAAATATACCTTCATCGTCGGGTGGGTTGGGTGAGCCTGGCACCTCGTCACATGCCGGTGGCGCGTCTTTGCGGCAGATTGCCACTTCGTGCTCGAGTCTGTCAATGAAGACCTCTAGGCCGTTAACCGCTTGAAAGGCTTGCCAGTCGATGTTTGTGATGAGGTCAATCACACGAACCGCTCGCGTAACAAACTGGAAAAATAAGATAGTGAGTAGAAAAAAAAAATTCTTTTGAATGTTAAAGATATGTGGAAAGCTAAGGTATAAATGTCTGTGATTAGCCTGGATATTAATTACCCTAAATTTAGCGATTTTGGTATGTGAATATTTGTAGTTACTCTTTTATTAAATATGATGTCATATGTTGTCTGATTTTAAGGTAAATCCCATTGAACAAAATTTTGTATTAAATTTAATATATATACTTTCTTTAACTTTCAAAAATTAAAACAGTTGTTTATCCTTGGTTATGGTTGTTAAGGTTCAAATTTTAGGTTTACAAACAAAATTAAGGTTTACAAGAAACTACTTTACAACAAAGTTAAGATATACAAGAAAGCACTCACAGTGGTTTGTTCCTGCTGGTCGCCCATGTTAGTGACAACGGAGAGAAGCGGACCCATCATCCCGCTCTGGACAAGCGCTTCACCTCCACTCTCGTAGCTTGACAAGTGGTACAGGAAGGAGAAGAGGGCAGTTGCGAAGGGGTGCGGAAACTCTGGGTTCTCTGCAGGTGTAAATACACGAGGTTAACATACAGTGTGTGTACGTAACTGCAATCAGAAATTTTTCCAGTCACACCCTACAAATAGTAACGCTTTGCCAGATCAGGGCTGCAGAGTCGAAATCCGGACTCAGCAGTCAGTTTGTTTCGCTGGAGTAGGACTTTAGTAAGACCATGTAAAACCAACAGAGTCCCGAGTTGACTTTTTAAACTGATACTACCATAAACTGTAAATTGTAAACGTGGAATAGCAAATGGTGGATATTTCCCAACCACGAATTGTGGGTGGATGAAGCATATGACATCCCTAGAAGAAGATTGCTGAATATCTACTGTATTTAGTTTTGTTGATTGGCAGAATACAGGTTGCAGAGTCTGAGCCGGACTCAAGACTTGGCGAAAACGCATATTTGGCCCTTTCTGCCTGTGTACCAACAAGGGTTGCAGAGTTGGATTCGGGACTCTGGTTATTTTTAACAGACTCCGCAGCCCTGGAGCAGATAACTGTAAGACACAACAATCTTGGGCGGATAACTGTGAGGATTTACGATCACGGAACGGATCTAAACTTTTTGGCAAAATTTTTAACCTAATTATAGTTATACAAAGAAATGATTCGTATTAAAAACCGAAGTGAAACTAACTAAAATTTTCATACAGCCTAATACTTAATCAAAATTCAATTGTGAATCCCACTCGACAATATTTGAACTGAACTTCATGTTCATTAAAATATGTTGCGAGCCGGATTAGTTGCCATAGTTAGGTGACCTCTGGGTCAGTTGATTAAACCAAGTACGCTTGTAAGTGCAAAATTGGGGTCATTTTATTTTTACATAATGTTGATTTTGCTGCCCCATTAATGAAAGAATTACAGATCTGTGGACAAATTTGAGCAAAATAGGGCCGAGTTGGCCCGGCCAACCATAGGTTTATGAAAGGTAAGTTACATCCAATAATGTGAGGACAAGAAATAAGTTATGCAGTACAAGATAAAAAATCTTAGGTGACCTGTGTTCCAACATGTAATGCGTTGTTTAAATAAATTCATTTTTGTTGGGTCAAGATAAAAAAAAAGGTAGTTTA
This sequence comes from Ascidiella aspersa, assembly GCF_963924565.1. Classification (NCBI taxonomy): domain Eukaryota; kingdom Metazoa; phylum Chordata; class Ascidiacea; order Phlebobranchia; family Ascidiidae; genus Ascidiella; species Ascidiella aspersa. Next base: position 35,485,902 of record NC_139447.1, on the reverse strand, counting down.
GACAAAAATTGGGCAAAATTTTACTTTTAAAGGTTAAAAGTTCTAATAGTTTAGCTCAAAAACCGTTTTCCATAGTTAAAATCATCAAAAACTTGAAATTTTATTCACACAGTGTTGGTTTGCAATAGTCAGTTGTACCTTAACCAACTTAGTAAAGTAAAAATTATAAAGAACCTTCTTTTGTTTTCTTCGATGCGGACATGCTGTCGATGCATCTTCGCACAAGCACTGGAAGAAATCCGTGATATTGCGATACTCCCGTCACGTCGACTATCGCTCCAAGACGCGGGGTGCGATCGCGACAGTCCAGGTGGACAATTGAGGTCAAGGTTCGAAGAGCTGCCGCTTTGATGTCCTGTAAAATGTATTCAAGTACTTTTTTAAAATATATATTTTTTTTATTCTTAACAGTTTAAGAACTTTGGAGAAATTCTAAGAGTTAAGGTAAATGTGAACAAACTTCATAGGAAAATTTTTTATTATAACAAAATTACAACAAATTTTGTCTTTCCAATAGGGATGAATGATAATATTGAATCTTGCCAATACACAATGCCAAGTGGTAGTATAAGTAGTTAAGTATGCATCCAATACTAGGGTGGTACCGATGTCAATCTAATACTAAATTGTCGTAGGATTTTTTAGCAAGATTTATGGTCCAACGCAATGTTTTCTAACTTGAAGGGCAAGTTAACATTTTGATTTCATTTTTTCTGCTTGTTTGAGCATAAAAATAAGGTAAATAAGGTCATTTAGTATCTGGTGAGTTCACAACATTTTTTGTCAGAAATATGGGTTATCAGTATTAAAAAAAATGTTGAGTATCAAACATCCTTACCTGCTACAAAAAAACTAAAAATTGGGGTTAAGGTTTAGAGCAGTGGTTAAGAAACTACTTAGTACTGAGGGCTTTATAAATTGCTTGAGGTTAGTAGGCCATATAAATTTGCCACATTTAGGTCACCCGGACCTTTTAGGACAGTTTGACTCTTGTTAAAAGGGGGACAATAAATGTAAATTATATCAATGGAGCTAAATCATGAAGGGAATATTCAGCCATATGTAAAGCATACCAGCAAAACTTTGTTGTGAACATTTTAATTAGGCAAGCATGACGCACAGCGCCAACCACTGTTTTACAGCATTAATCAAAGTGTAGTTTAAGTGTTCTATGTTTTCCTTTTTCTCTTGCGGTTTAATTTATGTGTTGGGCTCACAGTGACTTTAATCTTAGTTTGTGTGTGCTTCAAGCAGTAGGGAGCTCCAGTCTTTGTATTACAGCTTGTTCGTCTTTCAGTTGCAGTTACTTACTATGCTAATACGTTTATTGGTATCATTATTATATTTGCTTGTTTTATATAACATTGTTGTTTTATATTCATGCAAATTAAGTTACACATGTTACTGTGGTATAAGTTTATGTAATTATAACATATAAAGACTTCTGTGTGTTTACAATTAAACTGGATTGACAGTAACATTGGTAGACTTTTTATAGATGTTAAGCCTCAAAAGGGTCTTATTTTGTAGGTCATGGTACCACAGGAAAGGCATTATCTATAACACAGTATATAAAAATTTAATGGATTCCATGTATTTTTAAAGAACTTGTCAGGAGGTACATTTAAAGATATTCTGAAATAATTAATCAGTTCATGTTAGCTTTGATAAAATATTTAAATTATAGACTTGTACATTAAGAAGCACATAACTTCCAAAAGGTTTTACTTGCCTATTATATGAAAAGCGGAGCTCTCACAAATCTATTTTATGTAGGCAATTACTTATAAGTAGGTAATTACTCACAACTAATGAGTTGTCTTTCACTTGCAGCAAATCCACCAATTCCTCAGTGAAGCCAGTGTACAGGATGCTGGTGACATTATCAGCAACGCTGTTTGTGTAAACTGCACAACACAAAGAACATTAGACAATCAGTAGGGGCTAAACGGATAGCATAAGTCTGATTTTTGTTGGTCCTATTCTTAATTCAATTATGTCATTTCGCTAATGTGTTTTTGAATAGTCAATGATTTAACGCAGGGTTTCTTAAACTTCTTCTAAAGCGGATCCCCTAAATTTTGTTTTTGCCTCGTGTGGACCACTGTAGGCAAAACGGTTTCAAAAACGACGTCCTAAATTTAGGTCACAGTACAAATAGACTTCATAAGTTTGCTGGTTTAGGTCCAAAAATTGGTGAAAAGAGTCTGAATACATTTAGTGCAAAACTGTTTTATTTTTAAATAAACTCTTCTCTTTGATAAATTGATTACTTCTTAAATAATAAGTAATATATCAATTAGGTCTTCACGGACCCCCTAAAAGTGGTTCACGCACCCCTAAGGGATCCATGGACCCTAGTTTAAGAACCCCTGGCTTGGGTTATTCATAAAAGGCAAAAAAAAAAGTTTAACAATAAATAAAGCATAACTCTATTCGGTAGTTCTAAACGACAGTTGATGGAACCGCAATGCATAACAATGACAAATGTTTAACTAACTATAAACAGAGTCCTCTTTAAAAGACCAGCAGGTTGCCTGAGACTATAACCAGCTAAAAAGTTGTTTTAGTATTGAGAAAATGGTCCAAAATTTTGAGCAGAACAGTGGAAAATCAATTGTATTAAAACCTACAGCCCATTTTATCTAAACAATAAAAAATACTCAATTTTTGAGATTTTTGCAATGGTCCTCATTGACAAGGGCCATCGTATGGTTGAAATTACTACAATATAAAACAAGAACAAACACAAACAGAATGGAGATATTGACTACAATACATCAAAGCAACATTTAAGGAGTTATTTTCAAATTAGGACCGACCAACCCTTGGAGTAATCTTAAGATGTCTGTGAAACAAAAAAATGGATGAACAGTTTAAGAACTTTACTTTATATAACGTTTATCATATTTTTGTTCATTTTACTGAATTTAATTAAGAACATTTTTATTACATTAAATTTTGAATCTATTCGTCATTTAATTGTTGTGAAAGCGATACACAATTTATTTCCTCGGTTAAACTAACTGAGAAGTTGAAGTCCTCTCCCGACTAGAAATAACACTTCAGCAATTGTGATGACATATATGCAGGTCTCTTTCAAAGCTTCTTAACAGTCACGAAAATTGCCACGCATTTTATCAATATAAAAGCATGCGGTTGGGATCTCACCGAGTACAGAAATGGCATGGAGTCTGGCCTGGACACATTTAAGACGCGTTTCGTTGTGAGCAAAACTGTGAGCCAGGCGCAAATGGGTGTACAGCAGCATCTTCGAAGCCTCTGGTACTGGGTACATTTTAATAAGAGACTCCATAATCTCGGCTGGGCTTGTTGACATCTGAAAAAAATTATGACATTTGTTAGAGCAGTGGTTCTCAACCGCCGGTCCGCGTCAACTTTCCTGCCGGTCCGCCAAATATATTACAATTTTATATCTCAATTTCAAAATGTTAAATTTAGAACTTCGCCAGTTACGTAACATAGAGTTGGTCTACTTTTGACTTTATCGTACGTCACAATGCTGCAAGTTTTGTGCCTAATTGTTTAGGAGTACAAACTCGTTCAAGTCTTAAACTTTACGACCAGTTTTATGTGGAAAACTTTAATAGAACCACGTACAACACATATAATATCAAAAATACAGTAGCAAATTGCTCATTCAATTAAAGTTTCCATTTATGCTTTTAAGTTGCATACTTTTGTCGTAATTACATTTTGGGTAGATTTTGAGTTTTGAAGGTCCACCGGTCCGTGAAATTTGTTTTGAAATTTTACCGGTCCGTAAGCTAAAAAAGCTTGAGAACCACTGTGTTAGAGTAATGCGGTTTATTATACTGAAGAAAATCTGGTTAATTTATTTAAGCAACTTATTTTTTAAACTAATGCTGCTTTGAAAAACTAAGCTTGCTATTGTATTGTGTAATTGAGTATTTGCAGACTTTATTTATGGGTTATGACATTTGTTAAAGCAACAACATTTTTTTTTAAAACCGAAAAACCAAACAAATGAAGTTAATTAAACTGAAAATAAGCTTTATATTGTAGTGTTTATGAAAAATTTGTACATCTTTGTGTTTTATAATTTTTTTACGTAATTTACAATACACAGTATTAGAATTTTTTTTTGACTAAGTAATTTGGAAAATGCCTAATTATTTGGACTTACTTGATGCACATTTTCCACATGAATGCAATACATATTGTTGGCTTGCTTTTTTGACGCATGTGCGTCAGTGCAATCTTTAGGGTCAGCATAGAACTCATAATGTAGAGTGGTGGCATTAGCAGGAAAACTCTATAAAAATTTACAAACAATTTAAATCAACACTTATTTTGTTATCTATGGCGCAACATTTTTGGTGACATTAAGCAATACATTAGAGGGATGCAAAAGTAGAATCTCATTTTTCCAGCTGATTCTTCAGCAGATATAATCGCCAAGTCGCCAGCATTCTGCCATACTGCCTATTAAAACTGCAAATTTTAGAAAACTGAAACTGTTATTTGGATAGAAGCAGAATGTTAGCAGTGGTTTAACTTTGGTTTAATTTAATACCAAGTCATAGAAATATACACCAAGAAACATAACAAATAACTTTAAGCAATGAATAATGACACTTACAGCCAAGGGTGAATTCATACAGGATTCAGCAAGACCAAATCCATTTTCCTTTCCACCCCAGCTCTAGAGTAAAAAACACACAAAAATAAATAATTTTAAGCATTTTTATGGCCAGTTAGGTGACTGGATGTGGTTTCAGTCTGAACAAAATGAAAATCAAATAAATAGAGTGACTTATGAATGTATGCCAGTTTCAAATGTCATGTTTCAAACAAATACGTTGTAATAGGATTTCCAATAATCAATAATGACAATCACACTTCAGGGTCTCAGACAGATTAAATTGTTCTTTAAATTGGACAAACCAATAAACGGCCCAATCTGCTTCTACCAATTAGCAGGAAATTAATGTAACTTTATAACATTCTAACATAGTAACTATAAACCAGGTAGGTTTAGCTAAACACAAAAATAAAACATAGATTTAATTCAACATATCAACATAAACACATCAAAGCTTGAAATCTAGTTACAAATGAATCCAAATTTAGTTGCTTTGAAAGAGGAAAATAGGACATGGGGGTAAATTAAACATATGACTTTTAATAAAAAATGTTTTGACATATAGCATTAAACAATTATCTATTCCAGTGTTTCTCAATCTTTTTAGAGGAGCTTTTAATACTAAGCAGGAAGCATAAGTATAACAGTAAAGATTTGCCTTTCCAACCCAATTATCTTCACTTAATTATTTGTAAACTTAAATGTAATTATAACACAAACTAGACAATAGCATAAATAGCTTGAAATTAACTATTATGGCCCATGTCTTCCTATTACTTCTGTATTTTCTAAAAAATCTTGCTTAGAACTAATTTCACTAAATCTAACCATAAAATACTACCGTAGTTGTTCACTCAACCAAATCAAATGGCAGCCTCTAGGTTAAAAAAATGATCCATTAGGTCAAACCAGCAGTCATTTTACTAAATGGCAAATGTTACACAAAAAAATGAAACTTGGTGAAAATAAAGTCATTTAAAAAATAGTAGAACAAACCTCAGCTAAATATCCAAGTCGCTTCAATAGAGGAAGCCTCTGTTTATCTGTAAGACGAGTAAGAAAGTTGGATCGCTTGCTAAAGACATAGAGAAGGTTGAGGACCGACAAAATTACGTCAAGACTTGATGACGACAGTAACTTGATTAAATGCTGCAAAAAAATTAGGATGAGTTTTGTAAAACTGATTAGAAGTAAGCTATAAATTAGGTTTAATAATTTTAAACCTGACAAAATTCAATCATTTCAAGTAAAATGGATTGAATTTAGATGAATATCAAACCCAGGGGTGGGCAACCTTTTTAACACAAGAACCAGTTGGGAAATTTAATGCTTACAAGAGGGCCGCACATCAAATAAACACTAACTGATATTTTCAGCTTTTACTAGAAAAACAAGTACAAGCAAAATATGAAATATAGCAGACACACATGTGGATGTTCAAAGTTGGTTAGAGACCTGATGTTGGATATTTTGAACCAACTTTGTCAATGTTTGGTTCCAGGCCAGATGTGCATAGACGCAAACTATTTAAAAGCAATAATTCAAAACCAGCTGTTAAACATAACATCTCAGTTGATATGCACGGCAAAAGTCGTAGCAGACAAGTGTAATTGTTGCAAAACAATTCTTTATCGTACCCACGTGACACAAGTAAAACTTTATGAATAAAGATTGTTTTGTAATAGATGCTTCCCATTAGAGTTCAACAACTGCATTAGTGTAGCGGTGGGTTACATTCCTACGGGTTACATTGCACTTTTAAACAGGAAACTGAAAGAGCAAAAGTTCTAACATTGGTGGACACAAAATACCCTTATTTAGGGAAAAATATCTGGAAGAAGGCGAAGGGCCGCACAAAAAATGGCAAAGGGCCGCACGTTGCCCGCCCCTGATCAAAGCCTATGGTAGCAACTTAGAAATAGATAAATATGCTAAGTACTTCTGTATAGGCTTTCATATTCATTCTATGTTTAATTACAAATTAAGTTTGGTATATAACTTTTAAAATTCCTCGAAACTTTAAATATTTGTCGTAAAAAAGATCAGAATTACATGTAAAAATAATATCAAAGCACATAGAGAAGTAGGTAGCAAATCTGAAATGTTTAAATACGCTAACTACTTCTGTCATAGGCTTTGATTTTACATCTAACTACAACATTCAGCCATTATGCTTGAAACATTAAATTTTTTTTTTTTTAATAAATCAGTAGTGTATTTCAGTCCCTATCTCAAATTTTATATTATTTCTTTATTAATACACACTTCCTCTACTAGCATAAAATTGTCCTACCTCAACAGAGCTATAAAGGTGTCTTGAAAAACTGTATTCAATTAAAAGTGATGTGAAATGTAAAACGGCCAGTGTAAGCTTGGTTTGTTTCTCATCGGAATTAACAGCAAGCAGAAACTCAGATTGGTTTGAAAAAGATGAGGCAGCAAGAATGCTATCGAACCTAAAACAGATATAAACAAATATGGAACACTCTGAAAATAAAACTAACAATTGATAAGAACAGAGGATAATTTACTAAAGTTTTGAAATATATATAATTTTTTTATGTTTATTATCAACTAATAACTTATTTTTTTGGAGTTCTATAGCACTAAGCTTAGGTTACTTTATTCATCATGGGTTTCAAAATAAAAAATAAAATAAAAATATGATAAGACTTACCTGTCCAGAACATCAACCCAGTGATAAAGTTCACATTTTCCGACTGTCCAAGTGGTGGTTTTCTCCAGTATATTCAGAAGTTCATCGCCAGAACATGAACGAAGGTTCTCAATCAAAACCCTGCAATCTGCTGGCTGAAATGCAACTTACAATCAGCAAAAACTTAATCCGCATTTCATGGCACTTTATGCTACGATTTTGGAAGTGAAGCAATTTTTAGGTGTACAGGTGTGCAATAATTAATTTATGGATACTTTGTGGTTAACAAAACCTTTTTAAGATGTTTTACTAAGTATGCACCAGTCCACATTTTCTTGGCACTTTTTGCTAAGATCTTGAAAGTGTAACAAATTTTTACGTGTACACGTGTGCAATAAAGGTTTACTTGTATGCATACTTTGGGGTTAACAATTCCCTTTTAAAATGTTTTTCTAAGTATGAACCACTCAACATTTCATGGAACTTTTTGCTAAGATCTTGGGAGTACAGCAAATTTTTAGGTTTACTTGTGTACAGGTGTGCAATAAAGGTTTTATTTATAGTTTGGGGTTAACTGTAGCGTAGGGAGTTTGTGGGGAGGTGTAAGAGGGCTGCTGGCTCTGCAGACGTGAGCCGACGGCTGCCAAAGTCACTTATAAGGTCTTAATCCGACTCCAAAGGAGCAGGCCGCTAGAATACCTGTCCTTAACTTCTTATACTCTAGGCAAAGACAATCCACTCAGTAGATAATTGCTCTTTGAGTATATTCACAAATCTCAGAAACACAACGATAAACAGAGCGGTGATTCAAGCCGCTAATCAGTAAGACGTTTTTAGTACCAAGCGTATAGTAGAATGAATTCTGAAACGCGGAAAATCAATTCGCTAGGCGCTGCGGTCACACATCAGTGGACAACGGTCATGTGTTTAGCGACGTAAAAGTAGGCTAACTGCTACAGAATCCCCCTTCCAATGAACAAGTCAGACGTAGGAAGGGTTGTTCATTAATTTGAAAAGAGATCTGGAAGATCTAAATTAACAAACCATTTTAAGATGTTTTACTAAGGATGCACCAGTATTGAAGTGCAACAAATTTGTAGGTGTACAGGTGTGCAAGTTTTTATGCATATTTGAGGTTCAAAAACATACTGCACCTAAACCATATAGATTTACACAGTTATTTTTAGGATTTTGATTTACAGCTAAAAAATTTCAAGAAATCACAAGTTTATCTAAGCATGTAAAAATACCCATGGTTGTTCAAAAAAAAAATTTAGACAAATAAATAAAATCATAGTTGTTCATAAGAATTTTTCTAAGAGAGCCTTTCGGTTTCTCATCACCCCTTTGGGTGTACAGTTTAATTCAGATGAGCACACAAATTGCAGGAAATAAAATCTTTAATGTGCACCTGCCACACAATTCAGTCTGAAGAGCACTTAGGACCTTTGGTAATTCAAAATACAGACTTTTTAATACATTAACTACTAATTTTAAGGTAATGAGGTTTAAAGAAGGTTAATGGACAGCAATTTATGTTTGAAAAATACTTACCACTTCTGTGGTGCATTTTTTCAGCTTGGTTCTATCAACTTTCATGATTAATTTAGAATAGTGTATTTGCTATTGAAGCAAGCGTGCTCTTTGATATATAATTATGCCATTCTTAAATTTACATGCAGAAAATAGACCAAACTCTGTTCAAAATAAAAAATGTATTAGTAAGGTAAAGAGGTTCAAGTGACAAATAATACTGTGATCTAAGTTTTATGAAAATCACTGACTTGCATCTCGGATATTTAGCCATGGCCCACTGTGGAAAGTATGGCCAAACCTACATCCCAAAAAATTGAAAATGCACCTTGATTTTGCTATATATACTTTCAACAATATGCATCCACTTTTGGCCTTGGTGACACTTTAATTTTTGGTCAACGCACCGCACATGGAATGAATTTTGACCTTTTTAGAAACTAGGGCATTCAAGGGTAAAAAAACAGAAATTTGTGTAATGAAATTGCAGCAAACCTTGTAAATACACCAAGACTCATGACAACAGATATAACACGCACAAAAACTTTAAATGTTAGCGTGATTTTTTAACTAAGTTTTGTTTTAGATATTTTTAAATCTAATAAGAAGAACCAAAAAACCACAAATTTTAAAACAATGAATTCCATTGAAGAATAACAGTGCGCGGATGTCATGCATGGACTATATCACTCAAAAACAGGTAATATGCCAGAATAAGAGCTTAATCATCGTGATCACAATGTTTTGGACGAGTAAAGTATAAAATTGCGCTAAAGACTTGACTATTGCGAAAGTAGCGGGCCTTAACAGACATAGATCATGGTAGATCATGGTCATTATCTATGTCTGTGATCACACTGCACAGGCTATAAAATGGATGACCGAAAACGCAAATGGCTAAATACATTATCTCTTAATTACAAATAAATAATTACGACTAAATGAAATTGAACTAAAAAAATTGTGAAATAAATCCTCTTTAAAAATTGTTTCTCTGGACTGCACTGACGTCGATGTATTCGGGAATCTTTGTATTAGTTCTTCATGACTTGGCGAACCCCTCATGGCATTTTTCGCCAAAAGTATTGAGTCGCAGACAACGGCTAATCAATTAAACAAGGAGCGTGTATGCTTTGCATGTAAGAAATAAAACAATCATTTTATCGTTTGTGTTGTGCCGATAAAAATGGCAAATACGCCGATAAAACTGCGCTTATAAATGTGTATAAGGTCAATTTTAGCGTTTATCGTAGTTTTGCAATGACTGCATTGACCTTGCGATAACAGCTGTTGGTTGTAACCTATAGAAGTTCGTTCACCGCTAGCTAACTTTAAGCCCTTTCAAGCAAAATTAGCTCTTCAGCAAAGATTGTCTAAAGGAATTTTGATTGATAAGAAGTTTTTGTAAGGACATTTGCGTTGCGAGTATCACAATACGGGTTTTCTTAAATGGGATCCGTGAACAAGGTTAAAGGGGTCTATAAAAGCCTAGTTCAATTTTAGTTTAATATTTGAAAATAAAATATTCTTTTTAAACGAATAGAGTTCAAAAGAAAAAAACGTTTGAACGAAAACACCAGGTTTATTAGGTCTACGCAAAGAGATTTTGGTTGAAATCTCTTTGGTCTACGGTACTTGTTTTATGAGGTTATCGATTTGAACAATAATATGCCGACCCTGGTGCTGGTTCACGCGAACTAAAAATAGTTTTAGAGGTCCGCGAAAAAAGGTTTAAGAACCCCTACAATATAAGAATACAAAGTCATGTATAAATAACTTGATTGAAGATCAATTGAAATGCTATCAGTTAATTTGTTTGTGTGGAAGCCAGTGGGTAAAACATACTGTTGGCGATTACTTTCCATTATTTTCAACCACAATACCTCAAAAATTAGTAGTTATAATTGGATGCCTTGCGCTGTAACAAGTGCAAAAAGTAATAGTAGAATTTGAGCAACCACTAAACGTATTTAATATTACGGTTCTCCTCACGCAAGAAAGCAAACCGCGGGATTACTTTTCAAATACTAATTAATAAAAAAATGGCTATTGAAACGATGTTATCTGTTAATAGCGGTACACAGAGAAGTAAGGCAAAACAATAGGCCTGCAATGATATTGGATACCCTGGTGTGATATTTGTGCGTCACGTGTATCGCGGTAGATCGAGCCTACGTTGACAATTCACGTCACCCGGCTAATAAGTGCACCTAGCTTCGAAAATACTGTGTCACGTTTTAGCAAATGGTGATCTACTAACTAATCTTTCTGACAGTCTCTTAATCACAACAATCAGCATTACTTCTGGTCGCTTTTTCTGCGTGGTTACAAAGCAAATCCAAGAAAACAAAATCCTATTTTAAATATCAGCACTAAAAGTTTGAGAAACGAAAAACTAAACACAAATGTTGTCACAACATACTTTAAAGCAGTGGTTCTCAACGAGGGTCATCAAGTTGATTTTCTACTAGGACATACATAAAACCCCTTTTCTGTGTATCTCAAATTGGTTTGGACTAATGTATAAAAAAAACAAGACATTAAAACAGTGTAAAAGGGATTGCTTTTGATGTAGTAGTGTAATGCCAGGGCAAAACAGTTTAGAAGCAGTCTGTTAAATATGCATAAAATCCAACTAAAAAGTGCTTTACTAGAAAACATTAGCGTAACAAGCTCATTTAACTTAAAAACCAAAAACAACAAAAACAGAAACTTTCATTAATTTGAAAAACACATTCTTACAATATAACATAACTCCATAATAGACATGCAAATGAAACAAATATTGCACCACTACAGATCTGGATCGGATTCCAATAAACCATGATTTTCTTCTGGATATTTTCCAGCTGATGGTTGTGGGTGTGTTGGAGCTTTCTTGGCATCCCAGATGCATTTCAACTCATTGCGACGCAAAGCAACAAACAAAGTGCTCAACAGACAACAAGGCACAAGATACAGCAGGGCTGGTTGTCCCATCATCATTACATACATTGCAATGAACGTCAAAACAAGGCCGATACCATAACCACACACTGCAGCCAAGTAGTAGGTGTGGTATTTTACCGTGTGGCTAATTTTTGCATCCCATGTGGCACAAAAACCAACGTGCAAGCCAGGCAAAATGATATCACCAAACCCAAGCATGGAGTATGGCATGTCGGCGCATTTGGCCAATGGAAGCAAGAGGAACTTTGGAAGTTTAAAGAGCATCGGGATCTCCTCTTTGGTGGAGCCATCACCTCCCGTTGCTACGTGAACCATTATGCTCTCCTTGTTCTTTGTTAGAAGTGGAGTTACAAAAACATAAAACACATCATAAACAAAAAAGAGAACGAGCAGCAGTGTGCTCACTTTGAAACTGGGAAGCTTAATTGTTTTTATCATGTAAATGCAAAATGAAACACCTAGCGTGTCTTGCATTATCCAAGCGTAATGCCATTTCCTATGAACAGCCCAAGTAATTCCAAATGAGGCGCACAGAGCAAAAAGCAGGATTCCCAGAACAGGAGGGCGCTGGCTGAAAAATGGTAAATTATTCGCTGGAAGCCTGTATCTAGTAAAGCAGGGTGATAACTTAAAAGCTCCGTAGAGCATATCGAAAAGGGCAACAGTGGATGCATAACAGAACACACAGATCAAAACGTAAACAAGATAATCAAAGAAGAAATACATCAACAAAATGGAAACGGAACACATGAAAAAGAATATTACTGCATGTGAAGTCGTAATGTGTAATACAGGGTCGTCAAAGTTGTCCTCATTGTCATCAGGGTACTCTGTATTATTTTCAGTGGGAATTGTTTCTAATGGTATCCGCTGCTTGGTTAAGCTCTTCGACCCTTGCAGCCATGCTCCCATTGCACAAGTGCAAACAGCTAGAAGCCACATTACTATGACGTTTGGGTCAACACCGGATTTAATTTCAGGCTGATATTGCCATATTCTCACAGCACCATTCTTGAATTTTGTTTGGTATTTGACAATTTCATCGTATGAGTTTTTTGTAATGACAGAAGCGGAGATGTTTATTATATCTGCTTCCTCGGGTTGCAACCCTGGAATTAAAAGTTCGCCGTCGTTGACGACTAGAATTCCCGTTCCTTTAGATCTTTGTGCGATCAATGCCTTGTCGGCAAAAGTGCAGTTTCCGCGCTTTATGATAACTACTGTTTTCTTGAAGTTTTCATTAGTCTTTTTGCAACCCAAATCATCGTAGAGGTCTGTCACTTGGTCCCACCTTGACCAAGGTGCTTTTGATAGATGTGGTAGGGGTTTAAACTGCGAGTTAAAGGAAGTGCAAAACTCCAGACCTTCCTGGTTTTCTGCTTTAACCTTTATAAAACCATATTCGCCGCTCGCAGATGCGGTGTAGATTATCAACACAGATGGAATTACATTCAGAAGGTAAATGGTACCAGTAATCATAATTATAGCACTGGTAACCTGAAAAAGACATAACTAGTTTACAGAACGAATATATTTGAATAATATTTATTCTTTCATAAAAATTGATAATTTTACCCTTAGTTTTTAATACAATACCTTATTCTAGTAACTTAATATTTATAAAGGGTTTTAAATACATGGCTTATTCAAGTTACATTAATTTTACCCATTGAAATATTAGATTTAGAGTGCAGATTACGATTCTAGACCAGAGCCACTAGATTCTGTAACTTTGAGTAATCTAAATTTCACCAGTTTTAGTAATCACTGCTACCAAACAGCAAAACATAATATTTACATACAGCCAGAGTAGCAAACTATGTTGCTGCTAACTGATCAATACAAGAGCACTGCTGTTACGCTACTTAATTTTAATGCGACTGTTACGGGCAACCAAATGTAACAACAATGTAACAAACGCTAAATTAATTATTTAACAAATTTGACAGACGTTTTGTTCGTAACTCTGGCTTTGTTAAACTTCGACGGAACAATATATTACTAGTGCCGTTTACCGCAAAAAAATCTTCGAAATGTTTTGAAAAGTGATCCGTTAGCTTTTTTGACAATTTTGATATGCGTTTCAAACTTAAAACAAAGAAGCCCGTCCCTAATTAAAACCTTTTTACGAAATATAAAAACGGAAGAAAAAGTGTAGAGAAGTGGTTGGTGGACTTTTTACATCTGCGAAATCAGTGTAGTGTCAATACAAATATTCTGACATTAGGCCTACTAATTTAACCATCTAGCTAGAGAAGCTACAAAAATTGTCGGCGAGCCGCACAATTTCAAATGCCCTTTTTAATTAAATACTCGATTTAGTTCAGCTGCTAATCAGTCTTCATGTTTCGGGTAGAATTTAGAAAAATAATGAGTAGGCCTACAACAATTACCGATTTTATTTTTTTTTAAACTGTTTGATATAACTGGTGTAGGCCTACATCATTTCGTATACCGATAAACTTGGTTGTCATTCTTAGCAGGGCTACGGAGTCGGTTTGTTTTGCTGGAGCCGGATTTGGGACTCGAGTAAGACCACAAAAACTTCTCGAGTCCGATCTGCGCATGTGCACTGTGCAGCCAGTACTAAATTTAAAAAAAAATCCTACAACTCGTATTTATTACCTATAAACGCATTATATTTTGATGTATTTGTGAAGCCGTACAACATTTTAGTGGTTCACTGCTTGTTTAACAAAGCATTTTGGTAGGCATATATGATCAATACGTCATATCTCCTCCAATGAAAAAGTCTGGCAAATTAAACGTAGCAAAAAACGTAGGCCTAGGTCTACTATAAAAACGAGAAAAATTCAAGTAAAGGTTTTTGGTTTCATATATGTAGTAAAAGTCAGAAAAAATATTGTTTGGGGCCATAGCCCCGTCTCACTAATTAACAGGACCAGATTTTATTCAACACTCTGAGATACCTTGGAGTGCCTGCCTATAGAAAGCAGGGGTTCCCAACCTGCGGGCCATGGCCCCCTAAGGGGCCATGAACCTTTTTCAAGGGAGTCATAAGAGAATTTCAAAACTAATATGTTTTTTAGTTCATTATTTCTAAGTCTACTTCACTTTAACAAAATAAATAAATTAAAACATTTAATGAACTCTTGAAGTCGCAAGAAGAGGCGGCAACCCGATTGAGCTTTGAGAAAATAGTTTGACCACATTTTGGGCAAAACTAAGCAATTCATGCCCTAAACTTAATGAAATTGACATCCCATTGCTGTTGCCTTTCCCATCAACATATCGTTGTGAATGTGCGTTTTGACAATGCTACTTCTGAAGACAACGCAGCGCAGTGTCTTGGATATTCAATATGACATGCGGCTGGCTCTTTCCACCACTAAACCAGCAATTTAGACACGCAAAAACAAGCTCAACCATCACATTAACTGAATACGTAATAACTAATTAATGTAGGCCTACTATCAAGTTTATTGCATGTGTTTATGAAATGGACTCGTGTGTAGTTTGTCAAAGAGGCTGCGGGCCGGATGAATTACATTGGTGGGCCCCATCTGGCCGTAGGTTTGCAGGGGTCGATTTAGTATTTGTTGTTATTTAACGACGTGGCCCAAACCTGTAAGTTGATTGCCGTTCTGATTTTATTCAATAAACTCAGATAGGCCTACGTTTAATACCTTGCTGTGGCTAAGCTGTTAAAACACGCAACTTTCAATTCAACTCAACAAATGACGCCAATTTCAATCTTAGCAGAAACCCACATCAGCTCCTAAACTAATCAGCTTTAGCCCTGCAAATGGTGACCACCGCGTTAAGGAACGTCAATTAGCATTTGGAATTAAGCGCTGCCATTAAGCGTTAAATTTGAAGCAACAAGTTTTCAAGAAGAAAATCTTTATCGTTGGATCAAGCAAATCGATCGAAATTGTTCGAACCTTGCTTCACAACTAAGCCGCAACGTTCATCCGGGAAAAAAAACTAACAACCAGAAGAAGAAGACAGCCTACGAGCAAACTTTCCTCATCATGTGTCTCAAATAACATATTGCAACGAGCGCACCTAACCAAATGTTCACAAGAGAACAATCGCAACCGATCAACCATTAGAGGAAATCGCACTGCAACGATGCAAATCGCAATTCGTCGCTGGATGTCTTTGAAACTTTTCCTTAAACTGCTAAATAAACAAGGTGTATGTCGATCTATCTTACAAAATATCTATAAAAAATCTAAGTTTAACGCCGATCGAAAGATCTGTTCATTTATGTTGTGAAACACGATTAATAAGCGTAAAAAGATAAATGTTAGAAATGCGCATATAAAGTTTAAATAACAGCGCTAAAACTTGAAAATATTAATTTTATTTTGTTGTGCACGAAACAATTTTTTGTTAAATTTCCAAATTCTTTTAAACATTTGGTACGTTTTTGGGTTTTAGTTAGGGAAGTCTGAAACAAAGTACGCACAACGCGTCTAGTTAGGTAGATTACAAAAACACAAGACGTTATTCAATGACGTGGCCCAAACGCAGACCTGTCACCACAAACATTGCTCGTAAAGACGAAGGTGTTATTTGCATTCCGTTAACACGCCTCTGCTAAACGATGGTCAGGCGATGTGTACAAAATCCTAACGAAACCTAGGGATCTTAACTAAACCAACTGAACGTAACTGGAACTAAACTGGACAACCAACCCAACTAAAATAATGTAATGGACAGACGTTATTATGCTGGACCGTTAGTACTGTGGATGGACCTTAAGCTATTCCTGTAAGTTGATTGCCGTTCTGATGTTATTCAATAAACTCAGATAGGCCTACGTTTAATACCTTGCTGTGGCTAAGCTGTTAAAACACGCAACTTTCAATTCAACTCAACAAATGATGCCAGTTTCAATCTTAGCAGAAACCCGCATCAGCTCCTATGACCTAAACTAATCATCTTTTGCCCTGCAGTTGCCGACCCCTGGTATAAACCAATATTTTAATTAAAATGTCGTTCCTTAATTTTTTCAAAAGGTTGAAAAAAGGGGGACATTGATTTTTTAAAGTTTTCGAAAGGGGCCACGGTGTTCAAAAGGTTGGGAACCCCTGCTATAAAGCATATCAGGCTATAACCTTGGTGTAGATAAAACTCATGGCTACTAGCTAATCTCTCTAAACTTAAGATCAATATGGTGACATAGATAGTCAATTTAAAAAAGGTTGTTGATCTGCATAAGAAGCTCATTGGATTATTCAATAGAAGCCCATGGCGATTAATTAGCTTCGGTGACAATTATGTTTTTAATAACGAAACATCTGCATGGTAAACGGAGAGACAGAAAACAAAAAAAACAATGACGTCAAAAGTATAGCGCAGAGAAGTACAACATTTATAAATAGACATGTCTACTATTTTCGCTTAAAGCCACTTTCCGTTTTTGTTGAAAGCGCCAAGTTTCTTATTGAATGGAAATATTGTCCGGTAATAAAAAAAACATTTACTGATGTCAATGCTGTAAAATGTTCACAAATCCAACTATAAAATTAATCTTTTTTATGAACTGATCTTAACTTTTTTATAAGATTATATTTCTTATCGTTTGCATATTTTGCTGTCTTTGAATTTCTCCATTCTGTAAATCAAGTTTACAAAAATATTTGAATTTTTTTTTTATCTTTATTACCAATTTGGTAGCTGGTCGTTAATCCTACATTATTTTTATCTGGGGTTTTATATTGCTAACAATATTTATTTTAATGTGCCAGTTAGGGTATGAATTTGGGTTGGTTAAGTATTAATATTATATTTATTTATTCCTTGCAATTTCAATTTTGAAACTCGTTTAAATGCTTGTGGTAGGATTTTAAACCAGTGACACAAAGTAAAATATTTAACAATATTTTTATATTTAACAATATTTTTATATTTAACAATATTTTTATATTTAACAATATTTTTATATTTAACAATATTTTTATAAACTGGTCGTAACTTCTTAATTGATTACATTTCTAACTTTGCAGATATTGAATCCAGCATACCAACCGATTTGTCACTTTTTCTGTTTATTGCTGATTGTTAATTAGCATATAGTAACAATGGCTTCTGCTGAGTTATTTGAGGATCCATTTGATCCTGATGAATATGTTGAGAGGCTTGCTTGGCGAACACCAGGGGGTGGAACCAAGGGTGGAGCACAAGGTTTTAATCCACAGGTGTGGTGCAAGTAATCGCTTTTAAAATTAATAGATTGTAAGTTAGGAATACATTTAAATACAATATATTAGTGAGGCTATTTTTCTGGCAAATGAAGAAACTTACACTATTGTATAATTACTTATAATTTTATGTGCACACATGAATTAGTAAATTGCGCTAAATTTCCGAGGTGGTTGAATTATGGTAAGATGCCTAAAGTCAATGGTTTTAGTAATTTTCTAACAGAGTCCATGACTTTTTAAAAGTTGTTGAAATTGCAAAAAAAATATAAAATTTCGTAACTACACATTTGTTTGGCATTCATACTGTTTTATTTTCAAACAAACTTGACTTTGGGCAGCCTACCATAAATTGCTTAACTGAATTTCCGGTCTAGATTTTACGCCTGTACACCTGAAAACTTAGCGCTGCACACCTGATATCTCTGTGAAATGCAGACTGGCCCAAGTCAAATTTACCCTTTTCCCTATATAATTTTAGGTACATATAACTGATTAGTTGTCTTGAATCAATTCTGTGAATAGTATGCCAAAGTGCAACTGTGATTTTTTTCCATAAACCAAATATAACATGCACCTTAAAAATAATATAATGTAGACCTCGACTTTTCCAAAATAAAACAAGCTTGCTGCACCCATGGACACTGATATCTCAGTTGTGTGTCCACATATCTAGATATCTGCTTTAGTTTTTGCCTATTAAGCTGACACATATAAATACTTCCTTTTCCAAAACCACAAAGGTCCAATTTTTTTCAATACTTAAAAATGTATTCACCTATTCAACGTTAATTTCATTTCAATGTTTCAAGTCATTTCTGCTTTTGCTAGATTTGTGTTTGCTTGTTTTTCAGCAACTATATGACGAGTTTGTGGCGCACATATCGGAGCTGAGGGTTTTGGACAGCAGGATTCAGCGCAAGGTCGAAAAGCTTGAAGGTTCTTTACAGATGGAGGCACGCGCACATGCCGATAAAGTAAATGACCTACAGAAAAGCAATCAAGTGGCATTCACCCATTTCCAGGTTTGTAAAGTTACTGAACTTTGTTGCTGAGCAGGTTGGAAAGTTAGGCTAGTTGCCTACTGAACCCAGCTATGGTCGCACATTTCGTGTTAAACACCCGTAAATGTGGTCAGCCGCGAAAAATTGCTCAAACGCTAACGTTTTTTTGTGTGGTGCGTCATTTTCAGCCAAGCAAATTTTAGCATAAATTTTATTACAGCCTTGCAATTTTAAGCTGCAAAATTGTCTCACCCGTGCAATATCCAAAGTTTCCAATCTGGGCCGCCTTTATTGTTTGGAGAATTTGACTGATGAATATAGTCTTTTTAACCTACGCAATATCTGGTATTTTGTCTAGTATATATCTAAAATAGTATATTTAAAACCTTTAATGTGATTCGGATCGAAATACGAAAATGAACTTTAAACATTTTTGTGAGAACATTTCAAGCGCAGAAAATGTGCTGTTTTATTTGCAACGATTGGTAAATGAAGATAAATTTTAAATGCATTGTTTAGTCATTGGAAGACAGAATCAACTATGTTGCGACCAAAGTTGTTCACCTGGGAGATCAATTGGAAGGTGTCAATACACCAAGGGCTCATGCAGCTGAAGCCCTCAAACTTATGAAGTAAATCACATCATGCTTATTATTTGCAGTTGTTCTAATGGTTAATTATAATGTAAATTTGATTCCAAGTGTAAACCCTGAAATTTATCATTGAAATATTTTTAATATATTTTACCACAATAATCTTGTTTAAAAAATTATTTTAAATAATACTGTAGTCAGAAAAAAACAAGATAGCTATTTATAAATGCCTAGTGGGCAATTTATGTACTCATGAGTTAAATTGCTGTTTAACAGTGATTGTATTGTGAGGACCATCAAAGATTTTATATTTTTTGAGCAGTTGTTTTTACTAAAAAGCCAATACATTATTTAATTATTGTTGTTAAAATGTTTTATCTCAGATATTTTGATGAGTTTTTGACTGACAACCTGCAATCTGAAGTTTTAGTTAACCCTTACAAAGTGCGCGACGCCGCTGACATAGTTCACAAACTACATCTTATTGCTCAAGAACTGCCATATACGTCATTCGCTGAGGTACCCTAGCAATGTCATTCATGAATTGAAATAAAGTGTACCAGTCTAATAACAGTAAATCCCTGAACGGTTTTCAAAAAGAAAACCATAATATATATATATATATTACCATAATATATATATATTAAATTTCCCATATATATTTGGTGAAATTTAATTACATAATGTAACAGTTGTGCTAACTTAGGCATTCTCCTCGGCAACAATATTAAGTTACATTAAGTTTAGATAGCCATTCTCAACAAAACTTAGATTTTTCAATATAAATAAATGTTGATTCTGATATTGCACAATAAACTGTCATTCTTCTATTTTTAGGTTAAAGGAAGAATCGTGGGTAAATATTATGCCATTGAACAAGAGCTACTTTCTGAGTTTAAGGAGGCCCATAAGAGCAATGACATCCAAAAGATGAAAGACTTTGCTGAAACTTTGTCTCATT
This sequence comes from Ascidiella aspersa, assembly GCF_963924565.1. Taxonomy (NCBI): domain Eukaryota; kingdom Metazoa; phylum Chordata; class Ascidiacea; order Phlebobranchia; family Ascidiidae; genus Ascidiella; species Ascidiella aspersa. The sequence continues at coordinate 35,465,406 of NC_139447.1, read as the reverse complement.
ATAAAGGTAAACTTAGAAATCCTGATTGTAATTATAAATCAGAATTCAACATCTCCAACTAACCTGTTATTTGGGTTAGAGTTTGGATTGGCCAAGTATTTTTATAATTTAATTTTGAAGACTGATTTCGTTGCTGCCCCTAAAAAAAGTTTGTTTGATTCTAGGTCAGCGCCACCAACCAATAATGTCGAAGCTGTTAATTATTCATGAATCCAACTATTAAATATATATTTTTTTTTATAAACTGACCATAAATTCCTAATTGCTTACATTGTTTCTTTTGCAGCCATTGTATTTCTTATTTCTGTAAATCAAGTTTTGTAACCGAGTTGTCACTTTTTCAGTTTAGTGCTGATTATTAATTAGTGTATAGTAACAATGGCTTACCCTGGTACTATTTTAAAGTAACCTGGAATTTTTCACTAGGTTATCAATACTGCATTGATGCTTTCATCGAAGAATCCCTACAGCATGCCTTTTACAACAAGAGTGAGATTTTTACTGAAGTCACAAATTTGTGCACAAGAGTTCACAAGGTGAATTTATATTATCTTTGTAATACAAATCATATAAGCTTAGTGAAGTAATGTTTTGTCAAAAATACACTACTGCTATGTTGCTTAATATGCATTTTTATAGTTCCATATTCAAAATAGCAGACTTTGAAACTGTTTGAAATTAGTAAAACAATAAATCTTATATAATTTCTGGCCAAAACCTTTGTTGCACCTTAAAATGCAATGTTTGAGGTTTATTGTTATTGATATGCATTGATTGCAAATTGAACTTGGATTTAAGCACATAACTTAATTTTTACTTCTCAAAGGTTATACTTGAAGTATTTTCTGCTCCTGAGCAAGTTATGGGCAAAATGGTGACCAAGATCTACCAGGGAAAGCTTAGTGATTATGTCAATGCAAAGCTGAAAGAACACAGAAACACTGACCCTGAAAAGTTTGTCACTTTTATGTTTATCTATCCCGAATTAATTTTCTTTAATGTAACTTCAAATTTTATTTTTAAAAACATGCTAAAATTTTGATTTTTGTTTTTCGAATATAAATTTTAAGTTTTTTTTGTTTTTTTTGACAGAATGCATATTATAATACCTAAAATGTTGCAGCTATTTTAAGAATTCACTCTAAATGTGATAAAAAATAGTTCTCCAAAACAACTAACTGCTGTAACATAAAAAAAATCTATAAATTTTGTTGTATTTTTATAAATAAATTAAAGTTTCTTGGTAAAGTTGTGCCATATAGTTTCACAACTATTGTTATTTTTCAGATATCTTCAACACCTGTATAAGCTCTATGGACAGACTGTAGATCTATCTTCTAAATTGTCACAATACAAGCTTGGCTCAGATTCAAACTTTCTCAATAAATTGACCAAAAATATCTTTAAGGTAAGTCACCTTTGTTCCATTTTTTTCTGTTATTTCAAAAGTTTATTCTTCCTATTTTGCTGACAATTATTTTCTTTTTCAGTCGTTTTTAAACTCTTACATTGATATTGAAGAAGCATTTTTGAAAGAAAAAGCAATGCTGATATCGCAACGATTCTATGACTCGAAAAATCACACCAAAAAGCAGTTACACTCAGGTTCATAGACATAATTGTTAAGATATATCTTGTTGCTCCCAAGCATAGTAATGTTAATCAAAAAAATACTCCTCTGGTTGTAAATTTTTGTAATTTGTACTAACGTTTTGGGTACGTTGCTTATTAATTACAATTACCAGAGGAACTGTTTTCTGACTAATATAATTTGTGAGATAGTTTTACAGCATATATGTATGTAGTAAATATTTAAGAATATTATTATTCTTTAACCCTACCTAACCCACTGTATATTTAAGTGCAGTGTTATTCAAACAGACTAGAAACATATATAATAACTGTTAATTTTCCCAGGTATCCAGGACCTTAAAGCAGTTATAACCGACAAGACAAACATCAGATTCGGTCTGAGTTCTTCTTCTTCAGATGCTAATTCTGGAGAAACTTATTTGTCCCAAGAACTTGCAATCAATCTTCTTCAGGTTGGTTTGTATAACAAAAAAAACATACAATAATCCACCTTAGTTGTTTTATTAATACACTTTTACAGTTGTTTGTATTGTTGTTATACTTTATTTAAAGATTATTTGAAAGATTGTTAGTTTCCTATTTTGTAGAATTTAGATAGATAGATAAATTAATGTTGTGTATATGTACAAATCAAACTACAATATGAAAAAAAAATAAACATACACTTAAACACATACTAATAAACACAAATCATTTGTTTCATTCAAATTAAAAAACTGACCATGCCTATTTAAAGGTGAACTGCAAAATTTTAAGAAATGAAATTATGTTTTATATCTGTTTTTATAAACGGTCTTAAGATCACAAAGCATTTGGCAGAGTTTTTTTTTTTCTGAAAAAAACAACAACTGAAATTTCCTGTTTTTTTTTCGGGTCTTTCATTTTAAACCAGGGCTGCGGAGATGGTTAAAAATAATCCGAGTCCGACGCCGGCCAAAAAAACTAAACCCGAGTCCCACTCACAAGTCCCGAATCCGACTCTGGTCAAATGTGCGATTTTGTCGAGTCGCGTGTCCGGTCCTGACTCTACAGCCTGTATTCCTTTTTACGTAACTAAATTAACGTGGATATTCAGCTATCCACTTCTAGGGGTGTCATAGACTTCATTTACTCACAATACATGGTTGGAAAATATTCCACCATATGTAATCCCCCTTTACAATTTCTAGTTGGCGGCCATATCAGTTTTAAAATTTGGTACTGCGCATGTCAGAATCGGGACTCGGGTAGTTTTACCTGGTCTTACTCGAGTTCCGGGTACGACTCCACAGCAAAACAAACCGACTCCCCGACTCCGCAGCCCTGTTTTAAACCATTAACATTTACCATACAAAATATTGGCTGGCAATTTTTCATAACCATAAATCTTCTCTTTAGGAAACCAAGATGGGATTTGGTCGATGTAAAACCTTATCGTCAGTGTCGGACCTGCCTGGGAACGCAAGCCGCATTTACCTTCTGTTGCTCGAGTATCTCTGCAAGCAACATATCGAGTACGCCATCGACCTTGGTCTTCTTGCTATCCCATCACCAGAACCAAAGGTATGTGTTTTTTGGGGAAAACTAGTTTTTTACCTAACGGCACCTGTGCATAGTTTTATTTATATAATATAAGTGTTTTGCCTGTAAGTATTTTTGTACAATGGTATCTATTATTTGGAGTATTTAGACCAGGAATTATTAACTGGGTTCCATAGACCCCTTGGGGCACGTGAACTAGTTTTAGGGGGTCCATGAAGGCCTAATTGAAATGTTAGGGTACAGGTAAAAGTGTTTAAATTTTTTAAGAACGGAGTTTAATGACAAATAGAACGTTTTTGCACTGAATGTATCCATTCCATTTTACTTTCACATTTTGTGGACCGGAAACAGCAGATTTCTGATATCTATTTGGATTGTGAGGTAAATTTATGACGTCATCTCTTAAAATCTCTTGCCTACACTGGTCAATGCAAGGCACAGTTTTCTTAAGGGGCCGCTGTAAAAAAAGTTAAAAAAACCCTGATTTAGACTCTGGTTTGTCTATATATATTTAGGGAATGTGGCACTACGCATGGTATTTGGTTGTAGTTTTTAGGGAAAGAAGTGTAATTCATCAAATTTAATCTTCGGATTTAAAAAATAAGTTGCCTTTTTAGGAAGTAGACAGTTTTTGTTTTCATATTGATGGTTGTGTTTCCAGAATGAGCCCAACATCTACTTTTTGGATGTGGTCCAGCAAACCAACACCGTGTTTCATCTTTTCGAAAAACAGTTCAGTGACACACTGCTGCCTCTAGTTAGTGCATCACCAAAATACAGGTAAATTACTTTTTTCTAAAACACCCATATAAGTGGATTGCAGAATATCCACCCTAATTTAGTTCCATAAATGTGTAAAATACAAGCGAGTCGAAGCTCGGCTCAAAATCTTACATTTGGCCGGAGTCAGACTCTCAGATTTTGGAGTCGGCCAAGGGTTTATTTTTTTAGCCTTTTTTAGAATGTAAAAAGTATTAAATATATATTAATTGTTAAATATGTGGTTAAAAAACAACATCTGTCAAAGTAGACATTTTTGCTTATGACTTAAAACAATTTGTCAATTTTTTAACCCTTTGATGTAGCTTCTGCTAGCTTTCGGTTATTTTTCTACACAAAAGAAGGAAACAGAAATAAAAAAGTCTATTCCCACCTAGTGATTGCGTGCATCGAAAGAAGAAGATCCGTGAAAGGATGGAAGTCCGTCTGGACACGGGGATCGACAAATGTCTCTCCTCGGTCACAGGCTGGATGCGACACATTCTTAAAAGCGAGCAGAAGAAATCAGATTTCTCAACTGACCTACCCCCACAACAACAATGCACCAATGCTTGCCAGAGTGTGAGTTTTAATTCATTTAAATTAAATTATTATAGTATGCCCTAATTCTGTGAAAGTTTTGCCGAATAGAATGTTTCAGGGTAATTTTTTTACCAATAGTTTATATTATTGAGATATTTTGCCTGGCCGATCGTTTAACCCTTTTAACTGTTCTTTTTCCTGTACAGCTTACTCTAATTACTTTTATCTTTCTTGGCATTTTAAATCTGTGTTAATTTCCATTATTCCAAAACGTTTCATTTTCGTAATGTATTAATTTTCAAACATAAAGCCTAATAAAGTTTTGAATCATGTCAAACCATATTTGTATTTTAATTGGCACAATGTCATTGCATTTTGTGTGAGTGTAGTTTTGAATGTTTTTACCAATAGCCAAACATCGCTGTCTTTCAGGTTTGCAAATACATGAAGAAAGTAACAGAAGTGATTCGAAAAGCGCTTGATGGAAATAACGTTGACGCTGTGCTGAAAGAATTTGGAAGTAGATTTCACAGGTTGAGCTTTACTCTAAAAATAAAAATATCAAAAAAAGTCTCTATCTGTTTGCAATTGCTGGACTTGGCCAAATGGCCATTCAAGAACAGTGCGATCAAATTAAACACATGCCAGTTATTGTGTTCACATCAGATTCTTGATTATGCCCTTAGCCAGGGTTACCATCTGGTTCTGGTAAGAAAAAATTAAGCACACTGCTCTGTGATGACATAGTAGTAGTTTACCACAAAGAATTAATGTAAGGTTTTTAATAATACTTCTAGCAAAATTCTTCGGTTAAAATATTTTGAACTGACAAAGTTGTAAATAAAAGCCTTTAATAGGCTTCATTATGAAGCACCAACATAAGTGGTTAAAAAGATTCTTAGAAATTAAAGCTAGACAAACTAAGCACCCAACTCAAAAAAGCATGTTTTGTAGAAACTCCCAAATTTGTATTTTCAAACACACTGTACCCAAAAATAAGCACAAATCTTAGGAATAAGCACGGATTATTAATCCTGCGTATACCATCAAATTCTATTTTATCTCTAATCCATTTTGTTGACAATGCATTAAGTAGCTTATAACTGAAACATACCTTTGCTGTGTTTGTCTCATACTTGGTTTATTTGTTGCCAGGTTGATATACGAGCAGCTTCAGCAATATTCGTTCAGTTCAATGGGTGGCATGATGGCTATTTGTGACGTAAATGAATATGCGTAAGTGCAAAAAATATAGTATACTGAACAGTATGTTTTACCATTACGCAACAACTTTTATCTTTTGAATACCCCTCTTTTCAAACCTATTAGCCCTGGTTCCAAAAAAATTACAATATTTTTAAGCTGCTAGATAAAGCCATGTGCTATGAGGATATTAGAAACCCTAAACCGGAAAATAATTTGTTTCAGGAAATGTGCCCAACAAGTGAACAACGCTTTCGTGTCATCGCTCTTCGACAGTCTGCATTCTCTCTGCAATCTATTGGTGGTTGCCCCGGAGAACCTTAGGCAGGCAAGTAGAAAATAAGGATTTATTGTGAAAGCTTGCCGTTATCGTTTGGCAAAAAGTAACTTCGGAAGAGCTAGATCACAGTTGTTTATACATATGGGTGTGCAATGTGCATGTTTCATTGAATGATGAAATGGTTACAGATTCCCTTTAGATTAATAGAATGTAGCAAGCATTGGCGTATGGTTTCCCGACTCTTTTCCCTCTGAGCCTGTGTATCTCAGTTGGTAGAGTGACGATCTCTTTATATACAAACGCGACTTCAGAAGGGCTAGATCACAGTTGTTGAACATATACGCGTGCGTCTCTTTTTATGTAGAGACTGATTGAGAAAGCATAAAAACTATGTGTGGAACCAAAACGTCAAAAATCATTTTAACTAAGTATGTGGAATAATTATTTTTCATTCCAATGAAAGCATCATCCATATATAAAAACATCACTATATGCAAGGAAATAGTGAAGTATACTGCCCAAGCAATAACTATTACAACTGAAATTGAGACCAAATAAACACCATTTTTTTCCCTAAAAGACTTTTAATATTTTAGAAAAAAAAAAAGGCTAATTTTTTTAAAAGGCTAAAATTATTTTAAGATTTTTACATGTAAACATAAAAATGCATAGGTATATAATATGTCAGTGTCATACCTTTAATTGTGTATAAGCAGAAATCTGTCAGTTTTTTCATAAAGTTATTTAAAAAGTCTTCTTATTCATTATTCAAAATACCTCACTAAAAAATTCTGAAAAATATTTTGTGTGCGTTTGTTTTGAACTTAAAAATACTCATCAGCAGTAATTTCTTTGTGTAATAATTTGCTTTAACAAACATATGCAATGTTGTTTCAGGTTTGTTCGGGTGACCAGTTTGCAAACCTCGACCGCGGCGTACTTCACACCTTCGTGCAACTCCGATCAGACTATCGCTCGGCACGTTTGGCCAGGAATTTTTCATAGAAAATTAATTTGTTGTAAATAGGGATGTTCAAAGTAGAATCCCATGGAATTCTAAAACTTGAGGTTTCGAATCTAGACCAACGAATCCTACTATATTTTTATTAAATTATTTAACCTCGATTATATCGTTTCCAATTACCCGAAATAAACTGCAGAATTGGATACGAATCTCATTTGGAATCTAATCCAAGGATTCGATATTCTACTTTAAACATCCCTAGTTGTAGAACCGTTTAAAATCCCCAAATCGTCACCCACTTATAAACTCAGCCGTTTGTTTTTTGATTTCTAAAGTAACGGAAAATGATAATGTAGCCTGATAAGTTGCTACCACTATTTCTTTTGTGTTCTATTGCCTTGTATTGTATTGGATTTTCATTACCGCTGTGCAATAACATGATGTGAATGTTTCATGATTCAATGCTTTTGTATCCCTCTATAAACATTAAACACATTGCAATAAATTTATTCATCATATTTTTTCTTTAGACAGAGAAAAGCGTTGAAAGTTTGAAATTGTAAATGTTCTGTGATTTTTTTCCACATTGTCAAGTGACCCACACTTTATAATGTTCAAGTGTTAAAAATCCTAAATACTTTTGCCACTATTTCATTGTGGTGATGTGCAAGTTAAAAATGAGTCACACAACCATACATTTATCAACTAAGACCAAATTTGTTGGGCAGTATTGATCTGCATCCATTTCTTGTTATAAAATTATATGCAAGGAATGTGGAATGTTACCCAAAAAGCCAAATTCTTATAATTAAAATTCATTTATCATGTCATTTGAAGAACGTGTATTTCAACAACACTGAATACCCTCTATTATTTTATATTACAAACTTTAGTTGTCTTTTTCGAGTTGTGTGCACCTTTTGCATTGTGTTTGGATATTATATGTTTCCTATGATACACCACTGACAAACATTTGTAGCGGTTGCACCTAAGTAGTTGTATTCTTAACTGATTTGGTGCTTGTGAATAGGTTTGTGGCTTTTAACTTGCTAAATAAAGTTTGACTATAATTAGACGTTCCCAAATAACTCCAAATATCCAGTAATTAATTATAAATGCTTTGTTTTGTGCTACACAAGAGTGAATTGCATTAACTGCAAATTTATCTAATAATCATTGCTACTTCTGAGCTTTTGGATAAAAAGCTGATCTTTACATTTTCCTACTTTAGTATAATGTTTCCAGATGAATTATCGCGTATTATATTTACTTGCTACAGTATTTTTTTTGCATTGCAGAGACTAACTTTGTACATAGAATTTATCATAATTATCGACTAAGACAGAACTATTAAATATGGCTGACATGGAATTCAATAAGGAAAAATTCTGGGAATGGCAAGACTGGTTTGTGAGAGTCAACAACCCAACCCCCGCAGAAATGTGGGAAAATCAGCCGTCGTTTTTGCTGGCCAACATACTTTACCTTGTCATGGCGATCATGGCTCTAAAGTTTGCTGTAAGAAATGGAGGATGGAATGGCAGGTGATTTTCGACTTTATGTTGGCGTTTTACTGAACTGATTGTAAATAGTGGGCCTAATAAGTTTAAGGCCTTTGGAACAGCAGATAGCAAAAGCAGAAAGCCATTTTGTCAAGTCCCATTGTGCACTGTCCGGTTTTGCAAATTGTCGGGTTTTGTTTGGGCCTGACATTCTTAGCTAACTGTTTTGTGTCCTATTTCAATATATTAAATCAATATGGTTGTATGAGCAGTATTATTTATCCGTGTTTGTTATTTTACACATCTGGTGAAGTTGGACTTCTATTAATTATCTGTAGCCCAATAGTTGTAGCTTCTATATATTGTCTATTTTAATGCTGTATAAACCAGCCGTTTTTTGTCTTAAATTTGTTTTGAGTTCCGCCAGTGTGGACAGGGAAAATTGTTCAGTGAGTTTGTTGTTTAGCACATTAAATCCGTATTTTTTTAAATTCAATAGTTGAACAAAATCTAATTTGCGCATTTATTACAAAAAAATCACATTTATAAAGTTACTTAGTAGATTTTTTTTCGTATTAGTATAAATATTATAATGGAACTACTTTTGATCACAGATATACCTACATGTGGTTTGCTGCCCTTTTGCACGGCATCGTCACAGAACTTGTAGTTTACAATCTCCCCGACGTGAACAACTTTTGGCACAGTCAAACCTCGCTTATTTTCGCCGGCCAAAGATTTCCGCTCTATATTGTTCTTTTCTACCCCGCAACTGTAAGTTATACATAAATAATGCAAGTGAGCATATGCGTACTATGTTTACAATATCGTTTACTCTTAGGTGTTAACATGTTTAAAAAACTAACTTAAATATATGTAGTACTGTAATCAATTTATTTGTGGATAGAATTATAATTAGTTTTTTTTTACTATTGATTGTCAAAATCACATTTGTTTCAAGATAAAACAAACTAAAGGGCCATGTTGTTTGTTGTTTTTTCATTAGCATAGCAAAATCCACATATTGTTATATTAGGTTATTTGTTATTTTAATATTATTGTGTTATTTCTATACAACATTGGCTAACCTTTCTGCTTATAGTCCCACATACAAAATATGTGGGACTATTAGCAGAATGGTTGGCCAATGAATATAAAACCAGTTTACTAAAAGATTTATGTTAATTGCAGATTACTCATGCCTACATTGCTACAGAGAAACTAAAGCTTCCTTTGTTCGTGGAACCCTTCGCTGTTGGCTTGTTCGATGTTCTCATTGACTTCCCGTACGACATCATGGGAATAAAGGTAATCTTAGGTTTTGGTGTAGAATTCTAAAGAAGAAACCTTTCACAATATGGCTAGAACTAAAAATATAATGTGATTAGAACAACCCAAGAGAGTTTAGACCTGCTAAATGTCTAAAATCAAAATGGGAATCAATTTAATATTAGGCTTTGATGTACAACTCTAAATGAAGAAACATTTCACTATATGGCTAGAACTAAGACATAATTTTATTAACACAAAGCAAGAGAAATTTTAAAGCGGCAAAGGCTCTTAAAACGAAACCAACATGCAGCGGAATGATACAATTTAAACATTTTTAAAATGCAAGTTTAGAACTGCGTTATTTTTGCAGCTTCTGTGGTGGACTTGGCATGACACAGATAGGAACCTGGAAGACCGACATTACTGGGTTCCCTGGACAAGCTATTTCTTCCACATGAGTTTCCACAGGTAAAAATGCCGTGTGTTTTTTTATATTGGATCTTAATAACCTTATTATTTTTAAGCTAATGAACCCAGCATTCACCTTGAAAGCACAAGACAGCATTAATGTTCTGATTTTTTAGCGCTAGCTGTATCTTTAAAATCTGCGCATTTGCAAATTCACGTTAGTACTTACTCAGAAATACAATAACTTTAAAATAAACTCACAAACACATTCGGGAAATGAACCCAGAAATACATTAAGGAAATCTTCTCAAAAACAAACCCAAAAACAGATTTGTCAACAAACCTAAAAACACGCTCATAAACACATGGAGGAACACATTACGAAACACACTTAAAAACGCACTTTAAAACATTCTCAGAAGCACACTCCCAAACACAGTAGGGCACATATGCACCCAAACGGACGGACGTAAACGTTTCCTCGGCGTACACACACACACAATCACACACATGTTCGTACACTACGCGCACACACAGTAACACATACATAGAAAACCGACCAAATAAACACTCACGCCACCCTACAAGATCTTAAAACTCAAAAATCAACTTCCCATAATTCGTTTAGCGAATGTAGGTGTGTATTTACGAGTAAGAAAGCGCTAAGGCGAGAGCCGACGGCTGCCTAAGTTACTTACAAGTTCTTGTGTCTGACTCCAACAGAAGCAGGCAGCTAAAATACCTGTCCTTAACCACTTCTTGTACTGAGACAAAGTCACTTCACTCAGTTATTTCTCGTTGAGTATATTCACAAACCTCAGAAATACACGGTAAGGTAACGCGGGGATTCAATCCGCTAGTCTATGAGACGTGTTAATTAGAATGAATGCGAAACGTTAAAAACGCACAGTTCGGCGTTGGCTACGCGTTAGTGAACAACGGTCACGTGTAGAGTGACGTCAAATTAGTCAATATCGAGTAATCTTGCGTGTTAAATGCTACAGTTCGTTTGCCGCTCTTCTAAACGGTTCTCGCTACCTCCTTACCGGGAGCGCCGACAAGCAAAAGTCCTCCGGCAAGTTCTTCCGCGAAATGCTGTGCATCCTTATCACCGGAGCGCTCTCGATGGCGTGCGCCGTCATCTTCCAGATGCTTCCACTCTACCACGGACTTAAGGACGGATTCGAGATTCATTCCGAGATTATAATGTTTATTGTGTTCGGACTCTACCTTGGCATTGTGATGTGGTACGATCGAAGGCCGGCCGAAGGAGTAAGTATTATTGATATTAATAGTTGCAAAATTCTGAACGCCGGTGAAAACAAAACATTTCAAAGGAAATGTATAGCTTATGAAAGACCTACCATGTTCATATATATCACTCTACAATCTACATGTTTTGAATACAATTTAAACAAAACAGTACAAATGCTATTGTAAACACGTTAATAAATAGCTTAAAGGTTGGTTATTTTGAATATGAGTGTTTAGCGACTGATTGGTTATTGACGTAATAATTATTTTTGGATTTCGATTCTTTTTTTCCATAATGTTTAATTGGGAGTCGATTCCTGTAATTTTCTGAATGATTTTTTTTTCGAGGTAAACGTTCATTTGCAATAGAATGTTTATTTTTTAAATTTTGTAGATTGGTAATAGTTTAGTCAGCTACATTGTTCAACTCATATTACCCTTTTTTTTACTTTTGGGCAAACTTTAAAGCCAATATTCAAAAATCCAGCTGGGTGTCGCTAAGGAGTGAGTTACATGATTAATCAAAATAGGTATTGGCTGGTTTATAAGATCGAGTAATTTGGCATATTTTAAAGTAAACCTAATTGTAGAATGTTTGATGATACTGTTATTTCGAAATCCCTGTACTAAGTACGATTAAGGTATCAGGCTACACGCTAAATCAAACCCCTATGAAAGTTCGAACTCGTTTTCAAATCACTTTTTAAGCAAAATGTGGCGCCCTTAGAGCAGGGCACTAAGGCGTTAGATGTTTGTCTGTTTTCCTACCATAAAAACAAGGGATGACCAATATTGCAAAGTAATAGTAATACTAGGTTGGTATCAAAGTAATGTAGTTATTTCTGCCATTTAATACTTGTACTTTGCAACGTTTTGTATTTCAAAAAATAATCTCCGAGAAAAGATTACATTGAAATTGGAAGCTAACCAGTAATTTGCTTTCTATCGCTCAAAGTTCGTCCTAATATTTGAAGAACATTACCTTTACAAGTTCACTTTCAACCCATTTTCTTATTTGAGCAAAGTGATGCCGTCATTTTGTATCAGAATTGTCTGTCCGCACACTTTACCCCAAAATCAGGTATCCACGTCGAAATAATCCCTAATGAACTCCCTCACTGTCCAGGCTCGCAGCGACAAACCAATGACGCTCTCGCGTTGGTTCAGTAACGAGAGCGCTCTAGTCGTCACAGTCTACTACCTTTTCTACGCCATCCTGGTGCTCTTTGCTCGCCCGGAGGAGCAGCGCTCTTTCGGGATGCATGAGCCAATAGGACCGCGCCACGTCACAGTGGATCAGCTGGCCACCTCCGGTGTAATCTACACCAAGCAGAAGTACCTGGATCCTAGCTCTTTCGACGAGGGCTACTTTGATTTTCGCTGCACCGATTTGGCAGGGAAGAGGGGCGTTCCAAATTTGACGGCGCACCCGGAGCTGGTCGGATCCCAGTGGTACGCGATTTGTGGCACGCCGTATGAAAGCCACGCAGAGTATGTTGTGGTGATATGGTCGTTCTGCGCCCTGGGCTTCTACGCCTTCTACAACGCTCTGGCCCGCTCGGCCGGACCGGCCAAAGTGGCCCCGGCCCCCCAAAGGGGCAGAGGCGCCGGAAGGAGAAAGGGAAAGGCTGAGTAAAATAAAAAAATGCGGAAGTTTTTGTTTCGGAATGATGAATTGAAACGCGCCTTAATGCTTGAAGCAGTCCATCCGAAATTTTCGCAAATTTCCTTTTTCATATTTGAAGAAGCAATTTTACCAACGTTCTTCATATTTGCGTAATTATGATAAAAAATAAGTTCAAAGGTTTTTTTTTTAAAGTGAGGTAGTGTGTATTGGATATGTACGGTTATTTTATATGTACTAAGTTCAGTGTGTCATTTTATGGTAAAAATAGGGGCAACATTTCTGGCGTGTTTTTTAGGCATTCCTTTGTGTGTATGACCGAACCCGTTGTGACTTACTGTCGTCTGGCAATTTGTGAATTTGTATCATTCCTAGACTTTCACATCGATTTTTTTAATTTCCCATCGATTTTTTTTTTTTTTTTTTTTTTTTTAACAGAAAATTCTCCAGCAAATCGTCACTTTATAAACTGGTATATTGACTGCTTTGTTCATTTAAACGCGTCTCACTTTTCGGATCGAAGCAACAAATTAGGCAATTGTAATTCCTAATGGAGAAGGAAATTCACCCGGACACCGCAGTAGTTCAAATCGATATATAATCACTAACGCATGCAAGCGTAGTAAGCGATCCGGTCAAATAGCCTACATTCACCTGCTGAGGCATTTTGATTTTCGAAAAAATCATTGAAATTATGCAAAACTTTAAAAATTATATATAATACTACCCAAACGCTAACCTCAATCCTAAGCCAAATCAATAAATAATCACGTATTGGTGCAAGTGTAAAAGAGCGATCCGCTCAAATAGCCACCATTCTTGAAACTATTATTATTAAATTATACCCGCAACTTTTGTTTGTCATTAGCGATACGTGTACGCTTTGCTTTTAATTGTCACTAGTGAGCAGTCCTAAGGTGTAATAATTCCACCGATTTGTATCGCTGTGGTTTCGTCTTTTTTAATCTTTTCTGTCGATCTATACAAGTTTCCAATCTTGCCGTGCGATCAAAATAAATTTGTGTGCTGTGCCCTTTTCAACGAAAGTTAATTACTCAGTTTCATTACATTTATTTTTTTTGCTCTGTTCTACTTGAGAAGTAACACGGACAATTTTAGATTGCAAGTATCCCAAGATAATTAGTATTTCCATTTATTTTTGTAACTGGAATAAGGGCGTGATGGCATGAAAAGGGCTTCCCATGTTGTTTACTTGTAGGGGCGAAAAAACATCATCTTTAGATGATGGTAAACTGTGTTCTAAAAGTTTATAGTTTTCAGGGGTAAATTTGCAAGCAGTGTTTTTTTAAAGTGGTTGTAGGAAGCTGAACATTTGGTCAAATTTACCAGATGGTCTAGCAAAATATAGCCTTCTACTGTAGCCCAACTTCAGCGGTAAACTAGCACTTAGATGTAAAAGTTGCGATCACTTAAAATTCCCTAGTGGCCGCCAAAGCCTATAACCTTATAAAAACCTGGTCGCAAGCCATTTAGCATTAAAGAACGCAGGGTAAAGAAACAATAACAAAAATATATAGCAGTATATATTACAATATAATAAAAAACAGTTAGAAATACAGTAGAACGCGGTATTAGAAATAAAAACGTATTAAACATTGAACGTAAAGGTTGAAAAATATAGCGCACATTTTTATAAACATTAAGTAAAAATAAATCACATACTTAGTACAAATATACGACGAAATACGCAAAAATACACTGTTTAAATCATATTTTTCCTTCTGCTTTGACGTACTTTTACGAAGCGTCACCCTTTTTTTTACAAACACATATACAGTTGAAGCAGAATCACGTGTATAAAACAACAGTGTTTTTAAGTACGTGGCATGATAGATAAAACAATCGAAGCATAATAATTATATAAAGGAATGTGAAAAATCTAAACTTTAACTGTTAATACCAGAGCTGCCATAAGTTGGTGTATAAAAGGCGCAAATGACCAAGGTGCAGGTTATTTATTTAAGCAAACAGAAAACGTTATCGATGACCGGTAGCCTAACCAGTTTCTGATGCAAATAATTCGCAAAAAACGTTAAAAAAATTTAAAGAAAAATAATTTAATCAAACTGTTTGCCCTGGTCATTAGTAAAGTTTAGCCTAACTAGAACATATCGTTGCATAGTCCATTTAGTTAACAAGCCTGAAAAGCAATAAAAGTCAATTAAAACTTTAAGCTGCATATAGTTGGTAAAATGAAAACTGTTGTTTAGGCTATATGCTGTTATGGCTGTGAGCGTAGGACACGTAAACGCTCTCCGGTAAAGTGTTTTTGCAATGTCAGTCAATGAGGTTTTCTCAAACAATTGTAATGGACAGTTATCTTCAATTACCGGTGTATCTTATACGGATAGAGACAAAATTGATATATTTTCTACAACGTTAATCGGGCCTAGTTTCTTCGTCATACCGGTAGAAGACAGATTTCATGATTTTGTACAAATTCAATCGGATGGAGTCTCTTTTTTATCCTCCAGCTCCGAACCACGCCCGTCGGCCGGTTCGTCCACCAGCTGCAAACCACGTTCCTCGAGGGCTGCAGTGGAGACGGCTGAGGAGGCCAGGTCGGTGGCCTGGGACTTTCCCGTGTCCAGGGAGCTGGTGACTGTGTATTCCTTCTTGCTGAATTTCATCCAGGACGATGTGGTGGGCAGAGTACGGGTGATCGGATTCCACCAAACACGACGCAGTTCGGGAGAACGCACAGCAGTTAAAAGGAAGATGCAAAGACCCTGAAAAACGTACAGTGTTGTAAACAAGTCATTTTGAAATAACTTAAGTCCAAGTCAAGTCATTTGAAAAATAACTTCAGTCCAAGTCAAGTCTTTTGCAAAAATAACAAGTCAAGTCCCAGTCCAAGTCATCAGTTGCCCAAGTCAAGTCCCAGTCAAGTCATTATGAGAGCAAGTCAATTTCAAGTCATGTCATTAACATAAAAGTAAATTGTTAAACTCGTCCGACTACAAGCAACAGTTTAACTAAAAAAACACACAAACGCAATATACAGCAATAAGAGTGTTTAATGTGCAAAACTTGAGATAAATTTAAATGAAAAACACTTAATTTACTCCCAAGTTATTTGACAAAATGACTTAAGTCCAAGTCAACTCATTTGTCCAAAAGACTTAAGTCAAGTCAAGTCATTTGAAAACAGTGACTTAAGTCATTACAACACTGAAAACGTATATGCGCGCGTTTAAGTAAGAAGCATTAATGAGCTCTATTCTGGTTCTAAATATTTTAACACTTGGCGCAAAACACTAATATGTTTGTAATGTGTCGTCTTAACCCGTTTTGCAAAGGCCCTGAAGAACGTTTTTGGCAGCAGAGTTAGTCTGTCACTATATTGTAAGTTAGTCTGTCACTATAGTTATCAAAGAAGCATCTCTGCAATTTGTATGCGACATTTAATAGAAATTGCATTACAATTCACATTACAAAGTTGCAAAAGTTGGTTTACATAGTGTTACATTACAGAGTTGGTTTGCCGAACCCTGAAAAACATATGCGTGCGTTTAAAAGAGGCATTGATAAGCTCTTTCCTGGCTCTAAAATATTAGCGCTTCACGCGAATCTCAAGTATGTTTGTAGTGTGTCTTAGCCCATTTTGCTCCAACGCATCTATGCCTCGAAAATGAACGTTTTGTGACTTCGACTTTAGAGAAGCGTCGTTCGCTTTGCGCGGATCAATAAATGCTTTGTAATGCACCTTTGGATTAAAACACTCCTCCAAAACTTTACCACAATAAAGGAACTGTGTGATATGCTCTTACGGTCACTTATTTATGACGTTACGTATGGATGTTACTTTGTGACGTCACCTTTAAAAAATGTTATGCTCCAAAAAAACACAAATCCTACTGGCTCCACGCAAACCAACTTTGTGTTTATTATATGGTTATGAAGGTTAGGTCATGCTTGCACTGTTGGCAGTTAGAGTTAATACATTCCTGTCATATTCTGAATACTGTAATAAAGCGAGAACAATTGTAAGTCCAGGATTATATTAACGCTTTGGCTCTCCAAGGTCCCATTAAAAACGTGAGAGAATTGACAGTTCTCGATATACAATATTCCACTAGGTGTCTCACAAGAGTTGTTTATCGCTGAAATTTATGAATTAACTTGATATCGGATTGACACCGATATCACCCTAGAATCGGATGAGTGCTGATGATTCTACCACTTGGTATCGGGTATGGGCTCCAGCAGGGCTGCGGAGTCGGAATCGGGACTCGAGTAAGACCTTGCAAAACTACCCGAGTCCGACATGCGCATGCGCAGTACCAAATTTGAAAACTGATATGGCCGCAAAATGGAAATTTTAAAGGCGAAATAGCATATGGTGAAATATTTTCCAACCATGTATTGTATTTTAGTTACGTAAATAGGTGAAATACAGACTGTAGAGTCCGGGCCGGACTCGGGACTCGACAAAATCGCACATTTGACCGGAGTCGTACTCGGGACTCTGGAGTCGGACTGGGGTTATTTTTAGCCGACTCCGCAGCCCTGGGCTCCAGTCCGATATATTATCAGACATCCTCATTTACCACCAACGTTTCCTTTTGTGAATGATCTGCCGTAATAATTTTCCTACCGCGAACTGATCAAATATAACGACTGTGAATAATGGCACATGCTTGCACCACTGCGTAATTACTACCATTGTAATATTGTAATAGTGTAATGTTACTCTTTTGGAAATAATTTTCAATCAAAACTCTGGTTAAAGCATCGGAAATGATGTGATAGCAACCTGTTGGTTCGCTCGCCCACCTATTGGCCCACACACGTTTTCCTCCGCTAACAACAATATTGTTCAATATTTGTTAGCGCAGGCCTGCGCTAACAACAATATACAATGTTTATAACTGCGTTCTGCATACACTTTCATGTGGGTATGAATAACAGTCGCTTAAACCAGCAACTGTTATCCGTTGATTGGAGGTTATACACGTATATGTTACGCAATGGGTGTTGCTCTTGCATATATTTGTATTCTGTTTAAATTATTACGGAACTACTGTTTTCGTTGGCCTACCGATATCTGAGGGGTGTGTTTTTGTTGGGGATTGCGCAAACACAACACTTATGACAAACCAGGAACTGCACTTCTAAGCTTTGCGCCCCAATAGACTGGTTCGACCTGTTAAACGTGTTATGCTATCCCCGCTGATCTGAAAACCCCAACAGATGCTAAGTGGTAGAATCGGTAGGCTGTTATTCCGATATTATGGCAGATTTGGTGCCGATCTGATACTAAGCTACCTTGAGCATTTCAGCCACGGTTTTGCAAACTTACAGAGCGTTTTTTAAGTAAAAATATAATAATACTAAATGTCGAAGACGAAAAGGTCGACGACATCATCTTGATAAAGACGCTTCACTTCGGACAATGCGCACATCACCAATAACTGTTTGAACTGATGATAATGTAACTTCGTATCGAAACGTCTTTATCAACATGATGTCAAAACGATAATGTAGATTTGCTCGACCTTTTTGGCGTTGCCATATAATATTAACCTAGGCTATTACAGACCCGTGCTAATATATCATTTTCAGGGAAAAACAGTTAAGAATAGAAGGAGTAACGTTCCCATCGATAAAGCGATTTTTTTCTTGATAAAATAAATTATGTTTATATGTCTCACTTTGATCAATTTTGCTCATTTTACCGCAAATACGTAATTTGGTATTTAGATCATACGGCAATGCTTTTACATAAAACATCGGTTATTCCTATGGAATTAAAATGCGAAAAGTATATCGGACATACTTTGAAGTATAATGGTTTGAGGTTGTAGTAAAGCGTAATAAGAATATCACAGCCCGTACAAAAGTGGGTATCGGACATACATTGCTAGCCTCAAGCCAAACCTGCAGAGTGTTGAACAGAGCAAAGAACCAGGCCATGACGCGCAAATAGATGACGTCACTGGAAATGAGCATGAGATATCCGAATAGCCACGTGATTCCCATGAGAGCAGTCATGGAACAGGCGACGACGAAGTTCTGCTTGGTGGTGCGCCTTGTTGCCGATGACTGGACCTATTTGTTATATGAGGGTAAGATTAGGAATCTGTTAAAACTTGCCTAAATAAACCTTTGATCGCTAACGTAGGCCTACTGTGCTGTCTTTTACTGCAAACTGTTTTTTTCTTTACTTTAAACTGTATTTTACTAAAAATAAAAATTCTATACAGAGTTTTCTTTAATACATATAGGTTATACTCAGCGACGGCATAACAAAAACAGAAACAAACTTATAGTGCTACAAACAGTGTCTGAAACTCTTTACACAATTGGACACTGGCATTATAAGTTTAAGCATCTTGGCATTTTGTCATACGTGCCTTACAACAGTAACGCAACAACTTTTTTTAAATCACCCTCCAAAAAAAGAGCACTACAACTTTTTGCCACGTTACCTCGACATTTTTGCACGAAATCTCCCGAAAGACTGATGCGAAAACGATGCAATTGAAGAGAAGAAGAATCCCAACTGGAAGAAGGAAGCCAAAATAGAGAGAATATTCAGTCAACCAGCACATGTTGGCTGCTCGGTAGTGGGACTTGACAAGCGGGTTAGCAACTGAAATCGAGTGTTAGTTGTTGAAAACCAATACAGAGTGACAATCTCCAGAAAAACATATGTGTACAGCCTACAATACAACGTGAACACTATAAATACATAGAGTCTGATGTTTGTTAGCGATACAATTCGATACGTTAGCCCAAAATATATAATTAAATCTACTAACGTTCGTGTAAGGCCATTTTAAACCTAGAAATAATAAAGACAAGAGTAAAACGATGTTTGTTTTGTGCGAGTTTAGACAGTTAAACCTATAAACACATTAAAACCTAAAAAAATGAATCCTATCTTTATCCCATTAGAATCGTTTGTTGTAAAACCTGTTGAAGCTTTCCTGATTTAATTACATATGCTGTTCTAAATCGATATCAAAATCTAACCTCCTGTGCAAAAATCCGTGTTGGTTTGCTGGTCGAAATAACCGACAGCTATTGCCAGCGTGAGAATAACCACAGCAAGTGGGCTCAGGTAGGAGAAGGATGCACATCGCTGGATATATTTGCTTGGGGTGCTGTGGAAAACCTGGAAGTTCAAGTAGAATGACAACAGCTTGTTATGCGAAGAGCTGGAAATAAGCCCTAGTAGATCTCCTTTAGATAACAGCGGTGTTTGTTTTAAAATTAATTTGAGTATGTTGATTGTTGAAATCACTTCATGGCGAAACAATGCCTTAAAATTAGATATTCGTATAATGATTGTGTTTAATAAGCCAGCAGCAATAACTTAGAAGACTACAGATCCCGCATGCGACGGGAATTGCACTTTAAGTTATTTTGAACGATACCAGTTTAAAAAGTTTCGCTTGCAGCTAAAACTTGTCTGGTTTTAATGTTATGAAAGACCTTCGCTTATATTATTTACTAGGCGTATAGTTCACAAAGCTACGCATGGGAACCTCAAAAATTCCGGATAGCAGAGGGGTTGTTTCAAACAAATCTGAATGTTGTGTGGTTATAACCCATGGTTAAGAGCCGGGTTACTAGTAACCAAAAAGAAGAAGTATTGTTTATGAGGCATCACCCTTGTTACAAATCTCAAGATGACTAAGAATACTAACAGCCATTTTTAACCTTTTTAAAAAAAATTGAAAGATGCACACATATATATGTGTGTTAAAGACTGTGATCTAACCCTTTTGAAGCTGCTTTTTGACCAACGATTACGGCTTACGTATCATTAGTACACCGAATTGGGCAGGCTAGAAAAACAACTAGCCTGCAGTGAGGTTCGAACTTACGACCTCTGGTAAACTTATGGTCACAAAATTGCTGATTAGTTGATCAAAATCAACAGAATAAATACTAATAAAATGAATACTCTTTAAACTTCTCTGAGTTACCTTAACCACCGACATGTACATCTCGTAACTGTACACTGCCATCCAGCACCACGTGGTGAGAAGGAAGTAATGCAGAAGTGCGGCGACGAATGTACACGCTCCCCGGTTGTTCTGTGCGCGACCAACTCCAGCCACGAAGATGAGGTAACTTGCCATAAGGTTGGCGCAGATGTGCATAAGGATCTTGGCCGGTCGACGCTTGCGCACATCGCTTTAAAAGAATGACAAACATTTGGGCGTTTTACTCCTTTCCCCTAAAGATGTGGAATAGAAAATATGCGAAACGCCTATATCTTTTAAGCGAAACAATAACAGCGGCAGCCAAGATATATTCGATACAGTCCATGTAAACTATGATCGCTCACTTTTTAGTAAAATAATCGGTAGCAATATCACAGAAGTAAAATAAGCGCCCATTGCTTGCAGTTGCTTTATAATGGGTAGAATTCAAATACTATAACTTTTATGTTAATTTTTGACAGACAGCAACCCTCTTGTAAAACATATTTTTGACATTTGCCTATTGACAATTTACATTTAGTGAACTGTGGCTAGCTGTACAACAATGGTAGAAACTTTAGTGGTGATATCATTGAAGTAACCCAAACAAAAAATACACTCCCTAACCCCAATGTCGCATCCCAGGGAGAAATTAATTTACATTCCAAAACCTATTAGAGCCAGATGACTACCAATTTGATTTGTGTTCTGATTTATATTGTTGTTTTTCGACAGACGAGGTTATGTTGGTCTGGCTCTATTTTACAAGAAGGCGAGGCCGGACTTTGATAGTTGCGGCCTTAATTTATATAGTGGCCAATTTAAACCAACAATACAATTGATATCTGACCTAGGTATGAATGCTTTTATCATCACTTGCTTTAACGTTAAAAATAAGTGGAGTATGTTTAATATATACGCGTGGTTTCGTTGAATGAATACGTGGAGTATTATTAAAATAGGTTTTAGTATTTTTTATTTATATGTGTGGTTTGGTTGAATGTGATGTAATATATATACATATATTCATCACTATCGCCCACTCAGTAGCTTGCAGTATCACATGGTATGACCCTCTTGAAATTTGACTAAATCACGTCGGAAAAAATCGCACTGGAAACCATTCTATACTTAAGCGCATCACGTGACTCATCTACATAATAACTCGTCATAATTGGAATTCTAACCTTGCGACAACCCATCCGTGTTATTACCAATAATATTCGTATATTAGCATGTTTTGTGCGTAAACTTACCGACTCATGACGTGGATTATGATGGTGGCCAGAAGGCCGAGAATAGAAAGGACGCAACCGACATCGCTGACCACCGACAGAGCCACGTCCGCTGGAACCTTGTCTGATACCTATGCACCATAAATTATACAGCATTGAAACCAAAATAATGAAGTATACTCGCATCCTTAAATCCTCACCTATTTATTTGCAAAGCTGAATGAAAAATGATTTTTCTGATAGCTTTACAAGACTTTCTTTATATGGGTACATCATAGTCAAACAGTCATCTGTATTCGATGAAATACCCTTATTGCTATTTAACTTAAATTGAAAAAAGTTGGAATGAAATGTATTAAGTGGATCTCATAGCTTTATAAGACTTATAACTTACCACCAAGAGCGCGAAGTTGGTGAGATGGTTGCAGTGGCATTCAGGTGGATTGGCCGAGTTGAGGCAGCATCCGTCGCTCGCCCAATCGTTCGCGTCAAAGTTCCAGTAAGCACATTTCAACGATGTCTGCAGCGCCTGAAAAAAATGCATGGTTTACCCACTGTGATGTAACATAGCAATGTAACTGCCTCAAGTAATCAAAGCAGTGCAACGTTTAGATGTTACAATATAAGTTTTAAAGAGCCTTTTAGCATTACTCAATAGCAGCCATGATTTATGACCATATTTCATATTTAACTCTGTTTTGTGGTTCTCGCAACAGCCTACTACTCCCGCGTACATTAGTGTGGTTGCACAAAAATTTACCACAAGTTAATGCACTCTGTGCGGAATCATTATTAAACTTCTAGATTTGTACTATTGTTGGAATATTTTAATAAATAGTTGAAAAAACATTTGCAGTAATCAATCCAGTGCAATGTTGGGATGTTACCACTTTGGGTATTACTCGATAGTAGCCATAATTTATCACCATATTTAATATTTAACTCTGTGTTGTGGCTTCCACGTACATTAGCGAGGTTGAACAAAAATTTGCCACACGTTAATCCACTCCATGCGGCTCTTTATTGAACTTCTAGATTTGTACTATTTATGGAATATTCAAAGAATTAAAAAAATACTTTTGCAGTTAACTTAAATTGGTCATTCAGAGGATTTAGTAAAACTCTCAATCAAACCGTGACTACAGACAATGAAGCGAAAGAGGCGCTGATATAGAATCCTATACCACATTTTCGCCCGGGGGTTTATATTGCTGACAATGTTTGACTTAGGGTGCGAGTTAGCGTTTGGGTTTGGGTGAGTCAATTATTATTATTACATTTATTTTTACATTTATATGCCTTCCTTGCAATTTCATTTTTATAACTCGTTTCGCTACTGTTAAAATAAATATGGTAGGCTTCTAGACCAGCGCCACAAAAGGAAGCTAGCAGCTAGTAGACGGCTGTAAGGCTTCCTACTGATTTCGGCGTAAAAACAATAAATAACTCAGCCCACCTGTAGAGTGTTGTCGCTTGGCTGCTGTTTCCCGTGCGTCGATTGATTGTCGTGCTGGATTTTCACGGGATTGCTCAGGTTGTACACCGGGGCGCCTAGATTGGCAGCTAACACCTGGAAAACGGAGGTTATAATACCAGTGGTGATATTCAGCCGGTTCGCACCGGTTCTATAGAACCGTCTCACGAATATTTTGAAATCCACGAACCGGTTAGCTTTGCTGGTCGCTGTCAATAGATTTTTGCATCTTATCAGATCACCGATTTTTTAATATATGACTTTTGCAATAGAACCAGCTGACAAGAAATTTGAATCCCACCACTGGTTATATGTGTGTGTGATTTTATTGTTCTGGCCTGCTGTTAATGTGCCGATTTAGAAACACCTATAACTTATAAACTCTCTGTACCAGCCGAAACTGCTCATAATAAACTCTGGGTACCACCGTCATATCAATAATATTCCATTGTACATATTATGTGAACACTATTAACTGTGGCCTGTTAACAGTGCCGCTTTTAACCGGTTTTCATGATTAACTCTGTAACGGCCTTGCAGTTACAATTTTAGCCTATTCGGGACATTTCATTTAAATTCACTAAGTTTTCAAGGTTTCTAAACAAGTTTTCGGACAATTTTTTGAATAAGGTGAAACTCCTGCCGTCAAATCGTATGGTTCTATTTTTTATTTTTGTTTTAGTTCCTTATTTTTTTTACGTTTATTCGGATAAGTGTCGTTTTCTAGCAAGCCCAGCTAGAATTGTCTGTCTGGGGCGGCCCCAAATTTTTTACTGTGGGTAGTTTAAGCGCCCACTAAAAAGGATTTACAACAAACATCACTTTAGTGTGTCATGATTGACTGGGCAAATACAAATTAAAAGAGTAATCGGTTTTGCGAGTTTTATCAAGACCTTTGAATCCAGGCTAACGCTTTAAGTTAAAGTGATGCCGTACTGTTATGTAGGCTTACAGTGAAGTTATGTTCTAACTGCAGTGGTATTAAGTACATTTGTGAACCACTGACCGTAGTAACTGTGCCGTTCTGGGAATAGAAGAGTGTGTCGTCCTTGTAGAAGATGAATAGAGACTTGCGTGAGTCTGACGTAGTGCTGGTAGTCTGTCTCTTGACCCTCGCACTGTTGTTTGTGGTAGTTTTCCAGGCCAGCTCCGTAGCTTCCGAGGGTAGCTCGATGTTGGGCGCTTTCCCTGTTACGTTGGCGTTCTGCGGCGAGTAGGTAAGACTCGGAAAGTCGGTGCCTGGATGCTTTTGAATCTGCGTTGCCCAAGTTTGCCCGTTAACCACTGACGCAACTATTTGGCTGAAGGTATTGATTTTGCTATAAAAGTGACTTTTATATTTCCCGCCCAGGGGATTCAATTTGGTGGCCCGGAATGGAAACTAGACCAGTGATTATCAAACTCGATTTACACGAGAAAGTAAATTTTATTTAGTGAGAACTATACTAGCTAGCGCACTTTCTTTATAAGATTTATCCGTTATGTTTCACTTGGCGACTTGTGTACATGTACCGGCAGCTATAACAATGTGCATGAGAATTGTAACGGTTGTACGCTAAACGTTAAGGTTTTCTGGTTTTAAAAAAAGTTTTAGGTCCTGCATTGTTTCACGAAAGCACAAGTGTTTGAAAACGGTTTGAGAACAAACGCCATGAAAAAAGTCAACCAGACAAACATAAACAATGTACCAATATAACTTAATAACGCGTAGGCCTATCATGCATGCAGTGTCGGATTAACCATTTGGCTTAAGCATAGATACTAAGGCTATAGTCTTAGGCCCTGGAAAAATTCTGCTCTCAATTTGTTTTAAGGTTAAATGTTTGTAAGGCTGATAGTGTTACAGATCCAGTACCAGTACAGTGCAGTTTTCATTTAAAAACGAATGACTGAGTCGAGTCAATATGTGCCTTGCGTGTGAGTTTTTGCAGCATGGTTTATAAAATTAGAATTTTCTCTATAAATAGCCTTAGGCCTACAGTACCCCTAATCCGGCCCTGCATGCATGGAACACATTTTATTGTCATTTTGGGCCACACTGGTAACTATTCTATACACAAAAGATAAAATAGCTCAAAACGCAGTTATTAACCAACTTACCGCTATCTCGAATGAACCAGTCGAAATGTTCAAAGACCCGTTGGTGGCGCTTAGATCCACGCTTAGAGCAATGTTGGTGATGGCCTCGATCATTTCAGAGCTCTCCTGGCTGCGGTTCCTTCCTACTCCTGGGGAATTCCCGGGCCCCCAAAATCCGGTGGCCAGTTGGGAGGCGCTGTTTGCCAACGAAGAGAAGGTACCAACCGAAACCTGGGGTCGCAATCATGATTGTCAAAATATGTTCAAAACTTACGTTAGGTGCGGATCGTATACCTTCAGTTTTACATTATAGAAAAATCAATTAGTTCAAGGCAACATTTTAGGTCGGATCTTAATTTTGACAAAAAACGAAGAAGCTTTGCGTCAAAAGTTTGGAGTCACCAGTTTGGTAATCTTCAGACATTTTATATACTTATATATATTATATAATAATAACACATTTCATAAACAACTTTTGCATGCCACCAAAAGTGCGTCATTAAAAAGAAATCAAACTTGCAAATTACAAAATTAAACCCAAAATGGTATAACTTTAAATTAAAACTTAAATTAATAACAATATCGCAGCTTATATCATTTTAATTTCCTTTTTTAACAAGTTATACCTATTAAATTTGTCATGTTTTTAACCTAAACTAAAGCAAGCGCTGGAAAGGCTGCGTGTTACCTCAACTTTTGGTTGGTCTCGCACTACATGTGTTGAATTTTGGTTCAATGGCATATTTTATTTTTTAGAACCAATAATTCACGTGTATTTTTATGTTGTTCTCTATGTTTATAATTGCGTGGCAAAGCGTTCTGGGCGGTACAATTTCGAGCAGTAGTTTTCAATGAAACAATACTGCTTGTTAAGTAGGGCGCGATGTCTAATCGTTAAATCATGCCACCTAACCTGTGAATCGATAGAAAGCTACACACAGCTCTAAAAACTTTACAAATCACAGAATAAATCGCTTCACTTGAAATACGCCACAACTCGTAAAAGTAATAGAAAAACACGAGAAATATTTCTAACGTTTCGCTGTATGTTCGTGTTTTTGCTGATCCTTCCCCAAATCTGGTAACGTTATTTACTTTTCTATTTGCATGTGTATTGTATTAAGCGTGGATGGGGAGAAAAATAAAACTTGAAACTTGAAACTCGTAGATGCGAAAAACGAAAAGCTTTCACCGGTGTCCGTTCGTATGTTCACCTTTATTTTTTTGTTGGCCGCATTTTGGCCAACTTGCTTGAGAAAGCCGAGGGCGCCTTTGAAGCTTGAAGCGTTAAGTTGTTGACCAGGCTTCGTGATTTGTTCAAGTTCAACGGAAGCTGAAGCTACTCCCTCAGTTGTGTTGCTTATTTGAAGCAACTGTAAATTATTAAAAACTTATACTTACTTCAATAAAAATATCAAAGCCATAATATTCAATATTTTTATTCAATTTACTAAAAAAAACGTGTATTGTGTTCTAAAGTTTATACTTACTTGATTATCAAGTTGATTTAAATAGTATTTTTTTGATGAAGAGTTTGATTTGTATTTAGTTTCATAAATGTATACTAATCGAGTAATCGACCGAATTGACTGTGAGATGTTTTTACAACACTATAAACGAATACGTGGGAAATAGGCGCTAAAAGCGACTTTGTTTAACATTTGAGTAATTTTAAAGTAATATAAAACTTTACTGAATGTGTACTCGGTTAACTGTTCGGGCATATTTCAACCGACTTCGATTAAAAGGGTTGCTTTTTTCCGGTGGCAAAATTTTGTTACTACTATAAATTTCGTCAAAGTTTACCATGTTAACCTTTTCTATGTTAACAACTTAAAATGTAGATAAAAAAATAGTAAAATAAAGATCTGCACCAGATAAAAAAATATTCAAAAGCGCGTATATGGTGAATACTAGTGTTTTTAAATATTGGAATCGAACAATTATAGAAAAGCCTTTCTCAAGGAGATAACGTCCCTTGAGCCATAAATGTCGAATACACATAACAAAGGTCCGTACAACTTTATGGCATGTTTAAGTATATAAGCTCTCACTTAGGCTTGATGGCCGATTCCTTTACATACGCCCGTACAACTATATATAACGTGTTAAATGCGTCGCGCCAAAGCGTATAACCAACCTGATTTATTGCAGCCTGGTTCGTCTTACAGCTGTTTCCGTTGCCAACGTAGCCTTGGTTGCACGTACAGCAGGCACTGGCGCTATTGCCCTGACTCATGTTGTTGTGGGACGCGTTTCCATCGCAAATAAACATTTCGCACGAGTTTTTGCCTGTTTGGGAAAACTTATTAGACGCTCGCGGCCCGTTTTGTTCAACTCTTATACACAAAATCTTTAAGCTATTTTCAAACAGGAATGTTTTGTTAAAATTCTATACCTATACACCGACTGTAGAGCTGTACAACAGCTATTATCATTTTGGAGACTGTAGTGTTCGTATACAACATTTTGTATAAAAACATAAAATCGACATTTTGTTCTCTCTATAAATGCTTCGACGGTACATCCGCCCGAATAGTTTGAAAAGAAAAAAATAGGCTACATTGGAAAACATATCCTGATTATATTAAATATACATTTTTGTCAGATGGATTAGAAATATATATTATAGAATAGACTAATATATGGAAGACCAACAACTGCACAGTGACATCACATAGTAGCAAAATTAGATAAACACAAAGCAAAGCTAAGTTTAGTTTTTCCGGTGTATACATGTTACAATTTTGAAATAAAGTCCATCGTATTAGAGGAGTTTCGTCTTATTTCAGATTGCTAAAAGGTTTCAGATTTGCTTTGGCACGTTTAAAAGGATGTTATATTTTAGCGAAGTTTTTTCACCTGGATTAGTGTTGTTGGATGTTGAATTTTGCAGGATACATTTCTTTTTTACGCAAGTTTCATTGCTTGAACAGTCATTTCCATTTGTGCACTGTTTACCCATTTCTGTATGACTTTTATTATTTAAAAACTGTACAATTTATGAGCCTCCAATCTGGGCATACTAAGCTATAGTGTTTCGCAGATGATTGTATAAAAGAAGTAAGTTTACATTCGTACCATACATATAGGATTGAAGTTTAGGATTTCCGAGCGAGTTGTTTACTATTTACTGTTTAAAAGAAATACAATAACATTTTTACGTGAAAAAAAGGAACATTTTAAGTACTCTAGATTTTTGTCATGTTAAGTAGTAATATATATGATAGAATATACTAATAGAAAACCTACAACAAAGTAATATTAGATTGCAGCAAAGTCAAATAAACACAAAACAAAGCCAAGTTTAGTTTTTCCGGTGTATACATGTTACAATTTTGAAATAAAGTCCATCGTATTAGAGGAGTTTCGTCTTATTCCAGAACGCTAAAATTTGTCAGAATCGTATAGGCACGTTTAGAAGGACGGTGTGTTTTAGCGAAATGTTTTATCACCTGGATTAGTGTTGTTGGATGTTGAATTTTGCAGATTGCCGTTTCCTTGAGCGCAAGTTTCATTGCTCGGACAGCCTTTTCCATTTTCGCCCGGTTTATCCATTTCTGTTTAAGGAAATACCATAACATTTTTACACCACATAGGCCTAAAACTTGCTTCCTAAACTCCTTTAGGATTCCAGTTTTTACTTCGGTAAGCATCTTGGTACAAGATGGTAAATTAGTAAAGTATTTGCAAGTAACAGTACTGCATTATTAAATTATAAGTAACTGTAAATTATAAGTAATTGTATACACTTTTGGGAAAATTGAGGTATTTATTTCATGTTTTTCGTTAGCCTAACAGTGCTTATTAGGTGATTAATGCTATAGAGATGAAATAATTCGTCAATATTTTCGTTAGAACTTTTAAAATTATTGCAAATCACTTGACTTGGAACTGTGTTGCTGATAAAATACTTGACTTATGTAAGTAAAAAAACTTGACTTGGGTAAGTAAAAAAACTTGGCTAAGGTAAGTAAAAAAACTTGACTTAGGTAAGTAAAAAAACTTGACTTAGGTAAGTAAAAAAACTTGACTTAGGTAAGTAAAAAACTTGACTAAGGTAAGTAAAAAAACTTGACTTAGGTAAGTAAAAATACTTGGCTAAGGTAAGTAAAAATTGGACTTGAGTTGTTAACCGTTGTGAATGACTAGGCTTGCGCTTTAGTCATTTAAAAAGACTTGATCTGTTCACATGGAACGTTGTGCATCCTAATTTTTTTTATTAAAAAACAAATGTTTGGGCTTCAGATATGCGAACACGATAAATTCGATGCTGAATTAATGTCCAAACAGGAGATATAAACAAAGCAAATTGATTCTCACCTAAAGATATTTTTGTATAAATTAGTTTTTCCTACAACGTGAATACAAGCGTGCGCTATTACTGTGGATTTCTTTAAAAATATAAAGTTCGGAAAAACCTATAGTCTGTAGAGTGTTTTTGAGCATATACTATTATGAGAAGCTGAACTATGTAGGATATAAAACGATTTAAATTACGTGTTGTATAAATTGGTAAAAAATTACAAAATTCGACTGCTATGCTTTATTTATCTGATTTGCTTCAATATTTACGAGTGCAGTTCTTCCCATTTCCTTTGAACCCTTCATTGCAAACGCAAAACTTATTGTATGCATAGCTGGCGCCTGGGTGGCATTTTTGTGAGCACTTAGGTTTCCAATCAGGACCTGTACAAAATAAGGTTATAATTAATATGTTAAAAATGAATAAAGACTATGTTGAAAATAAATAAAGATATTAAAATATTAAAATCGTTTTAAATTTTACATACTTCTGTATGGTCTTATCGTCTTCCCACAACTTCTAACCATTATGCTCCAAAGTTCATAATGGTATGGTAAGAAGAATCATGATGGATTTTTGTTATTTATGATATGTCTATAGATCAAATGCGCTGAATAATTTTGCGGAGTTCAGTGCATTTAGCATTACCTGTACAATATGTACCGTTGCAACGACACTCATGATGACTGATACAAGATGCATTTTGATGGCAGTCCGTACAAGAAGCACTTGTGTCTGCAATGATAAGTTCAAAAATGCAAAATTTACATAAGCCATTTCGAATTTGGCAATTGTTTAAACATTTATAACCGGTCACCAAGAGAAAGCGAACTTTTGCTAAGTTTAAGTAGAATATGTTTCAGGCTAAATAGCAATTCAACTTGACCTTTTGTTATTTTATTGATTTCAAAATGCATTACGCAGATGCCGCATCTGCAAGGAATAAAGTCGATTGTATAAAACAATTTGTCGGTTGATCTTTATAAATAAAATAAATGCTAAATCGTCTCGGCCGTTTTCGTGTCGACGTTTTTTAATGGTGCTATTAGGGCGCCGTTGTTTTGGCACAGGATTTTTGACCCTGTTTAGCGTTATTGGATGGTAATGATAGGGCCTAGAAAATGGGTCAGGATTATAATTATTAGAGAATTAGTGATGTACTTGGGGTGGGCTTTGGGGTTAAGCAAAGTGTTGTATAGATTTATGACTTATTCCGATTGAGACGGTATTACAACTATTAGGTACCGGTACCAGTCCTATTTTGGTCTTATTTGGAACTGTGTTTTATTCCGATGTTGCGATTGTTCTTATTTCGATCTTACATCTGAGTCCGTATATAAAGTAATGTGTTATTGACCTAAAAACATTTTTAAGATACATAACAATAAAACAAATGTTTACCAGTGTAGGTTGGGACGTTAAATGCATCTTTAAAAATGCAGGAAGTCGTCTGGTTGGTCAAGTTGTTTAAGCACAATAAATGGCATGTTGCATCAAAAGTTGAATTTACTGTGAACAAGAAAAAATATTTGAGTGATAATCGACTTTTAGCCAGTTACAACAAAAGTAATTTTATTTGCAATATTTGGTTTATAATTTAAACTAATTTTTGTGTGATTAATCACTGCTATGTCGCATTATCTATAACTACAACAACTACGTATTACTAGATTTTTGTTGGAATGTTTGATTTGTTACTTTTATCGTGACAATTTGTTTTACTTGCAAATATTCTATTAACGTTCACCTGTAGTGTTTGGGTGCATGTTGGGAGATCCAGATGTACAGTTGCACGTATTTCTCACACAGGTCTCGTTTTGCTGACAAGCTGTGCAATTAACCGGCTCCACTGCGTGAAAAGTCAAAAAAATTATACAATCACCGAGTTTTTGCAGAATTTCTTGTGTCAAACGAAAACATACTGAAATACGGATAAAATAGTCCATGGCCATCAAGTTCGAGTAAAATAAAGTTTAAGTTAAGTTTTACAAAATTACATTTTAAACCACTTAAGTCTTATGTGTTTGACGCAGGGTCGAACGTTTTATGAGGTTTTTAAGGCTCAATGTCCCTGGTACGAATTATGTTAAATAGTATTGAACTAATACAGCGTGGTTCAACCACAGACCCGCGGGCCAAATGAGGCCCGCAGACTCTTTTTATTGGCTCGCAATCAAATGCTGTAAGTAGGCCTATCTAGCAAACTTTATGTGTCAAATTTGAGCATGAAAGGTCGTGCGCCGTGTGAAACCAAACTGATATTAACGCCTGAAGATTCTCATTTTCTCCAAAAGTGTCTTGTGTTAAATAAAAGGCTTTCCAGAAAAACATAATTTTGAATGCCATGTTATTAATTTTCCTTAAATGGTCTGTGCAAACTACATAGAACTAGGTCTGTGTTCTCTACAACACATATTTGATCCTTAAGAAACTTTACAACGACCTAAAGACAAATTTGTACAATACATTAAACTCGGTTGACCAGGGTGTAAAAAAATAGACCTCCGAAACACTTTTTTATTTAACTACCACATTAAATCTCTGACTTAATATAAATAAACTTAAATTGTAAAATTAATTTCTTGTTGAATTACCTGCAGTTAAATTCGTTAATGAGCACTTATTGCTTTTGATAATTCCGGTCCTTGGATTTTTACCAGTCGTTGGCCAATACTTAATACAAGGTGCACCTTCACATTGATTTTGAAGACCTGTTAATTCTAAGAAATTGGCAATGAGTTAGGTGTTGAATGTTCGAAACAATAGATTGAGTATTGGGTTCACTGTAACTCATTACAAAGTTCATGGTAAAACGCCTGCGCAAGTTATAATTAGCAAAATTTGTCAATTTTTTTTAAT
Source organism: Ascidiella aspersa (assembly GCF_963924565.1). Lineage (NCBI taxonomy): Eukaryota > Metazoa > Chordata > Ascidiacea > Phlebobranchia > Ascidiidae > Ascidiella > Ascidiella aspersa. The sequence continues at coordinate 35,432,572 of NC_139447.1, read as the reverse complement.
TAAATATACTGCTTTTGCAAAAAATATGTTGGTAAAAAGTGTCGGTTTAATACCATTTAATTACATAACACCTATGATTCCAGCAATAAGAAATTAGAACAACATCGTCGGAATTAAACACAGTTCGAAATAAAGCAACATATAAGTCAAATAGCACCTAAACGGTCAGAATAAAATCTGAACAAGATTCTATCTAGCCCCAAACTTCATCCATAGCTCCCCTAATAAACCCAACTATTACCCCGAATGTTAACCATCAATGACCACCTTTCAACCCAAAAGAATCCATCCCTAACCCTAAACAAGGACAAACAGACGGCGCAGTTTAAACTACGACGCCAAAACGTCGATGCATAACGGCCTAGGGCAGAATGGCGGCGCCTAATTGTCCCATACCCTGCACAGCTGTGGCAAAATCAAAGTAAAGGAGCGAGTCAAGCGCTAGTGACTGGCAACAGGATTTTTTATGTGTTATTAAGGATTTAGGTTATTCAGTTATTTTCCATTGGGTTTAGGACTTTTTTCGACAGGTTTAGCTATTATTACTTAGAAGTTATTGCTGGATTTTTGCTTTATTATGTCGTCGATCTTCATATAACGCTTTAGATATTATTGTTTGACGGATCTTACTGTGTGCTTTCTAGTTTACTGTTACCATCAAAACAAAACAGAAACTTTAAACTTTTGTCCCATTTTACCCCAGTTAGTTATTCCTTGCACATGACTCTGTCAAATAATGTTTATTTTGAGATTATACTGTTAACATAGAAACAACTGGTTGCTTTTGGCTTACATCGGGGCTGTATAATGTTACCCCAACTGTCTAAAAAACTTTGATCAATACTCGTAGAACCTGTTCTGGCGCAAATGAATCGTCTTTCTGATCGTTGTTTTACCCCGTTCCAACTTGTTCCGTTCCATTCAACCCTAATAGTTGTGTTATACAGACCTGTCAAAACACATTTTAGGCTGCAGCATATTTTGGTAACCGGGCCCAGCTTTGCATGCCTACCCTTTTCTGCTAAATTAAACCCTATTTGGAATGTCAAGTTATATTAATCAATAAGAGATATTAAATCAATAAGAGATAAGAGTTACAATAAAAGTGTATTATGCAAAAAAACAGGTCGGCGAGCCGCAGTTTGCTTAGTCCTGTTATGTTTTCACTAAATGACAAGCATTGTCATAATTTTGCTAGCTATCCCAATCCTGATATGGCCAAAAGTCGTGAGTTCGAACCTCACTACATGCTATTGTTCATTTCCTAGCCTTCCTTGCTTGCATTCTTGATCAATAGCTTCAGTTATTCTGCGATAGCTTTTGGTGTTTTATGATATGTAAGCCATACAATCGTGGTCAAAAGGTAGCCAAGGGCGAGATCACAGTTGTTGAACACATATGTATAATGTATATGTGTCTTTCATGCTAAAATTAAGTTGCATAAACTAATAAAAAATAGGTTCGACACAAGCGCAAGTTCAAGGAATTTAGCAATACATTCTACGTGCATCAAACACTTCATGCTTAAACTTACACGGAAAATTGTTGACTTTGTATGGTTGATTCCTCGTTACGTATTTAGTTAAAATTGTGAGATCTTCGTAGTTAAGTAAAGTACCTTGTTGATGGCAGTAGGCAATGCAAGTATAATCACTGTGCTTTTCGCCGACAACAATAACTGAAAAAAAAATGCACTTAAGTAACCAAACCACTGTTTTAAACGGTTTAAACGTAAAATAATTTCACTTCATAAACCTATTAAACTTTTTCAATTTATGATGATAGTATAAATCAAAAACAGCGCTTCTCACCTTGTGAAGGACTAGAGGCAATCGCTAATTATTTTCTTATCGTTTCGTTGCTCGCGTTTATTTCTGCTTTTTTTCTTTTGTGCTTTCCATTTATTGTACGAGCGTTCAGTGTCATTCACCCTGACGAAGGCTGCTTGCGTCGGTCGCCGAAACGTTGGTATATAATTACAATTACCAGAGGAGCTGTTTTTGATTTATATTACAATGCCTGGTAGCAACAGTTTATATATTATAATGATAGTGGTTGAAATACTGTATTGTAGATGCCATGTTTACCAATGTCCTAAACTATAGCAACGGCGGCCAACTGGCCGTACTTTCGCCCCCAAACAACCCTTTAATCAAACAGAACGTATTTTCAACACTCTTATTTGATGTCTTTCCTATGTAACAGTTGAATAAAAGCGCTTTTGGTGCCAACAGTTATACTTTATTTATAGTATACCTATTAATAACGTGTTGATTGTTATAAAATTCTGTAAAATGAGGATTAGCGGCATAATGTTATGAAAACTGAAAACTGGGGCGCGACGATAAAATACTGACGACCGCTTGACGTTTTTCGTTATTATAGTCGCATTGTGAGTACGAATCCTTAGATTAGCGTTTTATTTTTCAAGAATAGTTGTTTTATGACGTAACGTAATCCCTAAAATTTTCTTGGCCCAAAAACAAAAATCCTGGATCTGCCCATGATAGCGATTGTGATAATTCATAGTCGCAACAGAATGACATTTGCGACCTTTGGTAAAAAACACGCCAGCCAGGGCAGCCTCCAGGCCTTAAAAATGATCAAGTTGTTTTGCATTAGGTCTGGATCGATCCTTAAATGTAAATCCAGTTAGCCATCTTTTTGATGTCAATGATTTTGTTTACAGTTTACAATCAATCGATGTCTGCGTGTGCCTTACGATTCAACAAGGTAATAATATCAAAAGTTAAATATACTCTTACCTCTTGAACCATCGTTTGAAAATATTCCACCAGGCAGAATGGCAACAACTATCAAAACGATTAAAATGGCATGAAGTCTCATCTCAAATACTTTGACTTGTTAACCTAGGAAATTTATCTTTGCGTTATATCATGTCTGGAACGAATAAACTGCTGAGATAAATTGTTTTATCTAAAATAATGTGTGCTACGGTGAGGTTAATCAACACTACACCTATACCTGGGTGTACTAAAGTATATTATTTACCACTCTACGTCATTCAGCGCGGAGGTAGCTAAACGTGGGTGCAATTTTTTCAGTCGTAATAGATTTTTTTTCTGTAGGAGGCCCCATATATGGACCTTACGTTTTGACCTGGACTAATATGTTTGGCAAACGGCCTAACTGGGACCCAAATTCATTTCAAAGCGACTTGCACACAACACTGGTTGCTCGCATGTAATAAAATCTATAGCAAATGTATAAGTATCAGGTTAGCAAAATTTACAAAGCACTAACTCTTAAACCTTTATCCCCATAGACCAGCAAAAAGCCTGACATTCACTCAATAGCCTTGTAGCTTATACCCGTAGATTGCAGGCTAACGCTATGGTGGCTTAACAAACTTCCGCATCTGCACAACAGCAACATACTGCATAAACAATAAACAATGACAGTTGATTTTCTGGTTTATATAAGGCAGTTGAAAGGCCTCCTCTTAGGTTGTGGGGTTTCTGCTTGGGAAACGTGTGGTGGAGAGTACTGACTGGCGAAATACTCCACCTCTTCATAACCATCGATAAACAAGAATACATATGCGTCAGTCCGACAAGCGCAATTAATATATAAAAAGAAAAACACGTTAACTGTACTCAGTTCATGCACTGACTGAATCATTTCTAGAACTGATATTTTACTTTCCTAACCACGCAGCCTAACCTCAAATAGTTGTATTTAACCATTCCTTCAGCCAACTGTTTTTGCTACTGCTGTAATTATTACGTCACTCTTGATAATCATGCCATTATTCAATAGGCGCTGATTTTTCCATATTTTTAGGTTTATTTTATTAAGTTCTGTGTGCGTTGCGTTAAGTGTAGAAGCATTATTAAAAAATAACGCATTCGTCCTACAAATTCCCGTTGAAATTGTTTGCAAAGCAAAGTAGAGAAGTATCATTCCTTTGTCCATTTATTTAGTTTTTATAAAACCACGACTCATGATAAATAATATACCTATAAGGGTGCATGGCATGTTCACATGATACAGACAAGGAATTGTAGAATGATTTTTTATTTTTTTCCAACGTTAATAAACTAGACACTGCTCTACAGCAAGCGCTTACTATAGAAATATGATGACGTCAATTTCCTGTAAGACCTAAGGCGAATCATTGTTGCGAACATAACACAGTGTTGTGCTTCCCAGCAGTAACAAAAGGGTAACGAGTTAAGCATAATTAGAAAAGGAACACGTATACGTTGACAAGAGCAAGAAGAAAACACAACAAAACAAACGTTATCATCTGAACTTTCAAGCTCAGTTTTACTTCGACTTGTGGTAACTTGAAAATTAAAATCTTTTATCAGTTTTTAAAAGTTTTGCTCAGCCGAGAGCGTTCACAATTAACTATAGCTTAAATTGATTGACAGTCTTAATGAAACTTTAACGCTGTGGATTATGCAATCAAGTAGACAATAAACTATCTACCAACAGTATACCAAATCATCCAAAAACATTAACTTTGGCGTCTCCTAGCGGTAATGCAATCAATAAGTTGTTAAGCGATATATGGCGAATGCATTTAAAGTTGAACCAAACATACTTTTATTTAATATTAACTTTAGATACATTGCTATGTCACGACGTTATATTGCAGTTATAATTACGAACAAAATTCGTGTGATTTTGTTTTAAGATATAATTGTAAAAAGAAAAACTGTATATTTGTATTTTTAAGTGAGAAAAACAAATCATTCTGGATCTTTATAATATACATATTTAATGTTATCTTCTGCATTTTTCGTTCGAAGAACAAGTTTGGGATTAGCAATGATTTAGCATTATTGCAAAGTAAAATTTTAAATCTCTTTACATTGTTTTCAAGACGTATTCATTCAAACAAAATTTTCAAACTAAAACCACATAAAACAAAATTCTTCGTTCACTACTCAAACGTCGAAATGTGTGCAGTGTATAAAAGGTTGATTCATAATAGTTATACCGTAAAAAAATAAAAAAATGCACAGAAACAGTTCAAACAGTGGTAGAGCATAAGACATGATAAACAGGAGTTCAAAACAGCTTTTTAAAACGATGAGAGTTCTTTTTTATCCTCAACAACCTGCAGACATCCACCATTTTGTTCAACCAGCTCCGTGTCCATCGTCACTTGGGAAACTTGCGACTTTTGCCTAGACAGATCGTCACTCAACGCCCTGACGTCATGGTCCTTTCTGCTGAATCGAACCAGCGACCTCGTCTTGGCGCTCAGTGGCTTCCACCAGATCTTGCGAAGGTCCTCGGAGCGCAGAGATGTAAGAAGGAAGATACCAAGACCCTGCGGTGGATAAAATTAGTCAAACAAGCATTCTTTAACCTAATGCTCTAATTGATTATGAACGCGGAATAATAAGAATTGCGTTTCACCGTTTATAAGTGAGTTTTGTATATATTTTAGTCATATTAACAGATGATGATACAAGAACTATCGAAACGTCTTGGTCAAGATGATCTACTCGGCCTTTTTGGCTTTGAAATTTGTAATTAAACTGCATTACATATCCATCTGGGCTTGCATATCCATGTGTAGCTAAGCATGCTTTGTTTTGTTCAATAACTATGCTAGGAATAGGATGCTTAATCATCTAGAACGGTTTATTCTCACGTTTCAGTCTTCCTAAGAACACAATAAGCGTCGAATGTCCAGTCACTGAGGGCTGTTGTAAATATTGCTAAATAATCTTGGTTACTATTTTGTAACGCTGGGAAACTCTAGGCTAACTTAGTACATTATGTTTTATTTAGGGCCATTTTTTTAATTTTAAATTGTTTTAATATCGCTGAGACCAACGTCGTTTGATCAAGTTATATCAATATTTTAGTATTTTTATTTCTTTTTGCGTGACGTATTGTACAATTTTAGAAACAAGCTTTACACTTCTATTCCTCGCGTAAATAAGTGAGTGGGCCTATACATTTTATCCAAACCTGCAGAGTGTTGAAGAGAGCGAAGACCCAGCCCATGACGCGCAAATAGATGACGTCATCGGACAGAAGCATGAGATAGCCGAAGAGCCACGTGATTCCCATGAATGTCGTCATGGTAACGGCGACCATAAAAGTTTGCTTGTTGGTGCGTTTGGCCGCAGAAGAGTTCATCTGAACGTAAAAATAAATTATGACATATTGCAAAGCAATCAATTATAGGAACATACATATATCATTTGGACGTTATAATTGTGCAACATGGTTACAGGGTTAAAATGGCACATGATGATTTAAGTTAAAACATGACATGAACCAATACATAACATGGTAGTAGCATGATTCGAAATGGCGTGCTATCAACTTGTTGTCGTTAAAACGACATTAGGTTGCGGTTGAATCAGGCATAACTTTTCAACTTTTGCTGACTAAAAATATTTGTTTCCCATTCTCTGTTAAATCCGCTTTGAAGCATACAATTAAATGTTGGTAATGTATTCTTATTGTATACTCAGTTGTTTTGATCACACAAATTTAAAGACTATTGGGCGATTTGGGACATTCATTGGAAAGTTTATGACTCCAAGATTTCTGGAACTTATCCCGCAGCATAAATGGGGTTTGCATATCAGCTTTGAAAGTTCAAACCATACATATTTTCTGCTATTTGCAACAAAAATGTTTTCTTTGCAAAACGACCACACCTCGACATTTTTGCACGAAATCTCCCGAAAGACTGATGAGAAAACGATGCAGTTGAAGAGAAGAAGAACTCCAACAGGAAGAAGGAAGCCAAAGTAGAGAGAATATTCAGTCAACCAGCACATGTTGGCAGCTCGGTAGTGGGACTTGGCAAGTGGGTCGGCAACTGAAAGTTAATATTAAACACGGCATTCATATCAGCGTAACGGTCATCACATCATATATTAAACAGCGATAAAAAGTAAAAGTGTCGGCCAACCTTGAATAGAACATTAAAACTAAATATTCTAAGTCACAACTTAATTATTTACGTTCTAACACTAATAAAATGTATCAAATTTTACAGAGAGCAACCTTTAAAATGTAAACATAGCACACATACTGTTTTTGTGCGCTCTAAACCAGTGTTTCTTAAACTGGTGAATGGTTCACCCCAGGGTGAACAAAATTGTTGCAGGGGTGAATCAGGTGTAAAATAGGGTGAACCGTCACAAATCTATGATATCTTTTCTTGGTGTATTTTTTTTTGCTTATTGTAATAGTGAAGTTGGTTTGCACAGTGTTTAAGCACAAAGAAATGGTGACTGTGTTTTGTGCTTTTGTAGCTTTATATTTTTTTACTCGAGAAGTTGTAGATTTTCAATGGTAAAACTTAGTTTGAGTTGATCTTAACAAAAATCGAAACAACCTAAATCTTTTGTGCTGTTATATATAGAAGCGATAGTTTTATCGTATCATTAGACAAGGGTGAATGAAATCTGGAGATCAATGCTAGGGGTGAACAAAATAAAATCGTTTAAAAGGCACTGCTCTAAATTACAAAAAAGGATTTAAAAATTGTTTTGGCTGTATTGGGAAATTTTATGCGGTGCTTTGTCAATATAAGTGTTGGACCAGGCCAATGCTGGGATAAATTTACAACCAACAAACTCACCTCCTGTGCAGAAATTATTGTTCGGCGTGGGTTGTTGATCAAAATACCCGACAGCCACGCCCAACGTAAGGCCAACAATTACCAGAGGGGTAAGATAAGCAAAAGCCGCAACTCGTTGTAGAAAGCCTTGCTTGCTGCTTCTAAATACCTGCGTGGTATCAAACATTTCTTTTTAAATACAAATTAAGGCTTACTCCTTTGTATGTTCAGTTATTTCGCATCAGAGTAGTACCACATCACTGGTTATCAACTATAAGGTACAGTTTCCATTGCTTAAACTTAACGAGAAAAATCAAAAAGATACCTGACAGCATGGGTATCCATTTTATTTTTATAGTATCGAAGAGCAACGATTTTCCCTCATTGCAAGCTACGCAATATACGCCTTACGGTTGTTACCGTGAGTATATATTTAATACCTGTTTCATTTACAGTACTACACTGGTAGGCTCAACAATGGGACAATCCATAGAAATTGGTATGTCATTAAATAGCCCCTTCGAAATAAAATGGGCACAAATATACGGATCAAGCCTTCCTTTTTTCCTATACCTTCCCGATAAGTCATTTTGACAGAGGTCTTACTATAAACAACTCTCAATTAATGTTATGTGTCCTTACAAAACAACCTGATATTTATGAGTTGAAGTAATTTTAGAGTTAATTTTAACCCTGAGTTACCTTCACGACCGACATGTACAAGTCGTAGCTGTAGACTGTCATCCAGCACCACGTTACAAGCATGAAGTAATGCAGAAGTGCGGCGACGAATGTACACGCTCCCTGGTTGTTCTGTGCGCGACTAACTCCAGCCACGAAGATGAGGTAACTTGCCATAAGGTTGGCGCAGATGTGCATAAGGATTTTGGCCGGTCGACGCTTGCGAACATCGCTAAATGTTCAAGAGCAGTGATATAAATGACCGATATTATCGGATCGGAGCCGATTATTGATTGCAAGTGATATTGAGTTCCAAGTGAACTCGTCCGATACATGGTATCGCTGCTGATCCGATACCTAATACTGGAATTTTAGCCATGATATACGACCCATGCAGTGATTCCTACTTTAAAAGATTAATTTATCAAGGGCAACAAAATTCCTAACACCAAAGCAACGATTTAGGGCCAATATATTTTATTTTTTATTCAAAATACAGTAATTTATGCCTTACTTTAAACCAGGGGTTCTTAAACTTATTTTAGCGCAAACCCCTAAATTTTTTTTTACGTCGCGTAGATAGGCAAATTTTTTTTAAAGATGACGTCATGAATTGACGTCACAATACAAATAGACTTCATAAATATGTTGATTACGGTCTAAACAATGTGAAAATGAAATGGAATCTAAATACAGTCAGTGCAAAACCGTTTTGTTTTTAATTAAAGTGCTTTCTTTCAAAATTTAAACACTTTTCAAATGTACACTACTGTTTTTAGGCCTTTCATGGATCCCCTAAAACTATTTTACGGACCCTCAAGTGGTCCATAGACCCCAGTTTAAGAACCCCTGCTTTAAAATACCTCATCAAAATTTTCGTGAAATTTGTGAAATAAAGGTATGAACGTGTGAAACAACTCACCGACTCATGACGTGGATTATGATGGTGGCCAGGAGGCCGAGAATAGAAATGACGCAACCGACATCGCTGACGACCGACAGAACCACGTCTGCTGGCACCTTGTTTGATACCTATGCATAATGAGACATACAGCAGCTCATTTTTTAAATAATTCTATAGAATAAAATGCAAAAAATAATTTAAGGTTCACTTGATTACAGGCACAAAAAAATATTTTTTTGTTTATATGCGTGCAACATATAGTTAAACAGTCATCTGTGTTCGATGAAATAGCTCTATTACTAGTTAACTTAAACTCTTAATTACAGTTAAAAAGGAAGCAAAAAGGAAAATGTATTATTTGGAAGGAAATGTAATAAGTGGATCCCATGGCTTTGTAAGGGTGATAACTTACCACCAAGAGCGCGAAGTTTGTGAGATGGTTGCAGTGGCATTCAGGTGGATCGGCCGAGTTGAGGCAGCAACCGTCGCTCGCCCAATCGTCCGTGTCAAAGTTCCAGTAAGCACACTTCAGCGATGTTTGCAGCGCCTGTGAAAAAAACAACCTCTTATAAACAGGCAATTGATATGACTGCGTCGAAAAAGTTGCTTTCAAGCCTTAACAAAACAAATTTATTTCAATGATGTGCTTGATAAACTATTTAAATTAAGCTTACGGTGTAGAACCAGAAAATTCGTTTCGTAAAAAAGAAATGGAGTTCTAGTAAAGAAGCTATTTTCGTGCCTGAATTGTTTAACGTGATCTGAGATATTTAACTAAACAAGTCCTTAAAATATCTGAAAAATGTAAAAAAATGTTCTGTTTTCACCAGACCATACTGTTGCTGTCCTTCAATGTATTAAGATATAGATTTCAGTGCACGACATCGATCAATAACCTCAACTTTCCTATATTGTTTTAAACATCCCGTTATGGCGTAACTTGGTAACGTCATATCCGAAAATTGTCATGCGTTTGGGTAAGAAAATGTTATATCGTTCCGCTAGGAAAACTATTTTAATTTCACCTCTGTTTTAAGGGGCAACTTTCCACCTGTAACGTCTACTTACCTGGAGGGTGTTATTTGACAAAGGTTTTTTCCCATATTCGGCAACTTCACCGCTGTGTGTGATCTTTACGAGCTCCGTGAGATTGTAGACGGGTGCGCCCAGGTCTGCGGCTATCACCTGTGCAACAAAACTCACCAAGTTACTTACCACGCAGAAGTAAAGCGCCTTTAATCGTTAAGGAAACAATATACCGTTTACAGTGCATATATATAGAATAACTATATGATACGAATGCCATATTGTTCTTCTCATATATTTCTTAAACCTCTGTTTGGGTAAATCTGGTTGCGTTTTGTAAATGTGGAAGGTGTCTATGGTGCGGCTCTTTGGGCTTTACACGATAGTTTACACAAAATGAACATATGAGCGCTGTCTGGTGGCCACCGTTGCAATAGAGAAAGGCATCATCATACACGTACCGAAGTGACATTTTGCTCCGAGTAAAACAAGGTGCTGTCGCTGTGGTAGATAAAAGCTGATCTCCTTCCTCCGTCCGATGTGTTGGTGGCCTGTCTCTTGGCCCTGGTGATGTTCCCAGCGTTTCTTCCCCAGGCTCTTTTGGTGGCCTCCCCCGGAACAAAAATGCTAATTCCCCCTTCGCCAACGCCACTGGGGGTGTACGTGAGGCTTGGGTAACCAGCCTCCGTGTTCTCTGATATCTGTGGTGCGGTAAAGAAGTCGTTTTAAAACCACTGAAGTTAATTTGATTGGTAGATTAATAGAGTTTTAAACAACTTGTTCTTTCCTGCAAATAATGAAAGGCACACACACATATGTGTTTTAATAACAACTGTGATCTAGCCCCTCGAAGGCTGCTTTATGACCAACAATTACGGCTTCCGTATCGATAGTATAACGAAAGCCATTGCAGACTTCACCGAATCTGTCCATCAATAATGCAAACAGGACAGACTAGAAAAACAACTAGTCTGCAGTGAGGTTCGAACTCACGACCTCCGGTCAAGCCTGCAAAGGTTGTTGAAACGTCGGTACATTTATTAATAACAACGATTTGCCGGAAGTAGAATTTTATAATTGATACAATGCCTGGTGGCAACAGTATATTCGTTAACAAAGTCGTTAACTCATTTCATACAGATTAATATTTCAAATGGCAAATAATTTAAAAACAGTCAGTTTATAGCACTTAAATGAGGTGATGGATTTAAGCCATTACCACACTGTATTTTAACCTATTAGGCTCTGCTGTTTTGTGTCTTGGTGTGTTCCAATAGTTACCACAATCCAATGTTTTTTTTAAAGTTAATATTGCATTATCGATTTTTCTGTATAGCGCCAGAATTTATGCAAAATTTGTAAATATAACCGATGAGTGGCAAATCGATAATTAACCTTTCTAGTTTAAATAACTTTTGTTTTTGTGTCTGTAGCTTGAGATGGAACGATCATTGCCTAAATTATTTCCCAATTATTTCTCCCGCTCTCAAATTATGTAAATAGACTTACAATTTATACTTATATATTATTACGCCTTGCGAGCAAGCATACTGTTCAATAAATGTGGCAAACGTATTTATTGCTTCCTGACCGCTGGTATTACCACTTCCCCTATATGCTATTTGCATTCCCAGAGTTATAGTCTACTTTACATAATTGAAATCGCTATAGGTTGTTTGATAGTCGCACATTTTTTAACAAAGTGGCTTAGCTAAATATTTACTTTAGTACTGGAACTGGTACCGTAAGCATTTTGTATATTTGGCTAAACTGTTACAATCCATTGCTATAGGTTAAACGAAATTTTCGACAAAGCTTTAGATATATGCTTTTACATTTCACTACAACCTTGGTATGAAATCACTGATGTAAAGCTCATTTAGCATTTGAGCTTACCGTCATTTGCATTGAGTCGGTTGTAAGGTTGAGTGAACTTTGACTTGAGTTAAAGACTACTTTAAGAGCCAGAGCAGTGATCGACTTAACCAGGTCGGAGCCCATCTTTTTGTTTTGTTGATGGCTTGTTGAGTTGAATTCCGATTCGTTGTTAGCCTTGAAGAAATCTTTTGCCAGGGACGAAGCCGTGAAGGCCATTGAAGAGAAGGCGCCCGCCGTAATCTAATTACAGTACAAGTTTCTGTTGTTTGCTGGCTTACGAAGATGCACGAAACAATATTGTAAGATACCAAAAGGCGCCGTTTTGACCGTATTTACCAGTTTTTATTAGTGGTGGAAAAACGATGTATTTTTCCAAGTGGTTTATCGAGATACCATGCTTTTACTAAATGCTCAAGAAAGAACACAATTATGTTTTTTCATAAAATGCAGCCGTTTGGAAATCCTGTAAGAAATTGAATACTCAACATACGTATAAAATGCATTTTGCTTTGTTTTTTTATTTTGGATTTTTAAAGATATTCTTGAAGATCAATAGTTCAACAAGACCACGTTTTAAACTTTGTAAATCCGCCAAATAGTCACACAAAATGCCTACTTCTGTTCAAAACTGAAAAAGGACTAAATTTTACATTGATTTGAACATACCTTGACTTTACCACTTAGCGCGTTTTTCTTTGCTTGAACGAAAAAGTCGACCGCCTTTTCTGCGACGGCTTTGGTCGGTTTCTGGTTGAAAGTTATTTCCCGTAGACGAGCTGAAGCGGTTTCAACACCAGATGTGGTGTTGGCCAGTTGAGCGATCTTTGCATAAGGTATAGGGTATTTAGCTTTTCTTTTTAAGGCAGATTACAAAACGTATGTAGGTTGCGAATTAAAATTGGGTCGCAGTTTAAGTTAGTTCGTTCATCGACTGCAGTACTTCTCACGGTTAGATTAATGAAAATTTGTTCCCTTCTTTTTAAATTGAAAAAATTCAAAACAATACCAATATTTGAATCCAAAAGTTATAGAGTTTTGCCTTTTGAGGCGGCGTACAAAAATATGGGGCTATTCAAATCATGATTGAATTTACTTCGACTAACGTTGAGCAGACAAATATATCTGCTTAGAAATCGCTTGTACTCGTCTTTTTCAGCGCAAATACATGTTGCTAAATCAGTGTTAAATTGTGTTGGTGATTTTAACTCAAAGGTCGGGAATTAAAATTGGGTCGCAGTTTAATTTGCTTGGTTCACCGACTGCAGTACTTCTTACGGTTAGATTAATGAAAATTTGTTTCCCTTTATTTAAAATTGAAAAAAATCAAAACAATACCAATATTTGAATCCTATCAGAAAACTTTGAACTTTTAATGCTAATGTATGTTTTGCTTGCTTACAAAAAGTTCAGTGGACAGAATTGGGTCGCTAAAGCTTTATTGTTATACTTACACTTACTATTAGAGTAGCCACGAAATCACATGGTAAGAATAATTGAAATTTGTTCCCAGCAAGATTTGTTTTAAAATAAAGAAAATTTCAAAAGCAATAAAAATACTTGGATTGTAACAGTTAAATTCGATTCCCTAATGTTAATATATTATGTTTTGCTTGCTTGCAAAAAGTTCACTGAGGAGAATTTGGATGCCAAAGCTTTACTGTTATAATTACGCCTAAAATTAGGAGCGCAACGAAAAAAGGTTAAAAAAAAATTGTGTTAGCTAATGAAAGCGGGTCACACGATAAGCGAAAATTCTTGGCACTGCGCGGCTTACCTGTTCGAACACCCGGGTTGTGTTTTCGCAGCTCAGTCCGTTCCCGACAAATCCGGGGTCGCATTTGCATTTTTTCCCGCTTTGTTCGTCGCAGCTGGCGTGTTCGCCGCAAAACTCATCAGCGCAGCTCTTCTTACCTTTAGCAAAAAAACAACATTTTAAAACGACAAACATTTGCACCGTTTTGTACGCGCACATGCAGCTTATGTGTCCTCGTAGCCAACCAATGAACTAACAGTTGCGCTGTTAGAACTTAACCTGTGAAGTGAATACTTTTTTTATTAATCCGTAACTGTTTATTAGTTCGGAACAGTTGGACTTTTTAAGTTCCGAGTTTTTTAAAGAAATTAGCTTTTGTATGCGATGCATAGTGTGGGGGCAAACCCTCGCAAGGTAGTCCGTTATTACTTGTGTAACTCAACTTAAAACTTTACTGTTTGTTTTTTTAATAGATTTTCAGTAAGACATTTTGGAACGGAAATAAAATAACTAAATATATTATTATTTTTTGTTGTGATTAGTTTTACAGGAAGGCCTAACGATGATAATTTTTAACAAGATCTGTTGTAAAAAAGGATCAATTGATAGTTGTTTAAATAGGCCTACTTATAAGTTGATATAGCATAGGGGGATTAAAGGTTGTTTATGTACGGCCTATTTATAACCATGTAACTTATATATTGATACAAGGCTGCTTAAGCATTATTTCCTTTATGGTTTTCTTGTGTGTTTTGATCTTTTTTGAAAAATATTTATAACCTACAGAAGGCACCATGTACATCATTTAAATTTTTATGCGCCCCTTAAACAAAAATCCGCCATCCTGCATTTCCACACAATAAGGAAATTAAATTATATTTTATTCGTGGGGTACGTTTTGCCCCGCGCAAAAATCGTCTAAAAATGTTACTTTATTTAGAAGGTATGCTTCTCTCAGTTCCTTTATTTAAGCATAGAAGTAACTTTCAGTGAGACCTTTCGGTTGCTACCCTACTTAAACCTCAAAAAATAGCATTTATCCCGTTTTGCCCGCCTTTCCCTAAGTATCATAGACTAACAGTCAGTGCTCCCTTAAGGGAAATTTTCTACTGCGAAAATATGATTTGTAGTGTACCGGTACAAAAATATTTGAAGCCTGAGTTGACAGGGGCCCGCGGCAGATTAATGTTTTTTGTATGGGGGCGAGTCGTAAAAGTTTTAAAGATGGCGTAACAAAGCGTGAAACCATGAAACTAATATTTTCGAGAAACTTGTATGCGCAACTTCAATCGAGTTTAAATACGTTTAAGGATATGGCAACAAAGCGGTCGCGCGAAAAAAATATCCGACTCTTTGGGTTAAATCAGGGGCGGGCAACTTGCGGCCCGCGGGCCACATGCGGCCCTTTGCCATTTTTTGTGCGGCCCTTCGCCGTCTTCCGGATATTTTTCCCTAAATAAGGGTATTTTGTGTGCACCAATGATGGAACTTTTGCTCTTTCGTGCAATATAACCCATAGCCTACACCGCTACACTAATGCAGTTGTTGAACTCTAATGGGAAGCATCTATTACAAAACAATCTTTATTCATAAAGTTTTACTTGTGTCACGTGGGTATGATAAATAATTGTTTTGCAACAATTACACTTGTCTGCTACGACTTTAGTCGCGCATATTGATTGAGATGTTATGTTTAACAGCTGGTTTTGATTTATTGCTGTTAAATAGTTTGCGTCTATGCACATCTGGCCTGGAACCAAACATTGCCAAGTTGGTTTAATTAAACTATCCAACATCAGCCTTCTCACTAACTTCTATTTTAACATCCACATGAGTGTCTGCTATGATATTTCATATTCGCTTGTACTTGTGTTTTTCTAGTAAAAGCTGAAAATATCAATTGGTGTTTATTTGATGTGCGGCCCTTCTGTAAGCATTAAATTTCCTAACTGGCCCTTGTGTTAAAATGGTTGCCCGCCCCTGGGTTAAATTGACAAAACGTCAAATTTAGCAAGGTGGGATATAAGATGCCTTTAGCACACAATTAGGAATCGCGAACTATTATCTCATTTGCATTTATCAAGATGACTTTGTCAATTAGCAAGGGCCATCGACCCCCACAGTATCTGTATAGAAATCACGTAAAAAGTGTGACTGTGTTAAAAAAAGCCCCCAAAATGCTTTTCGGTTTCATGATCCCGGATTATTGCCAAACACTTAACAGCTGTGTTTAGCACTCTTCTCAAGTCATATTTTTCCTTGGTTTTTCTACTTATAAACAAAACATACACCGCATGGGTGATGAAAACCGGTTAGACAAAGTAATTTACAGTAAAACATGTATTACTTTACAATCGTTAGTGCGGATTTGATTTGTTTATGTCCTTTTAACTGCAAACATCAACTTAAAAATGGTCAATGCGAAATGCTCAAATTGTTGCGGCAAAAAAAGGGAAGTTATTTCGTTTTAAATTGAGAATGATGTAAGGTGCGTATAAGGCAAGGTTTACAGCGTGACAGCTAGCAAAATGCCTACAAAAATTGAACCTTAAAAAAATTTAAGGCCGAATTTTTCCAGGGCCTAGGGCTATAGCCTTATTAGCCTATTGGTTAATCTGGCCCTGGTCGCAACTAGCGTTGGCTAAGCAAGACACGTTTCTGCATTTCTCTTTAGTGAATGCAAATCAACAGGTTAATTAAATACAGAGTAGCGCTTTCTCCGTATTTTTAGACTGTGTGCTTTGCTGTTATAGAATCGTTTACGTTTAAGAGTATTACGTTGTGAAGTGTCTTTATTCTATAATTTTACATAGGTATTCTATGTCGTATATAAAAAATAAAAGTAGGCTAATGAGTTAAAAAGGTGTGTATAAATTAATCTTTACAATACGACTTTAAAGAAACTCAAAATTGTCTTTTTTTAATATGAAACTTACGTTTGCAAAGTTTTTCAGATTTCACATAACCTTTCAGGCATTCACATGTTCCGCTGTTCTCAATACAAGTGGCGTTGTCAGAGCAAGTTACGTTGGTGCACTTGTTTTTAACTGATGTAAAAATGGTTATCAACACAATGTATAGTGGCCTTATTTAAACAGCATGTAAAAATTAAAAAAAAAATGCTTTAAATGCAAACAACAGTAGCCTACATGAGCTTTGGAACATCCTATTTTTTGTAGGGCAGCTCTTTAGGAAACTTGGCGTACAAATTATCTACTCTGTCCTTACAGATGATATTATAAGAAATATCAAGAACGATGCATTTCACATTTCACAAATGACTTGACTGGGAATTATGTCATATACAAAATGACTTGTTTACAACACTGCCGCTTGGTACAGGAAACGTTTTTTTAACTGCTTTTATTAAACACTCACGTTTGCAATTATTTGCAAGCCCATTAAATCCATCCGCACACTTACAGTTCCCAGAGTTCTCGTCGCAAACAGCATTGGCTGAGCAATTCACTTTTGCGCACTTTTCATAAGTGGTTGAGTTATCACCTGCTGGAAAGCAACGATCAAAACTTAAGCTTGGGTCTTTTTAAACTTAATGCAATAATTTTTTATGTGTTCCACTTTAGAGGTACAGTACTTAAGCCCACAAAAAAAATTTCCGAAAATTTTAAGCTGCGCTGACAATTCAGGGCAGCGGAGTCGGTTAAAACAACTCGAATACAACTCCGGCGCCCTAATCGGCCAAATTTGCCGGTTTCTTTTGGTCCCGGCTCCGACTCTACAGCCTGTATTTCGGTCATTTAAGGAACCAAATAAAGTGGATATACAGCAACCATAGGGGAGTCCCGAGTCCAAAACCGCAGCCCTGGCTCACGGTATTACACTTTTATCAGAACCTTAATACCCGTTTACACTACAGCTATGCTGAGCTCAGCAAAGCGTAATTTGCATTTAAATTCTATTGTGGGGAGCGTTTCACGTTTTGCTAAACTCAAGCCCCGTGCAGCTAAAAAAAGGGCTCAGCGCAGCACAGCTCAGCTGTATTGTAAATACTTTTAAGCCAAGCTCAGCTCAGCACAACTGTAGTGTAAATAATTTTAAGCCAAGCTCAGCTCAGCGCAACTGTAGTGTAAACGGGCCTGAACTCTTACCGTAACACTTTCCCCGTCCATTGTAGCGGCCCTTACAATCCCATTGTTTTTGTTTGTTTGTTGTAGTAATCGTTATTACTGGTTTTTCGCCGTCGTAACGATCGTAAAACTCTGTTTAATAAAAGTAGGTTAACTTTTTTATTCTTTGTGTTTGCATTAAAGGCAAATCTACTTTATTTTTCGAACAAGATTTATTTTATCTAACATTATTAGAAATAAGCTCTTATTAAAAAAATAATATTTGTTTTTTTCAAATTAGAAGTTTTTGCATAGCCTATGCTTTTTAGATTGTAAAAATCACTTGCAAATCCTTCATACCAAAGAATTTAATTCGAACTATTTGTTTCGACTCAAAGAGTAAAAATGTCGTTGGACAAGTAGAATTTTTTGTAAAATCCGAATTAGATTTAAACTATTATTAGAGCAAATAAGCAATTCACAAACTAGATTATAGAATTAGAAGTAGCCAAATTTTGCTCTTTTCGTTGAATAAGAAAACTAGAATTTTCTAGTTGCCAAAGTTTGCTAACACGGGGCTAAGACTTTTTAAAAGCCTATTTGTGTTATGACATTATAACTGATTATAACAATACAGTCATTTTGTTAATTAACTTGCTTACACCTAAACGCTAAACCACGTTGCGTTTTGTTTGGGAATATTTTGGCGAATTCAGATTTTTTTATGAACACAATATTGAATCTGCAAAAGTTTCTTACCTGTGCATACATTTTGGTTTCCATGTACGTCACAAATACAACCGTTTCTAGTTTGTTGGTTGCAGTTCGAGGATTCATAGCATAAAATACAAACTAAAAAAAAAATTTAAATCTTACTACCTCACGTATAGGGTTATTTTTCTTTTATGTAGCAAGCAAATATTGTCCGTTAAAAACAAACAATTTTTGTGCAATTTTAAAATGTGCATTATAACATTCTTTTAAAAAATGATTTCGTAATGACGTAAATCGTACACCATTTTTGTTATTTTGTTATATTTATTTTTTGCTATTTTGGATTTGCTGGTCCGTTACAAAAAAAAAAAATATATATATATATACAGCTTACCCGTGTTGTTGCGATGTGAAGTCTGTGTTTCCTGACCGTGATGTTGAGAATTACCGACCTCTATCAGGGCACTGAAGTTTTGTATGTCAAAGCTGTTTAAATGTGACTCTTGGTACCCTGAAGAAAAACATAAGGTATAGTAGTGGGAAATACGGAGAATCACTACAGTAAAGTCGTTTGCACACATCAAAAGTGTGTGGCATAGAATGGTGTCCACATTAAAAAGGGACGAGGCCTATGGTTCCACAAACTGTATTGTTTTGCTGCTTTACTTTAAGCCTGTTTATGCAAACACAGTAGCGAAGGGTCAACGAAGAATCCCCCCAACCCCCCCCCCCCCCCTCCCCCCAAAAAAATGATTATCGAGTCATTTGGCCGTTAATGTAAGATTTTGGCTACCAATAGCAATTCAGAAAGTAAGGTCTCTGTCCAAGTCATTATTGCAGTCATCAAATGCCAGTCAAATAATCGACATAAAACAAACCGTTATACTATTTAATTTGTTAATATTTACAATTAATTATGAGCAATAAAGTACATTAAAGTCTAGTCATTAACTCACTGCAACACTTATCTTGGCATATTTGTTCAGTGGTTATAATAATAAAAGGTAATACGTCACTATGTAAGCATACTTAAAACCGTGCGAAATCTGTCTCATATTTTATGTATACAAAATCATTTTCACCGGAACTTCCATTGCCTCTAAGTTCCCGTGAGGAAAGCTTGTTATATACTGAAATATTGATTTGAAGGTTCTCGTCGAAAGCGTTGATAAACTCTGAAAGATTTCGTTTCACTTGTTGATTGATTTGTGCGCAGCAGTCCGCTTGGCTTACATCTGATGAACGGTACAACAGAATTTGGTGAGTTACGAGGTTAATACTATGTATCGGACACAGTCACGAGAGCCCAACAAAGCGATAGAAATTTTGTTTTTGTCTAATATAAATGCGATTTTTCGGTTCTTTTTAATGTTACTTTATTGTGTTTTCTCTAAAATTCCTAACCTTTTAAATAGGACGCTTTTTAATTGAGTAGTTTATATTTATCAAAATTACATTGCTACTTATAAGTGTTTAACTGTCATTTACAGTTTTACAATAAGTCAAATTTTAAGTTAACAAAATTGCTCGTACTCTTGATACTCACTTGTCGCTTGGCTTGAAAGAGCAAAGCATATGATTAGTGAAACGCAGATCAACATGTCGGAAAACTGTGATTTATCAGAGAAAATCACATACCCAAGGTTTGACGGCTGAAAGATATACAGAGCAGGTGTATAAACTAAGTTAAGTCCTAACCTAGGATTTAGTTGATCTTGTCTCCAACAAACTAAACATTTTTTCTTATACTATCATTAGCTTGTATACAGTGCTGTCAGTTCGGAAGTAAACGGACTCTTGCTAGTTGACTACAATTGAAAAATAAGCACGCCTCTCTTGCGTTTACTATGGACATCAAACACTGTTTATATACTGTTTCTTGTTTAGTGAGTTCTTCATGATCCGATTTGTTAGACAGTGATTATAAAAAATAGCCTCGCCTTCCCTAAGCAACATCGTATATGCGCCGATGATAATGGATTAAACTAAAGTGGCGTTAGTTCAGTGGGTTGAGTTTCGGTTAGGTAAATTTTGCTGATGTAAATTAGTTTTGCTGATGAGTATCGCTGTTAATTAGGAAACATAAATATTGGATCAAAGCTAGCCCAACTGGGGATTGGAAAGAGTTTAGTGTCGCAACGACGGATCCGGAAACGGTTTGAAACAACTCCAGTCGATTTTTCAAAGACTTCGATCTGATAAATAAAGTCCCGACTTATGCCAACTAAACCCTATTCCGACTCCTTAGCCCTTGGCGCATATAATACTTTCGCATACAACTGTGTAAAACTATTGAAAAACGCAATAGTCACACAACTTTCTTCAATAAATGCAAAAAAATAAAAATGTTCTATTGATTACTGCCAAACGGGGGCTGAAAAAGATGTTTCAAGCTAAGCTAAACGGTGAAAGAAGCTCATACCTAGATTACGGTGCTTATTGTAGTTATTAGGAGTAGTTTGTTATAAAGAAATATCCGGCAAAAATTTAATATTAATCAATGTCCAGTCGCAGCTAGCATATGCGGACATGTTGGAAGCAAAGAAACGAATGGATATTCTTTACTTTGGTTGGCCTTTTTTATGCGACAACAATATTTAGTCTAAATTAAATCTTCGAGAATTTCGCTATCTTAACCACTTGTTAAATAGCGTTATACTTTCAGTAAGCAATAAAAAAACGTTGGCCAACGGACATATCATACCAACTGTCAGCTATAACAAAATTAACTTCATCAAAAGATATTTTTCCTATTTTATACACTGTATAAAATGGAAGATGCCATTCTCGTAGTAAATTTTCCTTTCAAGTGTCTCAAACGACTGACTTAACTTTACTAACATATTGCCTTAAGTATAGCAGTCGGAATCTGAGTGAGTTTAAATCAACTTACACTGCATAGTCTACACCGTGCATTTCGGCTAGACTATCGCGTTACACTACTACAAAGTACTTCCGTATATGAGTAAGGCAATTGACTAAACAGTTGCACCGTTGGCTGCTCTGTCAGATTAACCGCGGTCACCAGGATATGCGTGCGTAAGTGACGTAACAAGCAACGCTGCTGTGGAATGCGTTAAAATGACGTGGGGTGATGACCGAAGTTAACTTTTCACTTCTACAAGTAGCCGACGTCAGCAGTTTTTCGCGCTTCGTACTGTGTTAACTACAAACATAAGGTTCTTTATTTGTTATAGAAGGGTTAGGTAGCACTATGTAAAGACAAATTGTATTGAATTCTCGACAAGCTTTCTTCGCACAACCGTGCTTTATCAGGTCAAGGATACAATTTGTTTTTGCATAGTGCCACATGATCCCTTATTTAACATTAGACAAATACGGTGACCAACAAAGATTGGTATATTTGTTATTTAACCCTTAGGAGTAAATTTGACTTGATTTTGTGTGTTTTTAATGGGATTTGACAACTTTCGTGCTAGCAACATAAAACTAAAATACAGCAAAGAGCTTATTTTGTCTTCGTGTTTTTTTTTTTTTATATAAAGAGCTGAGATTATTACAATTTTGCCCAACTTCCAGCTTCCGGAGTAAGGAACACACAGCAGATTCAGTTGTAACATTTTAATTATATCCAATAATTTCAAAATAATATTGTAGCTTTAACTTTAGTATTATAAATTGACCGCTGGTTAAAACAAAACGTTGACGTCAATAGCCATTATAGGATTTAACCTCTCCATTGAGTTTATGCGTTATTGCGTTTGTGTTCGAACGGAGTTGTTTTTAAAAGGTTATCATTAGTTTACCACTGGCTACGCAATTTACCACTTTACAATGTACGTATATAATTGGAATACAAAACCAGGTAGGTGTGTTGTTACGTGATTCCTGTGTTTATTTTGTGACGTTTAGGTGAAGTAAGTGCAGAAATGCCTAAACGTGCAGCACGCTGTTTCTTTGCCACATCTAACTAAGGTCCATCCCAGGCTTATCTATCTTCCAAGTTTGGGAAGAATTCCCGTCCCGTTTTTTTAGGTTGTTAGGCCTTTTGCGAAGGCTGCAACGCAATATGGCAATTTACAACTATTTAAACATGGTGAATGGGGATGCTTGGTGGCAGTATGCAGATATACTGGCTGTGATAAAATTACAACGGGATAAATCTACCAATCCCTTAAATAGGATGGATTCACACATATGTCTGCAAATCCTGGCAAATTCTGTTCAACTTGTATTGCACAACTCAATTGCTCATTAAAATCCACGAGGTTATAGAAAATCAAAACACAAAATATAGGTTTAAAAAAAAGTATTGAAAGTAAAGCAATAATCGCAAGTAACGTGAAAAATGTTAAAACAGTACATTTGAGCCAAGAATTTAGAATAATTATATCTATTGTTATTTTCCAATATGCCATTTTTAATTCACAATATAAGGTTACATCTAAAACTCAGTTATAATCATTTCCTTTGTTTCTTGTAAATACACGTTTGAAAATATTTGAGTAAAAAATCTTAAAAAAACTAGAAAAAAAATTTGATTTTAACATTTGTGGTTAAGGTCCATGTAACAGAATTACAAAACAAAAGGCACTAAGATGCTTCAACTTTTGCGCACTTGTCACAAAACAAAATTGAGACGATGCAAATCATAAAAAAATTTGAGACGATGCAAAGCAAACTAGTAAAGCGATTTATTTGAATGCTATTTGAAAGTTTGGATACAACATTGTCCCCAGTTACTCCAGACGACCTTATAAATTTTTCCTTTTCTTGAAGTAACTTAAAAAAAACAGATCAAAACGACAAACGGCTGGAAAGTGTTTTTACACCTCAACCATCGGGTGTGCTTTCACGTCGGGATTTGTAAATAGGTATAGGGCGCCGATTAGATTTAAACTGATATATTACACCAATACAATATCTTTGAATATTGTGGATGAATGCAATTTTGTCCCGAAATGCAATATAAGTTACTCCAGACAACCTTTGGAATTTCCCAATCTTGGAGTCACTTTTAGACCAAAAAAACTCAGTGGATCTCTTGAACCGCATAAAACTCTAGCGTTAATTCACGTCGGTATTTCTTTCGACCCTTCAGCAACTTTTCCGTTGCTGGCGGACTTTCCGTTTCCAAACCTCCCGTTATTGTTCCGAACCCCATTTCCCCTGCTCCTCGTCCCGTTTGCGAAGGAAGATGTTCCTCCTCTTTCTCTTGATCCAACTCCGACGAAGCTCGTTTCTATTCGACTCTCCTTCCGCGAGAAGCTGGTTGCCTGAGTGGTCGCGAAGTTTCCCGAAGAGAAGCGCGAAAGTCCGCGAGCTCTCCGCCCGCTCCACGTTTGCGTCGGGTGCCGCCAGATCCTGCGCAGTTCCCGACTGCGCAGCGTCGAGAGAACGAATATCGAAAGACCCTGTCGCGAAGGATTAAAGCTGTGAGCTTGCGGTTGGTGTGTGACAAGATGAAATATCAAGCTTAGTGCTGCCTATTATAGGTTACTCAAATTATAATTAATATTTTCATGTGGTCCTAAGCATGACGACTGGAAACACGGATTTCATAAAAACTTAGTAAGTATAGTATCTAAATCATAATAGAGCAGTTATGTCTAAGACTAAGAGGCACCATTCGTTTTGGCTTTAATCTATAAAAAAATAACCTACCTATGGTATTACTATTTTAACATAAAAATGTGTATATAATGAAACAATAAAACTTTTTACATCGGTTCATATTATTCTGAAAATTAAAACTGTAACCAGAAGAGTACAATGAAAGCATGATTACACTTTGAAAAAAGGTTTGAAAATGTTTGTTTAACAAAAGATTAGTAAGCAATAAAGTTAAAAAGCTTTTTTACCCAATTCGGTTTGATAATACCATTTCTCACTGTTTTTACAAAAACTATAATAAAGAAGGATTGTATTTTGTTTCACCGAAGTTTACAATACATAACAGTGAATGCTTAATTCTCTCATAAAGTTTTACATCACACTGAAAAGCTGAACTTTCCTCAGAAGTTTAACTTTCACTTCCCCTCACCTGCGACGAATTAACGATGGCGAACATCCAGCTCATGACGTAGACGTACGTCTTGTCGTTGCTCACGAGCATGAGGTATCCCAGGACCCACGTGATGCCCATCACGCCGCTCATTGTGAGTGCGATCACGAAACGCTGCTTGTTAGTGCGTTTTAAGGCTGGCGTGTGGCCCTGTGGGTGTAAATTTTAATCATTTTTTTTTGAAAGATAAATTTAAACAAAATAACAAAAGGAAAAATATATAATGTAGGTCTGAAGATTAAATTTGTTGAAGTTATAATTTCGATTGCAATTTCTAAGTTTTCTCATCAGAAATTTTAAAAGAAATGGAAACAAACATTTAAAAAAATATGTAATAAAAGGAATATTTAAAAATATATTGGAATTTGTGCAAAACGTTTATACATACTTCTGGGTGGACAAATTTGAATGTGAGTGTAAACGTGAATAGGATTTATTTTTTAATCTAAACTTTTTTGAAAAACAAACGAAAAAATAAATAATAAGATAAACTTTGTGAAGGATATAAGTTTCGATCGCAATTTCTACATGTGTTTATAAAACTTAAAAACGTGGTATAAACCTAAATTTAAAAAACACATATTCAACCCGTGAATTTATGCAAAACTTTTATAATGCTTTTGTATGGACGTAACTAATATTTACTTGATGTCTTACTATAGTATTTCACCAATATGATTAAAAAGTGCTTATTCCATAACACTTTAAAAGAGTTATGCAATTATAAAAATGTTATGTAATTATAAAAAAATATATATTATACAACTTATTTAAAAACTTATATTATACAATTTATATAAAAACCTTTATAAACACTTATATAAAGAGTTATATAATTATAAAAAAAGAGCTGCCAAGAGCTGGAAATAAGCTTGATGCATACGGCGTGTCAAAATGAGGCCATCGAGAATTTAATCCCTTTAAAACAATTGACCTAGGAGAAAATGTGGCATTGAAAAAGCAACTTGTGCTCGGTTTGTATATTAAACAAATTAGAGGCAGCAATTTTAATTTCCCGTGCAAATACCAGTTTCTTAGCCTTCAAACCAGGGATGCCGAATTGAACTCGGTAGTCGGGACACCATCGAGTTTTTGATAAATGAGTTTACTTATTCTTTTTGACATGATACTTGACCTGACCAAAGTCTTTTAGACAAATGATTTGTGTTGGAACAAGGTATTTTTACCAGTTTACCAATTTTATCAGTTTAACGTTTTATTTTTATGACTGGAATTCGACTCTTTATTGTTTCGAGCAAAGTCGGACTAAGGTTGTTTTTAACCGATTCCACTGCTGCAAACTACCACGAGACAAACCTCAGCTTTCTTGCAGGAGATCTCGCGCGAGATCACCCCGAAACAGAGGAAGTTGAACGTGAGGAGGACCCCAACCGGGAGCAGGAAGCCCAGGTACAGGGGAAGCCCCTTCAGCCAGCAGACGTTGTCGGCCCGGTAGGAACTCGTCTCTTTGGCCGGATCCGCTTCTGCAGGTGGAATATTTTTTCTTATTTTTCTTGATAATGAATTGCAAAGCTAAAAAAGTCGAGCAGATCAGCGTCATCTTGATTTAAACGTTTCGATACGAGCTTGTATCATCTTCAGTCAATGTTCACATTAATCTCGTATCGAAACGTCTTAATCAAGATGATGTCGATCTACTCGCTATTTTTGGCTTTGCAATTCATTATCAAGCTGCATTACAGATCCGTGCATATTGTATCCAAGTATATTGCTATCTATCACGGTAAAACTTGTCTTATCTTTGAGTCAGAGTTTAAAAACAAAGGCGCGAATTTGGCCTTAGTAAAGCGTCAGAAGTCATATTACTATAGGCTTTCAAGAAGTTAGGTTTGGGGGCGCGCACGTCAACTAGAGAAGCGTCATATGGAAATGTTTGCCATTATTAAATATTGCGCGGGATTTACAAAAAGCAAAACAAGTATACAAGTATAATCAACATCCATGTCGTATGACCTTAGAAGCCGCGCATAATATATACAACACGTCACGTAGGTAAAGATTGAACAACTGCCGTTCTTTAGGGTCACGCACAACAAACTAAGGATAAAAAAATGCAACTGCATTAAATGATCTTATGTTGTAGGTAAAACAGTGTAGATTAAAATCCAATACTAATTTCAAAACTCCTAATGTGGTCATTTTTTTTCCTAGCAAACGATAGGCCTACATCCTAAACTATAATATTTTCCCTATTTGTACAGGTCAACTCGATATGTCTAAATGTTCTGCTAACAGGTTAAACAAAGCGGCTTAAAGTTAGTACCTCCGTTGCACAGTCCACTGTCGTGGCTAGCTGTCCTGTCGAAGTGGCCGATGGCAATTGCCACCGTGAGAAGAACTATAACCATGGGAGTGACGTAGGCAAATAAGGAGACCCGCTGCATGAACTTGCTCTGGTCTTTGCGAAACACCTGGAATAGAAGATTAGTTTATTTGTAAATTTGTATCTCAATCGAATATTGACCATTGGGATGTTAATCTGGGACCTCAGGACTTTCATTAACCGAGGAGAGGATTTTACAGCAGTTACAAAAATTGCACTTTTTGAGCGCAAAGTTTGTCGAGGATAAAGTTTGTGTTTGGGACAAAAGGTATTAAGACAACTTCTCAACCAGTGGTAAAATATAAATGTCCACCCGAAACTAGCAAATACTCAACTTTTAAAATATATGTATTAAATTAGGACACTTAGGTTCACCCAAGTAATTTGCCTAAATGACTTAAGTCCAAACAATGTAAACCTTTTGAATTAAGCTTCAATAAAAAATACTATTTTTGAAAAGGTTGTTGTACGTAAAATTGCCTTCCCGAACTAAAGTTTCTCGTTTAAGTATTAGCGTGTTCATTTTAGGAACTGTAGTCGTATAATGTCGAGTGGAGACCACGTCTATTACTTTTCCAAACGTTTCGTTTGCCTTCTGTAGCATGAATAACTTACAGTAATTTATTTACGAGTGTACTGCAAGGTGTACATGAAAAAAAAAACTATATTATGCAATATTTAACGAAATTTTATATTCCAGGTGAAATGCATATTTTATATTGTACTTTGTTAACACCTTGCTGACCGATTTTCGTTTGAAGCGCTGTGCTTCTTTATCTTATTCAAATTTTCAAACTTTTATCGTCGGTATATTGTGTTCTGTTAGGGGGCAAGATTCTAACGTTCAATTTTATATATTTGTTACACTATTGTTCATCCAATATGCAAAATTACAATGTTCACAACAGCCACCGCCTACCTTAACCACGGACATGTACATGTCGTAGCTGTACACGCTCATCCAGCACCAAGTGCTGAGCAAGAAATAATGCAGCAATACCGCCACTAGGGTGCAGGCTTCCGGGTTCTCTGTGCGGGAAACCCCCGCCAGGAATATGACGTCAGCGATTAGTAAATTGGCGCAAATGTTGACGAGGATCTTCACAGGCCTCCGTCGTCGCACCTCTCTACATTAAAAGCAAAATGTAAGAAAAGTATGTATACGCTGTTGCAGCTTTAATGTCAATGTGGAAGATAACACAAACTGTCCTAATTACCAAATAGGAGTGTGGTAAACAAGTCATTTTAATATGTCCAAGTCAAGTCTTTGTCAACAGCACTACCATGTATATATAGTCAATAATATTTAAAACAGCTTGAAAGGAATGTTACCAAAAAAATTCGTCGTAGAAACATCTTCCATTTCTCACCTTAAAGTGTCATTCCTTGGATGTATTATTTATTCCTGTGCCGTGCATTAGACTTCAAAGATTTGGCGAAATAAGCTAAGCCGATTTTTTAGCATTTTTTATAGTCTTATATTTATAATAAAATGTCCGCAGTTTATGTCTACAGAAACAATGTACTGCGGAAAATTCATAATATTATTAATAGTAATGGTATAGTTAGAGCTTCGAATATAGAAATAACATAGTTTTGGTGACGTCAGGCAACAGAAGTTTAAATAAATGGCCTGAGTTTCTTAATTTATTTTAATACTCTTCACACCTTTATTTGCAAAACTAGTATAATTTAAAATATTTATTTTAACTTACCGAAGCCACAAGTGTAAGACAATGGTAAGAAACAGACCCAAAATGGAGGCACCACAACCGATGTAGCTGACAATGGTTAGAGCAACATCCAACGGAACTGTTTCAGATTTCTAACAAAACCGTACAGCAGTTAGATAACTCACTGTGTAAAGGCGCATATTAAAAGTACTCCTCAGTTTTCTTATGGTAGTTTTAGGGCGCTGGTCTAGAATCCTACCTCATTTATTTTAACAGTATCGAAACGCGTTGTCAAAGTTGAAATTTCAAGGAAGCAGTGTTGTAAACAAGTCATTTTGAAATGACTTAAGTCCCAGTCAAGTCATTCTTAAAATAACTTAAGTACAAGTCAAGTCTTTTTGAATAAATAACAAGTCAAGTCCCAGTCCAAGTCATCGGTTGCCCAAGTTAAGTCCCAGTCAAGTCATAATTAGAACAAGTCAACTTCAAGTCCAGCCCTTGTCAAAAAAATAAAACTTTAAATTATGAAAACCGGCAAACTCCTCCGATTATTAAGAGCAACTCAAGTCAAACATAAAAGCAGCATATAACAAGCAAATTCTTTTATGTGCAAAGAATGGGCTAAATAACGCAATTTTATAATTAATTGCTTAATTAAAACAATTTATTTTAACCCAAGTCATTTGTCCAAATGACTTAAGTCAAGACAAGTCATTTGCCCAAAAGACTTAAGTCAAGTCAAGGCTTTTTGCCCAAAAGACTTAAGTCAAGTCAAGTCATTTAAAAACAGTGACTTAAGTGCACTTAAGTCAAGTCATTGACTTAAGTCATTACAACACTGCAAGGAAGTCATAAATTTGTGAGAACATAAAATAAGAATACTTGACCATCCCAAACCCAAACGCTAACTCTCACCCTAAGCCAAATATCGTAAGCAATATAAACCACCGGACGAAAATGTGTTAGGGTTCTAAACCAGCACCGTTTTTAGCCTTTAAATACAATCACATTAAACAAATATAGGAATATAAACTGTAAAACTCACCACGATTATGGCAAAGTTAGTGAGATGGTAGCACAAGCATTCCGGTGGGTTGGAGGTCGAATTCAAGCAACAGCCGTCGGATGACCAAGAGCTGGTGTTGAAATCCCAGAACACGCATTGCGCTGTAGTTCGGAGGGCCTGGACATGTTATTTATAAACATCATTTTGTGATCGGATACATATACTGTCCTGAAGCTGCGTTTAACAAGTTAGGAAGCATACAAAAATAAAAAAGGTTAGTGTGCTGTTAGACTGTTCCATTAAACTAGCTGTAGAAGCAAATCACCAAACCTCATAAATCTGGGATAGTTTTTTGTATTTCTAGGAATGGCAGATTTTCATTCATGTCATGAACTTTTTTGCGTTTTTAGAAGTAGTTGAAGGGAGTTTTCTTTAGTTACTTGTTTAATAAAATTAGTATAACGCTTTTTATAGAACAAGGGTATAAAGCCACAATCAGTTTTTTGTGGTAATAAAATTTGCATTGAACCATAAATAAATCTTGAATTTTCATGTCTGTGTCATAAACTAGTTGTTACGTCATAGAGAACCTTTCAAGTGCCCAATAAATCTCGACCTATCATCACTTAAGGCGGAAAGGCGCCACAAAGTTCGAATCACTACAAATAATCAGCGTGTAATTCGTGATTGGTAATTTGTAATTTCTAATCAGCGTTGGTTCCACAGAAGAGCACCTGAACACTGACCTACTGGCATACACCAATAGGGTTTTGCGTCTGGCCTTTATATGCCGGGATAAACAGTAGTAGTATATGGTACTTGAGTTAACAGCAAGCCTAGAACGAATTTATACGCATTTTCAAATACAATGTTAGAATTAAACATAATTTTTATATAGAATCCTGGAAAAACAACACTTATCTGTTTAAACAAATTAATCATTCTTTTTATTAAGTGATAACATTTTTTTAATTTGTTTAGTGTTTAAAGTGCGTGATTTAGAAATTGAAGGTTTTAAAGAACTGTTGGTTTGTTTTTCATTACCAATAACTTCTACAAAGTATTACGTAATCTTCGTAATTGTATGCTATTCTTGTTTCTTTAAAACATTACCTCCAGCTTTTCTCCATTCAGTTTTGTTAGGGAGTAGTCAGTTTGCTGATCTAAAAACTTTATTGCAACTGGTTGGTCAAGGTTCCGCAGGGTTTCCGAATCGCCGACGTCGACCGAGATTACCTTAACGATGAAACCAGGTGAGGTGACGGTAATAGAATGACGTGGCCAATTGGGTGTTAAAAAAACAGGGTACGCCATCGACTGAGGGTTTAATAAAGGAAATTCCATTGATACCAGATTGGTATGTTGAATAGCACAAGCTGATTATTAAGATTGTTTTTTTAATGAGTCTTATAGTTACATGGGACTTTCTGAACATCAAAGCAGAGAATATTTTTGAATTAGCAAGAAATAGTAACATATGGAGAAAACAGTGTTTCATGGCAGCCGAAGCCTGGTATAGGCATGGCACTGAATGATGATGATGATAGTTACATGAGAAGTTAGGTAAGTAAGCACAACAGCTCCCGAATTCACTTACCGACTGTACGTTATCTTTCGAGTAAAACAGCGAGTTGTCCTTAAAGTAAACGAAGGCCGCCCTTCTCGGGGGGTCGGTCCCGTTGTTACCCCCGGGTGGGGCCCAGGCGGCCTCCACGGCCTGAGGGGGCACAGACACCCCCACTGCGTCATGAGCGGAAAACGTCACGTTGGGAAGGTCACCATCACTGTGCTCGGATACCTGTGATGTCACAATGGCTTAACGTTTGAAAAAATGCGAGCTTGAAACGGTTTAAGTAAACGGCTATAGAATACAACTGATTGGTGTTTATTGAAATCTTATGAAATTATGTTTTTGCCTCTACACTGAGTTATTCATGTCAAATTGGCCAACTAGACGGATATTTAACCATTTTTATTAACTGATTACGGCCTACATAAATCAGCCAGAGCAACGAAATATTGGATAAAATCAACCATAACTGAACAACGTACAATTTTCTAATTTATAGCTTGCTTTTGCTGCGTCCACTTTTACGACGTGGCGGTTCATCCCAACATTAACGATTTGCGCGGAAATATCATTCTGCTCTAATTTATACAAAATATATTTTGTTCAAAGCAAAAACGTATTTCAAGCTGTTATAAATAACAACCTTCTATTCACAAGTGAAAAAGATTAACGTTTGGTTAGATTTTTTTGTTAAATTGAAGAGCCGAAGTGCACTTTGTGTTTATTTTTGACCTGCTTTGAACGAAATACGTAGTAATGAATTATGAAATAAAGTAAAACAAAACAACGCGTGACTGCGTAATTGTTGCTTGAACGCTTCAAATATTTACCTATTTATTCTTAAAGAACGAAAACTAACAATACACTGGTCTTTTATTGAAATCTGACAGGCGTCCGATGCCTTGCTATTTCCCTATTTAACAATCCTGCTTCACTTACCTCCACAGAGAAGGACTCGCTGTCGTAGTGAAAGGTGGGATTGGATTGGTTAAGTTGCACCAAGTAAGCAAGGGACGTGACGGCATTTACTGTGTCCTCTCTGTACGATCCATCACCATCGTCGCCACCCGTCGCGTTTTTAAGGTAACCTTGGGTCAGGTCGTTCACCGCGTTTAGAATAGTCGAGAAGGTTCCACTCGAAATCTGCACAAATCGGTGTTGAGATATTTTTTTAAAAAAAGTAAAAAGCTTGTAAATATAGTCCGACTGTTTAGAGTTTAGAGTCTAAACTTTAGACAATGTACTGGACCAATTCCATTAAGGTTGAGCAGACCTGCACGCTAAGACAGGCTTGATAATTTGGCAATGTGCTGTACTCTAATAATGTTGTAGGATACGCCAAAAAGTTGCGTGATCTCAGTTTACATACGTGTTTTGTTAGAGTTTTAAATTGGTCTGCAAAGTGTGTAGCTTACAGTTGTAATGTATGTAAAGAAAGGCCGTAAATTAATTTGAAAACGTGGTATATTGCTGTTTTTCAGTATGCAGAAAATGTGTTTAATACGCTTAAAATGAGCCTTTTGTTTAGCTTTATTGGTGCAATCGATGTTTAGGAATAGAATAAGTTGTGCAGCAATCGCCGATAGAGTATTTTTCTGTCCCCGTTGTGTGTGTCGCATTGTCAGATACGTACAGAAATGTTTTCCTCACACAAGGAAAGAACCACAATATAAAAGTATAGAATAGATAGACCGATTTATCGGTTTACCAACAATATCGGATGATATTTTGCTCCTACCGATATATATGGGTATCGGTAAGTTTGAGGCGATATTATGTTAATATGCAAAACAAGAGTTAAATAAAAATATAAAAGGCTAAAAAAACTGAAAGTTTTTAATTTAATTTATTACAATATCCTATATATAAAAACAATCGTTATCAATCTGAAAAAGTGATATCGGTCGATCTCTAAATAAAAGTTTCACAAACGCAACCTGAGAACCACCATACCTCTATCGAGTTGTTTATTGCCAATTCAGTTACGCTCTGTAGAAACTGTATCATCTCGCCCGCCACCTCGTGGTCGATATTGCTTCGTTCTGACGCCAGGGAGGCAAGGTGTTTGCTCGCCAAAGCCACTGATGCGGTGCTTTTCGATTGTGCAATTAGCTGAGCAAAGGTTACACAGTTTGCAAAACGATCCGTTTTAAACAGACAAATGAATCTTAGGTTGTGAAGAACTATGTAACAAGGAAGGCTGAAGATTTAGCGAAACTGACTCAAAATTATTGTAATTTCGAGGGTGGATAGTTTAATGTATTTCTGAAACTCGTTTTAATTTGTTTAATTACTGATTGCTTAAGAAAAGTAGTCTCGGCGTCGATTAAATGATATGTGTTATGGTTAGAAAACATTTTTTGTAACTCTAAACATATGCAACTAACGGAGTGTTGCTCTTCCAGCAGTATAGATCGACGTTTCGACGTGCTATACAGAACGTATTCATCAGGATACTGACGTAGCGTGCAAAACAGATTCCTTATAAATCGACAATGATAATGTTATAAGGAATCTGTTTTGCACGATACGTCAGTATCCTGATGAAGACGTTCTGTATAGCACGTCGAAACGTCGATCTATTATATATACTGCTGGAAGAGCAACACTCCTTTATACATTATGCCTGGCAGCAATAGCTTATTTCATATGCAACTAAGGCTAATCATAAAAAGATAATTAATCGGTAACGCGAGTGCTTTTTAGATAAGTGTATTTTGCACTTTCAGTGAAACCAAGCGTGTTTAGCGAATGTTAAAGTGTAGTATAGGTCTATGTTTACCTCCTGTAAACTCATATTACAGCTGTGGAAAGGTTTGAATTGAAATGTCGCTCGTCCGGGAAAGTTTTCCTGGCAGGTCGCGGTGGTAGCAGGAACGCCTGGCAAACACAAAAAATGCAAAACAACGCAGTTTATTTTCCTGAAGCCTCTAGGAGAATATTTTAAGAAGGAATTAAATACTTTAACCATACTTTATCTAAAACTTTTCATGCCCGAGAGTAAGGATTCAAGCGTGTCAATTGTATTATAATAAGCAAATAACTATACTTTTGACTGTGTTGGTAATAGGGTTGCGGAGTCGGGATTCGGGATTCAAGTAAGACTTATACGTAAAGCTACCAGAGTCCGACATGCTCAAGAGCAAATTTGATATGGCCGCCAACTGCAAATTGTAAAGGCAGAATAGCATATGGTGGAATATTTTCCAATCATTTATTGTAGGTGGATGAGCTGTATCTAACACCGGAGTCCGATCCGGGTTCGTTTTTTTAGTGGGACTTAGACTCGGGAGTCGGATTCAGGTATTTTGAACCGACTTGGCAGCCCTGGTTATAGCATGTGACTGCACTGTTTGTATTTTAAAATCTCAGTCAATTAAATTTGAAACTGAACGCTGGTAGCATTTCAGCAGTTTCAAGTTCGCTTACCATCGGGACATCTTTCGTTTGAGTCTCGAGTTTTCCCAACGAATGTTAGATTAAAACTGAATCCGTCCATTGTGCTCTGGTCGCAGAATTCTATTAAAGATAAGCAAAAGTAGAAATAATCCTGATATAAATTATGTTTAAATATTGATAGCATATGATCTTTACCTGTGTGCCTAATTTAAAAAACGGAAAAAATTGACGTTAAAAATTTCTTAATAAAATTGCTTATGGCTTATCGTCTTCTTCAACTTATATTTGACATTTGGGAGCATTTATGGTTATTGTTACCTGTGCACCTAACTTAGAAACCGGGACAAAGTTTGATGTTAAAAAAATTGTTAATGAAATTCCAAATCCAATTTTGCTAAATCATGTGGCGTTTAAAACAGGTAAAGTTTTTCGGCGCTGGTCTAAAATCCATACACAGCGTTATTATTAAAGCAACGCACAATATTTGGGTTAGGGTGTCGGTTAGTGTTTAAGTGAGGGGTGTGCAAGTAATATCATTATTTAATAACATTGCTCAACCTACTCAAACCCAAACGCTAACCCCCTCACCCAAATAATGTTCGTTGTGGTAGGATTCGAGACCAGCGCCACTTTTCCTAATAAAATGCTCATGGCTAATCTTCTTCTTACCCGTACAGTTCCGCCCGTCACCCTGAAATCCCACGTTACATGAGCAGGTAAAGTTTCCCTCCGTGTTTGCGCAGCTTGCGTTGCGGTGACAGTCGTGCAAGTCCAACACGCATTCGTCCACGTCTGTGAACAGAAAAATGTACCTTTATTGTAAGCACAAATTTACGCGAAAGGCCGACGGCGCTTTCCATTTATATTTGTTTCAGCAAACAAATAAAAGCAGGGAAGTCTATAATTTCTAAGCGTTCGGATTCTCTGTCGACTCCGACTCTGCAGCCCTTGCTATACTTGATATGTAGTCTTATCAATGGTTATTAAAGGCTACATAGACTCTGATCCAATTTTATCGGGCACCCAATATTCCAATACCTAATAGCTTACTTTATTGTCCTTAGCCAACTGAACCCTGAAATATTTTCTTTGTCAAGTTAGCACAGGAAGGTTTGTATTGTGCGTATTTATTTCTACCTGGTGACAATTGTGATTAGTTTTTGTAACTTGAGTTTAGGGCTGCGAAATCGGTTTATTTTGCTGGAATCGGAATTTGTTTAGACCACTTAACACTACCAGAGTCCTACGGGCGCATGCGCAGTACCAAATTTCGAAATCGATAAGGCCGCAAATTGTCAAAGTGGAGTAGCATATGGTGGAATGTTTTCCAACCACATATTTTTGGTATGTGAGTTAAGTGAGACCCCTTTGAATGAATTGCTGTATAATCAACTTACTTATAGTTACGAAATGGGCGGAATACAGAGTAGGAACCGGACTAGGGACTCGACGAAATCGCACATTTAGCCTAAGACGGACTCTGAATAATTTTTTTGGCCGGAGTTGGACTCTTATTTCTAACGACTCCGCAGCCCGACCTTGTGTCCCCGCGTGACAAATATAGGATTTCCGTGATTTGTTTATTTGTGTAGAAAGCGTTTTATCATAATCTTGTTCTTCCTTACCAGACTTTTTTTTCAGTATGATTGTTAAGTGTCTGACTTAATTCTTTATGGTGAAAACGCTTACCCTTGCAATGGGTTCCATTTCCTCCATAACCGTCCTTACACGAACAGTAGAAGTTTCCTATTGTGTTATGACAAACGGCGTGGACATTGCAGTCATCAAGTTGATTAAGGCACTCATCTGTATCTTAAATAAACGACAGGTGTAGTTTTAGTATTTTTACTTTTTCCTACGACTTATTGGTTAGGTCGTTTAAATGAGGCAGTTACACCACTTGCTTTTAGAGCAATGACAAAGTTCAGGGAACTGCAGGCTGTGTTACTAAAATGGCATCTAGAAAGAAGTAAAAGGGAGCTGAAAAATGATAATTAAGTTTGCAATTTTAAACTTTAAAGCGTAGCTTTTAAAATATTTATATAGTCCTTTAAAGTAAGCTGACCCTTTACATAAGGTGTTTTTAAAATCGATTGATGTTCTGTATATGGCCTACGTAGACGTAGACTAGCAAGAATATGTCAGCCCAAAGAGAAGCGGGAAGAGGTAGACTGGGCTATAAAACGTTGTGTGGCCAATAAAAAATTTCAAAAACGGATGTACCTAATTCGTGTTCTTACAGAAGTTGTCGAACGAACGTGATCGGTGGACTTCTAGATGATATTGGCTAAAACTAATTATCCAAAAACGACATTATACTGTTCACACCGTGTTATATGGAAATGTTGACAGCCCATAAAATATAAAAGATGAAGTTTGAACTTTTACATGAGGAAAACATTTCAGCACTGCTGTAAAGAAACTGAAGCTGGTTGTAACGGCAAAATGCATATTTTTATCTATAGAATAATATATGACTGTTACCTGTTTTAATTAAACAACCCGTAAAATTGTTTAATTAATTTTTTGTGTAACTCATAAAATGTCCGACATTTCTAACTGTTTGTCTATGATGAAAAAAAGTCAGCTGTTGGACTGTCACAATTGCATCAGTTTGAAACTTGTGCGATATTCGAGTGTGCCGATGCGATACCGATTCTATTTATGCATTTTAGGCAACTGTTGGAATTTTAGCCATCAGTTTTAGCCATCCTAGGTTGTTTGTTACCAGTCAGCTGTTGGATTAAAACCAAATGATCTTGGTCGATCATTAAAGCAATCGGACTTGGCGCTAGTCAACAGCCAAAACGTGCTTAGAGGCACCGAGTTAACTTCTTAGTCCAAAAGAATCGATTAAAAGCAGACTATTGCTTCATTGAAAGGTCGAAGACCCTCGCGAACTATGAACATGTCGCCAGGCAACCGTTGCGCCGGGCAACGCGCCAAGACGTGCTTTGGCCAGACTGCTTGAACTTTTTTACCTTGGGTCGTTAAAATTACCGACATACTACTAGCATAATTGTCGGATTCTCCCGGTAACTTTTTATACTTTACCGTGACTAACGAGAACTAATTTTTTTTTGACATATTCTTTGCGCACGCGTTATTTGTTGTGTCGCTCTCATGAATGTATTTTATAAAGTGGATTTCAATATTTTGATAAAACATTCTATTTAGGTTGGTATACAAAGGTAAATTGGGCAATAAACTTAGTTGTCAACAAACACAAGACATGAACAGAACATAAACTCAAAATGTGCAGGTTGGTTTGGTAAATAGACCCTATAATAACTGTACTTTTCTGAACGTTTTTGTGTGCGCCTAATTGCATTTTATGTGAATCTCTTAAAACAACGCATTTTGGTCTGTTTTGCTGGACAGCATTAAACAGAATCGAATTCACAATGCCAAGAACAACATTTGTACCTTGTGTGAATCGGTTTATGAAGAAAATCAATTAATTCTGTTTGGAGATGTTTCGCACCGAATTGTTAAGGCTATTACCAATCACCTCTATAGTATTACCTTGACAATGCGTTCCGTTGCCCATAAATCCCTCATAACATCGACATGAATAGTTGCCTTCGTGATTGAAACACGAAGCGTTCACGTGACAGTTATGCAGCGACAGAAGACATTCATCTTTATCTTCAAAGGAAATGACCGACGATTAAAATCAATTCGATTAGCGCATGCGCAAACCTATTTTCAAATTCAGAGGGTCACTTAACTCGTCTGTATAAACAAATGCTATTTGAAGGGCGTTTAGAAAGTCGTTTTAAAGTGGACAAGGGCGTGTAAATTATCACACCTTTAACCTTTTTTCTACTTTGACCTGATGACGCAAGGTTGTGCGAAAGCTTGACAAGATTTTAATACAATTTGTCGTTAAACAGTTCCACCTGATTTCCTTATTTAAAGTTTTAAACCTAATAGTTTTGGTTGGAAATCAAGTGAAAAAATAGTTTCTCAATTAAATTATGCACATTGACGTTGATTTTTCGTCGAAAAAGAGTAGTTTTACACTTTTAAAAATTCCAAAAATTCTTTCATTTCCTAAAACAATTTAGGCAAAAAAGTACACCCTGTCGTCTTTCTATTTCTTACAGGCACATTCGATTATATAAAATATTGGCACATACATTTACAAAAATATTTGCAAAATGCCAGTTATTTTCTCACCTTGGCATACGATTCCGTCTCCTTGAAACCCCTCTCTGCAGTTGCACTTAAACCCTCCCACAGTGTTCGTACATTCGCCATTTTTGCTGCAGTTGTGCAATTCATTGACGCATTCATCTATGTCTGGAAAACAACGAAACAGTTCGTGCTTATAAAAAAGGATCAGACACAAAACAGATTATACTTTTTAATTTTTTATCTCTTGTAAGAGCCTAATGTACAGCTTGTATTGAAAATGATAGAGAATATCAAAATCCTATTCATCCGATACACGTACAATTCCATTCAACTTTTAACCTTATTCTACGAAATCTCGTTATTTTTATTGTTTATTTACCACATTAAATATATTTAAGACAGTCGATAGACTTGTATTTCAGTAATGGGTAGAAATGTATCTGGACTGTACATTTGCTTATAAACTTGTTGTAATTTTACAATTTGAATTTTACTGCTATCCTTTGATGTCAAAAAAAGATGTTTTTATGAACTTACTTTTCGTAAAAGAGCAGCACTTCACAGGTTGTATACTAATAAAGTTTTATCAAACAAAAAGAAGTCCTAACGGTTATTAAATTAAGGAGTTTTGTGAATACAATTAAGCATCGGACGGTCTTTAAAAAAATGATGTCGATTTGCTCGACCTAATTGGCTTCGACATTCATTTTCAAAATACTAGAATAACTCTTTTTAAATAACAGGGATATTTTGCCTATGTTGCCAAAAGTCATCATATCGCGGGTAAAGTCTACTTAGAATTGTAGGGTTGTCTTTTGACTCGACCAGCAGCATATTTATCCCTTTTTTCAACTTCTCTGTTTCTAAACGACAGCCTAAACAAGCGGCGGAAGAATCAAGCTCATATAGTGTGTTATGTAACATGACAACGGTTTAAAATTCCTCCTACCTACGCAGTAAGTCCCGTTTCCTTCAAAGCCGGCGTGGCATGCACAGGAGAAAGTGCCCAGTAGGTTGCTGCAGGTGGCACGCCTGTGGCAGGCGTGTGTACCAAGCTTGCACTCGTTGACGTCTGCACGATCATTCGAACGTATTGTCATATGGTGCACATTAAGCACGACAAGTAATTAAAATGCCATAAGAAAATTTTATTTTAATGTGCCAACGACAGGGCCTAAAAAGGAATATGAAGGATCACTATGATAAATTAATTAACTGAACGAAAAATAGAGCCAGAACGGCCGGCGTTGTTTCGTCACAAGCAGTTGTATTGTGACGGTGACCAGAACCCCAACGAATTTATTTTTGCAACGACTGATATTATAATTTTAAATTGTAATTTAATGTGTTTTGAGACGCTATATTTCTAAAAACCAACTCATTGGAAATAGTACAAAGCAGTCACAACCAGTTGTAAATGTGCCGAACCTACTTCATCGTAACTACGGGGATATTTAATCTGATCGTATACAAAGTACTAGAGAGATTAGATAGACTGTGTTTAAAACACCCTTTAAGAATTCTAATCTACACCACTAGCACGAATAAAGAAGGGCGTACCATAACCATCTTTGACCCCTATAGCTTTGAAGTCCAGTTACTTGCATTACACATCTCCGATACGCTTCAGTATTTTTGCTTGCATGCCAGACGAGTAACATATTGTTTCGAGAAAATTCGTTATTTGGAACGCGTTGGTGTTTTGCATATTGGTAGGTCTAATCGTGACTTTGGTTGGTTCCAAGTACAAAGGCGACTGGTTCTTCGGCTAAAGCTTTCTTGTAAGAGAAATGGACATCCAAAAGTTCACCGTTTTTTTCATATTAGATTAGGATTAAAGTTAGCGCCTTTTAGTTTGTCCAACTTATATTGCTAATATATTTAACAAAATGGCGAAAACTAGAAATTAAACTAAAATCTAAACTAATTAACTACAACC
The DNA here is from genome assembly GCF_963924565.1 of Ascidiella aspersa. Taxonomy (NCBI): domain Eukaryota; kingdom Metazoa; phylum Chordata; class Ascidiacea; order Phlebobranchia; family Ascidiidae; genus Ascidiella; species Ascidiella aspersa. The sequence goes on along the minus strand of NC_139447.1, from coordinate 35,391,886 downwards.
AGTTCATTATATCATTTTTGTAAAGATGGCATTTTTTAAATGCTATTTTGAGGACCAACAAAACATATAGCATATTATTTCCGAAGAAAACTGAACACAGAGTTCAAAGAAGTAGTATATTTGGTATTAAACGGAAAAGAGCTTTGAACTAAAATTTTGGCAGACATTCATTTCACAAGTTAAATTAGAATTAGAATTCCCTGCACGTCACTTTAATTCGTCGATCAAGGCAATAGAATTATCTTATTCACCAAGTCTGGGTTGAAATTCAATAAAACGAAAAAGAGTAGCACATTCTAATTTTGTAGGTCAAACAATATTCACCCTATAGTTAAAAAAAAATAACAAATGTGCTACTTAATTGGATATATATTGGAACAGCGGGGCAATTTGTTATATTTTTAATATCGTTTTAATGATATATGATAGGTTTAACGCAGATGGTCGTGTCTAGTTGTAATAAAGTTCCATAACAATGTTTAGTTTTGTGACGTTTCCCAAAGCCGATAATGTTAAAAGTTATAAAAATGTCGAAGTGTTGTCAACCTACCGTTGCAGTCTGTGCCGTTGCCAGCAAACCCTGCTTTGCAGTCGCACCGAAAACTCCCGAAAGTGTTGGAGCACGTGGCGTTGTCATGACAACCGCTCGTGAAGTTGGCGAGACACTCATCACGATCTGGCAAAAAACGCGAATGAGTAAATCACTCACGATGTCAAGCAGGTTTGACGCCAGGCGATATGCGCGTCATTTACTACGGATAAAACAATACAACGCAAAAACAACCACAACTACACCACGACGCATAAGTGACGCACCGGATACTCGTTTTGTACCGTGACTGACTTAGCAGTTGGTAAGTAAATCGGATAAGTAAATCGCTCACAATGTTTTATATCTGGCAATCAGCGCCGATTCGCGCGTCACTTACTACGAACAGTAAAAATAACAACAACCATACAACGACGCATATGTGACGCACCGGAGGCAAATGTGCACGTTTTGTGCCGTGACTGGCTTAGCAGTTGGTGGTTCGTGGTGGCCAACACGTGAGATATCTGTCAAGTTGTTGTATAATAAACTATTTCAAAAGAAATCCAGCATTTTTATTACATCTAGTTCCTATAAACATTTAACAACCCAAAACTATCGCATTGTTAGAAGATTCCAAAACTGCCTAACGTATAACGGTTGTTATTGTGACGTCACAGGGGTTTCGTGTCTTGGCGAGGACTTGGGTCCCGAAAGACAGTGGTGAACTTTTGCAACTCTATGGTATAAACTAAGAGATGAGGCAATGCTAAAACTTTTCGGTAAAATCACAACAGTAAGACGAGTATTTTGCAGTGGCGTTATGTTAGCTAAGCGACATTTGTTATTTACTTAGCGTTTCCGCCGCAGTCCCTATAAAACCGCTTGTTTGACCCCTATGGGACCGCGGATCTGATGTAGAGAACCACTGTAGTACAGAATACCGCCAAAATAATTTGTTTTATATTATTGGACAGTTGTCATAACTATCCTTAAAGTTTGAAAAAGATGCAATTATTTAAAAGTAGCTACAGGGTAATTTTTTTTTGACAGGTTTTACACAATTTGTGAATCGTTTTTATAAAATTCGACAATTGTCATAAATATCCTTGTAGTTTAAAAATGATGCAAATATGTTAATTCTTATAATTAAAGGGTCAAATCAGTTTTGCAAAAGTCGCTGGCAGATCAAGTAACGACTGTCGCATAATCTCTTTCCGGGCATTCGTTCAACTGTTTCGACGTCATTTGCTGACGGATTGAAGTACAATTGAAGTGGTGATTAGTGGTAGTTTTATCCCAGTTGTGTGAGATAGTTTTACAAAAAATTGGCTCGTTCATGTAACGATTGGTGCGTAATTCCTCTCCTACTTTATATAACTGAATTTAATTGAAACCGATTTCTCTTCTAGGATAGTAAAGCTTTCTATTTATCTTTGTCACAACGTTTATACGTAATAGATACATGTAGACTAAAAACATGTCTTTCATCATGATGAGTCCTGTTAAAAAGTAAAATCTTTGACAAATGCTACCGAAGTGCTGGCTATTTAATAACACTGAAATATAGTTCTTGCTTTTCAACATCAAAAATATTTTTTGTTAAAACTCTATTCTGCAAATAGAGTTATGAACTCTGTTAAACATCTCACCAGTATTGTAAACAGGGCACTTTAAAATGACTCAAGTCCTAGTCAAGGCATAACCATAACGGGCCAAATCCAATTGCCAGCATTGACAGCCAAACTAAATTTTAAAATTACAAAATCGTTGAATATGTTTTATTCTGAGCAATATTCCGTACTGCAAATATCAAAACAAACCAACAGCAAGTTTAGATGGTTAGATTTAGTACTTGATTTAAATAACCCAATTTTACTAAAATACATTCAATTCTACACTTCAATTCAAGTCAGGTCGTTTGCGCAAACGACGTAAGTTCAATCCAAGACATTGAAAACAGTGACTTAGGTGCGCTTATTCAAATGATTAAAACACTGCATTTCAAACACCGAGTTTCCTGTACACTCATAGTAAGACATATTTGAAGCTTCTGTTTTACCTTTACATAGCGTTCCATTGCCAAAGAACCCGATATTACACGCGCAAGTGTAGGCTCCCATGGTATTGTTGCATGATGCTTGTGTGTGACAATCGTTAGAGTTGCTTTCACACTCGTCGATATCTGATGCAACAATATTATCGCTTTATGAACCAGGCAACATTTGGTAAAACCGTTGTTATTTTGTACAAGTCGTATATTTGTTTGGTAAAGAGATTAACCTTATGAACCAGAAATTAACATTATGCTATACTACGGTGGAGTGCTTTGTTTAAGATAGGGTATTTAACAAAAAATGAGCACAATTTTATCCGTATCATTGTTGAAAGTATTTAAAACCTAAATCTTATCATTTTCTTTGTCGTCTAAAGCTTCCAACATAGTTTTATATTGATTTATAGATTGTTTTTAATATACGTTAGGGTCATAAACTCCTACCGTGACAAGTGGTCCCGTTACCATAGTAACTGTGATCGCATGTGCACGTGAAGGACCCGATTGTGTTGTTGCAAGTAGCGCGCCGATGACAGTCGTGAGCAAACGTCTTGCATTCATCGACGTCTTAAGAAAATATAATATTTAGATTCCAGCATCGGTAATGAGGCACTTTGCTATCGTATCGCAAATGTTAAATTTACCTTTACAAAACCAATCCGTTATCATAGTAATGGTCACAAGTTATCATAGTATCAGAATTAGCTTCTTCTAGCACTGGTAAAATAGGACACTTTGCTATCATTTCGCGAATGGTCAATTTACCTTCACAAACAACTCCGTTGCCCTTGTATCCGTGATTACATGTGCACGTGAAATTTCCTTCGGTGTTATTGCATGACGCTTGCTCATGGCAGTCGTGAAAGCTGGTTTGGCATTCATTAATATCTAAAAATAGAGCGACTTTTTGAAACATCAAATAAAAATAAAAATTAATAATTTGAAATCGCAATTCTACCTTCACAGGATGTCCCGTTTCCTTGGTAACCGTGACTACATGTGCATGTGAACCCTCCCATCGTGTTGTTGCAGACCGCTTGTGAATGACACCCGTGTACATTTGTTTGGCATTCATTGACATCTGTTTTAGAATAAACACCAAATTAGAAAAATAAAACGGATTATGAAAAAAAATAATTGCACAGTGAAAGTTGTTTAGAAACTATTTTTTGTACAAAGTTTCATTCTTAAACCAGTAATGTTGAGCAAGATATCCGATGGCATGACAAATCGTTGCCAATGTGTGACGCTTAGGCAAACATTTCAGACCATTGTTGTTATACTTAATTATCGTAAATGAATTGCATATTATAAAGCTGACGATTATATTAAATTTTTCCATCATGCTCCATAACTAGGAAAACAACAGCGTTAGTAGGTAAATTTGAAAACAAATGTTTTTTACCTTCGCAAGTTCTTCCATTGCCGTAAAAGCCTTGGTTACAAGTACACCTAAATCCTCCTTTCGTGTTGATGCATGATGCGTTGTCATGACAAGTGTGGGTGTTCAACTCACATTCGTTTGTGTCTAAAAGTTTGTGTTCGGATGTAGAAAGATAAAAATGCCCGTTAAGTAGTATATCGGGTTTCACGGGGGAAATAGTTACCTTAATTGGTGGGCCAGTCGGAAATGTCGTTTTAGCAAGGCACTACCCTTGTTAGGACTAATTAAGCAACACATATGGTGGAAGACTAAAAGGTAATCGCAAAGAAAAACAGCATGGCTTTAGTCCCAAGGCCAGCAACGGCCCCTTTTATTTGAATCGAGGCAATATCGTCCACCAGTGTTACTTTTAGAACGACTATATAGTCCCAGTTACAAATAAACTTATGTATGTACGGTTTAAGTTTAAATAGCAAAGGTCACAATCTCACTCAAAAAATAGATTATTTACAAAACTATGCAAAAGAGTAATAGCCTTGCTTAACGTTATAAAACAGAGAATATTAATGCTTTGTGGTATGAGGGTACCTTCACAAACAGTTCCGTTGCCATAGAAACCGTGATCACATGTGCACGTGAACGATCCGATTGTGTTGTTGCACGCGGCGTGCTTATGACAGTCGTGAGCAAAGGCTGTGCATTCATCGATGTCTATAGGAATAAACACGTGGCGTAATTACTTTTTAATGTCAGAAGACGACACCCGATTTCTGCAGCCTTGTGCCGGTCTCTAACCAGCGTTTCCGCATAACTTACTTTCACAACCAAATTGCTGCTTTTGAAAACAACTTAGCAGCACCACAGTATAGATTTGCATGCGATAGGGCACGTTCGTATTTAGATTACGGCCTGATAAATCAAACCGACCGCCCTTGAGATGGCAAGAAGTGACAAACAGCACATTTTGTTTTACGAAGAGTAACTTGCACTATTCATCGTTCAAACGTGTTTGGAAGCTCAGTGTGAAATATTCCGTATTGCAAAATCGATATATGATTCCTTAAATGATCTAATACTCCCAAATGCTTATTATGTTGACCACAATTTTTTTGGAACATAACTTGTTTTTTTATTTTGCATTGTAAAGTGCTTTTGTGAGCCAAGTTGGCAGTTTTACCCACTGATAACCTTGCATTTTTCTTAGCAACTTGTTTTATTGTCAATTTTAGTTTTAGGAAACAAATTTACGTCCCAATAAGGAAAAGGCTTTAAGCACGAGGTTCGTTTTAAACGAAGCAGATGACGCTGCGAATTAATCGGAAATCATTTACTGGGTAATTAGGACGTGATTATAGCTGCACTTACCAGTTGCAATCTTTAACATCGATAATCCAATTTAAATCGTTTTGGTTCTTCGCAGAAAAGCAAGGAAGTATTTTAATATGATCCTAAACTGCGTTTAACTAAGTTACTCCTTTCACTGTATCTAACAGGGTGGTTTACGATTGCAAGCGTCCGACGTAAGAAAATATCTGCATATTTATCGAAGTCCAGATGTAAAAGGCTGTTAATTTCCGTACTGATACCTCAATTTAGTATGTTAAACTGTCCTAATTTTTGTTGCATCTTTTTGAAATGTTGTGGATATAAGTGCTGTAAACTAGCACTGTACGAAACCTTGAATGGTTCGCGAATAGAAAACGTTATGGTTTTACGAAATTATACAACGTTCTGAGGGTCACCGATACCCATGTCGTTGAGGTGTAACATTTGGTCGGTCGGCATAAGTTCCCAACACCCTCGTATAGACCTTCAAGTTTATGTTACGCATTATTCCTTTTATGTTACGCATACGTTCTAAATTGCTTCTTGTCGTACATCGCAATGAAATATGATGCGCAAAGTACTGTAAAGGAATATAGTGTATTCTATAAACAATATTGTTTTTGGGTACACTATGCACGGATCTGTAATGTAGCTAGATAATGAATTGCAAAGCGAAAAAGGTCGAGTAGATCGACATTGCCTTGATTAGGACATTTCATTAACTGAAGATGTTACAAGCTCGCATCGAAACGTCGTAATAATCAAGATGATGTCGATCTACTCGACCTTTTTGGCTTTGCAATTCATTATCAAGATAATATTGTTTTCCTATGACAATTAACCCTTACCAATTTGCATAGAATACGTTTACTGACTTTACACCGAAAAGCCATCGCAGTCTCACCAAATCTGTTCATCTATAATGCAAGCAGAGCAAGCCAGAAAAACAACTGGCCTGCAGAGAGGTTCGAACTCTCGACCTCCGGTCAAGCCGGGATCGTCGCTCTACCAACTGAGCTATGCAGGCGCAGAAAGGAGCGAGTCGAGAACGAACCATACGCGCATTATAGATCGACAGATTCGGCGAGTCTGCGATGGCTTTTCGGTGTACTATTGATACGGAAGCCGTAATCGTTGGTCATAAAGCAGCTTCCGAGGGGCTAGATTACAGTTGTTATTAAACACATCTTTCATTTACTGACTTTATTAAGACTTTATTTTAATAAAGAATGCATTGGTCTCATACCTGTGCAGTCTAAATCAGAAGTTGGAGCGAAACCAGAATGACATGAGCAAGTGAAATTACCGGGCCGGTTGAGGCACGTAGCGTTCACGTGACAAACTCGTGGTTCCGACAAACATTCGTCAATGTCTAGACAAAATAAGAAAAGTTTCAAGTTTCGAGGCTTGTCACTTCAGGCTAGTAGTTCTCAAACTGGCTGGCGCAGGAGGTTCTTAAGTGTGTCGCGAAACTTTTTAATTCTTTTAAATAACCTAACTGGATGGCAAATTGGCATGCAGTAAAGCGTGCAAGACTTGGATCTACACTAACCATAAGATAACTGATATTAGTATGTTATTTACTTACTATACTTTGCCTTGTAAAATAATATTTGTAACGTTATAATTGTACGGTTCCGTACAAAGTTTTCCGCTTATTTTTTTATATTTTTTTTAGTGTGACGCAGACATAAAACGTTTTCAAACCACTGCGTAGTGAAACAGCATACCAAATATGAAAATATGACATAATATTTGCTAAAATATAGGTCTAATACAATACAAAATAAGGCCAATTGGGTTTCTGAAACATCTATGCAGTATTGTAAACAACTGTGTCTCTAGTTTTTCCGGGTCGTACGACCAAAGATAACGCCATACTTCTAATTAGCACACCGGTAACCTTAAGCAGCTTTTATTTTCTCTATTCGAAGCAATGCTTGCATGAATACTTAAATAGACTTGCCGAAGTAATTTTATGTTACATTTGAATGTTGGTCCAAAATAAACCTGGCTTTTTCGTGTTATTTTTTATTTTAACTCATTCTGGTCATTACCAACCCGAATAAGTTTGGTCAAATGCGGATAATCGTGTTTCCAAACCTTCCCTTACAAAATCGCTCGGCTGTTCTGGAACTCTAACTCAACCGACGCCATTTCACGATTGGCAAAACGTGTCGAGTCGATATTTAGAGCCTTTGATTTCGGAGTTTGGACTGAGCCGTTTTATGCAGGATATTTATGGCTTTTCAGAATCGTATTCCGAGCTGTTCCACAAATTGTTCAAGAGTTTTACGCAGTGCAGACTTTTAATGATTCCTATAACAACCCCTTGCATGCTAACTATAGCTTGAAAAGACAAAAGCGTTTCTACGAAAAGACCAATGTTAATACCGAAAATTTATTAAAATTTACTAATATATAGTACATGAGTTTGGATTGCCTTACCTGCATCGCAGACTTGGACAACTAGATTTATTTTAGCTTTTTAAAATTAGATTAGAATTAAAACTAGAGCATTTTAGTTTTTCTAAATTAGATTAGAATTTGAATTAGATTGTTTTAAGTTTTTTCAAAATAGATTAGAATTAGAATTAGCCGCATTTTGCTCTAATGCAATGAATTAGAAAACTAGAATTATCTAGGCTTTGAAATTTATTATTAAGCTACATTACAGATCCGTGCATAGAGTACCCTAGAATTATCTAGTTGTCCAAGTCTGACTGCATGGCTTTAATAAACTTAACTATATTGGGCTGGTTTCGGACAAAATACCTTTTTATCGTCGACCCACTTAAACTGCTTCATGTCCCCCAATATGTTATGACAGTGTTTTTAACCCATTTGGGCCGCTGCAAAAAAAGGTTGAGAAACAGTTGATTATCCAGTAAACTTGGTTGTAAGATAACCTATCCTGGTTTTGTCGGATATACTTAAAAATACCCTAAGAATCGCGAAAAATGGAAAGTAAGAGTAAAACGGAACACGGTTATTGCTAGCGGTAACTTTGTGTTTACGGGATGCAGTATTTCAGAATAATTGTATTCACCTGTACACTTGACGCCGTCGCCGATAAATCCTACGTGACAGCTGCACGAATAGCTGCCTTCGGAATTCGCGCAGTCGCTGTTCGCGTCACACTTGTTCAAGACGCCGCCCGCACATTCGTCAATGTCTAAACAGCAGTTTTTATTTGAATCTTTTAGATTTTCACAAAAAATACGACAAATTAAAAAAAAATTAATTATAGTTTAAAGCTGCTTAGATTTTTTTCCATTTTATGCTTTATAAATTTTAAACACATGACAAAACCAACTAGAGCTATATTTCAAATTAACAAACTTGTAATGCTAGATTTGTTTTCTGTTTTACGCGTCCTAGATATTTCATACGAAACGAAAAGGTAGGAAATTCGCAAAAAATACGAATTTAAGCTTTTTTTTTTCTTATTTGAGAAACAAACTGTTGATCCGTCTCGGTAAAAGATTAATCTATTTTGTCAATGAGAGAGTGATTAAAATACTCAAGTTTTATAATCACATAAACTAATTAAAACAACTTCTGTATTCGCGTATGGGGCCAAATATATTATAAACCTCACCATAATACTCGCATTGTATTAACTCCTTTACCATGGTATGTTATCTACACGGAATCAATCTTTTGTCAAAACGGTACACAGAACCCTAACCTAAAAGTAACACGACTTAAATATAGGAAATTTTGTAAATTTGCACGAATTAAGACACTATAGCCACCGCTTTTGTAAGTCAAAATTTGTCTTTTTACTTAGTTTAAGAAACAAACTGTTGATCCGTCTCGGTCAAAGATTAAACTCTTTTATCAATGGGAGACTGTTTAAAATACGAAAGTTCATAAATTATGTAAAACAACTTCTGTCTTCGCGTACGGGCTTAACATATTATAAACCACACCATAATACTCGCATTGTATTAACTCCTTACCATGGCATGTTATCTACAATAAATTAATCCTTTGAAAAACGGTGAAAAAACAAAAAAAAAACACTATGTTTCAATGACCTGTGCATCCAGCGTCAGTTTTGTTGTCGTAACCTGGTTGGCAGACACAGCTACTTCCGTTCCATAGTTGATTATTGCCGCATTCTTTATACAGCCCCTCGCAGATCCTTCCATCTAAACGCGTGTATTTTAGGGAATTATTAATGTTTTTGCCACAATCTGATATTTACAGAAAGGTACTGTACATCTTCGCTCAGGCCGAATTAACCCTATTATATGCCATTAGCACTTAAAAGATTGTGATGGTCTACACCCAATATACCTGTTATTTTAAAATATTGGTAAATCCAAAATAAAACAAAACTAAATTACATATAATAAATATAAATTTTATTTTTTTAAATATTTGTATATAATTTAATTTTGCGCTTTCTGTATAATTTAACTAGTAAAAGTAATTTTATTTTAAAAGGTGTTATAATCAGATGCTTTTTTAAAGCAACGGTTTTTAATGGTTTTTCCCTTTTCGTTTATAAGGTTATATAAGAGCGTTCTCTCTTATTATGGTACTTACCAAAGCAGCTGGTTTCATTCTGCAAACATGATTTGCATTCCTGCCTTAATGAATTGCACTCAGTAAAAACGGGCGATCCAGTTGCACTTTCTGCACAGAATTTAAACAGTTGCGTATTTCTGCTTATATTATTTGGATTTAAAGCTGTAATTTTTTTCTCAACAACTCGGATAAACATACAGTCCTGGATTTTTTAGTCTACGCTATACTTTTTTGAGAAATAATTTTCGCTTTTTTATGTGAATGTTCCAGGGCAATGGCTCTAAACCTTTTGTAAGTGTACACCGAAAAGCCATTGCAGACTTGCCGAATCTGTCGATCAATGATGCAAGCACAGCAGACTAGAAAAACACTTAGCCTGCAGTGAGGTTGAACTATGCAGGCTCAGAGAGGAGCGAGTCGAGAAAAGGGCGTGATCTCAGAAGGGCTAGATATCAGTTGTTAACACATATATGTGTGTACATATGTTCCTTTCGTAAGTGGTGCCACTTTTATAGACTCTCAGTATAATTTGTACGTTTAGGTAAAAAAAGAAGCGTGTTTCATGTTTAAGAGGAAAATAGTTGTAAAGTTACCTAATCAGAATACAATGTTACCCCTTGTGGTCGTGACAAGGTGACTTTAGGTTTTGCAATGTTGTAAACAAGTTATTTTGAAGTCCCAGTCAAATCATTTGTGAAATAACTTAAGTCAAAGATGAGTCTTTTAAACAAAAAGCAAAAAGTAAAGTCACAGTTCAGGTCATTAGTTGTCAACGTCAAGTCCCAGTCAAGTCATTATCCAGCAAATATTACCCAAGTCAAACCACTAATATACTAATAAAACGATAAACCATTAAAATAGGTAAACTCATCAAATTATAAGCAAATTCATTTAGAAAATAACCAAAAAATAACATGTAGCAATTCAATTGTTTTATGTGCAAAAGTTGCGATAAATAGCTTAATTTTATAATAAAATGGCAAATAAAGAACACTTAGTTTTAATCCAAGTCATTTGACTCAATGAATTAAGTTCAAGGTAAGTCTTTTGTCTGAAAGACCTAAGTCAAGTCAAGTAATTTTATTAAAACGACTAAAGTCCAAGTCAATTCATTTGTCTAAAATACTTTAGTCAAGTCAAGTCATTTAAAAAAAGTGACTTAAGTCTAGTCATATACACGCAATCCTCACCAAAAGTGGCCCGCCAGTCCAGCTGCACAGTTTCGTCCCACCACGTTTTTGTTTCATCGATCCGATGGACACGGGCTCGAAACTCGCACAAGCCGACTTCGATCAAATCGACCTCGAACCGGTCGCCGTAAAATGCGTTTCCGCTGGCGTCAAGCCTCAAAGCGGGTATCTGGCAAAATTGCCGCGGGAACGTGACTGTTACGTTCCTTCCTCGTATATCCTCCTTGTTCCATCCGACCCTGAATATGTTCTCGCAGAAGTCTGCAAAGAAACGTTGGAATTTTAAGGGGCAGCTAAACAGCAACAGGCCACGTTGTCTTGCCGTGATTTCTTCAAATTGGCTATTATACTCGTTTTCGGCAAAACTATTAACAATGGTATTCACACTTCCTGAATCGTTTTTTGTTTTATGATTTAATTTTTTGAGGGGTGGTTTTCTGTTCGTTGTAAATTGTGCTGTTTCAACCATACAGAAGATTGGGCTGGCTTTAGGGTATTTTTTGGTCTTTAAAACTACACAAATGTACAATGATATCACTAATGATGTCTCAGGTTGTATCCTGAAGTTTTGACCAAATATGTCTATTTGTCTACAGATATAATTGAAAATAAATTAAAAAATTTTAAGCTAGTTGAGACCGCATAGCTTACGTTACATCCATTAAGTCATCGCATATTCACCTGATTATTACTCCTATTTAATTTTTAATATAATTTTACCAGCCGATAAAGGAATGGGGGTTGGGGATATATCAGGCAAACAAATCAAACGATTAGCAGGAAAACGGAAAATGTGGGTCAAAGTATACCGCCAAGTGTTGATATGCGTCACGTCAACATGCCGGTGATCCATAATTTGATATTATTCTGCCTTTGCTAAACCGACGAAACCAATTTGTCCTTCTCGGTTTACAACATTTGATCCGCCCAGCGCAAATAGCCCCGAGCCAATTTGGCATCCACTGAATTCTAGACCTGGACACCGATCAGATTTTGGTCATCACAATAGATTTAGTGAGAAACTAACTTTGTTATAGAAATACCAAAGTCCATACAGAAGTAGGTATCATATGTTGAAAATAAATAAAGAGTTATTCGAAACGTTCAAAATGGTACTTACTTCTGTATGGGCTTTGATATTCTTATTACCGGTACGTCTAACTTTGTTATGATTAGCAAACCCGAATGTTAACAACATACGAAACTATTGACACTTCACAACTTTTAAGTGTATGTTTGTCAATTTAAGCTACTAAATTGCAATAATGCCATTTTTTTGTCGCTTTTCTCTAAAATCATGTTGTCATCTGAGAAAAATCTGAACCTGTTGTCAGAATCATGAGTTTAGGGTAAAAAAAATAACTTCCAAAACATAATTTTTCAAACAGGGAGTAAGATAAGCGCTGATCAATTGTGGCCCACTATAGTACCCTATTTTAGCGTCTTGAAAATAAAATTTTGGCATGTTTCAATTCAACTTTGTTATTCGTTTTTGGTTAAAACCAACTCACGCCGACAACTAGACAATGTCAAAATTTACCTGAAACATCAAACTATTGGATTCTTCACATCTGGACAATATAACACTGACAGTGACCATATAGTTGACACTAAAGTATTTTTCATTTCGGATTAAAAAAACAGTTTCAGCATTTGTCAATCCCATACTGTTGTACATGCTACTTACGAATTAACCCTCGACGAAATTTAGAACCAGACAAAGACTTGCACGATTAACTAGATTTTTTTTGCACGATAAACTAGAAACGATTTCTAAAATACTCAACAAAGTCAGCTATAGGCAGCTATAGGTATATTAACATTACTTATAGTTCAAATGGCTAAATGAATGTAACGAACTAAACGACTATATACCGGTTTAAATATATAATTGTAGCGTAAACCAACATCACAAATATTTCATTTTCTTACCTTCAGATCCATTAGAATTTTCCAGTAAAACCAAGAGACTAAGAAGCAATATTAAGGTGTATCGCATCTTCGCAGCCTTTTTGTTTACATCAACATTAAAAAATTATCGGTGCCTTTGGCAAAACGTAAACCTGTTCGACCAAAACATTGTCCTGTTATCCGTAATATCTATTTTTAGCAACCCTATAAACTGCTGCTTCCTAAACCAGTTGCTTCCTAAACCAGTTGATTTACAAGCTGAAAGGCTCGTTGACACTGCTTTATTTTAATTGTATTGTGCCTTTTGTTAAGCCGCTAAGTTACCACTGATAAACTGACACTTCGCTAATGCAATACGAGTGGGTCGCTAAACAGACTTCGCCAATATGCGTGGCTATTTTCTCCGGGTTTCCTTTTAAACGGGCGGGCCTCTGGGCCTCTATGACAGTAGCGCACTTACGTATGAAGAACGTGAGTATTTTGGTCACAAGTCTTGCACGAAATCAGCTGTAAGCTATAGTCGATGTATCTCTATGCAAGAGCACATCCATTTCCACGCACGTGTTTCCTCTATATACTTTGCTTGAAATCCTATTGGCATTGACCGGTCATATCGGAATTGAAAGCAATGCTAAACCACCGCACGCTTGTTGTCAAACTAGCCTTTAGGGCGAGTATAGACTTTTAACACCGTTTAGCATTGTGCGAATTTTTCGCCGACCAACAGCAAAACATTGCTTCAGGCCAAATTGAGATTTTCTGCATTTTTTGCGAGCCCGGATTGGGATTTATTTTGAGCAATTTTCGGGGTCCAGGCATTTAAAAACTAAAAAAAATAATTGTAGATTTGTAGTGTTGATTTACAAAACTCTATGTTGAAGTCACGGTGTGGATTAGTGAAAGTTATAGAGCACATGTTATAAAAGCTTTTGTTGTCGTTTCTGTACAGAGGAAAAGCTTCAAACTATAACTGTATGACTCATCGCTCAGAAAGAGTTTACATAAACTCTTCGAAAATCTACAGGCTTCCGTAAGCAGCCACGCTTCCTTTCTCCGTTTTTGTTACCTCATGTTTTTTTAACGTACTGTTTTGTTATTTCCACCCTGTTAATATGTTACTTAGAGATCTTGCCAGACATTCTTCTTGCCTAGCTCGAATCGGTGAGAACATTTAGAATTATATCTTTTTTGAAAGCGTCCATTTGTATAGAATTGAAAAGTTGTGTTTACGTTCATAGCCATAGCCTACCTCTCTTTATGTTCTCCAAAAGTACTAACTGCCAAAAACAAACAGAACAATACGCAATGGCATTGAAAACGGTGCAGCAACAGCACTTTAAAATATACAATTATGTGATGAGTTTAAACACCACACTCATTAAAGTTGTCGGAACGTTTGCTTGGTTACACTCTTTAGCGTAGTATTCAAGAATGTGTAAATCGAACCGACGTGAAACGGTGGAACAGCAAAAAAAAACAAATCTTAAAATGTGGTATCTAAAGAAAAAAGCAGGCAATGTTGAATTTCATTGTTTTTTTAATTTTGTAGACGTAAACGGTGTCTCAAGTTTCTACAACGTTCTCTTAAATGACCAAGTTATTTTCGAAATAACTCAAGTTTACAACAAATCGCTAGTAAGGTTAAGTTATTGGCTTCAAACAATATTTTTTAACCTTTTAAAAAGAGTAAATTTACCCGTGTCCGAAATGATTTGTATCATTTCAGTGAACCCACATAAGCTCATTTTTTGTTTTTGCATTTTATTAGTGATTTTGTTTGCACAACTGGTTTCACAAAAATACTAAACTTACAACGAAAATATCCACCACTAATTACATCACCACTAATTAATTATTATTATTATTATCAACAGAAGATATAAATTTTCTCACAGTCTAAACAATAGAAAAATATAAATATGGTGGAATACTAGGCCAATAATATTGAACATCACCAGTAAAGGACCAGCGTCTGTTTTCGGTTTTTGGAGAAAAAGCGTTTGTCCTCGTTCGGTGTTGATGAGTTTCAAACTTGTCTGATTGGCGGACGCAGTAAAACGTAATGTCGACACGTTTTGGCGGCATGTAAAACGGGCGTGATGCCAAATTAGCAAAGATATCTTTTATTTCTCGAGTGGACATTTCACAGTCTTGAAAAACACGAGCTAAATGCATTGGACAGCTCTTACCATTCTATTAAGCAAACCTATTTGAAGATAATAGCGTAGGTTGGCTATACTTAGAGCAACTGTACGCATATGTCTTGCTATGATAGTTACTCACCTAATATTATTGCACCAATATATGTTGTCGTCATTTTAGCAATATGGTTTTTGTGCTGTGGGTGGTACTGAAGAATAAACACCACTGAATATTCATTTCGCATGTGATTGAAACATTTCACCACATAACCTTTCAGAGGTATTTCAACGTTTGCATTTCAATGGTTATGTTAGTCATGCCAGTAAAACACGATTGCGCAACCTTTGCACAATTTCCAATCTATCGTGCAGCAAGATTTAAAAACATAGGGACAATGGACAAAATATCTTGAACCTTATGTGACTTTAAACGGTACTTTGTAGCTTAATTAGGAATATTGTGTAAATGCGAAAGTACCTCGATGTTGTCATACGTCTATCTAGCCTTTGGTAAAAATGAAACAAGCAAGCGACTAATGACGTTTGCAGAAGCCTAAAGGGCGTATAAATAAACAAAAAGGTATGCAAGCAAGGACCAACGATTCAGTGTGTTCGCTTTAAATTGCACATCTTAGCCACCTGGCGGCAATTACAGCCCTTGTAATTGAACACCAACACCTTCAATAAGATACATTTACAGATTCTGAGTAGCCTATAAGGTTTAAAAACTAAACATAAATGAATATACAAAGGCCTTTAATTTTATTATTGTATTTTATATCTGTGTGGTCTATGTTGGGTAATAAAGAGTCAGAAATATTAAATTTAGTTCGTACATTTTAGGTGTGGCCAGACATTGGCATTTTGGCGAAAAAAGGAAAGTCTTTCACTAACATGTCCATTTATAGCAGATACAATACCATACAAATGTATAATGATTAGTAGTCTTCTGACCTCACTGCTAATATTTTTGGTCATTGATTTGGGTTTGAATGTCAGCTGTTCATTTGTTTGACAGTTTAATATCGGGTTCGTCCAACGGTACTTCATCCTTTGGCATATTAGAAGCTTGGGTATCTAAGCCGTCCCCCGCTGTACCACGTGTAACTTGTTGGACATTAGGTTCTTCCACTGATCCTCTATCATCTTTCGACGAGACAAATTCTGAAGTATCTAATTTGTCATCTGTTGTATTGCATTTAGCTTGTTGGTTTTTATGCTCTTTTATTGAGTCATCACCATCGGTTGATATGTTTGATGCAAAGCTACCTGCAATACCCGTTGTTCCACATACGGCTTCTTTACCAGCTTCTTCCTCTGAGACTTTATCGTTCTTTGTATTGCTTGATGCACAAGTATCTTCATCGCCCTCCGTTGTCTTATTATTAACGTTTTCCATTGAGATGTCAACATCCTTCAAGGTGTTTGAAGAAGCGCTATCTAAAGCAGTATCCACGGTATCGGATATAGCTTGTTTATTAAGTTCTTTCCCTGATGGTTCTTCACCTTTTATCGATGCCGATGTATCAGTATCGTCCTTTGTTGTCTCATGTAAGACTTTTTGCTTGTTATGTTTTTTCGTTGACAATATATCCTCCTTTGACGATTTTGATAAACAGCTATCCTTCGCCTTACATATGATTTCCTGTTTATCAAGTTTATCCGCTGAGAGTATGTTATACTGGCTTGATTCCAAGCCAATTGGACCGTCTTTTATAGGAGTGTCAATGACTTGTTGAGTGTTAGGTGCCTTCAGTGAGTATTTATTATTCTTTAAGGTTTGTGATCCAGAGCTACCAGGATCAGTATCTTTGGTCTCACATTCGACTTTCTTTTTATTAAGTTTATCCACTGATACTTTATCATCCATTGTCACCTCTTTATCTAAACTGTCCTCGGGGGTTTTATTTTCGGTTTGTTGGGTATTGTTTTTTATCACTGATGCCTTCTTACCCTTTGACTTATTTGACGTTTCACTTACTGGTTCTGTGCCCTTGGTCTCACGTATGACTTCCTGTTTATTGAGTTTATCTGTAAATAGTTCATCATTCATCGTTTTGTTTGCTGCTGAGCAATCTAGGCCATCTTCCACAGTTTTACATGTTTCTTCTGTGTTATTAGGCATTTCTTTATTCCTCCAAACAGTTGAGTATAGAATACGTCGCAACTGATGGTACCAGTTCCTTCGTAGCTCAGGTGAAAGCCCCATTATCAACAGGAAGATAGATAATCCCTATATTAAAAATAGCTCTTTAAATTTTTACATTTGTTTTTTGTTTTTATAAAATATGTTGGCAACGTGTATTGAGAAAAACTGTAATGGCTATTGTCATATACCGCAGCGTTATTTCTTGGAATTAGAACGTTTTAGTGTGTTGTATAGTTAAAGTATAATCAGGGATGTGAAGTCGGTTAAAATAACCCGAGTGTCGAGTCCGACGCCGGTCAATTGTGTGATTTCGTCGAATCCGACTCTACAGCTTGTATTTTACCCATATTCGTAACTTAGTTAAGGTGGCTATACAGCACTTACAAATTGCGGAACTATCAGTTTCGAAATTCGTACTGCACATGCGCACGTCGGACTCGGAACTCGGTTAGTCGGACGTGGCCCTATACTCGAGTCCCGAGTCCCATGTCCGACTCCAGCAAAACAAACCAACTTTATAGAGTCCCGACTCCGCAGCCCTGGTTCTAATACTAAACACCACTGTTTAAATGGAAAGTAAAATGAATCTCCTGTGTTCGCTGCTAGTTAAATAATGATGCCGTTCTGTGGGGACCTACTTGCACGGAGTTTAGCACAGCGAAGGCCCATTTTGTGGCTACCAGAATGTCTGTGTCACAAGAAGTCAGCATCAAGTATCCGACCATCCACGAAAAACTCACAATCGTCGGGATGTAGCCAGCCATGAAGAGCCTTTGTTTGTAGGAACGTTGCTCCGAACACTCCTGGATGTAGCATGAATCAGCCAATAAGATAAATTGTCAGGGTGTCTATTATATAAAGTAATCCGAGATTTTAAAACCTAGACCTACCAATTTCTTTTGCTTCACATCTTCCTCGGTTTTGTACAAAATTTTGTAAAACACCTTTAGAAATACCATTACGGTGCAGAGAAGTAGAATTCCAACTGGCAGCAGAAATCCAAAGTGGAGTGAACCTCCGGTCAGCCAACACATGTTTTCCGCTCGGTAGCTAGATGGCGCCAAAGGGTCGCGAACTAAAGCATATTCAGAATTGTAGTTAACAGCTGAAATTATTTTGGTTTGACGTAATCAGAATATCAAAGCACATACAGAAGTAGGTATCATTTTGAACGTTTCGAACAAATCTTTATATGTTTAAAATTATTAAAGATTTATTCGAAACGTTCCTACTTTCGTATGGGCTTTGATATTTATATCACGTCTTACTGCGACCTCAAATCTATATCCAAGTATTTTGCTTTGCTTTAAACCATCTCAACCCCTTTTTAGGCTGCTATTTTGGACTTTTTAGTACGTAAAGTCGGCTCATATAAGACCAACCGACAAAAGTAAGCCAGCTGTCCCAACCTTTATAAAACAAATTCTGAAGGTGGAAAAGGATTAGCCAATGTAGACCTGCAATCATATAAACTTAAGCTAAAAGTCAAAATATGATATAAATAGTTTGGGAATTAAAAATGACATACCGTTCCCACAAAAGTGGTTTGGCTGCTTTAGATCCACAAAGAACACCGCGATTACAAAGTTGGACACAACAATAAAGGCAGGGATTAGATAGGCGGGTATAGCTACTTTCTTTGACAAGCTGCCAACATCGTCATCAAAACCCTGGAGAAATACGAAAGTTGTAAAAGCAGACTCCAAATTTGTCACGAAAATGACACAAGTAAGATTATTGCATGATTACATAAAATAATTTTCACCAATAATAAAATTTTTTTCTATGTCCGATTCTTGACATTTTATTCCGATACCGATAAATGATATTTTAGACAAAAAGTATTACAATCCAATCCGTTACCAAATGACGTCTTTACTAAAGCCAAACAAGCAAAATAGGTGAAATCGAAATGATTAGAGTTGATTTTTTGCTGCTAAATTGCATAGTCGCGGATTGCAAAGGTATAGAATTCAAATCGAACAAAATAAAGGTAATAACTACAGTTTATAATCATTAACGTTAAATGATCACCTTAGAGATATGCCAGTGGTCCTAACCTTTTATGGGTGTTGTCCTCTGTCATTGACTCGCTACACTTTGTAACACCCTTGCTCACGAAATGAAAAATCTTTACATACCCCATAAAATAACTAAACAAGCATATGCGTGTGGCCCCTTTAAGGCTGCTCCTTGGGCACCGATGGCCACGGTTGAGAAACGTTACGGTAGAGCAATGTAGCCAACTTATGTTTGATTACAATCGACTGAAATATTTTTTAGAGACTCGCGATCAACTGGTTTGATAAAAAGTCACAAGAACACTTAATAAACATTTTGAGAGTTAATTGCATTTTAAGGTTGATTTGTTACCTCATCAAAATTGCATACCAATCTTAGCCAAAAAACAATCAAATTTAAAAAAAAAAATTGCGGTTTGAATTCCATTGGGTTTAGGAAGATCGTCGACTGGTTCAGTAAAAAGATTTTGAGCGTTAACTGCCTTCCAAGCTAGCGATCAAGGTTAATTTGTTACGTGAAAGAACGCTTTATTAGGCTTGTCCAGACAACAATTGGTCATTTTAATGTTCCGCTTGTGTGCGACGGCTACTGTAATGACGTAACACATATTCGACGCAAATGCTCAGGTGAAATGTGGCGATCGACGTGTTGGCTACCCCTGCCTTAGACCTTTGTCCGACTGTTTATAGCACCGAATTTGGCAATATGACAATCGTCACAAAATCGCGATCAAAAAGCAAGAAAAGCTATTTCACTAACCTTTACAACGTCCATGTACAAGTCGTAGCCGTAGACGGCAATCCAGCACCACGTTACAAGCATAAGATAGTGAAGAAGTGCGGCGACGAAGGTACAAGCCCACCATACATCCGTACGACCAACTCCAACCACGAAGATCAAGTAGCTGATAATGAGATTGGCGCAAATCAGAATGATGATCTTAGACGGTCGTCCAAGTTTTTCCCTGGAAAGATTGACACAGTTCTGATTTTACACTTTTCAACCGAAAAACCTAGTAAACTATTTGACGCGATCTTTAAGCCAAGGCTGCGGAGTCGGTTAAAAATAACTCAAATCCGACTTCCGAGTCCCCGAGTCCAGCCTGTATTCCACCAATTTGCGTAACTACATACGGTGGATATTCAGCAATCTACTTAGGGGTGTCATATAACTCCCCCCACACAATACGTGTTTGGAAAATATTCAACATTATGCTATTCCACCTTTACAATTTAAAGTTGGCGGCCATATCAGTTTCGAAATTTGGTACTGCGCATGCGCACGTCGGACTCGGGACTCGGGTAGTTTTACCTGGTCTTACTCGAGTTCCGAGTCCGACTCCCCAGGCCTGCTGTGAGCTTAAGGCCATGTAAAGTGTTTGACGCGATCTTTTAGCCTACTAACTTTCGAGGTTACTTTTTTCTAAGTTTGTTTTATTTCTTTATGGGAAATTTTTACTTTCTTCATAAAAGATTTATTAATATTCAAAGACACAACGAAAGAATGCGACAGAAAAAGAGGCGAGTTAAAACATATGTTCGATGGCGACATTAGGCAGGAAAGCATTAAAATACAACCGGAAAATCGGGATTTGGGTGGACTTGGACAATTTTAGAAGTGCGCTACAGGGGAAATTAATGTACAGCCCATCTTACTATGACAGTGTTTTCATCAAAGGCCTGCCTACAGCAAAGCTTACCTGCTTATCATGAGTGTTAGAATGCTGAGTGCAGCGCCACCTATCGACAGACAGCAACCGCCCAAACTCACTGGGTCAAGGACGACATCTACCGGTACGCTTTCAGTGTTCTGTTATTACGGTCCGGTTTTATATTTGTTATACGCAAGAGTGCTAGTACAATTTTTAGATAACATTACGTAGTGGTAACAAACAAATACTTACGATGATGAGAGCAAAATGTGCCAGGCGCTTGCATCGACACATCGTTTGTTTTGAACCTGGCACCAAGCAGCAGCCTTCTGTTACAAATTTATTGTTGCTGTAATACGCGCACTGAAATGTACGCTTTTCGGCCTGTCAAAAGAAACAACTTTATGATATATTTTACGATTACCTTCACAGGTAAAATTCCGTACGTTTGTCATTTATCGTATTAATACATCGTTGTCTATGTTTTCCGCACTGTCCTAAAGTGCTTTTATACGCTATTTTTTCTAACAAGCATTTTTTTGATTATACAACACTTAAATATTTTAAAGCAGACCCCTAAAAAACATTTTTGGTTCCCGTGCAATCGGGTCGGCATGACATCTTTAGAAATGCCGTCAAAAAATGGCGCCGTAAAACATGTAAACTTAAGACACCTGCTGTGTTTTAGGTTCAATGAATGTGAAAGTAAAATGGAGTCGCAATACAACAGGCGCCGAAACGTTTTTATTAATTTAACTCTAAATACATTTTTTAATTTATGCACAAATATTATAACTAGGATTTCGTTGACCCCATAAAACTGGCCCACGGACCACAGTAAAAGTAACCCCTGCACTAGGAAGAACTAGCTCAGTTGGTTTAATTTTTCAGCTAAAAGCGATTTATTTATTTGTTATTGATTGTACGAACCAGTATAGGTATAAGCGTTCTAAAGTTTTGTGGAATCGGACATTCAATATGCATTGACAGCTTAGTATTTATGTTAACTTTATTGAACGAACCACATTTGATCAAACAGCCTATAGTATTTTTGTTAACTGTAATTTTATCGAACCAACCATAAAAGATCCGGTGCCTTTATCCGTTTGCAGCTTTCCCATTTTCCCGACATTTCCGCCATAGTTAATAGTGACTGGAGGTGAAACGTCAGAACTACCGTCACCCACCATGACCCCAATCACCTAGCAAGTAAACAAGCAAAGCGAAAATCTCGTAAATTTGCAATCCATCAGACCAGTCTTTTCAAGATGCCCCGCAGTTTAAAGTAATAAAAAAATGCGAAAAAATGCGAAAAAAATTGTACCGATTCACACAAATCCCATACTTGTACCATATAAGCCCATTTGCACGTACAGTGTACACAATAAAAATGTAATCATCATCAGTATTTTAATTCTAACCCAGTTATTTGCCAAACCAGGTGTTTTAAAAAAAAAAAAAATTTTTTTTAATTGAAACCTCTCTCGACTCCTAAAATGAAAGTTTAACATAAGGTTTAAAGGCGTCTACTTCTACTCTAGTTTGTTGAAGAACGACTCAACCATTGGAGAATGTGGGTGGCGTTATATTACTTTTGACGATTGCATATCAATAATTAAAAAGTGCTATGTGAAACACTTGATGTGGATTACTATAAAAGGCCAAGTTGCCAACCTAAAACTTGTTGCGTAACCCCTGATATGTTGTGAAATTCTGTGTTATACAACTAACGCTAATTCAGTGTGTTTACCGATGAAACTGTCTGGTTGGATGTGAACAAGGTCGGATCCTTGTAATACGTAAACACCACGCGAGTTGACTTCTCGATGACGTCATTATTTGCCCTGTTGACGCCACCTTGTCGAAGAGCGGATGGAGCAAGTCTAATCTTTGGTGTTGTTTTGTTGGCAGGAGCAAACATAATGTGGCTCGTGTTATCGTTTGGCGAAACCACCTCGACCTAAAAATAGATAACAGGTCCTAGTTTTTTTAATGTTGTATATAAATATATATATATTTTTTTTTTCAAAACTAGCAAACAGTGTTGCAACGACTTGTGAATGAATTGAGTTAAGTCACTGTTTTCAGACGATCTAACTGGAGCCATTTAGACAAATGACTTGATTTAGATTTACGTAATTTACACAAATGACTTTTGCATACTTTTTAGTAAAATTGGTTATTCAAGTCAATTATAAAATGTTAACTGTCATTTGTTTCGTTTATTTTTGTGTATGCTTTGCGAAAAGTTGTACAGAATGGAACTTGTTTATCATTCTACAAGGTTTAGTATTAATTTTTATGCCAATGGTATGACTTGTAATTGATTTGCCTAACTAATGACTTGGTCTGGAATTTGACATGCTATTTGTTAAAAATGACTGTGACTATAACTTACGTTGTTTTGCAAGTGACTTGACTGGGATTAAATCATTTGGCAAGTGACTTTGCTGGGACAGAAGTCATTAAAAGATGACTTGTTTACAGCCCTGCTAACAAACCTGATCTCGATTAAGCCTACTTACCCTCGCAGCCAACCAAGGTGACTGGTAGGTGAAAATGTCGTTCGCTTTTGCCAGCTTAATATTGTGCAAAATCACGCCGATCGATTTCAGCAGCCTTTGCTTTTTAAACTGAATTTTAACCGCACTGTTGTTATCCAATTGCTGTTTGTTGTCCACCAAATGTCCAACCACATCTAACAGATCGACAACGGTTTGCGGGAGCATCTGTTGTCAACAAATACCATGGTAATAAAGATATAAGTATTAAACAATTTTAAAAGCATAACTGTAATACTAAAGTCTTATTGTCGAAAGTCGTATCATCACTAAACACAAAACTAGCTTTTAACTGAAGTTTACGTGGACCTAACTAACCATTTGTACCGGGTCATTCGGTTCAAATGCCTCGGGTATTGAATAAAGCCTTCAGAAGATGTGTCAGCTAATTATTCCGGTAAATAAGGCTATGGCTCTCTAAATTTAGTGGTATTTCTCTGTTGTTAAAAACTTTTATCAAGTTGGAACTTTTCAAACAGTTTGGCCCACTGGTTGAAAATCCGCGTTCTTACTGTATTGATACTAAAACACTCTATCAAAAGATGTTGATCTTATAAACCTTTGTTTGATCCGTTGTGTTGTTGGCAATCCCAGCCAAAGTTTGCACGATTTTTGAAGCTACGTCATTTGAATATGACGTCATGTTGGTGAAAGCAGTTTTAAGGTCAGAAAATTTGGAAGCCGAGTTGGCGTTCTGTGAACGACAAATGAATATGTGTTTGTTGGTCATTTACAACTTTGTTCAAACTGAATAATGTTTCCTATTAAGTTTTATAAGATTATTTCATTATAATTACACAAAATTGCGCTAATCCAGGAGTTCTTAAACTGGATTCCATGGGTTCCTTAGGGTACGCAGACTAGGTTTAGAGGGTCCATGAAAGCCTGATTAAAATCTTTGTTGATAATTTAAAAAATAGATTGAATTTAAAAAATAAAAAGAGTTTGATTTGAAAACGCGTAATGTATTTCGACTTCATTTTAGTTTTACATTTGTTGGAGAGAAAACTTTAGGTTTGTTAAGTCTAATTTGTTTTATTACGTCAAATTATGATGTCATCTCTAACAATTGTATACCGACCCTGGTTAACGCGATCCAAAAAGAATTTGCGTTAAAAGAAGTTCAAAAAACCCTGCGTTCATCAGTCGTAGTACAAGTGTTATAGCGGTGAAATAACTTATAAAATAAGAAGAAACATATATATTACACTAAGTGCAGTTGATTTACATAAAACACATATACCTGGAGTATGGTATCAATACAGCGCTCCAAATCCTTGTTTTGACGTAGATATTCGCTCTCTAAGCTGCCTAAAATATAATTCTTTTATTAGAAATCCAAATTTGGAGAGCAAACTTTTATTAACTAAAGTAAGCCTACGTGTTAAAACGTTTTGCAACGTATGCCCCATTGTGAATTTTTATGCAAAAATAACTTGAGAAAATTTTTTATGTAAAAATAACTTCGAGAAAAAGTTTTACTTTGTAAAAAAGGGTCTATCCAAAGCTTATTTGCTTACAGTGTGCCGGAAATCCTTTCAATTTGAAGCAAGTAGGGCAAACGATTTCTGAAAATATAACAGAAAAATGTTGCGTCGTATTTCGTGAAACACATGGAATGTATTACAAAAAGCCACACGTATCCCAGTATTTGGGTTGATCGGCAACATTCAGTTATTTACAGTTTTCATAAACTATTAAAGCGAGTTATTCATGTCGCTTAGAACGGTTGAAAAATCGCAACACTTTATTTCTTTAAAAGCGAACCTTTTTTTCTTATTAACTTTTCTTCGCAGTAAAAACCAGTAAACCCAGGTTTGCAATTGCACCGAAAGCCTCCGTAAGTGTTAGAGCATATTTCATTCCCATAGCAGTTGTGTTCTCCAATTCGACACTCGTCTGTGTCTGTAATGGCGAATAACTTTTTTTTCAATAAAACTTCTTTAAGCTAAAATAAGACTTTATGTCCTTTCTTGAATTATGAATATTTTATTAAATAAATTACAATGCGTTCTCACCTATTACTACTCTAACCAGCTTGTCAAAACAAGGATATTCTCAGCTTTCCTTTGACAAAAGCCACATTTTATGTTAGGATACATATATTTCAATTCATATTATTAGATAAATTGCAACGCCTGTATTCGGCAGAAACTTGATTTTGCGTTAGGGAACGCATTGGTCTTCGATTTTTATAGTAAAACATTTCAAAGTATACAAAGCTCTACGTTGGATAGCAAATATATTATGCAACTTAGTATAAGATCGGGCAAGTATCGACACTATCACTTTGCATCGGTTATCGGGGAAAAAAAAATTGTAAAAACAGGTAGCACAAAAAACACATCCGCATCACGATTGACATTTGTGTTGCCTAACCGAGTCGTTTGTGTGATTAACTACTGAATATCAGACACACTAGATCAGTGGCTCCCAAACTTTTTGTTGTCACGGACCCCTTTAGACAAATTATTAATTCTGCGGACCCCCACCTAAATTTTCCTGAAACTCAATTACCATACTATTAAACATGTATTAATTATGCCACTCAACTACTGTGCTGTGTCAAATTGTTGTTGTTGTTGAAGAAAGAAGGAACGAACAAAAGTTGAATACACCATTGACATCAATTGACATAATTATTAACAATCTTTCGCTGCCAGGTGCTGCTTGTCTACGAGCGTAAACCCATTAGTGCTGTGGTTCTTAACCTTTTTTCAGCTGCGTCCCCTTTGGTAATTTTCCTATGCATTGTGTCCCCCTACGAAAAGTAATTCGGCATTTTTAAGGAAATATCACTGAAACAACTTGAAAGTAGTGAAGTCTGTTATGGGTCGCGCGAAGCGCGAAAAAAATTGAGTTTTATTGGTTGAATTGGCGCTAAACTGTAATTTAAGAAGGCTTATCGCATTGGGCACACAACAAATTGCTCGTGCTATAGGCCTACACATTGATTTTTTCGAGCTGGTATTGACAAAGGTGTTGTGAGGGCAAGTATTCCACAGTTATAAGGCTGTGAATTTGAGCGCAAATAAAAATGTCAAGCACAAAAACTAATCCTTGCGTTATCGTGATTCAAAAGGTGTGACGACACACAATACAACGGCAATATTGCAAAAACATTATGGATTCGCGCAACAAAGGTCGAGTCCCCTGTTGCTATAAAAAAATGTCAACAAAAGTGTGATGCGCGAATTTTTTTTGCAGTTTTAATGTTAAAGTTGGCAAAAAAACAATGTGGTACAGCTGTAGGAGTGGTGCCCAACCCAAACAAAACGAATAAAATCACTGCAAAAACAATAAATAATGAAGTAGAGCTCGCGTCCCCCTAAAAATTTCTTGGCGCCCCCTAGGTGGGCTCGCTTGACTATGACTATGCACACCACTTACCTATATACTTATCGGTACATATCTACTAGCCTACCAGTACAGCGCAGTCTCCAACTACAAGCAGTGGTGTCGTTCCCGCCACTATGAGGCAAAGTTTGGTTACACCGCATGCTTTTGTACTACGTATTAGACGAGCCAATCCTGATTTGACTGTAATCGACATGCGTTGTGGTTGATGTAGTATTGTAGTGTAAGGTCAATGTACAGTATACACACTGTATAGGCAGCAGCATAGATTTATCTTAATGCATACCGATTGCCGGTACAGTTTATTCTTGCGGGCTTGAGCTTGACACAAAAATATCGCTTTTCGTTTTTTTTCCTAAAATTCATCAAGGTAATCACGGACCCCCAAATGCTTTCTCACGGACCCCCAAGGGGCCCAAGGGGTCTGTAGACCCCAGGTTGGGAACCACTGCACTAGATCAAGTTTATTTACAAATTACATTCTAGTACCAACTTCTGTCACCAAGCTCTGATATATAATAGGTTCAAAAACTTATAGCTCTTGTTGGCTGTTCTAATTTAGTATAGAGTTTGAGTACTCCCTAGTGAATTTCTAAACTTGTACCTTTACAGGAATATCCATTTCCTTTAAATCCAGCTTTACATTTGCAATCAAAGCCTCCGTAGGTGTTGAAGCATTGTGCTTCTTTATGACAGTTGTGTTTACCGAGCAGACACTCATCTAAATCTGTAACGGAAAAATTAGAAATTACCTCTAGTTCGTATTGGACCGATTCCTATGTTTAACTATATTAACAAGGTGTTCCAAATAATCGTACGCCTACTGGGGCTGCAGTTATGATTCGCAACTAAATAAAATTACACTCGTCATTATATTTGTATATATTTTATATCGTTACTAAATTGTATCATTGTAAATTTTTTAAAGTCCATATTGTGAAAAGCCTTTGATACACTTTATTACGTGTTAAACATCAACTAGTGAACTCGCAAATCATATTTATGTTGACACAATTTAAATACCAATAGGAAAATAATCTATAGTGAGAGGAACACTTTGGTAGACGAAGTTGGTTAAAAAATAACCCGAGATCGACTCCGACCTAAAAAAGAACCGGATTCCGAGTCCCAATTCGGACTATGGTCAAATGTGAGGTTTCTTAAATGCAACGCTGTAAACAAGTCATTTTGCAATGACTCACGTCCCTGTCAAGTCATTTGTGAAATAACTTAAGTTCAAGCCAAGTCTTTCCAAACATGACAAGTCAAGTCCCAGTCCAAGACAAAAGTTGCCCCGTCAAATCATTATTAGACCAAGTCATCTAGAAGTAAAATCACTGATATAAAATTGAACGATAAACTATTAAAATTGATAAACTTATAAGAAATAACTTAACTAAAAAATAATGAAAATAACATCAAGCTAGTCTTGTTACCTGCAAACAATGAGATAAATAGCTCAACTATGTAATAATGTTTAAATTAAAACATTTAATTTCTACCCAATTCAGTTTAATGACTTAAATTTCAGTCAAGTCATTTGTCCAAAAGACTTGGAGTTAAGTCAAGTCGTTTTGCCGAAACCACCTAAGTCAATAGTCATTCGAAAATAGTGACATACGTGCACTTAAATCAAGTCATTGACATAATTCGTTGCTACACTGGATGAATATGAATACGAGGAATACCGTAGGCCTATATATCTACTAAAAGGCCGAAATGCAATGTCTTCATCCAAACCTGGTAAACCAGTAGCTTTGCTTGAAATAACATAGATTAACAACAATACCTGTGCATACGCCGTTTATTTCATTGTATCCAGGTTGGCAAATACAACTCCTTCGGTTAGCGGTTTGTGTCATAGTGCATCTGGTGTTGAACGCCGGGCATTCTCTCCCATCTGAAATCGTTTAAAAATAATGTTGGGTCTCTTTTTTTAGACTATCACGAAAAAGAACCAAAAAATAACTAGATATGTCTTACCAAAACACCAGGTTTCACCTGGCTGACATGCCCATTCATTTTTGTTGCCGAAAGTATTGTGACCAGGTTTCAGTGACTCGGAAATATTTGCTGCAAATGTGAAATGTTGTTGGTTACTGTTTTATCAAGATTAGTAGCAACCTGTTCAGATTCCCAAAAGGAGAGGTCTGCAACCTTTTCCTAGTCGTGGTCAAACGCCAAACTCAGAAAGGTCTAGACGGTCAGTAATCTATTTTGTTATTAGAAGTGTAGCTTACTTTGTCATAACAACTGTTGATCAGGGGTGGACCCATAATTTCTTTGCTAATGAAAATAGGCCTAACGACAAAGCCAAGCTCAAAAAGGTCCGATGGGCAGTAATCAATTTCACCTGACAATTTTGTTATAAGAAATGTAGCTTTCAACACTCTGTAATAACAACTGTTGATCAGGGTTGGACCCAGAACTTCTTTGCAATTGAAAACGGGTCTAACGATAAAGCCAGGCTCAGAAAAGTCTCGACGGGCAGCAATCAATTTTGGTATTAGAAATGTAGTTTTTAACACTCTGTAATAACAACTGTTTATCAGGGGTGGACCTAGAATTTCTTTGCAATGGCAAATGGATCTTAATATATATAAAGAAACAAAAAAATCATCATCCATAACCGATTACCATGAAAAAACGTAATAAAAAGAATGTTATCGTTTATTAGGTGAAATTCGGTTAACTATCTACTAAACTAAACTATGTTCATATTTAAAACACAACGAATTCGTGGGAAGCGCAATAAAATGTATTCAAAAATACCAAGCTGGCCAAACTTTCATTGTTAATAGTTCCAGGTTATGTACGGCGAGTCATTTTGTCCAAAACAAATTTTAATTGCCCAACCAAATATGAAACGTCAAAACGTACTAAAAAATAACAGGTAAAAATCTAACGAAAACAAAGATAGTAAAACCTGTAGGACAAACTCACCAAAGTTAATTTTCCACTTTAGCACCACCGTTTCATCATCCCAAGTGGTGACAGGGCCAATCCGGCGGACTTCGGCGCGAAATCAACAGAAGCCGGCGCTGACAAGGTCGACTTTGAATCGGTCCTTGTAAAGAGGGTCGCCGTAGGCTCGCAGATCCAAGTTGGGAACTTGACAGAACCGCATTGGGAATGGCACCGCCACTTTGGATCCAAAAATATTTCGGTTTGTGCCGACTGGATAGTACTTTTCGTCGCACATATCTGCAAACAACCAAAACATTCATATACACGTGTGGTCGTGTGAAGAGTTCTACCTAATTTACTGGGTTCAATTGTTTTGTTGGATTGACTTGTCACTGTTTTCAAATGACTTGGCTTGTTTAAGTCCGTCTGGAAAACGACTTAACTTATGTTTCTTCGACAAGTCACTTGGCGTTGAAACGAAGTGTTATCGTAGGTATTTTATTTTATTAAATTAGATTATTTATCATAATTTATAAAACAATTTGCTTATATTTTCCGTTTAATTTAGTTTTTTGCTTGAGGTATTGCTCATATTTAGAAGAGTTTACAAAGTTTGAATAGTGTTATGAGTTATTAAAGTGCTGTTTCTAAAAACCTTGCATTGTCATTAAATTAATAAAAAAAATATAAAAGAGTGACTTTTAGTTGACTTGCTCTAATTGTGACTTGACTTAGACTAGACGTGGGCTACTGATGACTTGGATTGGGACATGACTTGTTATTTTTTCGAAAACGCTTGACTTGGAATTAATTGATTTCAAACGGACTTGTTTACCACACTGTTTAAATCACATGGCTTGGGTCTTTCCGGGAAAATCTCTTGACTTGATTTATCACACTTGGACAAACGACTTGACTTTACTGTAACTTAAGTGTTTTACTCAAATGACTTGACTTTACTGTAACTTAAGTGTTTTACTCAAACGACTTGACTTTACTGTAACTTAAGTGTTTAACTCAAATGACTTGACTTTAAGTGCTTTATCAATTGAATATCTATGAGTAAAATTTGGTTATTCGACAAAACGTCAAACTTTAGATTAACAAATCTCAACTTGCTATTTGTTTTGATAAATATTGTTCCGAATGAAACCTGTTCACCGATTTTGTAAGCCAATGACGTGAGTTAATTAACTCAAAGGGCCAATTGAGTTCGATCCAAGCGCGAAACTGGCACGTCTTCAACACTTAGAAATTAACGATAAACGATTCCTACCAAATCACATGAATCGAATGAATTGTGTTCGTACAGCTTAAAGCCTCTAGTTTACCCACCAATGCAAAATAGCTCTTTGAAAAGAAAACGGCTTATCTGACAGGGCTTTTTGAAGCCTTGCTTACATTTAACTACTCAACAATCAAAACTTTTAGCCTATTTTTTATCGCTATCCAAATTTCTACAGCAAGCTTGGTCTTTATTTCAGTAATATCATAGTATCCAAGATCTAATTCAAATATTTAACCCTAGAATTCCATTAAGGCAATAAAAGGAACTCATTACAAATAGAATTCTTTGAAAAAGAAAAATCCTTTTAAAAAGACGTACGAATTAACCCTAGAATTTATATAATCTATACTCGTTTGAGGTCGTATCCTACCTCGAACTGAATCACTTTTGCAGGGAAATTCGCAAATAAAGTAGCTCATCGCTGAGCACTTTTTGATGAAAAATCTGTTGTGGTTTTCCAGCCCAAGGCATTTGCCAGGATCGTACGGGTCTCCATGTTGACTAAAAGTGTTTCCCTTAGCCATGGGCACTCCATCGATGTAGGACCATTGTCCGTTTCTGAATTTGTCAGTTGCTCCGATCCAGTAGATGTATGACCATGGCTTTTTCACAATCATGTCCAAGAATATTTGGCTTAAATGGAAGAATAACTTCAAGTTTGCTCTTTTCAGCGGCGCATCAATACTTCGAATCCTACTGTGTACTTCAACGTATAAATGTAACTAGACCAGTGGTTACCAACCTTTTTTACAGCGTGCCCCCCTTTGAAAATTTTGAGAAATCAATGCCCCCCTATTTTTTAAACCTTTTGATTATACAGCAACCTGCACTAGACGACAGAAAAGTTCATTTTAAAGCTAAATTTATTCAAACGGATAAGTGAAAGCTTAAACACCGGAACCGACTAACAAAATAACATAGCATTTAGACTTGGACAACTAGATAATTCTAGTTTTCTAATTCAATCAATTAGAACACTAACAAAATGTGCAAGTATTGGCGCATGGTTGTTTCTCGACTCGCTCCTCTCTGAGCCTGCATAGCTCAGTTGGTAGAGCGACGGTCCCGGCTTGATCGGAGGTCGTGAGTTCGAACCTCACTGCAGGCCAGTTGTTTTTCTGGCTTGCTCTGCTTGCATCAAAGATCGACAGATTCGGCGAGTCTGCGATGGCTTTTCGGTGTACTATTGATACGGAAGCCGTAATCGTTGGTCATAAAGCAACTTCCGAGGGGCTAGATCACAGATGTTATTAAACACATATGTTTGTGTGTGTCTTTCATTAGAACAAAATGCAGCTAGTTCCAATTTTAATCTAGTTGGTGAATTGCTTGTGTGCTCTAATTTTAGTTCTAGTTCAATTCGAATTTTACTAATAATCAGTCGAAACAAAGAATCGAAATAAATACTCTTTGGTCCGAACGACTTGTAGGTGAATTTTACTATCAGAGAAGCATAGGTTATGTATACCTTCTGTATGTGCAATAATTAAATGTAATTCTAGTTCAAACTTTATTAGTTTAAATTTTGTTTTCAAAAATTGGGTAATTCGAATTCGAATCTAATTTAAAGCAAACTAAAATGATCCTATTCTAATCTGATTAAAAAAAAGTGAAATGCTCTAGTTATAATCTAATTAAAATAAATCTAGTTGTCCAAGTCTGATGGCATTGCAATGAGCTTAAAACGATTACCAGTGTTGCAATGGCGTAAATCATTGACTTGGACTTGAGTTACTGAGGCAAACACTTTATTCTTTGCACAAGACAGAAAAAAATTGTTGGAATACTCTATTTTCTACATTTTGTAGGGTAATGGTCTTCTCCAGGTGAACCAGGCATTTAAATACCACGCGGCTTGTCTGATGTTTACGTGCGGCCCACCACTTTTTCTCACTTTCAATAGCCTTTATTTAAACAATTGTTTGGACTATCATCAAAACATGTAGAACGCGCAGTATATAATGTCGCCTTCGGCATCCATCTAACACTTGTGCACCCATCATTGTTAAGCAAGCTGTGTGTCTTTGCAGGCTGTTTTTAGGAAATATATCGGCGCAAAACTGTCGTGCTATATGGCATGTAAATTCAATTTTTCGCGCTTTGCGTGATAAGGCTGGTATTTACTTGCATATTTGCGCACGAGTTCACTCTCGAACAGCGGGTGTTAACTTATGACGTTTAATTTAATAGGTTTTGCTTAGGCCCATCAAAATTTAAAAAGTGGCAATCCGGCCAATTCTGCTGAATGGGTGGTCATCCCTGCCCTAGACTGTATTCTTTGCCCTTTCTTCGTCAATGCAAAATAATTTCGCGAACGGTGCTAATTTCAGGTACGGTATGTTGTTTTAGAGCAAATTTGTATCAAAACGCAGCCCAAAGGCGGCATGTGTCTCATCTTTCCCTTAAATATGAAGGTTTATGCCAATTTAAACGATATAAAGGCGTTTTTTGCTTTGTACGAATCCATAACATCTTTGTAAACGGAGTATGTGCTGTCCGTAAGGTTACCTCGCGTTTAGATGTAACTTTTTGACGTCACTTTATGACATCTGTTTATTTCAATCTCCCTCCATACTGTTTATAAGAGCGTTAGGCCATAATTTGCTTTAGCGCTACGGAGTTGGTAGCCTTCAGTTATTTACCCATTTGTTTGTGACAAATGTACCGTTTAAGTTAGAACCACTGCGTTGGTCACAAATTATGACTATTTATGGCTTTTTTATCCTAACTGGCCAGCCTTACAGAACGAAACGACCACTCTCGCAAACCGTTGCTCTAAATGTAAGAACGAATTAAATCAACGGATACTCCTAAAAAAAGCCTTAAAAACGGTGGTTCTCAACCGTGGTGCCGCGGCGCCCTGGTGTGCCATTTGTAATGCTCAAGGGTGCCGATAGGAATTTCAGAATTTTTAATAATCTTGATTTTTGCTCAATTGGTAAGCTTTTTGATACAACTACTCGTGTACGATTAGAGATCATTATATCAAATGACATTTTCCTTCATGTTTTAAGTTGGTGTTCTATTTCTAGTGACATTTCAGTAACATACAATCATGTTTTAAGTTGAAAATCACTGCCTTAAAACGTCAAACTTCAGTTACTTGCGAATATCGCTGTTCCTTATTCCTGTAGTGACGAGGTCACCTCCGTCCAAAATGCAGTATTCCCTGGCACTCTGCCAGTTCATCGCGCTGTAATGCACCTTGAAATCCTTGCAAGGTTTCGCTGGAAGAGAATAATTATTTGCTTTTTTAGAAAGAATGTTAAAAGGAAAATTCAGTCGAAAACGGTGTGAAACATAAACTTATCATGAAAAAACACTTTGATTTTGATTGCTATTAAAAAAATCAATATTCAATGGAATGCACGTCTTCAAGCTACTAAATGTATTGTTAAAGTCACACATCGTTTTGATGTGATAAAATGAAACAAATAGGGTCGGTCTACATTAAAAGCCGAAAGCCAAAAAATGTTTTTGTTGAAAGTTAAGATTACTAATACCTGTAATCTCTTGAGAAAACTCCAGCAAGACCAGAAGAATAAACAGAAATGTCATGCAATACCTCATACTGAAATCAAGATTTTTGTACCTTCAAGTTACACTAGCGGTTTTATTCTAATTTACCAGCTATGCAACAAAAAAAAGCCTACGTTACAGTAAAATGAAAAAAAGGTTAAATGATCAATCTGTTATTCACACAAGCCTTTCTTTCATAGATAAAGGGTAACCTAAATTTTACATCACACATTCACGCTGTAGGCTACCTACAGGCGTACATTTTGATAAAGTCTTGTCATATGTCATATATCTGCCACTGTCAACTGAACGCCATTACATTTGTTTACACCATAGTATGGCATTTGAGTTCCAAAGGCACAAGCCGGTGTTAAACTTCCACCGGATATGCTAAACATTGAATTCTACAGTTTACTATTTTGGTCGCAATAGACAGCCTGGTTCACAACAACAAATAATAATTAACTAATTTTATCGGAATAGGGCCCAAAAGGTTAAAGAAATACCTGCAACATTAGGGAGTGGGTATGGGGCTATCGGATGACATCGTCCGTGTTGGTGTCAACTTTTGGACTCCTTAGTTTAAACGGCGCCGTTGGCGCACCTATTTCTTTGGCACCGGATTCTTTGCCCCAAAATTTGAGGTTAGTGGTGGTGTTACGTGCTTAATTAGCACTACAAAATTATCACCGGTTGCTAATTAAGCACGTAGACATTCGGTAAAGGTTAAAATTATTAGCGAGTTTAGGGTTAACATTATTAGGAATGATGTACTTTGTGGCTGAAGTGGTAAAAGGTTGTCAAGCCAGATTCGGGCCATCTAGGTGTTATTCTGTTGGGTTTAGGCCTTATTCCGAACCCCCTTTTGGTATATAATTAAAACGTTAAAACCCCTTTGTATGTATCCAGTAATCTAAAATAAATATAACAAACCAATTACGTACCATGTCCTCTCCAAACTGTAATTCTTACATATACCGTTACGTAAACAGAAAACAAGAATATGTCATTTTTGATAAAATCGTTTTAACTTTTTGTTGCCACGTTATGTCGTAACTGTGTGGCGCCCTCTATAAAAATTGGTATTTAATGTTCACGATATATTATCACGCAATGATTTTCAGGAGTCAATTCCGCCAACATAGCTGACCCAAAAAGTGATAACTTAACAGAGTGCATTACACTGAGAAACTGTAATTCTTTATTTTAATCGACGTTAAAGGAGAAACAGAGCTACAAGAGTTTTAGTTATCCAAACACTTCCTCAAGCTGGAATAGTATTGCTGGACCGTTTTAGTTTTTAGTGAAGTTTTGGCACAACCGCAAATGCTCAGGATGATTTATTGTCAATACTTCACGAATAAAAATAACTACAAAACGAGAAATAAGTGCAAAAGAACTATTGCAGCTGGAAGTATGTCGCACAAAGACTGCGTCTTTAGTCTTTAAAGACCTCTCTTATAATGCTATTTAAAATGTTTCTCGACTTCGTGAGGAAGGGGTGACACGAAATGTTTTGTGCTAATGGAAAGGGACCACGACTTTTGAAAGGTTGGGAAACTTTGGTCCAGTCGCAACCGAAAGCCCCAAAAAACAGCTCAATTTTGTTCTTTAAGTGTCCAGGTGTTCTACAAAGAAGCGGTGTTCGCGGCATCAGTTGTCATAGTACTAGGGTTCGTGGTTCGATTCCCGGCCTTGGCCTGACTAGCGGCGCTGTGCTTGGCAGCCGCTCCACGACAGAAACATTCTCTCAGCGGATCCCACCAAACCCGTCGGAGCTCGGGCGAGCGAACGCACGTCGTTAGAAAGATGACCAAACCCTTTGAAGATAATATTTACGCGTTGACATTGGGCGCAACACTTTTATAAAACAAGTAACTTATGTGCACTATGCACGGATCTGTAATGTAGCTTGATAATGAATTACAAAGACAAAAATATGGAGCATCGACATCATCTTGATTAAGACGTTTCGATACGAGCTTTGTCATCTTGATGTCGATCTCTACTAGACCTTTTTGGCTTTGCAATTCATTATCAAGGTAAATCACTTATGATCTTCAAACAATAAATATATAAACAACATAATTTCCTAATGATTGGCGTTCGAAAAAGATTACACATTTTAACCAGTGGAAGGATAGCTGCTACCTTTGGCCTTCCATGGTCCAAAAAAGCTTTGCATGATTTCTTTCTCAAAATTGGGCCGAGGCCCAATAAAATTTACAAAATACCCCTTTAGGGGGAACTAACCCTACGTTAAAAACCACAGTGGTAGTTTTATTACATAACCAAACTTTTGGTTGTGTGTGTGCAACCACATGACACGAGGTTGTAAAATGACAAATAATTTTGTTACGGGTAAACCTCAAACGCAAATGTGAAACCCCGATTTTTACTTTTACGAGAGTTCCATCGCACATCTTTGCAAAATACGAGCTTTTTATATTGCACTAAAGTATACCTGGATAGTGTTCAGGATTGCGAAGATCCAACTTGTGATGTCACGATAGATGACGTCATTCGACAGCAGCATGACGTAGCCCATCACCCAGGGCACTCCCATAACGAAACACATCATAACGGCCACTTTGAGCATTTGGGTGTTGGTGCGATTCATATTTTTGGTTTGAGCCTAAAAAGTTTAACAAGGTGTTTCTATTATTTACGAGGAAAGTGCAATATTTCAGTAATAAGTTTACCAAATAGTCCATTTGACGTGTGAGGATAAAACATCTCTCTATATAGTTCTAAGTTTACTGTTACTTTTGTTTAGGCGAGAACAGACTTCAATCAAAAATTTAAGTGATAAATTAGTTTTTGGGTTTTTTGTCATATATATAGTGTTGCCCTTTCAGTTTAAAATGTCAAACAGCAAAAAACAAATTGAATAGTGAGTTGAAACAATATTGAGCTTGTCCTAACACAACGTAACTCAGCCGCTTGTTTCTAGGTATTTTTAACACAATAAAATTATATTCAAAATCGGTAACATTTATGTTTTCTGATATAACCCCTGCTGTAAAAAAATCTAAGCGACGATCAAAATCGGTAAATTCCTTTTTAAAGAACATCCGAAACGTTTATTTGCAAGGCAAAGAAGTTATTTATTGTTCTTTTTCCCCTGCTATGAAACCGCAAAAACGACACGGAAACGTACACTCCTTCGCCCTAGGTATACCTTCTTGGCAATCTCCCGAAATACGAGTACAAATACGACGAAGTTGGCGAGAAGAAGAACTCCAACAGGGGCTAGGAATCCAAGTTTAAGGGTGAGTTTGGTCAGCCAGCACATATTGTCCGCTCTGTAGTGCGATGTGGCGAGCGGATCTGAGACTAAAAGTGCATTTAAAAACAATTATAATGCATTTTCGTATACCCAACGAGTGATCCAATTGTTTGGCACCTTTTAAATCTTGGACTTTCGTGGCCCATTTACGTTGCACAAAAATTCTGTGGCCCAATAGAATTTTTATGAAAGAAAAAACTTGAAAATAGGTTTAGAACAAAACACAGCAGAACATATTTCAAAACAGATTATTTATTCAACCGTGCATTAGTGAGATACTTGCCACTGAACAATAAATTTACACTCCTTTTTAATTCCCTCCCGAAGCCATTATTCCTGTAAAATTAAATATAATGACACAAATGAAACTAAATCTAGCTTTTTAAAATAAGCCTGTGGCCCACCTCAAATGTTCTTATGGCCCACCAGTGAGTCCTGGCCCACTGCTTGAGAACTGCTGCACTAGTGCTATCTGGTTGAAGACAACAAGTTTGTGGGGTAGTGTGTGTTAAGATTAATAGTGAGTTTGCTAAAGCGCATTTTTATGTACCGGTAGGTGCTTTGTGGCCTATTTAATTGTATAAGCATTATATTATAGCGGTTAAAGGTCACTACCTTGACGCGGTACGAGCTCATATTGTGAGTTATACTTGTAAATGTTTGGCGATGATGTTCAACTTACACTGATGATGTTTTAATTCTATTTGAATAAGATACGAATTCACTTGTGTAAGCCTTTGTGGTATTAATAAATTCCTGTAGGCCTACACTGAAAAAACGTCAGTATACGATCGGACCCATTAGGCTTCAGTTTGTTATCAGTGATCAGTTCTAAGGAGTTATCACCGATTCTCGGCCGATAAAAGGGTTGTATTGGTGCCGATCTGATAACAAATCATTATAGTTGGCCATGTTTTTTTATCAATTTTTTCCATGACTTTACTTTAAGACGTAGATTTGGAAGTGTTTTAATTTCATATGTGTGACAAAATAATAACAATTTAAATAATTTTTGTGGTTGTAAATGTAATGGATTACATGACGAAATTGTTTAAGTTTTGGTAAACTACAAATAAACCCCAAAATGGAACGAACGTCATTCACAGGAACGTTATTCGTATGAGGGTGAGGATTCTAATGAAACATAATATTTCGAAAATACTTTCAGTTCTAGTTTTTTTAGCAATGTGCTGTTACGAAAAATAGACCTGCTCATTGTGCAAGGAAAGATACACAGACACACAACTGTGTTAAACTACTGTGATCTATCCATTGTGAAGCTGCTTGTTGACCGATTATTACGGCTTACGTTGATAGGTATCTGTATATTTCATTGAATGATATGGTACTTTATATCCCCCTACTAATAGAATGTAGCAAGCATTGGCGTATGGTTGTTTCTAGACTCGCTCTTTTCTGAGCCTGTGTAGCTCAGTTGATGGTGCGACGGTCCCGGTATGACTGAGGTTGTAAGTTCGAACCTCACTGCATGCTAGTTCTACTACCAGAATGAAGCAAGCATTGGCGTATGGTTGTTTCTAGACTCGCTCTTTTCTCAGCCTGTGTAGCTCAGTTGATGGTGCGACGGTCCCAGTATGGCCGGAGGTCGTGAGTTCGAACCTTACTGCGAGCTAGTTGCTTGTCTAGCTTGCCTTGTTTGCATTATCCATCGACAAATTTGTTAAGTCTGCGATGGATTTCGATGTACTGCTAGTTGTGCTTTGTCTTACCTACATCCCCGCAAAGCTCATGCTGCGGCAGCTTATCCAAGTAACCCACGGTCACCGCCAGAGAAATGGAAACGACTATTAGTGGTGCAAGGAAAGAAAACGCGGCAGCGCGACGCAGAAACCCCGAAGCATCCTCACGAAACACCTGAAGCACGTTGCACATTGGTTAAAACCGTATACATACACATATGATCATTGTACCTTGGATTGCCTACTTTCACCTCACGAAAAATCTAAAGCACATTGCACATTGGTTTAAACCGTATACTGTAGCCTATACGTACACATATGATCATTTTATCTTGCTTTGCCTACTTTCAAAGTATTATTGGCCAGAATCCACAGATCAGTTCTGTCCTTACTGGACTAGGACAATAGTTCGAATATAATAGTTGTATTAACAGGGCCAATACAATTAGGTTAAACGTTATTATGTTTAATTTGCTTATGTATAACTAGAAAACAGAGTAAAATTTTAAAACGTTGTTGAACTTTCAAACTGTCCAATTGTCCTTGGAGGATTGCCTCATTCTTTCTATGTCACAACAAAAATACAGTGCTGTCAATAGATTTTTGACTTACCTTAATGATGTTCATGTACAAGTCGTAGCTGTAGACTGCCATCCAGCACCACGTTACAAGCATAAAGTAATGAAGAAGTGCGGCGACGAACGTACAAGCCCACCATACATCCGTACGACCAACTCCAACCACGAATATCAAGTAGCTTATCATGAGATTGGCGCAAATCAGAATGATGATCCTTGCTGGACGACGTCGTCTCACTTCGCTGAAATGAAACAACTTTTCTTTATATTTTCTTTTAAAAAATTACAGTCCCATATGACATTACCACTAGGGAAGTATCGAACTGGTTATCATGCATTTCAGGTGATTTAAAAGCATACACTTTCTTCTCAACTCAAATTGGGGACTTAAAGTCAAAAAAGCCAATACGATGAAAACAATCCAAATCAAATGAGCTATGTAATGTCGGTAAAATTTTGTTCGGCGTCTCTTATATGAATTTAAAAATTTACCACGTGTTTTACATGAATTTTATTTGTTGTCAGTACCTGGTGTAATATTCAGAGCAATGCGCGCAAAAGTTGTCAAACTGCTTCCCACTTTATTAAAACAAATAAAAAAGATTGCACGAGCAGTCTACAGGAATTTAAGTTGTGTGGCTGTTTTACCCATTTAAATTATTCGGCTACTTTACCCTTAGCAATGAGAATAAACTAACTAGAGATATGCTGGCTCTTATAATTTCAAAAATAACTAAAAAAAGGCATCTAACCATGCTACATGTAGCATATAAAACATGACAAGCAATTTAAACAAGAAATTTATACACGACTGAGAGGTTAACGTTTTATCTTACCGACTAACACAATGCACAATAATTGTGGCGAGACATCCAGCAATTGAAAGTGAACAGCCCACAGTGGACACGATGCTGAGTGCCATATTGGCGGGAACGTGCGTGTTGTCCTATAAATGATATATAAGGGTGTATCTTTATGGTGTCTAAAACCATTTGCAACAGGTTTCTTCTTGTCGACCACTGTTTTGCTGACGTGTATACAATCAATAAAACTCAAAGTTTAAAAATCTCGAGTTAGTTTTATTGTTTATCCTATATAAATGAAGCACGCATATTGGTCTAGCAATCAAACGTTGTTTCCAACATATCAAAATGCTCCATGTAGGCTACTACACTTAACGGTTGAGTTATTTGATTTATTGATAAAGGTCATTTCGTTTAGTCGACCCAAATCTAAGAAAATGACATGCAACAGATAATTTAATTTTAATTTAGAGACATTTACCACACTGCTTTTTGACATATTATTTGTTTAAAAATTACGCAAAAAAATGACAACTATTTTCAATTCAAAGTTTTAGCCGTTCATATTTGATTTTCATCTATTCAGCTGACCATATACAAAATAGACGTGCATTACTTTTAACTGTTGAACTAGTTGGCATTGCAGAGGATTTTACTCAGTAAACACAGAAACTGCAGCCGAACGAAACGTTTTTCTAAATTGGTCGAAGCAGCTTTTCATTTTAATACACTATTGGCGTATACGCAAAACTTACAACGATCAGAGCGAAACTGGTGAGATGGTTGCAAAGGCACTCGACCGGGTCTTTGCGAAGATCCAAGCAACATCCTGATGTTGACCACTCGCTCTTGTCAGTGTCCCAGAAAACGCACTTCAGTTTGGTTTCCAACACCTGAACAAACAGTAACATTACTTAAGCTAACCGAAATGACGGCTCTCAGTTATTTCCTGCTAAAACGAAGAAGTTACATTACGATACATTGCGTTACATTTCCTTACTTAGCGTGGCTTTGTGTTATTTTGCATTACATTACGCTACATTGCGTTACATATTGCGATACATTTCCTTACTTTGCGTGGCTTTGCGTTATTTTGCATTACATTACGCTACATTAGGTTACTTTGCGATAGTATTGATAAGTTTAACTGAGACAGTTGGGAAACGAAATGTCGCGACACAGCGGAAACATACAAATAAGACATACAGAGCACAGAGCTTTATTTCAGCTTGTAGCGACACTACACCGACCCGGATTTATCGAAGCAATATGTTTGCCTTTTTCTTATTTTTCTCGTGCCTTTTTATCGCCGGTTCTAGTGTTTTCTTTTTGGATTCGGCGCACCTGGAATAAAGACTTACCATCGCCTTAAGCTAACCAAAATCGTTACTGCTATCAATAATTGCTGTAAACAAACGCAGTAGAAAACACTATAGGTATGCATAATCGTTTTAGTGATACTTTGCGCAACTGTCTTACCAACTATTAGGTTTTAGTCCTAATTAGGTCTTAAGCTTAACTGTGTTTTATTCCGACATTCATGTTGTTTCTTTTTTTGGTATTTTTGCTGAAGTCCGATACATTGCATTACAGTTATATTGGTACTTTCTGAAGTGCTTTGAAACGATACGATTCGCAACTGTCTTACCATCAAGGATCCGTTGGCGGGAGGGGATTTGCCATATTTGTTAACTTGTCCCAGATGCTTGATGCGAACAGGAGACGTAAGATTGTTTATCGCCTTTCCGTTGCCCACTTCAGCAGCAATAACCTGTCCAAGGCAAGTTTGAATTCAGTATTGGTTAGGCCAGTAGCTCCCAACTTTTTATAGCCTATAGCAGTGGTTCCCAACGCATGGGTCGCGACCCAAAGTGGGGTCGCCTGATTATTTTTGAGGGTCGCTTGTTTTTCAGGCATATTATATCTTTTCACAAAACTGGAAATCATAATCACAAACTATGAAAACTAAACAGCGAAACCGGTTGGAAGTTAAAGCTGACATGCGTGACTCTATATGCTCAAGCAAAATAACGCCTCAATTTTAAAAACTCACAGAGAGAAAGCGAGCACAACTATCCCATTAGTAAATTAATAAACATATTATTTTCGGAAAAAGTAACTGCTTTTGTAGTATAGTATGTTTGCAAGGCAATCTTGTATTTGCTTGGGTCGCAAGATAATACCAAATTAATTTTTTTTTTCAAAATGGGTCGCCTTAAAAACGTGTTGGGAACCACTGGCTTATAGCACCCCTCAAAAATCATGAATAGATTGCGGCACCAGTGCAAGATTTATCCATAAATATTTCACTAGAATGTCACAATAAACGGAACTTGAACAACTCACATTAACTCTACAAACCATAAGTTACAAATTGGATTTATATCTCGTCACGGTTGAGCATTGGAAAGGGTACCCTGGTTGAGAACCTTTGCGTTAGCACCCTGGTTGAGAACCTTTGCCGTTGTGCAATAGTTAAAAATATTCATAAATGTTGACTGAAACGCAACGTTTTAAAGTTTTATGAACAAAAAGTAAAAATGAAAAAAATTGGTAAAATAGAATTGCCCTAGTCTGAAACATAGATTTTAGATTCTCGGTAAACCTATAACCATTGAAACCCTTAACCTGTAAATTAATGAAGTGTTGCAAGAAATTCGTCCCGTAAACAATAAATTCAATACACGACTTTTTTGTCTTTTTTATACATGTCAGGCACAAAAACTTACAGACGAAACATTTTCTTTCGAATAAAACATGGCCGAGTCGTTGTAAAAGATGAACGCGACTCTGCCCGTGTCGTCTGTCGCGTTTGTCGACCGGCGACTTCGCGACACGCGTCGTCTTATCGTGATGGAAGAGGGGAAGGATATGTGAACAGGAGAAGCGGCGTCGGATTCTCTAGGTTCGGGCGAAAATCCCAAGTGGTTGTCTTCGCTTACGTTTACTTCAGCGCACTGCACAACAAATTATGACGCATTTAAACATGGCAAATATACCAATTAAGCTAGCATTAGTAGGAATATCAAAGCTCATTTCGAAGTGCATTATGTTGGAAATCAATAGAGTTATTTGAAATGTTCGAAATGTTATCGTCATCTATATGGGCTTTAATAGTCTTACTACGTCTAAATAGAGCCTCCAACCATTATTCTCCTAAGCAAGCATTCTTAACTACCTTCATCGCAGTTTTTTGAAAACTTGTACGATTCAAAATCAAATGGCCTTCGAGGACTGATGTACAAGGCAAAAAAGTAGATAACCTATATTCAGCGTTTTTTAATTTTTTACATTGACGAATACAAAAGATTAGAAGTGAAACTTCTAAAAATCCTAAAACAACACAAATAAAGTCGCTACACGGTGTTCTTAGTTCTTATCACTCTTTGGTTTTATTTTACCCCTTAAACAAATTTATTTTGTTTTTTTTCTAAACCATGTATGAAATAACCAACATGCTGTAAACACGACATACAAATTTTAAGAAGCAGCACATTATCACAACTACTGATGTTCTATATTTGACATTTAATTCCAATACCAGATATTTTGGACAAAAATATCGCGATTCGACACCAAACGACATCATTACTATGGTCAAACAAGAAAAATATGGGCAATTAAAATTTTCAAAGGTCCAAATGTGCTTTGGTGTT
The DNA here is from genome assembly GCF_963924565.1 of Ascidiella aspersa. Lineage (NCBI taxonomy): Eukaryota > Metazoa > Chordata > Ascidiacea > Phlebobranchia > Ascidiidae > Ascidiella > Ascidiella aspersa. The sequence goes on along the minus strand of NC_139447.1, from coordinate 35,347,330 downwards.
AATAATATTTAGGCCAAACGTACTATTTTTTGATAAATGTCGCTTCCAAGGTAGAATCACTACATTGAATCGAAAGGCTTGCCTTAAATTTCTATCCTAATTTGGTATCGGCTATCGGCCCCGATCCGATATTATCGTACGACCCTAATCATAATCATTAAAATACTGTTGTTAAAATATCCATCTATTTACTGCACCTTTACTTTAAAAATAGGACTCTAAAACTTGAAAGATGTTTTTCCTGTGTAGTAATTACTAGACTACGGAACGCTAACTATTTTTTTCGTTACAAGAATGTTACCAGCATTTTCGTTACAAGAAAACCCGCGGCACCCCGATTGGATACCACTGCTCTTTAGAGCCTATATTAAAGATATATACAAATAGGGGGATAGTTTTCCCCTATGCAATGATAAGCACAACCCTACATCCATCCATTTACCGCACCCTCACTGATATCGGACAAACCTAATCAAACCTAATATTATTGAACAACCCTAATCGCAATCATAAATACACTGTTGTTTAAAATATCCATCTATTTACTGCACCTTTACTTCGAAAATCGGACTGTAAAACTTGAAAGATGATCTTCCATGGTCGAGGATCACACGAAGGGCCATGGCTGAAATAGCAGCCACCACCAACTTTTGCTGGCTTCTTGTTCGCTTCGTTGATGTGCGTTGCCATAAAGTGTTCGCTGTCTGAGCTCCTCCCCAATTCCTCATGATACGACGGGTGACGTTCAACATGGAACCCATGCTGCCAGTTGTAACCTAATAACAGGCTATTGAATGCTTTTTTTGTTTTTACAAAACCCTGTTTTCTAAACTTTCGGGATTTTTACATAATAGTTGTCATAAATCCTACATGGTATAGCTACCTTGGTACAGGTTAAAGTAAACGCAAAAATAGGAAATTACCGATAGTGTGTGTAAAAAAAGTATTGCAGATGTAAATAAAGTGGAGTTGACCTTTAACCTAATAAACAGCCTATTGTATGCTTTTTGTTTTTACCGGTTGAAGTGTGGAAAATATATTTCAATGACGCATTGGTTATAATCAATATTTTCAGACTCTTCTTAAGCTTGTGAGATGTATTTGTCGTTTTATCATGTAAATTTCTACCTTGCAGGCGAAAGTATTCGCAAATATAGGAAATCACATATAGTGTAAAAATATAATTTTAATAATAAAAATTAAAAAGTTGACCATACGTTGCGTTCTCGTTGCAGAAGTGGTGTTGTCGAAAATTGCAAATGTGTGTTTGAATGTTTTGTTAACTGTTTTTTTTTTACCGTAGCCGGTCTACCTTCCAAAGATGCCCTTGTATTTCAGCTGTCATGTCAGTTTAACAACGTTTTTTGGGGGGGAAATGGCAAGAAATTAAGGTTTGAAAAGTAAATGAATCACCTGGATCTGTCCTGAATTAACCTTGCCGGTCATTTTGGCCATAAAATCGACTGCAAGTTGCGTAAAGTTTTTGTTAGAAGCTTTCCTGGTTGATATTTTTTCCATCAGCTGCGACGCGTCCTTCAGTCGTCCCGTGCTGTTTACTGACCTTAATATCTTGAAAGCAAGTTTAACAATCAGATCGACGTCTTGGTAAGTTACTGTATTCTTTGCTAAAAGGTTGTGGAAACAAAGATGTCGAGCAAAACACAATTTATTTAATAGTGTTGAATGTTATGGTCGTACGATTTTCTGTTGTTGGTTTTTTGCAAATTACACAAAGGTCTTATATGCATTTTTTGTATAGGCATTTCTTAACGTTTTAAAATGAAACTTAGTTTAAACTTATAATATAATAATAATAATTGGTTCGAAACGTTTAACGGAGTTGCCTGGCTATAGAGGCTACGTCGAGGTTTAAAAAAACTAGGTCTACTTATATTTTCGAACAAAATAAATGAATATCGTAATGTTTATTAGGCTTTGTATTATAGGATAACTATATAGGTCATAGGAAGTTCCACATAAAGCAGAGCTCGCAGAAATTAACCTCCAACTATGTTATTTTCCTCAGATTATTAAGGGTTCTTATGGCACTCGTATGGTAGCGAGAATATACGAAAGGATGAGAAAGACTCGCGGTCTCCGCCACTACTGGGGCGTGCGCGGACAGCACACCAAGACCACTGGGCGCCGTGGTCGCACTGTCGGTGTGTCCAAGAAAAAGTAGACACTTCTATTTCCATTAACCTTATTTCGTACCCTTCAATTGTTAATCAGACGCCATTCGTTCTAAATAGTAAATCTTGACTTACCTTCCAAAGTTGCGCTTTGCATCCCTCGAAATCCAAAAAACATTGGGATGCCAGAATGTCGTTTCCATTCCTGCCAGGGGGTGAGACTGACGAACGATTTTGCACCTTTTTTATCCCGCTTGCAAAAGTGGTTGTGTTGATCAGCATGATACCTTATTGCAAAAGACAAACATCCTATGCAATTACTAATCATAATAGAGTATAGATTCTCCTAACAAATTAAATTATCTCTAAATGTAAATATTGTTATTTACCCTAAAATTAACCAATTTACCTTAACATTACTAAATAAAGATTTAGGCTATAACATAACGACCAAATCATGGGTTTTAATTGCTATTACAACCCTTCTTTTCACAAAAAAAACCAAGTATGTCAAACATTTCAAAACCATTTTACAAGCAATAAACATTAAAAGTATAAAAAAATGTATTAAAGTTACTTTGACCAATCGGCTTGGTCGCGCTAAAAAAACACTTAAATTGTAACATCCAAACGGAATTTTTAAAAGATAGTTATATAGTTGAACGACAGACATACCGATTTCTGGACCACCCTTACTTAGGTTAATAACAATTAACCAGAACAAGGCAGTTAAATAAAACGCGTATGATTTTAGTATTGTTCTAATGATTTAAATCAGTGTTTTTTAACCTTTTTCACTTGGGAGCGCACTTAGAGGCGTATGAAAACGTGGCGGCGCACCTTACGAGCGAAGCGAGCGCGAAATATTTGAGGTGTACCGATATTTCTCTTAAATTGCCTGCATTTTTTATTATATGGGTTTTATAGTTGCATATCTTGAAAGGGACTTCCAGCCCTATTTTGTCCATTAAAGTCTTAATCCAATTAATTTTGGACTTATTTCGACATGTTTTTTTCCTTTCGTTCGCGGCGCACCTAGCAATCTCGACCGAAACTGGACGTGGTGAAATGTTAAACTGTTTTGCGTGCTGCGGTGGTTATATTCAGTAAAATAGTGATACGAAGCCTCAAATACATGTAATTTTGTTAGCAGGCAAACTCTATAAACATAATTTAATGAATAAAGTTGTCAATTATTTAGTTTTAACTTTGCTATCTAACAATGTCGTGACTAAGGTAATTTCTTTGTAGTTTCTTCCAATACGTAATAATTCAGGCGTAAAGTGAAACCTTGCGATTACAAAGTTCAAATTCTTATCTGCGAACTAATCTTAACAAACACAGCTTTTAATAAAAAGTTGTACCTATTTTTAAAAGCATCACTAAAATGTCCGCGCCAATTGGTTATCAGCGGTCGGCTCCAACTCCAACTTGTACGAAATTATCCAAAATCAACGGCAAATTAGTTTTTATCTAGTTGCCTTACAATAAGAAAACCTCAGCTGTACCTGAACAGCTGTTGGCTTTTCTCTGGAAACCTGGCTTGCACGAACACTTAAATGATCCCAAAGTGTTATCGCATTTTTCGTTTTCAGTGCAGTTGTTGCTTTCTTGATCGAGACACTCGTTCACATCTAAAACGCAAGCCCTCACATATTTCAATGAACACAAAATGAAATTATGCATGTCCTAACTGAAATCACCAACACATAAATTATCCTATTTAGCTAATGGTTTAGCCCAATTAGTCACAAGGTTTTTTTTCATATTCCTCCCTTTTAAAACTAAACACTGTCAATTCCTTCCCAGCAATAACACGTGTAATCCACATTTTTTGTTTATATATTTTTATATAGTCGACTCTCCTACTCATCTGTCCGTATCAGGTTATGTTAAACCAATGTTTATCAATAAAGATAAGATTGTGGCAGTTTGATTTTGTTAAATACCCAACTGCAGGGCTTCACGTGGTTAGATTTATTGAGATTCGTGCTGAGCAAGATGTTCTCAAAACTTGAGAAAAAAGCTGACAGAATACGAAAAACTTAAAGTTTATAACTGGTATTCTCTTCTTTGTGTTTTGTTTTCTTTTGGGCTCACAAAAAGATCGATAAAAAATTGGATCGCTTTAACTCGGTTTTGCTGTGTTTAGGTTGCCGCGAAAAAAACATTGAGAAACGCTGTGTCAAACTGGTGATTTATCATACAAGCGGCCCATAATAATATAATTGTCGTAGAAAGAGTGTTTTACATGTAGAAATGTACGTTTTACCACGCGAAAAACGTTATTTAACAAAAAAACATTGTTCGGTGCTTTTTACTTTCTACCCTTGCATTAAACACCTGGAACTGCTATAAAATATATTTAAACTTGTACATTATAAAGTGTAAACCTGTCGTCGTTATAGGTTGCACTTGTCATATGTTTACCTGTACAATTTTTTCCGTTTCCGACAAAGCCAGTGTTGCAAAAACAACGACCGGTAAGGCATGTAGCGTTCGGTGAGCAATCTTCAGTTTTTCCTGCTCGAAAAAAAAATAAGTGAGTTCCGGAACCAAATAAACAGACCAATCAGCCCACACCAGTAATTCAAATTTACCAGATTTAATTTTCTAGCTGTGGTACGGCAGTGGTAAAATAATGTCAGAACGGCATCCCGGAAAATAAAATGTTGTTATATGCCTCCCTTTAATTATTTCATTGCAAATTGTTTTGTCGCAATCTCCCGGAATGTAAGAGTAAGATTTTAGTTGCATAGTTTCGCACGAGATTAAGTGGTAACATCAGGTTTCTTAATATTGATTGTCCTGTGACGTACCTTTGTGATCTCATCTCTAAAGCTTTTCACGCATTCCGGTAAGGAAAGGATTATAACTTTATCTTGGGTTATCCAGGTGAAGCAAACTTATGTTTGATTGCGATCCCGAAATATTTTTAGAGACTCGCGATCGACTGGTTCAGTAAAAAGAGAACACTTATTAAACATTTTGAGCGTTAATAGCATTCCAAGCCAGCGATTGAGGTTAATTTGTTAGTTAGGCTTGCCCAGACAACAACTAGTCATTTCAATGTTTCGCTTGTGTGCGACAGACTTGGACAACTAGTTAATTCTAGTTTTCTAATTCAATGAATTAGAGCAAAATGTGGCTAATTCTAATTCTAATCTAATTCGGATTTTACCAAAAATGCTACTTTGTCCAACGGCATTTTTAGTCTCTTAGTCAAAACAAAGAATTTGAATTCAAACTCTTTGGTTGGAACAGAATTTTCACAGTCTAAAAAGCATATGCTATGCTAAAAGGCTTAAAAATTAGCACATACACAATCATTCACATTCTTATTAAAATACTTCCCGATTTGAACGTAATTGATTGTGAATAATCAGATGTAATTCTAGTTTAAATTCTAGTTCAAATTTATTTTGTTACGAATTCGGTAATTCTAATTCTAGTCTAATTTCAGAAAACTCAAAATGATCTAATTCTAATTCTAATCTAATTTGGAAAAACTGATATGCTCTAATTTTAATTCTAATCTAATTTTAAAAAGCTAAAATAAATCTAGTTGTCCAAGTCTGGTGTGCGACAGCTACTGTAATTACGTAACACATATTCAACGCGATCGACGGGCTACGCCGGGGCTATACTATAGTCAACATTAATAAACAGCAAATTCAAATTACATTTACAAAGGATATTCACCGTAAGTAAAGTTAAACCGAAGACTGACGCTGTCCCACCAGCATTCTCCTAGTGGTTTGCTGACATTCAACCTCAGCCGACATTGCGTGTGCAAAATCACCTCAACGTTGATTCTTTGGTCTGTTAGCTCGCTTGTGGTAACGTTAGGCTTTTCACAGAAGCATTTGGGATACGTAACTTCAACTATCTTGAAGTTCCAATAGTGGCTGCTTCCGATGTTGAGGTTCATGGATCCCAAAGAAGGCGAGTATGTAATCTTTGAGGCTGCAACAACATATATATTTCTCAATTTGTCATCTGTAAAGCAGGAATCATCAAACTACGGCCTGCAGAGTTAATTTTACCGGCCCGCGGCATATTTTCTTAATGTCGATAAAGTATAGTTTAAATGTTGTAGGATGCCATTCTAAACTAATATGTTAAATTGAATGGCAATTAACTGCATCGTACTCCACTTTTTGTTGCATATAGTTTTAATTTTTTCTTCGTTAAGCGATAATAACCAAGTTTAAAGTTAGACACAAGATTTACATGTGAAAAAAGTTTCATGACCCCTACCATAAAGTATTACCCAATGGCGGACTAAAAATCGAAAAGAAATCAGAAGATTTTGATCAAGCAAATTATTTTTGGAGTTGTGCAAAATATATTTAACTTTTCTAAAAGGTATTTGTTTGGGAAACTGGCATATTACCAATAAAGTATAGCTTATATGTTTTCCAGCGTCAAATCGAATATTTGCTTGTAAACCAGTAACGCAATACGCTTGTAACAATTTTTTTAGTTTTGACCATAGTTACGCGACGTTACTTTATCAGATTGGATAATAATTTTGCCAAAAATAAAATATCGTATCGGAATAAAATATCGTATCGGAATAAAATGCGATAAATCGGAAATCCCGGTTATCGTTTTCGTTAAATTTCGCCCCTCATTGCAGACTTGGACAACTAGATAATTCTAGTTTTCTAATTCATTAAATTAGAGCAAAATGTGACTAATTCTAATTCTAATCTAATTTATGGATTGCCTGTGTGCTCCAATTCTAGTTCTAATCTAATTCGGATTTTTCCAAAACTGCTACTTTGTCCAACGTCATTTTTAGTCACTCAGTTGAAACACAGAATTTCAATTAAAGCTCTTTGTTTGGAACGAGTTGTATATAATTTTTACAGTCTAAAAAGCATAAAAAGGCTTCAAAATTAGCACACACATATTTACCATTCACATTCTCATAAGAATAAATTGCAATTAAATTAAATTGGTTGTATGTGATTCTAGTTCAAATTCTAGTTGAAATTTGTTTTTTTAGGAATTCGTTAATTCTAATTCTAATCTAATTTGAAAAAACTAAAATGCTCTAATTTTAACTCTAACCTAATTTTAAAAAGCTAAAATAAATCTAGTTGTCCAAGTCTGCCTCATTGAGTTACCGTTATTTTAGTCGGATAGAATTGTGATGAAATTATACCTCTTCTAACACAAATGAAGAGCGCCAATCCGTTGCTTTTTGGAGTCAACGTTGTGTTGTGGGAGGATTTGTTGTACACCAAACAACTCAGTTCACTGTCTCTTCCAACGTAGTACAGTCCACTCTTCTCTGTACATATTTTAAGCATGGCTTGTTTAAAATAAAGTTAACCCTTAACGCCATGCCATTAAAACGAGCTCTTCTTAACCGATGCGTTAAAATATGTCAAAATATGAAACATGTTTTTCATCATTTTTTCTTTCGGTTTCGGCTAAGCTTATTCATTTCACAGTTATTTAACAATAAAGCAACTGTTCGAACTATGAAATGCAAACTTGCAAGTACTTTAAACGAAATACTGGTTTCACCAAAACAGTTTGAGCTGGCCCGCTGTTCCGCTAGGTTTTAGAGGTTTACAGGTGCGCCAACGCTAAAAACGTTACGAAACACTGCCCTAATAGGTCGTCCTATTAATTGTTGATCCATTCCCTGTTTTTCAGAGTCTTTTGTACAAAGTCATATTTGCGATGACAGATCCTTCGATTAAGAATAGACAAAAGGTAATGTAAAGTGTATAGGCCTAGATGTCAAACTTGTGTTATTGAACACATTACTATCAATCGAACAATTATTTAAGTAATTCCCATTTATACAAGCGAATATTATTTTCAGTTTTTGCTTGGCCCAAGCCATGATCTTTAAGAAATATGGCTTTAGTTTGGCGTTCGTTTTGGTAAAATCTGTACTATTACCAAATCAAAGACGTTTGAATTGAATCGCCTGCTGTTAATGACTAGCGGCGCGTAGATGAATAAAGCTAGAGGCTATTGTCTCTAGTATAGGGTTTCCATACTTATTGTCTTTTCAAGGATTTTTGTCTTTTCTTCACACGGTCGGGGTTTCCCTTATGGTTAGTCATTTTAGTAACCCGCCCATTCCGCAGTGTAGCGTGGTATGATTGGCCGATTTAATTTAAATATATACTGCAATATCCAAATTTCAAAAGGCTAAGTTTGCCATGGGCAAACAGGTCACCCCAATTTTAATGTCGCTGCTTGGCAGTTGTGTTGTACCACAGCGTATAATATCATATTAGGTATTACTATAGACCTGAATGCACGGAAACAATGTTCGCAATTACCTTCGGAATACAGTTACCGTTTTGGGACTTGACCCCGAATGAAAAGGGCCAACTAACGACTTATTGTTTTTAAATTACTTGCCTTGGTATTGAAGTTTTTTGTAAAATACTTAATTTAAGTATAACGGTTGGAGTCAGACGTAGTACGAATATGGAAGCCCATGCATAAGTAGGTAGTTTAAAACGTTTAAATTACTGGCTACTTCTGTACAGGCTCTAATATTCCTACCACGTTCAACTTGTGTCACTTTGCAATGACTTGTTCACAACATGATATACATACAACACACCTGCCACGGTTGCCAGGTGAGTATAATTGTAAACAGCGCCTTTGCAAGTTGGTATGCCGTAGCGTGGCTCGGACACCATCGCTTGAACCAGTTTCATCTCCGCATCACTTTGGATGGTGAGAAGGTCTCCGTTAAAAGACAAGCTGCAGGTAGCTCGTGCATCTCTGCAGCTTTGGGCGTCGAGGTCACCGATGAAATACGCCTTGTCGCCGATTTGATAGACGTTTCCTGTTAGGTGAAAAAGCGCTGCTGCTGTGACTATACAGTGACTGTCTTGCAAATAAGGAAATATCTTTTACTGTTGGGAACCATTATTTCATGCTTAAGACAACCATTAGGCTACCAGTAAATGAAGGAACTCTGTTTTTTTTCATGACGGCAAAATTCGGATATAAAATGTTTTAGTATCAATCATTTAATGTACCACTTTTTTGTAAAGCAATAAAAAAAAAGTCGTATGTGTGGCACCTTTCATAAAAAACAAAACAAATTAATACATAAAAAGCTTCGCGGAATACGAATATATTATTATCACTTTTGACATTTTTAACTAGGCATTTTTAAGCAACATATCTCACAAAAATCAATGAAAGTCCAAATGATATATATAAAGTCAGAAAGAACAATGGAAAAGAACAACATTTACTGTCGAAGGTATTGTGGGCAAAAAACAAGTACTGCGGTCTGCGGGCCTTATATTGCAAAGCTCTGTGTTACTAAATGGTCCTTTACTGTTAACATCAAATTCGTTCGCTTGTTCATCAAGAACCGAAGCCAAATTTACGTTATAATCAAGTTAAAACCACTGTAAAAAACGTCCTTACCTCGATTAGCCGACACTGTAAAACAAAACAGAATTCCAACAAGAAGCAAATTTAACATTCTAAGCTGTTTCTATTATCGCAACCTAAGAAGCCTGAAAAGCATCGTCAACCTGGTATGTAATTTAAATATAAGTTTCAGCACTTTCGCTTCTCTGTATTTACTGTTTACTAACCACTACAGTCGAGGTATATGTTTGGGAGAATTATTAGCAGCATGTGATGCATGTCACTGGTGTCCAATTGACCATCATTTCCACCAACATCGTTTATTTCGGCAATTAAATTCCAATCAATCAAACTGAAATAAATAAAATCGTCGACAAAAGATCTTTAAGCTTTATCCTATGGCCGTCATACCTAAGCAGTATTGTATTTGCACCCCTGTAAAATTCGCATTTTGAGAAAATTGTATAAAATTAAAAGTAAACTGGCACCAGTATATCACAAAAACTGTTCTCTCTTGCCGTACAGCTTACCATGTGTCGCAAATAAAACAGTGTGAAAGATTACAAATCACCAGAAAGACTCTCTATTATTCAAGCTATAAGTTCTTCAGCCGGATTAAGGATATAAACCAGTAGACCGAAATTCGCTGATAAAGCATTAAAAGAGCATAGAATTGTCCTTTTCGCATGCACTTTCGATACACGAAAAACCGTCGCAGACTACTCACTTCCCTGTTCAACAAAGCGTTTTGATTAACAGGGGGAAGTACGCCAAAACGCTTTCACCTTTCCTGTTTAGTGTGTGTGAATCACTGTTTAGCTCTGGCGCTGACTACTTTTTTTCAGATGCGTTATCTCAAACTATTTGTCGACCACGAGCACCGAGCCTTTTTTAATTGGTGTTCTGAAAATGACAATGATAGGCTCATTTTTCGCTTGTTTTGTTGTTTACTAAATATGTCGCGAAAAGAAAAAGCGAAAATGTAAACTGGGCTCTTCTTCCCAACAGTAGAAAAAGCTGCTAATAAAACCCGAAAACATGATTAAAAATCTAACCTTTACAGTATTCTATACCCCCAATAGATCTTGTTCATTGATTTCTATAAGTAGGAACACTATTGAAAAACAAAAGACACTATAAGTTGAAACAGAATATGTCCAACGACTGTTTATCGAATAAAAATATACCTATTACTAAAGAAGTCTTTTTTTCGACAGATTTAACAGTCAAGTGTTAATTAAATCTAACCCTACACATAACGGCGTATTTCAAATATTTCTAGCTCGTTTTGAAATGTCAATATGATTCCGAATACTGAAAGAAAATGTTTCAGTGCATGTCAGGTTGGTTACAAAAAGGCATAACTTCAGACTTGCTGACGAAGGCTGGGTGTCTATAGCCTGGAAGGCCTCTGTTTTTAAACGACTTAGTTAAGCCGATTGCCGGGCGATAGGTGTTGGCAGTAAACTTGGTAACTGGCCTTACTTGATTCCAGCTCCACGTTATATGAAAACCAATCAAACGCAGCCCTTAGCTAACTTGACTTGCAAAACGTGTGTTGCAAGCTTTTCGCTACTGAAATTCACCTAAAAAAACAGCACCACGCTGATTAGCTTTTCCTGTCGAAGCCTGAACTGCTACGATGGCATTTACTGCACAGCTAACTTGCTTGACTGACATGAGGTTTCGCAGAAAGCGTTCAACCCAGCTTTCAGTCCTTTCGACAAAACAGTGGACTGAATTTATGCGTCAGTAAACGACCCTGCGTACATTGGGTACACTAATAGTGGTCTTTTTATATACAAAACTTACACAGGCTTCCCGTAAAAGCCTAGTCATCAATCGCGTCGATAATGTTATCTTGTATACCCAGAGCACGAAATTTTCTGCTGTCTACTTGCATACAATGCTTTACACAGGACAAACCATGTTGTATCTTAATGATGTGGTTTTGGCGTACTCATTTATTTGCACTTGATAGATACAGTTTGCTGTTGAAAAATGTAGTTATTTGATAAGTTGTATAGAAATGAATTCATGCTACAACCCGTAACCTTAACTAACCTTGATTCATTAAAAAGGTCTTTAAGAAATAAAATGATAACATTATTTAAACCACGAAATCGTCACATGACTTCTATTTAGAAAAATTACCCACAGGTAATTAAGGACCACAATTAAGCAACTACAAAGACTAGCCCCCGTGGGCACTACTTATTTTGTTAGACACGTATGCACGATCGCAAGATAAAAAATAATCTACTTTATTTAAAACTGCATATAAAGCACAGAAACGAAGCATAAAATTTGAAGAAGACACAACAAACAAACCTTACAGAAACATAGTAGATTTTTGGATTAAAATTATATAAATCAACGGGTTGGGAATAATAAACTACAGGACTTTAAGATTTTTTCTATTAATCACCCATAGGTAAGCGTTATTTTTTCTCTTTGCAAGTTTTGTATTTTGATGTGTTTTTCGCTTAATATTTCACCAAAACATAGTCCTGATCCGCTAAAGTCTATTCAAGTTTGGAGAAACATCTGCCACTCTTGGTAAGAACCAACTTGGGTTGAATTAACCATAAAATTAAGCACGTGCTTAGGGTACCAAGGAAAGGGCCGCCACTAGGGATGCTCAAAGTAGAATATCGAATCCAACCCCATCTGGATTCGAATCCAATTCTGTCGTTTATTTCGGGTAATTGGAACCGATATAATTTAATGTTTTACCGCCGATTGTTTGCTCCTAATTGTACCAACGCGTGCGGTAAGTTGGCATGTCGCTGCGGCGACCAATTTATAGTGCTTGCTTTAATGTAACCTGGTAGTGCAGTGTCAGCGTTTTTTCGGGCGACCAATTACTTCGCGTCTGGCGATAACGTTCGTCTAATAATTAAGTGTCAATCAAGCGTTATTGGGCGAGCGACTAACGTGTAATGTCAGGAGCAGAGTTCGCAATTTCCCTAAATGCGTTAAGTTGCAAAAGTAACACGTGCTGGCCATCGAGAAAATGCGCTATAGGGTTACTTAAGGTCAACTTTAGGCCAATATTCAGCGAGGTTATGCAGTTATGCACAGCCTAAATTGTCAAGTATTTGTTATGTCAATAGTAACTTTGTATTCTTTGCAGTACATTATTTGACTGCATAACAGATCAATTAGTCAAAAAAGAAGCACTAAGACCCAACAATGCTTTTAAAAACTGTACCGAATTGCTAAAGAGTTCTGTGTGCAGCGTTGCATTGTACTCACTATTGGCAAAAATATAAGTTTTGGCAACAACCTGAACAGTGGACATGTATTACAGTTTACACAACTGCTTTAAATGACAGTTGTTAAGAATGTAAAACATTTTTTATTATAATGTACACATGTTAGCAAATTGTTTGGGCGATTTATTGCTGTGATTGTGGGCCCTCTAGGGTAGAAAAAGATTAATCCATTCCCCAAACAAAATCGAGGTTAAATAATTTAATAAAAATATACTAGGATTCGCTATTTTGGATTCGTAATTCTAGATTCGAAACCTATTATTCTAGAATACCTTGGTATTCTACTTTGAACATCCCTAGCCGCCACAGATATTTTCTTTGTCGAATTTTTAATGGTGCCTCAGTGTTTAATGAAATAATTCGAGTTGGTCAGACGACTCAGACCTCAAGTGGCCCGGTTCAAATAAATTTGTAGTTATTTTTTTTTCTCAAGCATCATGTTAATGACACATATAGGGCAATAGGGGGTCTTAAGTGCTCAGGGCCTCCAAAGGGGCCTGATTTGGTCCTGACCAACACGTCAATGAAAAACAAAACTTTCTTCGTATAATAGCTATATCTTGATATTCTTCTGCCTTATTGCCACTTTTACTTTTATTTTTTCTTCATTTTCATCTTCACCAGGGTGTAATTTCATCCCATATCACCAAGGTTCAAGGTAGTGAGTCTCTCCCTTGATGAAATCCCTCCAATCCTAACTAATCTTCCACCTCAGACGGATCCTCTGTTTGTGTTCTTCTTGCTCGCCGCTTCCATCCCGGAGGTTGCTGACTGCTTCCTGGGAGCGCTCTTGGATGCGCTGGTGGAGGTCCTCCGGGCGATGGAGCGAATCGGCGACCACCATATCTTCCTCATGTCGGATCGTCGGACAGAAGTCAGGAGGAAAATCAGAAAGCCCTGGATTACGAAATGTTGTTGGTTGCTAAGCTTTAAAGGTACATTGGGAAGAGTTAAATACATGTACAATGTTAAATAGGGATTACATTGGGTTGAGTTTTAGTAAACTTTTATGATGAGTAGCATATATTTGAAAGAAATCAAATACCGTTTAAATTAGACCGAAAATACGTAATCTACCTCGGGACAACGCTAAAATATGTTTTTTGTTTTTTATGGTTGTTATGACTTTTTTTAAATGACCTTACATCAATCAAAATAGTTTGACGAGGTGTGTGAAATAACAAGATGTTATTATGAAAATAAAGAGCTAAAAATACTAATAATACCTCTTTCTGTTATTAGCAACCTTATAAATGCCGTAATAATTTTGTAAATTACACAACTTTAAACAAAAATATAATCCTAACTTTAAAAAAACAATCCTAACTTTAAAAAAACGCATTTATTAGAGTGCCTATACTTAGCAAAACTATAGAGCATCACTTATTTAAAATCTGTTATTCACTCAGACTATAAAACTGATGAGATTTGACTATAGGCCTTGTTTTACGCCACGCGTTCTGCTCTCTCACCTGCAAGGTGCAAAACAGAGCAAAGACCCAACTGATGATTGTGCTGTATGTTGCGTCTTGCGAGATGAGGAGCAGGTATCCGGAGGACCAAGCCAGACCCAAGATGGTCACCATGGTTACGGCGATCAGGAGCTTTTGCTTCGCGCTTCGGCGCAGACCTGGTGCGTCCGACTAAACAACGGGCAAAGTCGTTGTTATTTTGTTAGAAACTAAAATGTAGTTATCAGGTGAAACTATATAACGAAGATCGGATTGTACAATTAAATTGCTTTCATTTCTACTTTGACATAATTCCAATATGAACTTCACCTAGTTTCAGACGAGTGTCGATATCACCACGTGGCATCTGGTCCAATCCGATATTACATTAAAGAATTTGCCTGATGCTTCTTTATAGAAATATTCTTAAAAAATTACTCACAAAAATGTTTGGCGCAAACTATATTGCCGATCAAAGTGCACTCACAGTTAACACTAGAACACTTTGTATCCTGCCTTAACGGCAAAACGTTTCCCGGCCTTTTTAAGCACTTACTTCGATGTTCTTGCACGAGAGCTCGTGCGTAACCACGGCGAAGACGCAGCAGTTGTAGGTTAGAAGAACACCAACGGGCGCCAGGAGACCGATGTACAGTGAGTTGCTGTGCAACCAGCACATGTTGTCCGCCTTGTAGTGCGATTCCATCACGTTGCTCGCTGCAACAACGAATTTAGGTTAAGAAACAGTGTTGTAAACAAGTCATTTTGAAGTGACTTGGGCCTCAAATAACTCAAGTAAAAACTAGCATACATGCAACATCTAGCAAGCAATTTTTTTATGTGCAAAAATTCAGATAAATAAACCAATTTTATAAAAAAACTGCTTAATGAAACATTAATTTCAGCCCAAGTCATTGACTGAACTTAAATCAAAATCAAGTCCTTTTTCCGAAAGACTTAAGTCAAGTAAAGTCATTCAAACGAAACGAATTTAGTCAAGTCAAATTATTTGAAAACAGTAACATATAAGTGAACTTAAGTCAAGTCATTACAAATTGGTAAAACACGATCACAAAAGAGCCCCAAATAAACGCTGGAGGAGTTTGTTGCCTACAAATTGCGTATGACTTTTTTGAAAAGCAAGCCAACAAAATATATGTTTTGTAACTCACTTTGGGCCTTTATCTAAAGAATGGCGCCTTTTAGATTTGAAGTGGGCCTTCCATTTTGTGTTTTTACCCGCTTACAATTTGGTTTCTTATCTATAACAACGTGCTATAATCTGTAGACTAATGAAAGAATCCCTTAAAGGTACAACAATTGCATACCTTGGCACCCCTGCAATAGAAAGCCAATTTGTCGCCTTAGCTTAAGAAAATGTGCCGTAGACTTGAAACTATATGCAAGCAAGTACACAAGTTTTGCTAAAGATTTACTAGCCCTGAAATACAGCTTATAGTACAATGTTGACTCAATTTATGAACAAAATACGATTGCTTAGAAACGTTTACCACAGAAGGAAACGAATAACAAAGAATCAGTTTTTGCAGAAATTTGTCCCTAACGCTGACATGCCTGAAGACTTGACGTACAACCACACAAATTTCACAACAGGGGATTTTACCTGCGCAGTGATTGTTTCTGTGCATCGCAGTGACCAGAATGGCTAGCATGGGCGACTTTGCGAATTACATCGGCAATCAAGTCGATAGTAAAACAGCTTGTGGAAATCTTTTGCGAGCGGCTAGTAACGGCAATTTAAACAAACACTTTCCCCGTTCCGCAGCACAATACCTTTGTTTAACACAGGGGTTCTTTAACAGGGGTCAATGGACCCCTTGGCGGTCCGCGAACTAGTTTTAGGGGTCCATGAAGGCCAACTAAAATATTAGTGTATATTTTAAAAAGTAAATGATTTGTTTAAAGAAAACAGTTTAATTAAAAATAAAACGGTTTTGCACTGAATCCTATTTAGACTCGATTTCACTTTCACATTTTTTGGGCCAATATCAGCAGATTTATGAAAATTAAAAATGAGCAATGTCCTCGTGTTTATCGCACAGTTTTTTCAAATTTTATAGAAATTTTGCTCAGAACCAATCTTAATAATGTTGTTAAATCTCACTACGTGAATTACAAACCAAACCTAACTGTCACGAAATTTTGGCTCGACCCATAGGTTGAAAAACACTTTTCTGGAGTGTTCCACTCGCACCCAACCCAAGCCGCCGTACAAAGCAAAAGACTTGAGGTCATTTTGAAAATTTGTTTTGCCTACCGTGGTCCACGCGAGGCTAAAAATGCTCTAAAAGCAGTAAACAATATTTGGACTTACTATCCCTACTCGTCATGGATTTATAGACAGCTACTGGTCCGCGGTAAAAAGAAAGATTTGTATCCTTCTCCATGGCGTCAATTTTCTTACTTACCCGATGGATCGCACAGATCGGAATTTTTATCCTGTTGTTGATCGAAATATCCGATCGCCACGGCTGCCGTTGTTATGACGACCACCAGGGGAGTCCCGTACGCGAAACTGACGCAATGCTGGAGAAAATATCTTCGTCGGTCGCTGAACACCTGCGGAAAGAATAGCAAGCTTTCAACTGAGTAAAAAAGCAACAGTAGATAAGAAAGTCATAAGGAGAATTAAAATTGGAATATTATCACACTCCAATTAAAAAAAAATATGTAACTGCCTTTTTACCATGAATAAGTTGTGGTTCTCTTTATCGAATTCTTTACAATGTTCTTTATCGGTTATTACGAGAAATTTCCTCGTATGTAATATTAATTTTGGGTAAATTTAATTATAATGTGTTTTCCCGCTGAAAATAAATATGAGACTTATAATATGCACAGCTGCCATTGCATAACTGTTGTCATAATGGAACTAATTAATATGTTGGCCCACTATATGTACTGGTATCTAAAAGGATTAAATAGTTAAACTCTTTGATTGGTCTGATTGATTAACTTTTGTGTCACAAGCTGTTTTGGTTGTTTATCGTATGACACTAACAGGTTTACAGGATGCTCTATCTTATCTTTACTTATCATAAAACCCAGTTGTTTGAAGACTGGGCTTATTCAAATTTAAGAATAGAATTGTTGGCCACTCGAAAGAGCATGTATTTTGTCTATCAGCCTTAGTGGTAAATCGCAATGAAATGCTTTCTCTTGACTCATAATAACATAAAAGTTAGCAGCAAGTGTTATACGAAGAAGCGTTCATTACAGGTCTATATTTTATCTTCAAAGGAGATTGTTTAATCTAATCAAATATTTTCATTTAAAAGCAAAAAAGTAAATATTGCGGTTTAAAAAGAGGTTAAGCTTGCTGCATCCGCGAAATCCTTGTTTTACCTTAACAAGCGACTTGTACATGTCGAAGCTGTACACGCTCATCCAGCACCAAGTGGTCAGGAGAAAATAGTGGAGAAGAGCTGTGATGAGGAAGCAAGCGTACTCGTGCTCCACCCTCCCGATCCCAGCCACGAAGACGAGGTAGAAGAGGAGAAGATTCGCGCAGAGGTGGATCATGATCTTGACCGGACGACGCTGTCGGACATCGCTATGGAGAAGGATTGGTAAAGCATTTGAATACCAAAGCCCATACAAAAGTAGGTATCATTTTAAACGTTTAGAATAACTCTTTATTCATTTTCAGCATCGATGTTAAAAAAAAGTTATTCAAACGTTCAAAATGCTCTCTACTTCTTTATGGACTTCGATATTCTTCCTACATCTTACTACAACCTCCAGCCAATACATTAAAATTTATTCGAAATGTTCAAAATGCTACCTTCTTTTGTATGGGCTTTTATATTAATTCTAAATTTTATACTATAACCTCCATTAATTATCGTAAGAGTTATTCGGAACGTTTAAAATGCTACCTACTTCTGTATAGGCTTTGATATTCTTACTACGTCTTACTACAACCTCCAACCAATATACTCCAAACAATTGAATACCGTTTAACGTTGACGCAAAGTTGTACTTTTTTTTTGGCCCTATTTCTTTGGAGATTCGACGACATTTGATAAAATAATTGATATTGTAATTATAATCCAAAAGAATTAGATTATCACTCTGAACCATTTGGGAACTCGTTTAAGATATAGTAGTTAGAAATATGGTGTGAACGTTTAAAACGAAGCTGTATTTCCAACAGTTTTAAATATTCACTTTATGTCCAATTCTGTATAGGGTTTGACATATCCTTACATTTTTAAAACTGGAGTAAATATGGTTGAATTAGAATAAGCCATAAAATAGAATCAATTTACTTACGATTCTAATTTGTAAAGTTGCCATAGATGGAAAACAACACAAACATGTGCTAAATATTTTTACACACTAAGTTTTAAGTTAAGCGGTTGTCAACACTGGCCTGGGGAGCTTGCACTTATAGTTTTTTTTTACCAATTTTAGAAACAAAAACACTGGCATGAATGTTTTCATCATTAATATTAATTTGTGATTTGCTGTGTCAGGTATTTCGTAAAAAGTACGTTGAAAATTTACGAACCGGTTGATAAGATGCACAATAATTGTGAAGAGAAGTCCAGCCATAGAAAGTATACATCCGATGTCGCTGATTAGGGAAAGCACCACATCTGCAGCGACCAGGTCAGATCTCTAAAAATTAGTTTATTTTTTTAAAGCTTTTCAAAACGCGCAATAATAGAACAAAGTAATTGCTAAACCTTGAATTAATTTTCGTTCGTTGGAAGACTAATATTTTTACTTGAAATTTTGCCGAAAAAGGTCGGCCACTAGTTAAACAAATAAACATTCAAATTAGGATTCACTAAATGACAAAAAAGGTTAAAAGAAACCAAAAAAAGGTTAAACATAAACGATTTTGATTTTGTTAGTTGCTGATTTCGCTATTCGATTATTTAGGGCCACAAATAATATTGAGTATCAGTTTTCAGAAAACAAAGCGTGGCTGTTTAACACTCACACCTTTGCAATGAAATGCTAACCAAAAACCGATGGCTACTTCAAAGATAACCTTACCACCAACACGGCGAAGTTTGTGAGATGGTCGCACAAGCATTCCGGGGTTTCGGCCGTTAAGTTCAAGCAGCAGCCATCGCTTCTCCATTCTCCAAAGGTCAGGTCCCAGTAAACACACTTACTCGTATGCAGCAAGGCCTGCAGCAAAATTTGAAAATTACATTGATTTTTTCTGAAGCGATTCAAACGGTGTGTTCCCGGGGTTTGAGTTACACACTCACGTCCGCCTTAAAACATTGCAGAGAGGATTGCAGAGCAAAAAACAAAAAAAAAAATCGCACGAGAAATGAACATCAAAAGAACGAGAAATGAACATCAAAATTGGGGTACAAAAGAACGCTGGGTTGCTACCTCTCAGTAAAACGTTTAAGAACTGTTATTACTGGCTAAAAGTTTCTAGTAAGTAAGTAACTAGTTATATACAGCATGAGGGATAACAAGCGCCGGCGGCATTGCTGTTTTACAACTATAAGCTACAAACCATCGCAAAAATGCAAAAAAAAAAACAACTTATAATAGGAAATTTGTTTTTACCGAACGTTGTGCGCCACACAGGATCTATGTAGGGTGAAAGTTTTGGTTTTACAATAGTATAAACGTTTGCAGACATGCTTAGCAAGAAAGTGTATGAACGTTTAACTGAAGCAAATTGTTGGTCTGTAGCGGATGTATGCCAGGCAAAAAAGTTGACATCTAATATCCCATTCATACTTTGAAAGGTTACCGAACAGCAATGAGTTTATTGTTTTGTACCTTAACTAATCATTACCTGGAGAGTTGAGTTTTTCACTGGGGATTTCCCGTACGCTACGAAATCTTGCGTGCTCTGGATTCTGATTGGTTCGCTGAGATTACTCAGTTTGACCGATTCTCCGACGTCGATAGAGACAACCTAAAAATACATTCTTGTAACTGGAGTAAATATGGTTGAATTGGAATAACCCATACAAAATAATAGAATTAACGATTCTAATTTGTGACTTTGCCATAGGAAGAAAACAGCACATATATATTAAATACGTTTACACATTCTCTCTGAAATAATGTGAGTATTAAAACTGGCCCTAGGTGGCTTTTTCTCGGACGTCAATATAGTGACCACCTGAAAATACAGGCCTCACTGATGGTAGGATTAAAATGACTAGCACCGGTTTTATAACGAAAACCATCCATCAGGCTAATTACCGAGTATGGAAGTCCAGGGAAAAATCAAAACTATTTCGCAACATTACCAATTGGCATTTTAAATGTCCGTGACACTGAGGTTTACGTAAAAAAAAACTAAAAATTATTTATTCCACAATAGTGACAATAGGCATGGGTTAAAATAACAAAATATAAGCGGTTTGAAGTGATGCAACAGAACAATCGATAATCTAGTATGTAAAATTTGCGCTTTTTATAACAACACGTAAACTGGACAAGTATGTCGTGTATCGCGAACTTCAAAAATTATTGCTGGAATTACTTCACGAATAATTTATTTAGGCCGATTTGAACCAATTTTGAAGTCTTAGTATATATTCTAATAGTGAAAAGAATGTATTATACAACACAGATATAAAAACTAAATGCTAATAAACAAGTTATCTCCTCGCCCTTACAAGTAAATTTTGACAAAGGCTTCAAATTAAAGCAAATATTTAGATATACTTTTCTGTCCTAGTCAAAGTCAGTCATTTTGATGATAAGAGAAACATATTTTGCCAGAAAGCAATCTTTAGTCTCTCATTTAAACAGAATCATAGATATTTGTTTTTCATGCCAATAACCAACTTACCCAAGGCGCTCTCTGCGTCGAATAGAAGAGCGAACCATCATTATAGAATACAAATGAACTCCTGACGCTACGCAAGGCTCTACCAGTTGGGTTGCTTGTATTCGACAGAGCCAGGGCTTGTCTAAGTGCTGAGGCCGGCACAGTTACCCGGACTGCGTCACCGGGAACGAAAGTTGATGGGGCATTTAGGTCGAAATTGTCCTTTACCTTTGAAAAGATTGTGATTACATAAAGATGTTACATGTGTGTTTTTTACTAAAGTTGTACCTATTAAAGATAATGCATATAGGTATTGGGTGTTATAGGTATTGGGTTATATAGGTATTGGTGATTTATGCATATGGCTCTATTGTTTATGGTGTAATTTGAAGTTTAAATTAAACACACTTTGTTTTCTTGGAAAATAAATAAGTTCATCAAAGAGTTTAAAACGTTTAAAACTTTAATTCTAGTGACTTGACATGTGCTTGACTTAATAATGACAATTGACTTAGCCTGAATATTTTTCAAACGACTTGATTTAAACGACTTAAAGACTTAAGTTATTTCAGTGTTTTACAACACTGCAAAAAAGGTTTAAGCGTGATTGAATAAAAGCTGAACTAACAAGTCCTCAAGATTTAGCCGTAAATGATTCTTTTCTGTCACGCCTGCAATATATGACTTGAAGGGTGGTCTTGACAGCCGCGAAGGTAGTGACGCATATTGCGATATTAAACGCTGCATGTCGCAGGTGTCAATTAAAGAAGTTATGATTTAAGTCTTTCTCAACTTGTTGGACATGGGTACTTACGCAATACTGGGTTACCGTTTGATTACATTGGATCACCGACTGCAGTAGTTTATATAGGGTTGTGATTTAGTGTTGTAATAAATTAAGTGAATGATAGTGCACTTAAGTCGTTGTTTTCGAAAGACTTCACTTAACTTACGTCTTTCCAACTAATGACTTGACTTGACTTGATTTAAGTCTTTTGTACAAATAACTTGGGTTGAAATGAAGTGTTTTTATTAAGCATTTTTGTAAATTTTGGTTATTTATCTCAATTTTTGCTCATAAAACAATTTACTTGCTATGCGTGTTTGTTATTTAGTTGGGTTATTTCTCATAATTAGACGATTTAACCAAGTTTAATGTAGTTTAAAATTTACGTTTTATGACAAGGATTTGATTCGGAATTGACTTGTTATTTATTCGAAAGACTTAACTATAATACTTAAGCCATCTCAAAATGACTTGTTTACAACACTGATGATTATCGGGATTGGTTCTGAACAAGATTCATCCAATACTTGAGTAAATTGTCTACCTGAATGGCCAGGAATTGAGATGCGAACTCGAAAGAGCTCGAAGCGTTTTCCAGCCTCACTCTCTGTGCAAGTGACGACACGGACGTGATAACCTTCTTCTGTTCGTTCTTCACAGCTTGTTCATTCGAGCTGTTGTTTATCTCCCAGACAGATCCAGTCAAGCTGTTTGCAATCCCCGCCACTTTTGTCAGAAGTTCAGTAGACACCTGTTTGTTTTCAAGAGAAATTTTTATAGATCAAGGCTTTTCAAGTCTGTGAAGTACGGTAATTAGTTTTAAACCAAAAATGCACATATTAGATTACAACTTTGTCAAAGTCTTTTATTTTCAAAGCCCCGATTTAATGATGGACAAAAGCTATAAGCACCAATAAAAACTACAACGCATTTGTAAGCTAATGAGATTTCTCATAATGTATGACATAAAAAATATTTCTCGATATAAATTAATGGAAGTCAAAAATCACGTAAAAACTTGGGCAATTTACAACACAACATAAAACATTTATCTTATTGTTTGAAAGCTAGAGAGGTGCAGTTCAAAATAAAAAAAACTGTATTGCGAACAAGTAATATTGCGAAACGTTTCTTTATCTAGGCGAATTTGGCTGAAATTGCGTTTTGTATCACCGCGCTATAGGCTCTATAAACAATAGAAAGAATGAACATGCACTGGTATGCATATGGCGTCTTGTGATACTGGAAGGATTCGCTTTAAACTGGAAAAACATATTGGGAACACGAAGCGCAATAAACTTTAACACTTAGTCAGTTTGGGTAGCAAAAACTTTAGTTTATGAGTCGGACATCGCCCCCCTCTGGGTCCTACCTTTGGGTACAATATCGTCATAACCTCACCGTGAGCGTTTGGTTCTCCGCACGTTGATTCACGAAAGCCATGAAACCTGCAAGGCTGGACAGTTGCGAGGAATTGAGTTGCATTGTGGTGGAGTTCAAACTCTCCAGCAAGTAGTTGGCCGCCTCCAGTATGTCGAGGCTTGATGAACCTCCTTTTAACGCCTATAACAAAAAATAAAAAACAATCGTTGATGTAAATCACTGTTTGTGAAACTACAAGTCGTAACCCAAAATGGGGCGTGGTTTGATTTGGCCCACTATACCAGTGGTCTCCAGCCTATGGGTCGCGACCACATGTGGGGTCGCCTAAACCTATTCTGGGGTCGTCATCACTCACCAATACCTGTATAGTTTAGTGGTTTTAATGCGCTCAGTGTTTAAACGAGCGTAATGAGTATATTAAAAACTGAATAAAGAAAATTCAAAAATCATGTTTCATGTGTTAACTTTAATTCCATGTGTTAATTTGAACTTCTCATTTCATTACACATGTGTAGCCACAATTCTCTGAAATTTTAGCCTATATATTTTACGCGTAATGTTTAATCGCTCGTGTCATAAGCTAAAAAATGACTTAACAAAGAACAAACTCGGGTCGCATCTAAATGCGGATTTCATTTTATATGTAATTTTGGTGCAGTTAATAAAAAGGTTGAAGACCACTGCACTATACGGTAGTTCACACATTTAGGTTGATTGAGATTGGTTCTGAGCAAAATATTTGAAAAATTTATGAAATTTCGGAAGCACGACATGCCTAACATTAGTTAAATTTATTTCATTAATGCTACAGTTTACTTGTGCTTTGTGCTCTTTAAACTTACAAAATATCGATATATAGACTGTTGCTAAAAATCAAGGGCGATTTTCTATGTTGTCACTAAGATAAAGATAAACATTTATTTGGTGCTATAAATGCGACCTCAATAGCAAAGCTTCAACGAAGAACCATAAAATGGTTATCGAGTCAGTTGACCCTGGAGTCAGTTGTCAGTTTACTTGAACTTCCAATAAGGATGCTCGGTACAAAGCGTTGGCAATGCATTAGTGGTATTGGTGTTAAATATGTTTTATTGGTCTTATATATTCTTGCCGGAAGAACATAAGTTAGAGAAACAATATTTTAATTGTAGTTGCGGGAATTCAGTTCATCATTATAACAAAATTAGTAGCATAGGTAAATATTTCAGACTACTTAGATATAGCCTGTTTTAATTAAGATACTATTTTTTTACCAGACATTATCCAAGACAACTTCATGCTTGTGGCAGACTCGGGACAAGGATAATGTAAATGAAAAAAAAAATTCAGTGGTAATTTTAATTCTTTACAATCTCAGTGGATATTTATAGGTCGCCAAAGAGTCGTTGTTAAACTTACGCTTATAGTATTTGGGTAGTCACGAAAAAGGTTGAAAAACATTGACATGAATCGTTAACGACATGACTTAAATATAGGTTTTGTTTTTCGGTATATATCGGTATAACCGCTTGACCTTACAGGTTGATAAGTTCATTGGTTTAAACGTTGGTTTCGCCGCGCACTATGGGGTGTGTTTTAATGGTATAAAAATGTATTTAAAATTTATCATTACACAAAACGACCGAATGAAATTGCAAGTAAGTGTGCTTTTTTATATTTTGTATATGTGGCTTAATTCGAAAGGTTTGCAAACAATGATCTAGTTACACGTGTTTTTACATCATGACACATTTAAAAAAAAAAAAAAAAAAAAAAAAAAAAATTGTAAAAAAAAAAAAAAAAAAAAAAAAAAAATTTTAGTACCACGTTCGGATTTAACGGAAACGCAAATGTATTGTATTTCCATGGGAACTTTGTTATCATTGTAATTTGTAAATGTATTGCAAGGATAAATTGCGTCCTTGCGTGAATCAGAAAATTGTAAATATCTCATCTGAGTTACAAAGTTCAAAATACATCTTGGCAGCAAGTTGCACGTCAAAGGTGCCGAGTCACCGGTTTCCAACTGATGACTTGTTTATCTCCTTTCTGGCCCGTGAAAACGAAATTCGCACCACGAATGTTTGACGTATTGCAAGAGTGGTACTAAGCTAAATCATCTTTGCTACTAATCATACGTTAGAGAAAAAAGTTAGGAGTCTCAAACCCAGTTTTTAAATTCCTCTTGACTTCCACCCAGTGAATATTGTTAGCGAATTGCCAATTTGTATAATCGAATATCATCCTAATGATCATAGAAGGAAGATACGAACAGTCCGACCACGTTGAACGTCTCGCAACCCAAAACGAGGTTAGGTTTTTAGTTGAAGGAATCTTTATGGAATCCTTTAGCAATAGTGCGTTTCCCCATGTCGATCTTACCCGCTAACATTTACAATAACATGTAAAACAGAAAATCGTATACCCAGCATTCTACCCAGGATTTTAAAGGTTCTAGTTTATATATAAGCGTATACATTTGGTGAACCGGAAACTAATGTTTTAACATCTGAACAACTAACTAAAACATCAGCAAACCAAAAAGTACTGTATAACCGGGGATAACGCTAAAACTTACGTTATCCACAACCGAAGTTATCGTATCGTTGCAATTGAATCGATAGAGAGTGTCTAGGTTGTACGTTGCTCGCCCGCCAACCCCACATGTTGTATTATGTTGGCACGAGATTGACGCTAGTGGCAAACCTGGTATAAAAATGAAAAAAAATCCTTATTTCAGGCTTGCGTTAGCGATATTGCAGAGTAAAAAAAAACTGGAACGTCGTTGAACTGTTGTCACACGCCCTCTAAATTTTGAATTTTTGATTCAGTTTCGAAGTTTAGGAAATAAAGTCGTAAGCTTAAGCAAACGAATGAAAAAATAAAATAGTGGCGAATTAAGTTGGGGGCGCAGTTGTACTGGGTCGAAAAAATAACTAGTATGTACGCGCTATAAATGTATAAGTGTCAAAAGCTTTAAAAAATGTGATTGTTTGCTTGTAAATAAAGCCTGTTTGCATCACTTTAAAGCAGGGCTGCGGAGTCGGACTCGGGACTCGAGTAAAACCACGTAAAACTACCCGAGTCCCGAGTCCGATTCTGAAAATTTTGAAACTGTCAAAGCCGCTAACTGTAAATTATAAAAGTGGAATTGCATATGGTCGAATATTTTCCAATATATTTTGAGTAAATGAATTATACGACACCCCTATAAGCGGATTGCTCAATATCTACGTTATTTTAGTTACGTAAATTGGTGAAATACAGGCTG
Source organism: Ascidiella aspersa (assembly GCF_963924565.1). Lineage (NCBI taxonomy): Eukaryota > Metazoa > Chordata > Ascidiacea > Phlebobranchia > Ascidiidae > Ascidiella > Ascidiella aspersa. The sequence continues at coordinate 35,320,888 of NC_139447.1, read as the reverse complement.
TAGAGTCAGGGCCGGGACTCGACGAAATCGCAAATTTGACCGGATTCGGACTCGGGACTCAAGAGTGCGACTAGGGTTCATTTTTTTTGGCCGGAGTCGAACTTAAGTTATTTTTAACCGACTCTGCAGCCCTTCTTTAAAAAGCCGGACCCCTTTCTCAAGCAAAGCGGTTCTCCATTTTTTAATTTCTAGCAACCTTGCAGCTTTAATTTTGCCGTATTATCAGAAGAGAAATGCTGTTTAAACGTAGAATAATACTTCAAAGCATTCCACGTGAGATGACCTCTTCAATAGTGCTACTTACTTGAGCCCTTGCATTTCTCTTCCGAGTAAGCGACTGTGTTTACTCTAAAGTCGAGAAAGGTGATTTGCGTTGCGCCCGACGAAGCATAAAGTGTATTACATTGATCTGCAACCGAAGTTAAATAATTAGATAATATTGTACTAAAAAACAGGCAAAATACCGCATAAAATGAAATACAAGCTGACAATGCAAAAGTTTAGATACGGTATTTTGGTTATTTATTGTGAACGAGCACCATTTCGAATAATATAAATTGGAAATGTCGTTAACATTTAACTAAACTATCAATTTTTTTTAATTTTTCGGGGAGGAATTCATTCTAAGAGTTCAGCCCAGCACTTTATGCGCCGTAAAGCGGCTTCATTTATGTTTAAATTAGGCCACAAGAAAAAGGATTGGCGAGCATTACAGTTAAGCAGTGTTGTGATGACTAAATACAAGCTTGCCCGAGAAAGTAATAAAACTTGGTCAAAGAAACGAAATGAAAATTTCCAAGTTATTTTTACACATATTTTCTTAGAGATGACTCCTAAAAAAACTTTGCGTTTTCTAAACTGATTTATAATTAGAAAATCGGATTTTAAGTTTAAAGTTTTGTTTATTGATAATTTTTCTATTGACAACACCAAAACAAATTTTGATAACCCTATCATTACAATGCGTTACAAAATACCTTAACCTGATTAAACGTATAGTTATCGTCAACCTGCTATCATCAAATTCTATCCGCGATTGATGTAATCCGGAAATACGTAACTCTGTCGCTTTTGGTATTTCGTTCTTTGTATAGTTGTACTATTAATGGGCTATAAACAAAATTAACCTATACCTCTTTGTCGCGGTACATATCGTGGCACACAATTGCAAAATGCTGAAAAGCAAGCAACTGACGTGTTGAGACACCGGGCAGTTCTGTTGTTGCATTTCGCCAATCCTTCTGCAAAAGACGACATAATGCTGTAATGCAGTGTTTCTAAACCCACGGGTGGCCAATTAAAATTTGATCGCCGTTTGATTTGGTTGGGTCGCCCACTGATGTGGTCTACATGGTTAGATTCAATCGGATGGGTTTTCATCAAGATTTCTCCTAAAATTACAAAAATTGCTAAAGAAGACATGACCCATGTTTATTAAAATTGAATTTATTAGTGCCACTGTATTATTTCTTTTTTGTTCATTTTAGGCTTGCCAGAGCTTCACCGTTATACGTACACTTATAGCATTTGTGAAGCCCCGAAAAAAGGTTGATAAACACTGCTGTATTACAAACTTATTTATTTTAAGAGTCATTTTTCTTAATTCTTTTAAGAAATGTTTCTTTCATAGAGGCATCCTTCTATACTTACCGTTAGTATTGAGACAGGTGAAATCGCAAGTGTTGATCTGATGTTCGCAGCAAGTTTCCCTCTGGGAGTTCACTAAACACAGAAAAGCACTTTATTCAACATTTTGGTAAAAAACATTTTGGCAAAATGTGCCAGGCAGGAAAATATGTAGCATGTAAAATGGCTTTTTTAAAAACGAAAGCGGCAACCGTAGCGTTTTTGTGTCGGATTTGTTAAACGATTTCTAACAACCTGGTCTAAAATGATCAACCAAAATGTCTAAAACTTTTTCCGAAAAACAGTGGAAATGTTGTTTTATTGTGATTCAGTGTATGACCGATCAAATGTACAAAAAGGCCAGGAATTGTAATCTTAGTATGCATCTCTCAGTTGTAAACCTCTCTCGTCTGTTTTACGCTTTAAGGTAACAATTTACTTTAACAATATTAACCTATATTCAAAGACACTCTAATCTAAACAATACAATAAAAAAAACGTTGAGTATCTTAACATCTTGCGGCTAGATCAGAAAAATATGTCAAAATATATGCAACAAAACCAAAACCAATAATTGTCATAAAAGTTCTTTCAGAAAAACGTACCAGACAGAATGCAAATCGCGGTGCAAATCAACAGCAGAGTCCACTTCAAGTGAGAGGCGTCGGTAAATATTCCCATGCCTTTTTAACCTGAGTCAAAATTACGATTCAGGACATTATAAAGCTGCACGGCGCTTATAAGCAAAACTGAATCCCTTTAAGTACGTATTAAAACCTACCAAGAAGCGCTCTCGGTCTTACCTGGGCTATTGTTACGTCAGCAGAACGTCATAATCTACGCTCGCGCGCAGGCCTGAAATGCGTAAGCCAGCCCTATCACTTCCTGTTAAGGACGCTTAGCCCAGTGGACCGCTGAATCAACCATCGCAAGCTGATAAGTTGCAACAATTTGTCATGGCCTGTCTTATAATAGAATATATATGCGGCATTCGACTGTTGTTAGAGGGATTTTAGATAATCTCTATTACCCGGTAACTGTAGTGGTGTAATCCAATATTTAAATAACATCGCTGCCGATGCGATACCACATTAATTTGTGCACTTTAGCAGTCCAGCAAAACGTTTCCTACTTTGAAATAAAAATTCTGGAGAAAGGGCGTGCATCCCATCGGCAAAATGTCATGTATGCTTTCAGTGACAGAACAAAACATATTCTTATGATGTGTAGTAGCTCTGATGGGCCTGACTTTTTAAACAAAAGTGGGGACTTGTTCAACGTATGAGAAATCACTGCCGTAGAAGCTCCACAAAATCTGCATAGAAATGCATTAAATACATAAAAACTTAACATTCCTCACATAAAACCAAAATGCAAATAGCCTACCAACAATCTAATTCAGTGTAATCCAAAAATAAATGTGCCCCCAAGCTAAGTTTCATCGTGATCTACGAACATGCTTAAATGAAGCTATGTACAGCGATGACATATTTTCGAACCTGGCACAACGCATTAACCGTCATTTTCTGTTTCACAACAGCCCAAGTCGTGTATTTTTCCGTCCGGCGCTGTAAGTTCTGATTTTGTCGGTTTAAACTTTAAAGCGATGACGCTACGAATACCAAGTTTCATTTCCGTTGCATTACAATATACATTTTCTTGGTTCGCAATATTAAAATCGCTTGAAAACATCAAGGCAACTTATCAGGGTTAGTAAACGTTTGCAAAAGGTAAGTTGAAATGACTGTGGTAATAGAAGCGGTACATTTATCACACTGTTGTTTGTAATAAATAGACTACAATAGTCCATGTTTATTAAGCAACCCATCTAAGGCCAAAAAACGCCTTTAAAAATCTTAAAAAAGAAAATAAAAAACTCCTGTCATTGGCTAAGTAATCTGTCATTCCTTAAACCAGTGGTCAGCAAACTTTTTTTTGTCGCGGCCACAAAGTACTCTTTTCAGAGCTATTGAAGGCCCACTACGTAAAACCACTACGAAAAATCAGTGGCGGATTCTGGATATTTGATTTTAAGGTAAAATATTACACGGCGCCTCAATGCCCAAAACACTGCTGTACCATAATGTAATTGTAAAACATAGCATAAAACGAAGAATATACGCACAAAGTGCAAAAAAATATTCAATTGCATATCGTTAAAGCAAAAAATGTAGTTCGACAGGCTCTCAATCGGACAACATTTGGCACGTGGGCCTTTCCAAGCTGAGCCAATTTAAAAATTCTATGTCACACCAACTTTTAAAACAAAGTGCAATCATTGTATGGCTATCTCGCGGCCCACAACTACACAATAACACTAAAATATTCAAAAATAACTCGCGGCCCACTAAAAATGGCTCTGCGGCCCACAGTTTACCGACCATTGCTTTAAGCATAGGCCTAAGTATCATGGATTGTGACATGATACCATTCACTTTAACTAGTATGCCAATTGAATGTCCTCCTATTTGAAATACCAAAGTAAACCCACAAAGGTAAACCCACTTTATTAAAAAAAACAATTACCTGAGTTTTATGTTGCCAGGAAGATTCGGGTCATATCTTCACTTTCTATTGAAACCATCAAGCTAAAAACTATTTCGACAAATTTTTCGTCTGTTGTCAAAAGGCACACTTTTAGCAGATCAGATTAGAAAAATGAAAACCAAAAAACGGTCGGGAGGCATGACTTTGCTAGGCTGCATATTTTACTCAGTCGGTACTATACCGGTAACTTTAAAATATTTCTACTCTTATTAGTACACGATTGACGATCGCGCCTACTGTTTCTGAAGGACGTGTTATTTGTGGCTGTGCCGTGTCTATCTCTGACATTGGTCGGCAGAGTCATAGCTCGATTCGCGAAAGTTGGTTATTGACCGAAAAAACGTCCTTGATTTGCAAACACGTTATATTTCAAAGAGCTTGCTCTGTTCATCACTGGTGATGGCCAATGTTATCAATCACATTCAACCGTTTGTTGCAGGCTGTGCAATTTTTAACACTATAAAATTAAAACCTTAAAGGGCCTACAGTCCTACACTTTAAAATATTTCAAGCAACTTCTGCGAAATGACAAGGGTATTTTGTACGACGGAAACGCTATATTATTTAGTTATGCCCTTGGCAGAGCAGAACTTTAATGCTTGTTTAGTGGTAAACAGTTTGTTCCTACATATGTCTTACCACCTTTGCACTGTAAAACAATTACTTTAAGTTCCTATCTTGAATTCAATTCTGTCCACTTAGTTTCTCATAATCCATGTTTAGGTTGCAAGCAAGCGAAGCTATCCTCCGCCTTTGTAGTCGGTTTATACTTTAGGGCTTTTCTAACCTTTCTGGAGGTTTCCTCGCTAACATTCAAACACAAATTCCAGTGTTGACTGTGGCTTTGTTGCGTCAAACTACAATTTAATCTAAAGCTTTTTTTATAAGCTTAATAGCAATTTTAATGTTTATGGCATTTTAATTAGCTTTTATTCATCATGGTGCGCCTAACAACCTAAGCATTAGCTTGAAATCGTTTAATATTAAACCTCAAAGCAACTGTCATATGCCGTTAAACGAAAGGAAGTGCTTTAGCGTTAGTTGATGCATTCTACATATAACCGCTCTACAAATGGTAATTGCAAATTTGGCTGTCATGATCCAAAAGTAGACATACAGGTTTTGTTGGGTTGTGCTCGAGGTCGCTTATTGGGTTCGTTTGGGACGTACCTTGGGCCTGAGTAAGCCTGTAAAAATTGTGGGCTAAAATAGCTGGATGACAGACGGATTTCACTTTTACTTTTTTGGTCAATGTTTTAGTTCTTAAACGGCCAAGAATTAAAAAAGCGAAGAACCGTACCTTTTTGTTCTTTGTTAAGTGATTTTACAATACGTTTTTATTATAGCAGCTTTAACAAACGCGGTTAAATTCAAAAGTTTCTAACCAGCTAGCTCTATTTAGCGCTTGACCGCTCTCAGTGGTCATGGTTGCGAAACTACGCAACGCCGAAATCTCGGTTTAGCCTACGATTTCTATGTCTGGCGCTGTTGCTCTGTTGACAGTGGAATACGTCACAAACGGACTTCTCGACGTGATATGAGCAGTTTGCTGCAGAATTTTCGTCTGGAGTATAATTTTTGTCCGCAGTTTTGCTTCTGCCAAACACAAATGAAGAATACAATGTACGCTTGTACGTAGAATTGCTTCGTTAAGGTGATTATAAAGTTATTTAAAATCAAGAGTTTGCAAAAATAGTGGTCTATAATAAAGCATTGTAGTTTTGGTTACAAATCCCATGTTTTTATTCATATTGGAAATGTAGCCTGGTGACTTATCTTTTGAACGTAGTAAGAAAATAAAATTACTAGAATCAACACAAATTAACCAAAAAGTATTTTATTCCTAAATAACATAACTTGACATTTTATTAATTGTTGTTTAAATTGAAATACCATATCAATGTAAATTAAAAACTTGATAACCTGGTTAGGATCAGTGGTATCAGCAGTGTTTATTTAAGTACAAAAGAATGGACTTTTGCATACCATAGTTTCGACCTTGGTTAAATAAATATTTTGTACTCAAGTGTGAAAAGATTTGACAGTGCTTTCACATGTTTGTATATTTATTAGAAAATAATTTTAGTAAGTTTTATTGAATATAAATTTGTCTCATAAATAAAAAATAATGTTGTTTCAAAATGTTATTGCATAAGTAATAAGTTACAGTTAAAAATCTGAACTTGCAATGTGTTTGTTTGTATTTAGTTAGTTATGATTATAACTCATTAGATGGTAACTGTTGTGCTATATTTTTTTAATTAATAAAGGGGAAGGGGTATGTTTTTTTGCCTTTAGAAGTAAGTTAGCTATTATTTTCCTTAGGGTATTAACAACCCATAGACGGCAATTTGAAATATTTAAACAACTGTTAATAGTTAGTTATAAAGATGGCATCAAATCGTAACCATCAACAAAAATATATAATATTTTGCATGATGATATATTGCTATTTTGGAGGGCTGAGTACCCAAACTTTTCACTAGGGTTTCTCTAGTCACCCCATAACTCAACATTCCTGTTAGCAACTCATCAGTAACTGGACATTTATTTTTGTTGACTGTTAAGCAGGTTTCATTGAAAAGGAAGTCCAGCATGTCAGCTAACGCCAACGTTCAACCCAACGTCCCTTCTCAGCAGCCAACTCCTAATATATTCAACCAAAGAACAGAAAATCCGACCGATATGGTAAGGCAAAGATTGTCTAAAATACAACTGTTTTTTTCTGCCCCGGAAGATAAATCTGTAGTTTATCTGTTTTTATAAGCAGTCTGGCAAACACCTGCATGATTTTCTCTACTCAGTGGGTAGTGGTGTTTGTTGTTTCAGGTGTTGAGTGGTGTTTTTGGTAGTTATGGAAAGTTTACCAAATATTGTAATAGCCTATAAAGCAAGGTAGTTTAAGCACCAATGGCAATGTTTTCTGTTTTGCCCTAGAGGTGTACCTAGTTATTGTGTTTTGTTTGATAGTATTACCACAAAAATATTTATATGTAATAAATAGTTATAATTTCTTCTCCCACAAATCATATTATATATTTTTAACAGTTGTAAAAAATTAACCATTTTCAGACATTTACAGTCCTGTTGATAATACATAAAAATACAACAATGTTTTGATGTGACAAGATTATAATTCTACATGCTTCAGGTTTACATAAAAAATATTTCTACAAGCTTGAATTTTGTATATGTCCAATACAATTTGTGCAATAAATTTACAACATAAATTCATACAGAACAGGCATTTGTGATAGAGTGTAATTGTATCCGCACCTAAATTTCAGTTGTTTTGTGAAAATGCCTCCGCTTGTGTAACGACCGAAATAGTGTTTCTCCCAACCGAAATCGGTGAGAAGTATGTTCTTGGCAACAATCTGGTTATTCGACACCATGAAGCCCGATAAAACACTTATATTGCTCACTAGAGACGCTAAAGAGCCGTTGCATAATCGCCTACCATAAATCCTACAATCGCGCACACGCCGGCTAAGAATACAACTCGACACTTCACTCTGATTTGATGATGTCACACTTATCATTAAGCGGCTAGCAAATTGCCAAGATCACAAAAAATTAGGAGAGAGTGAGAGAAATCAGGAGAAAAAAGGAGTCTTTTTTCCTCTAGAAGTAAGGTAACCAGCTTCCCCAGCTCATTTACATGTTGAGCAGCAGCTCATTTGCATATTAGATGGCTTTTGACTTGCTTCAGGGAAGTGAATGTCTTATTATGTCAGAAGTCAGCGATGGCGATCCATTATACTCCTGTGTACTCAGCGGTGTGGTCTTAAAGTTGAAGTTGTTTTATGAATGATAGCTATTTTTAGTTTAATTAAGGAAAAATAAAAGTTTTTTTTTTAAATTTTTCTAGAAAGTCAAGTTAGCTCAATAGTTAAGTTGGATTTGTTTTTAAGGAATTTTTTGTCAGTGCCACATCAAATTTAGTTTGTCTCAGATTTTTAGCTATTTTCTTGAGTCTTAAAAAAATTGTGTTTTTAGTTCAATAATTAAATTCTAGGTGAGTAGTTCTAATTAAAACTTGTGTTTTTACAGGCTGGTAAGAAGACCATTCACTCTGATGTATCTGCTTATGTAACACAGGAAATAATTGAAAATCATCGAAGAGGTAAACTTTGTTTTCTATTGTAGTGTTGATTATAAAATATTTTAATATAGTATATACACATAATGTTGCATCTCATTATGTAACTCTTGCGATTTTAAAAGCCCATAGTAAATTAGAATATAGATTAAAGTTTGTATTTGTTTAATTGCTTTTGTTAAGTATACACCTGCACAAATTATTTTGCAATGTAATAATGAACTTATATTTCCTACAATAATTTTTGAGGCTGAGTGGACTCTATGTATGGGAGTCTATATTTGTGGTATGAGTGAGTTTATATATCTTGCTTCATTTCAAAGTTTGTAATGGTGCTTTGCAGTATATGACAAAACTATGGCAAAATAAACTTATTTTGCATGTTTGTGTTTGAATGTAACCTGTGTTTATGATGGTTGAGAAAAGCCTTTGGCTGTGTTATTAGTAGCATAGTCTCTTTAGCCTAGAATTCCTGCAATTTTGGGAAATTATGTTGTGTATAATATAAAGGGGTCGTCAGTAAAATCTCACTTTTTATTTGTTTGTATAATTAAATTAATAATAATTCGGTAGAGATGAATTGACTGTACCATGTTTATTTAAGGTGAATCTATTCTCAAGAACTTCAATTTTCTGCAAAATTAATTTTAATATATGACTGTGGTAGATTTTTAAGATAACTTTAACTCGGGCCTTTAAACAGTGCAATGTTTTACACAAACCAGTATACCTAAGAACTCAGGCCTTTACACGGTACAGTGTTTACACAAACCAGCTGCATTCCAGTAAAAAATAACTGAAAAACTTAGTGAAATACATGTGCTGGTATACTGTAATAAGTGAAGACAGATCAATACATCAGTTTGTCGGTCATATTGGCTGATATTACGCTTCTACTGATATATTTGGATCGGTAAATTTTGGCCGTTATTTTACTACGAGAATATAATACATACAGTTGTTCCTAACAAACAACTTAAATTTCTATTTTTCTTGCAAAAAGTTTTTTTGTTTAGCATTATAAAATAAAATAAATATAAATATATACACAAAATACAAGGTTATTAAGTATAGGTATATAAGCTACAATGCTATTTACATTTCATTTTTCAATATTTTTAATTTTTTGCCATATTTCAGTTATATAAAAATTTGATACGGTTTATCGGATATCGGTTAGCAAAAAACCTAAAATCAAAATGTAGTATCAATATTGGTCGGAAAAAGTGTGAAATAAATCGATCTCTAGTATCAAGTGCCTACAATCTTAAATTGTTTACAACGCAGATCTTAACAGCAGCAATTCTAACCGGAGAATCCCTGTCAGTTTGGGAGACCTTCAACAGCAACAACAGCCCATTCCACTGCAGGACGACGACCGGCATTCTGTGGACAGTGACTCACCTGACGAATCCGCTTGTTTCATTGTGAGTCTTGTAAACGCGCAACTTTAGTCACTAGTGGCCAAACCCGTCACATTGACACTTTCATAAAGCCTTTGCATCCATAAATCATTTTGCTGCAAATAGCTTATGTTTTGTTCTTATTAAATAAACATCGATTTTATTTTGCATTTCTATAATCATAATTGTTTTACTGAAAAGGCTTAAGTGTGGCAGCCTATTTTGCTTTGTATGTATTTGCTGTAAATGTGTTAGTAGTTAAAATGTATTAGGTTAAATATAATATGGTTGTTCTTCGAAAAATTGTTTTAACACTAGAAATGTTTACTGTTAGGTGTAGTTTGTGGTATTTCTTGCAGACGCTATTTTTTATAGAAAATATGTGGTTCAAGTTGTTAAATGACATGTACATTATATCTTTCATAGAATCTGCCGTGTCCGTTAACCCACTTTTCTTTAAAAAATCACTGGCTATGATTCCTTATATCAAGCGAAAAAAATAGTGTCAAAATTACCAAAATTCTTGTTTTTTTCGGTTCGATTTATTAAATGTGTAAGGAACGTAATCGAATGAATTTTGTGGTATGCTAATACCGCAGTTCGTACGAGTAGAATATCTTTAAGACGTCCGCAGTCATGTTAATGACACAAAGACAAGTCCATTTGATTGTATTGAATCTATGTTATGTTATTTCCCGAAAAAAGGCGTCGCCACCTTAAAACTAATGTTTTAAAAGCTTTTTATTTGTCGTTTCCACAGGGCGCAGACGGTGACATGATGCGAAGGCACCACGGTTACGAATTGGTAAGTTCTAATTACCGCGAGGCCATTCATCATATTTTTTGACTATTTGAACTACGTAAAAGCAATTTTTTTTGCACAAATATTGTTCCTGCACTGACAGTAGCATATAGTTTAGAGCAGTGGTTCTCAACCTTTTTGTTGCTGTAAAATGGCCGCGTCCCCTTACATTTTTCTGGTGTAATATCTGCGTTTAGTTATTTTTAATTATTTAGTATATCTGCCTAGTGCACCTTATGTAAGGTAAACTAGCAGACAACGCCAAACTACTTTAAGACACGCTTATTTTAATGTGATTTCTGCTGCTGCATCTCCGAAGTAAGTCTTAAAATGCGTGGTTGTGTTTTTGACAATGCTAGACGTTGTCATCTTTGCGAACGATAGAATAAACCAAAATCAAGTACATGTGAACTGTTGTAATGCTGCCTTCCATTTTACAATATATTTGTGTTACATCACAATGGAAGTGTTAAGTCACACTCAATGCGATTTACAACATGTTACAATGTGATTTTATCACTTACCAAGAATGTGATTAAGCATGCTACCCAGCGTTAATTAATAATATAATAAAGGTATATTTAGAAGTTTTTGCGGATCCCCTTAAAACGTTTTGCGGACCCCCAGGGGTCCGTGGACCCCCGGTTGAGAACCACTGATGTAGAGCCTTTTTTGAATTGCAAAATACCCTAGTTTTCCTGATTTCCAGTCGTTGCAGTTGTTATATAATAAGTTGCGTAAAGTCTGCCCAGTTAAAATTTAACCGCCCGCAGATACCATTCTAAGTTTGTTTTTTAGAGTGTGGCAAATGTTCTAATTACCGCGCATAGGCGGCAGTCGACTTCTTTTGTACTTGCGCCTCGTTGCCATTTTGTATCCCGCGAAGACTTCTTGTGGGCGATTTTTTGAATTTTTCCTTTCCTAGTTTGACGGCGCGGTTTGAATTGGTTCATGTAAAGCAGAGGTTCCCAAACTGGGATTCGCGCCCAACTGGGGACGTACACCAGTTTTAGAGCTCCGTAAGAAGAATTAGTCTTTATATATTTTATTTTCCAACATTAGGCTTCGGGCGAATGATTTTCAACGTTAGTCCATGTTTTAAACTTTATATCTGTCATCATTATTGGCTTTAGTTATGCTTTATTAATCCATCATATAGCGTGTTTTATGATGTCTCTGTGCTTTCTGCTATCAGCGAATCGTTTTCATTAGTTAGAAGGTTGTTACATTAGAAAGAATCGTAAATACACTAGTGCACTACAACAAACACGGATCAACTGGCCCTTCAATTTTTATATATAGGGCCTCGAAATATCAAACTAAATGCAAAGGGTCCACCAGGCAAACTTTTAGAAAAGTTTGGCAACCGCTAATGTAAAGAGAACTCGTTTTTCGTCGTTAGTTTGTTTTAAATCTGTAGGTGTCCAGGACTCGTAAACGTATAACTATGTACGTTTAAAACGAACGAAAATCAGTGCCTGCGGAAAAAAACATTCTTAACTTGATATTTTCGGAAAATTTATTTATTTAGGCAGATGTATATATATGTATCTGTAAAACTTAACGCATTCATTACAATAGTATTTCGGCCTAGTTTAAAAAAAGATGCGTGAATTTTTAGCGTTATTTCGCCTTTCGTGATTTCTGTATTTTACGGAACGTTTCGAAAACTGTTGGAACGACCAAAACGTATGTTAAGCTGAAAAAAACGGACTCAAGTTAATTTTATTTTTAGCCTTTTTTATTTTCGCCCGCATTTAGAAAAGTAAGTTTTTTTTGTTTTTGTTTTTTTTGACTTAAAAAAATATAAATGCTTGAATTTTCAGCTATATTTTTGGCTCTCGCCCTAAATGAACACTCCTGTTGCGTTTGAGCAAATTTTTTCTAACCATATCTATATAAAGACATACCGGAACGTGGGTAAAACCACCCTTAGGGTCCGAGTAACAATACGAGAATGAAACCGCGTCCCTCTCAATCCCAGGGTAAACGGGTTTTTCCCGAAAGCCTAATTTTAACCCCAGTGTTTCCATTGACCCACGTTGAGGACCTTTGTTTGCCTTCAATTTATAGCGCTAAACCGCGTTTTTTTCTATTTTTATAATAACGCTTAACCCGTTTTTTTTTTCATATTTTTATAACGTTAAACCATGTTTTCATTTCAAATTGATTTTTCATAGGCCCTCTTCAGTTATATTCACAATTTTGAGACCAGAACATATTTGTAATGAATGTTAATTTAGTGAAGCCAAACAAGCATTAACTGGCCATCAAAATAGGCTTCTAACTTTGGAGTCATTGCGTTTAAAAACCTGGTTTGGCATCGAAAACTTTACATAGCATTTATTTGTAAAGTTTGAAAGAATCTAAATAATTAGGCAAAATATCGACAGCGTTGTCCCAAGACTTTGTAAAGCTCAAGGCATTGTTGATTGAGGCGCGTCCAAAGAACCAAAGCATATCGCTTTCAGTAATGTTGCGAATCACGCCCGAGCTATTTCAAGCAGGCTCTATAGTTTGTTGAAACACACCGACTTGGCTGGGGTCGTGTTCGGGGAATTTCCATTGTCTCTGCAAACTTCTGCCCGCCGTCAATCGCTATCTTGCCTCTTTCCCCCCGATATCGCACTTTCCCGTAACCCGACACCGACATTTGGAAGGACGCGCCGCAAAATGCCATTGTCTTGACGGCGCGAATACAGTCGAAGGCAGCTTCCGTAATCGCCGGAGTTTTTTTTTCGTTGCTAATTCCCTGCGCCGACTTGCATCCTTAGAGTTTTAGGGACGGCGTAAAGTATAGGCGGATGAAGGTGCCCCGTTGCCGCCTGTGCATTGGCCCGACAAATGTTGCAAGTTGTGCAAATAGGATAAAGTAGAAATTATCGTTTTTTGGGTTTGTGGAAAAGTTGGCGTTATTTTTTTCTTGTTTTTAAACCAATCAACGTTTTTTTCTTGTTTTTAAAATATTTTTTTTTGTTTTTAATTTGAGTAACCCTTTGTTGTGTTTTATGGGAAGATAAATGTTTTTATTTTTTCATTCTATAAAGCATTGGACGTTTTAACCGAGCAGGAAAACATATTTAAGCTGCTCACCCAGCGACAATCATGCACGTACATAATATGACCGAGTGAATTTGCGATTGCGTTTTACAATGATATCAAACGGGGTCGCAAAAACAAATTAACACACATTCTAATTTTTTTGGGCCATTTAAAAACTTAAAAAACAAGTCATTTTTTGACAAATGCGTTCAGACGGTGCCCGTAAATGTACAACACCACCGCTTAAGATCGTGAATTTGTGGGACTTGTTAGATTATGATTTATTCATTGGCATTGTTGTTGAATGCGGAATAGTTCAACAATGTACGGCTACAAAAGAAAACAGAGCGCAAAAAGCAACCAACTCTTATTTAAACTCTGCGATAGTATTTACAGTGAAATTATTCAGAGTCGCAACATTTTTTTACAAAAAAATATACCACAGCATTTTGGGGCCATTTAAAAACTTAACATACAAGCCAATTTTTTTGACAAAAGTGTTCACAGGCTCGCAAACGTAAAAACACGCTCGCAAACGTAAAACACGGCCCCAGTTTATTGACCAGAAATGGCGTATTTGAAAATGTATTTGAATTTGGAATTAAAAAAATAGCTTGGAATTAGGATTAGTTTGAGAATAGCTTTGAATTAGAATTAACAGCATATCGCAGATAACTAGAACACCAGTTTCTTGCGGTCTTAATTCACCAGAAATGCGCATTTTCGGTTTCTCGAAAACCCCAGGTCTCGCTTCGATTAGCCGCTTTCCCGCCACGACCTTAACGTCGAACGTGGCTTTATGACGTCACACGAAACGCCATTGTTGCGGTCACGCCCGACCGGTGCTCGTCGACACAAGGGGAAGTGGTCTGGTGGTGACGAAATTAGCTTAACGGAGCTTTTTTATTTTTAAACGTAGAACGAATATCAACGCCTACGCAGAAGTAGGTATAGCATTTGCGGTAACGTTTAGAAGTGCAGAAAATGTCACCTATACTTCTGTATATAGGCTTTGGTATTTTGTCTACGTCTAACTACAACCTCCAGCCATTACGCTTTTTCTTTTTTTACTTTTTACAAATATAAATTAAGTCAACAGGCGACTCTAGCATTTCAACCATCTTTATTTTTAAGAGTAATGTTTACAGCAGTGGTTCTCAACCTGTGGTACGCGTACCACTAGTGGTACGTGAAGTCATTTTTGGTGGTACTTAGTATGTTTTTAAGTAAAATTACAGTATTACCAAAAGGTTAAGCATTTTTTCTATTGTAATAAACTGTACATTCATCGTAATGATTGTATAGTTAAATATTTTATGCCTCATCAATGACAGGAATTAGCCTATTATTTTTCAGGAAAATAGTTATGCAAATTTATTTTATGACATTATAGCAAAACGACAAAGAATCACAAAACTTGAATACCGGTATCTTGCAAAGTTAAAAAAGGGAAACTTTTTCGAAAGTAGTGGGCCACGTCTGTTTCTAAATTTCCGGGCTAACTAAAAAGCTAATCCGCCCCTGTTAATAATGCTATCTATACAAGTTGAGTTTTTTGATAATTTTTTGGTACGCAACTAGATCATAAAACGTCGAGGTGGTACGCGGTGCAAAAAAGGTTGAGAACCACTGGTTTACAGCTTTCAAACATATTTGAACTTTGCAAACAAGGCGCAATGGCTCTTAGTTTTGGAAAATGCTGCAATGACAGTTTCCGTTCGACCTGCCTTAAACTTTTTTCAGGGTTTGCAAAATACGTGGCCCGTCATAGGGCATAAAAACTGAACATACAAGCCATTTTTTGACAAATACGTTCAGACGTCGCTCGTAAACGTACAACACGCGGCACCAGTTTCTTGCGCCCTCAAATTCACCAGAAATGGCGTATTTGAAAATATCTTGGATTTTAAAATTAAAAAGAATAGCTTTGGATTGGATAAGAATAGCTTGAAAATAGCTTGGAATTAGAATTGGCAGCATATCGCAGACAACTAGAATGATGTATAGTCGAAGTTTGGCGCTAAGGAACTTTCGAGGGCGGCGTTCGAGCCACGTTTAAAAGGTATCACGTAATGATGAAATCGCAAACACGATTTACTACAAGTCGACTGTCTTATCTAATTAATCGTGCACATTTGCATAGAAAATCGAAAATCCCGATGCCACATTGCCAATGCGCGTGATTCCAGGATACTTTGACTTTAGCTATTTGCGTTACGAAAAGTTCTCTTTTTAGAACACTTTTGTGGCACAATTTCGCAATACCCATATAAAATGATTATTTTCTTCTTTTTTTTTAATTTTTTTTGCAATGTGGTTTTGTACGCTAAAACACTGTTTTTCTCTAGTTTCGGTTGCGCGACTTAGGAAACTTCACGATATGTGAACATACATTCCTTCACGCAAAAGGCACAAGGGCGAGTTAGGAGAAATGGGACGTAAAACTTACTACGACCTAAACTAGACTACATAAGCATTTCAATGGGACAAACTATTTTAACATCATGCAATTCATGGCGACCATAACAACAAGACAATGTATTGTCGTCTTTCTAACTCCTTCGCATTCGTATATTGCAGTGGTAGCCAACACGTCGATCGCCACATTTTACCTGGTCGATCGCGTCGAATATGTGTTACGTCATTACAGTAGCTGTCGCGCACAAGTGGTACATTAAAATGAACAATTGACCAATTGATGTCCGGCCATCATAATAAAGCGTTCTTTGACGTAACAAATTAACATCCGTCGCTGGCTTGGAATGCAATTAACGCTCAAAATGTTTAATAAATGTTCTTGTGACTTTTTTACCGAACCAGTCGATCGCGAGTCTTTAAAACATATTTCAGTCGATTGCAATCAAACATAAGTTGGCTGCACCTCGGGCCATATTGCAATGCAATCTGTCAATGCTGAGTGCCGGGCCGAGTAACGAGTAACGGTCCTTTATACTCGCCGAGTAAGCTTTCAAATGTTTTGAATTGAAATATCGGCCCTTGTTGCTTAAAACGACCCCTTTTTTAGGCCAAAAAACAACATTTTATGGGCGGAACTTTTTAAACTGGCTGTTCAGTGAAGATTTTTATGAGTCGTTAGAACGTCGACGTCAATTCTACAAAAAAGTGTTACAGCTATAAATATAAGTTAAATTGTGTCTTATTTTTTACATGCAAATGTACGAAGTACTATTGAACGCAAATCCCCGGACATTATCGTAAAAAAATCACGAAAAAGCAGAAGACGTGAAGTATTTCTGCAAACCTGTTGGGCCGGATTAATTTTGGCCATCTGTATATATGTTACTGCGTGTCTACTAACAATACGCAAAACCTTAGTCTAAAGTATCAGGTGTTGGATTAAAACGTGTATTGGACTTCCCTACTTGTGGTGTATATACAATATGTTTTTCAGTTTTTCTGCACACACTCTCCGTAAACTTCCCTTTACTTTGTCAGGAGGAAGCCGCTCAACTGGAGAAGCTGGAAATCTTCGCCAAGGAGTTTAAGCAGAAGCGGATCAAGATGGGTTTCACCCAGGGGGACGTGGGGCTAGCCATGGGGCGTCTCTATGGCAACGACTTCAGTCAGACGACTATCTCGCGTTTTGAAGCCCTCAACCTCAGGTGAGGGTGATTTTTACTTTAAGATAATATTTTTTTAACTGCCTATATCTAGCGGTTATTCAACTTTCAAATTAAAGTAAAAGTGTCGGTCGTTATTTTTTTATTAAACCAGATGCTTTGTTATTTTTTTGTTATCCTTTTGCCTAATTATGGACTGCAGGTGCTACAGTGAAATGTCCACGCCCTCACAGCTCGGTGTTTTAAACGAATCGCTGTTAGTTTAGCACAGAGGCGTGCAACATACGGCCCGCGGG
Organism: Ascidiella aspersa; assembly: GCF_963924565.1. Classification (NCBI taxonomy): domain Eukaryota; kingdom Metazoa; phylum Chordata; class Ascidiacea; order Phlebobranchia; family Ascidiidae; genus Ascidiella; species Ascidiella aspersa. The sequence continues at coordinate 35,303,489 of NC_139447.1, read as the reverse complement.
CCACAGCACGGCCCGCTGTACCTATTTACGTGGCCCGCACATACTCCGTCAGGTAGCGCATTAATTTTAAATACTTTTCACTGTTGGAAAAGTTATTTGTAACGGAGTTATTGGCATTTTTCAACTTGTGTTACGTCACACTGACCAAACATCCATTATTGCGTCATAGTGTGCATTGTAGTAAAACTGTTTGTTCTGCTGGTAATGATTCAGTAACATGGTCGTGATCTTACTTTATAGGTGCAGTGTATAAAATATATATTATTATTTCACGTTGTTTTAAGAAAAATCGTTCAAAAAATGTATATGTTGTTCGATTGTCTGGCCCGCAGCACCATCATAACTATATATTATAGCCGTTGCGATAAACAGTTGCACGCCCCTGGTTTAGAATTTGGACAGGCGGTGTGATAAGGCTGCGAAACCGCTAGAGTACCTTCCCTACTATAGGCTTAGATTTGGCCAGCGCAACTATGTTACTATGGGCCTAATTTTGGGCCAACGCAACTATAGTACTATGGGCCTAATTTTGGCCGGCACAAGTATAGTACAATAGGCTAAATTTGGCCAGCATAACTATAGTACTATAGCTATCGACCTAATTTGGCCATCTGATTATGTGTATTACAGATAATTATTGCGTGTGTACTGACAATACTACCAACCACTTGTGCTCTATAGGCGTCTTGCGCAGCCTAATTTCCAAGGCTAAATTAGGAAACGTTGAATATTCTTTGCTTCCCACTATAAGGTTCGCGAGAATTTATTGCACATTTCGCGTTGATGAAAAAACAAACACCGACTGCTTCGCTAAGTCGAAATTTTTACGATCTTCCTAAAACCAATGGCATTCAAACCGCATTTATTTTTATATTTTGATTATTTTTTGGCTATGATTGGTATGCAATTTTGATGACGTAACAAATTAACCTTAAAATGCAATTAACGCTCAAAATGTTTAGTAAGTGTTCTTGTGACTTTTTGTACCGAGCCAGTCGATCGCGAGCCTCTAAAAATATTTCAGTCGATCGCAAGCAAACATAAGTTGGCTATAGCCTGAAAAATCAACGCCCTTTACGTAATTCGACTTATTTTGGCTACAAAGTTTTGTAATCACGATATAGGCTCGTTGACTTGCCTGCGGCGGTCGTACGCTAATCGTATCAATCTCATCATCTTTTGTTTTAAGCTCTCACTCAGCCTTGCCTTTCCGAGTTAGCGTGAATGCAAATTTTTGGTTTTGTTTACGTTCGTAAGGACGAAACAGTTGTTGCGCCATGCCTATTTTCAGCACACCTTTAAGTAGCGCTGAGCAAATATTTGTTCCATCGGCAAGGCGACTTTCAACAGAGCTCGTTTTCTCCAACGTATGAATTGACTTCCTGTCGCTTACAGTTGAATGTGTTTTTACTGTTTTTTTAATGCTCGGTAAAATTTATACTTAAACATTCAATCACGCTTGCTTATTCTCTGTTATATTTAGGTCAGACCGAAATGACGATGATTTAAATGCCAACCGGCAAATTTCGATTAAAGTACGAAAAAAAACTTTTTAAAAGCGTACGAATGATGTACGATTTTTTTTAAATCCCATTTTCAATATCTATGGCCCTTCAAAGTTTAGGTTAACGCATAGGAAGGGTCCACTACACCCAAACTACCTTATCAACAAAGGATGTCCGATAGTATGGAATCGTAGTAGATACCCGATGTGAAGTTGTGATATCGGTACTCGTCCCATACCATTGGGTGGTATCAGTGCCGGTCCGATAACACATTGACGTGGGCATTTTATCCATAGATTTGCGATGCAATGAACTGATTTCTAACTAGAACGTTAAATCTATCAAAAAGTAATGTTTTAACAACCGGAAATAACTAAACCTTTTAATACTAAATCATATATTGGACTTATACCCTAGAAAAAAATACCACTTCACGTTTCAGTTTTACTTGCCTTAATTGTTTAAGCCTAGTTATGACGTCAATTACGGATCGCGATACTTTTGTCAAAAATATCGTGTATCGGTATCGGAATGCAATGTCAAGCATCGACCGTTCCCTATTTTCAACCATTCGTTGATTTTTTTTTTCACAACAGCTTTAAGAATATGTGCAAGCTGAAGCCGATGCTGGAAAGATGGCTGAGAGACACCAACACCGTTTTGAACGAAGCAAAAGACGGTGAGAAACCGTTTTCTTTTTGTAACCCTAAATGAAAAATAAGCCTTGTTGAGTACAACTCTGAGTTTATCACACTTAATTGTCTATAATAAGCGCCTTATTGCCACACTGGTGGTTAGTGCAACTTATTGCACGTTTTAATCAAATAAAAAACAAATAATAATTCACATTTTTTTAATTTCAAGACCAAAGGTTTTATTTAATATGATTATTTTTTCGTTTTATAACCCTTGCTGCAGCATTTGTGACGTAAAAATTGTGTCAGTGTCCCCTTAAAGTCCTGTTTGTGCCCTATATCCCTAGTGACCCGAACGAATACTATTTTGAATCTGCTAATTAGCACTCCGACCATTGTGGTTTGTTGTTTTGTTGGGATAAAACTTTAACCTTTCCGTTGCAAAGGCCAGCGCGCTTCCGTTGTTGTGCGCACTTGCGACCTTCTTTAGTGCCGGAATTTCCGATTTATTAAGTGCTTTTTCCGAGATAAACAACTTACCCACAACCTATTGTTTTTTTGTTTGTTTTGTAGGTTATAGTTTTGGCTTTGTAGCGCATCGTATAACAATGGGGAAAAGTCTATTTTTCGTGCACACTTGGGCGAATATAAAATACCTAGAGATTTTTTTTTTCTACGTCAAATTCATAATGTCGATGATTTGTTCATATCAAGGCCCATGGACAAATATTTAACTCATCGCCCCGATTTTAGTTAATAACAGATTGGCAGGGCGTTCGGAATCTATAAAAAGTTTAGAAGACGTAATAGGGTCAAACGAGCTTAAAAATTCGCACAGTTAACTTCAAAAAAGGGGCGGACAGTTCTGAGTGCTTTATCAAACGAGTTTGGGGACCGATCGCTTAATAATTCTGCTTAAAACGAAAAGATTTTGCACAACTGTGTTTTACAGTGTGTAATGAGGCGAAATTTCCACATGTTTTCATAAATTGGCGATATTTTAGATTTCATTCGAAAAGGTGTTTACCTAAAAGCTAGTGGATTACCGATTTTCAGAAGAAAAAATAACATGGGGTAAGTTGTTTATCTAGGAAACGCCCTTTAAAATCATAAACTGTAACGCTAAAAAGGTCATACGCAATAGCGAAAGAACGTTGGCATTTGCGAGGCGTTGAAGGTTAGAGTTTTATCCCATCAACAAAAATATTCCGACAACAATATCTTTCAGGTATTAAAACTAGAGATCGACCGATACCCGATTTTTTATAATTTTGTCAACCGATACCCGATACCGATTTATATATATACCTTGGTAATGTTTAAAACTCGAATTAATTGAAAATAAAATCCTAATAATGTTTTATTATATATACCTTTATTAATTATCAAACTATTATTTTGCATATTAACTTGGCGTGATGCTAAAACCCAATTTTTTTATTAAAAAATGGGTAAGTTGTTTGTTGTACAGGAAAAATTATTATATAGTATTATATTTTCGTACTAAAATATCTGCAAAAGTATCGGCCTACATTTAGCGATACTGATATATCGGTAGCAACCAGATATCTGCCTATCTCTAATTAAAACCAAATTGCCATAAAAATCAAGAAAAATACGGTATTTGTCGCTGAGCATAACAACAAGAAAACTATCTCAAAAAATCTACTTTTTAATGGTGATAATTTACTTTTTAATGGTGATAATAGCGTGAGGGCACAAAATGTCCATTAATCACGTACAACAATATTGTAACATACCCAATAGTCACATATTTTGACAACAAAAACATGGTAATGGTAAATACCCAACAACGAACTTGAGCGATTAATGATTGTTTACCGAGGGCTACAATTTAAACTTTTCGCCGAACTTGTAAAAACCCCAAAACTGGCCAATTTTTTTACGTCTAACGCGAGTGTAAATGCGAAAACCGCCCAATTATCGCCTGCGATTTCAAAAAGTCGCCGACGTATCCCCAATTAAGCAAAATGGCGAATTTGCTGCAGACCGAAAAAAAACATCCCTTTGAAAAGGTCACAATTTTTGTCATCGACGTCAACACAAACACAAAAAGAGAACGTTTGAGGTCAATTACGCGCGCCTTTAGTTCACGGAATTAAGTGATGTTGGCCCGAATCTTGACGTTGTTAACGGTTAATGTTGTTGTTTCTTACGTTAATTAAAGGTTGGCTTAGCTAGTTCCTCCCTTGGTGGTCGCAAAGGGGATGGTTGGTGACGAGCGGTCTGTTGCAAAGCGTTTTTTACGCCAATGCACGAATAACAGACTCTATCACAGTGTTTCTGTCCTGTTTGGGAGGCTGGTTGTGAACCTTTTTCCTTGTAATGAAAAAACTGAGATTTCTAACATCCTAAATTTGCAAGTTACAAGCTGCGATTTTGTTGTTTCTCAACTTTTTTACGGCCACCAAATACTAAGCGCGAGTATAACTGCAAAGCTTTAGCAAGCCTATTCTCTTCACTCGACTTTTCGTAGGCGAAAAAAACATAAGACAATTAACATAAAGAAATTAAAATTTAAGCAACTTAAGCCTCGTCTTCGTATTTTAGCCTCAGGTCCTAAAAGTTTGGAGAAATCTTGTTTAGAACTAATCTCAACAAATCTAACTATGTGCACGAATTACAGACTCTATCGCCGCGTTTCTGCGCTGTTTCTTGTTTTCCCTTGCGATTTCTACCTCCCTACATTTTTTTTTAAGTTATGACGTACATCGATGGATAAACCGTAGAAAGTGACGTAATAGTTTACATCAAATCAACATAAAACATTGTTATTTGTCATCTGAAATCTGCTTCTTTTATGATTGTCAATATTACCAATTCCTCATATGTGTCAAATATGCCATTTGCGGGTTAAGAACCTTAGACTAGTTCGTTCACCGAAAAACTCTCAGCTATATTTTCCGAGTTTATATACTTGACGAAAGTTTTATTTTTCAGCAAGTTTTTAAATATGTATCATTATGAAACCTTTAGGTTTTTGATTTTTGTTGATTTCCGTACGTTTCGGCACCTGTTCTTTTTTTGTTAGTTTCTGTAAGAGAGAGAAAAAAGTTTTTTTTTTTTAGAAAAATAGCCGGCATTTATACTGGTCAACGGGTTTGCGCGAGAAACGATTAACTTGTTTTAACTTGCCCAAGGACCGAGGAAAAAACCCTATTTAACTCATTTTTTTTGCCTTATTGCAGTTCTTGTTCGTTTTAATTACCAAGGTGTAGAGCTACTCAGAAATCCTATTAACCTAAGTAAGGTTGAAAAAAAACATGAAGATATTTTACCCTTGCCTTCTATAGTTGGCCTTCCCCAAAGTTTACACTCATGCACGCGTAATTAGAAAACTATACGGCTTAAGCTTAACTGTTTTGCCCTAGAGGCGCGATCCGATTGTCACTGGCTTCTTTTTCCATTGTCTCTGGCGCGCGGCGCTCTCGCGTTTCCAGGGTGGTGGTGGCGGGCTCGTAACCCGAGTCTCGAATCGGCGGAAGGACTTTTCATATTGAAGTGGCGTGGGGGCATCCGTAGATTGCGCAAATTCCCGGTCGCTATAATTAAATCCTATACTAATAGGCAAACGCAGGCCGTATAAGACGCTGTTGGACTGCTTATAGCAGTGGTTCTCAACCGGGGTGCCGCGGTACTCTAGGGTGCCATTTTCAACGCTCAAGGGGGCCCGAGAGATATTTCAAATTATTTCAATTTTTGGTGTACGATAAAAGTGCAAAAAAATTAAATAAAATTTCAACTTTGTTGCACAGTTAATGTGCTGTTTCGATCTCGTTTATTGCAAAGTTACAGTTAACTACTCAGCAAAAATACGAGCAAGGGTGCCGCGAACTATTTCTAGTTTATGTAGGAAGCCACAAGCCAATAAAAGGTTTGGAAACCACTGGCTTATAGATTGGTTACTGAACGCTAGCTATACAAGTATTGTTGTCTGATGCTTCCTAATACCCAAGATTGGCTGACCTGTGTTGCTTCTCAAAGGGGTTTGCTTTGTATTATATTCCTCTTCTCAGGGCAATATTATGTCTACTTGCTCTTATCGACTTGAATTGTAAACATGTAACACTCGTCTTATTGAAGCTTATAGCGACCTACGATAACCAGTTTTACCTGTAACGTCCGATGCCAACCCAACACTTTAACGGTTGTCATTCAAAAGACCTTCTTGCATAATTAATACACCTTTAGTCGGCTTTGCAAAATGGTACACGGCCTTGGCAACATATATCGTAGCTACATGTGGGACTTAAACAGGTCTCAATGCAAGATTAGCGAAGCGTATAAATGATTAGCGAAAAATTAAAATTAAAAAATAGTATTTTTACATGCGCTTTAATTGCCTTTGGGTTGCGTACAGTTTGATCAGTGAACCTTCAACAATGCCTGTTGTCGCTTTTAGGACTTTTCTTCTTTATTTTAGAAAACGAACTCGTGGCGAAATATTTAGCCAGGACAGCTTTCAATATTGTTAATAACTTTATTCTAATTTGTGTTACGTAACTACACTTTGGGTCGAGGTTGAAAGGCTTCTAAAGCCTTTTGAGAAAATAAATTATCCGTTTTTGGTAATGTTATGACAAAGCTCGTTTTATTTCATTTTATATTTGTCTAGCTTCCTCTAAAAATATGCATTTACTCGGAAAGGCGTCGTGGCGTCGTATAATTAGAGCGATGTTTGGCGCTGCTTTACTTCCGTGCCTACTTAACGTGGCAATTAGCAGATCTTTCTTGTCTCCGAATGACCTTTACTATTAATATCGGGCAAACCTAATTGCTTTAAATAAGAACTTCTAGCAATGTTTAAATGTTTTTTTAAGGGTTGTTCTATTTACACGGTTTGGGTTACAGCAAACGTGTAATTCATTTTTTTCATTTTTTTTTTTTAGATTTTTTTGGCAAGATTTAAGTAAAACGTCGCACAAGCCACAATTTCCCAAAACAGCCCGAATATGCATATTTAGTACAACCCAGCAAAATTATGCCACATACTTAAAAGTTCCCTAATGTTAAACGACAAGCTAACATTTTTTTACTGGACTCAATAAAAACGTCAATACGTGCAAAAAAACTCCTTACACCATTAAGTGCTTGTGCTGCTTTTCCAGTTTCCAATATGTTCGAGTGTAGTTTATTTTACTGCTAATTGTGCCCGTCGTACTTCTTGATGAAAAAATGCTTTTTGTTATCAGAGATGTCGATATAATTTTATTTATAGCTGATACCGATACACTTATACTTTAGAAATCTCCCACAAACAATAAAATATAAAAGAAAAATTCTTGCTTTCGTGTCGAATGATGTTAAGACTGTTTACAAACAAGGTTAAAACATAGAATCCTTATTATTAAGGCGAAATATATATTTCTGTAAAATTTTAAGAAATTATTTTATGTTTTATACATATATATTTCTCTTTTTTTTTTAATGTTTTTTTGCTAATTTTATATACAGCAAATAATGCTCTGTTTGTCAAATCACAAGTTCGACGGAATGTTTAATGCAAATCCGTCTTCGAAACAAACGAAAAAAACGTGATTCTGATGTGGCCTTTTATACTCAGAACCAAATCCAAATCGTTTCGTAACCTTCCAAAATAATCGAAATACCCGCGCGGGGTACGAGTTCTTTCCTAATAATAAACGCAGCTTGGCGTTGGGTCAAAACCTGGCTCATTAACGTGGCAATTAAGGACACTTTTATCTTCCAGTGACCTCTTCGGCTTTCACTGGCAAGCTAATAGGGGCCCACTCGTTAACACGAATGTTTATTTGCAATTGTTTTGTCTAATGTTCTATTATTGGATGGGCGAAACCCTCAATTCGCTATTTGCGTTTTGCTCATTATTTGTTCCCTTGTTTGGCAAAAACCTTGACAAGGAAAAATGTCTGATCGAGCTCATCTATTTTCCGCACGGTGACGCTATTTCTAGTCCGACACGTTTTTCAGGTGGATTGCTAAGATGTGTGATCTCTCGTTTGGGCACCTTATCATGATTTGACAGATAAAGGTCTTGCGTTAATTTGAATGCCATAATAAATGACTTTTGTTCTAGGGAACAATTGATGTTACGCAAAAATAATATATTCATCAATTAATTATGAGGCGAACTCCGGGCCAATGATTGTCAAGAAGCTAAAAATCACCTCAATATGAGTTTTAAATGGTGGTTATCTACCAACAAGTTCATCTGTGTTTTGAACTTTGACAAAATTCGTGAATTTTTAAGCAATGGTAAATTCATTTTTAAACATTTTAATCTTTTTTTTAACTTGTTGTCATTCTTTATATTGGTTTTAGGCATTTGTTATGATTCAATTAACCTTAAAACACTTTTTTGTCTACAAACGTTAAAAAAATTGATTTTTTATCTATAGGTTTTCTTTCTATGTAAACAACCAAAAGGTAAAAATGTTTGTTATATATTTTATATACCACCCCCCTATTGTGTTTCCAATTCGAGCCCAGTCACCTTTTTTTTAACTTATAAACAGCAAAAGGCCCAAATAGACATATCAAAAATCGCAGTCACCTTAGTTAGAGCCCACCACTACCACGTCCACATTTACCAGTTAAGGCCATCTGGTTAAAGTTGCACAAACGGCGGGGTGATTTGCATAAAGCGTCGAACGATTGTTCTCGTCCATATGGTCAGACAATCGTCGGCATTCTAAGCCCTTCGTATAAGGTCAAACTTTAAATACAAGAAAGTTGCCAACAAACAAAGCAACAACAACGTCATATGCGAAGAAACGCGTGGTCGTTACTTTGAATGGCCTGCGGTTTGTTTTGCTTAACCTAAGTGTTGGGAGCCTGTACTAAACTTTTGTTTAAAAGTATATGCAGAAACTTAATTTGCACTGTTACGTTTAATTATACTTCTACCTTTTTTTAATTCCAGCAAATTTTTTTACAATATTTTTTTTAATTTTTCTGTAGTACTTGTTTAGTAAAATTACAATTTACTTTTTTTTTTTGTTGAATACTTTTGCAAAAATTGACTAAACAATTAAATATTTTTGCTGGTTTGTTATACCTGAAAAAAATATGATATCTCTAATTGATAAATATTTCCTGAAATTTAATTCAGGTGCCTTTGCACTAATGTTTAAAATTGTTTGCAGAAACGATTTTCTTTACACTTTAAAAGCAATATGCCATTTCCAGGAACAAAAAAAGTTTTTGTTTTTGTGTCTGAAAAAATTAAAATTTACTTGAAACGCATAGTACTGTCGCAATGTAACTGATTTTTTGTTTGTAGTTATTTTTTTTAAATCGGAAATCTACTTATAAATGGCTTTATAATACATCGATAAAATGCCGGAATTTGTAGACAGTTGCTTAATTTTAAAACTTGACAAAGTAATTTATTTTTAAATATTTTAGCTGTTTTGTTATTTCTAAAAAAGTTGGATTTTTCTAATTGATAGCTATTTTCTGAAATTCAATATTATCGGAATCAAAGTTTTATTAAATGTTTAATATAAATATAAATTAGTTCGATTGCCCATCAAAAAACCGTGACACGTTTTTATTCAGAAGTAATTAGATTTTCAAAAAAAAACAAATCGAGAAAATGTAACGTTTTTCTTTCGCAGGTCGGCCGATGATCATGCCCCAAATCGATACTCAATTCCCATCTGGAAGGAAGCGTAAGAAGCGAACGAGCATCGATCAGAAAAAACGAAGCACGCTTGACGTCATATTCAGTCGGGTAAGGAACTCGTTACTTTCATGACGTCATATTCAGTCGGGTAAAAAACTCGTTACTTTCATGACGTCATGTTGGTTACTTTTATGACGTCATATTCAGTCGGGTAAGAAGCTTGTTACTTTCATGACGTCATATTCAGTCTTGTAAAAAACTCGTTACTTTCATGACGTCATGTTGGTTACTTTTATGACGTCATATTCAGTCGAGTAAGGAGCTTGTTACTTTCATGACGTCATGTGGGAAAATGGTGCTTTAGCCGATTATTGTACTCGTTTTGTGGCATATTGGACAACTTGTGGGTGCTCGGTAGTTCGTATACAATTGTGTTAGTATAAAGTACTGTAGAGGCAAGTGGGTGTTTTATTCAGTTTATCGAGTGCTGAGACACGCAAACACAATAACATACAACAAAAGTCTATCGCAAGCCTGCAAGTAAAATGGCAGAATATAATATTAGGTGCATTACCATATACAATGGCCACAACCAGATAGTTTTGGCTGATACGATTCCTATTTCGCACATTATTAAAGGGAAATTTACCAAATATTTACACTTAAAACTTACAAATTCCCGAAATAATAGACTCATAATTAAAAGAAACCGAATGTCGCACCCTCGCTTTGCTAAGATCATATTATCGGCCTAGTACAAAAACATACGCTGCCAAACAAATAAAGCAATGTTTATGTAGTTATAGCGAACATTTTTTTAATTTTTGAAGTGGCAAGAGCAAAAATTACTTTAAAAACATTATGATACTGTTTGTAAAAAAAAAACTCTCTCTGGATTCCCTTGGTTCTATAGCGCACTATAGCCTAAACATTTGCGGATTTACAATTTGAATACAAAGCGTCGGTGATCAGCAAACGCATAATCAACGTGTCCGCGTAGTCTATGCAATTACGTACGTACATACGCACGTATGTCCGCATCGGTCTTGCAGCTCGCAACATTTCGCACGTATTCCCTCTCATATATCAAGTCAAAAAATATCGATTTGCATGATTCTCGCTCGAAAATCTGGCTAAATTGGCGCGGCGGCGTTTAATTGGATGCGCGCGCACGTTTTGGGGCCGCCGCCAATTCTCAGCCCCCCTCATGGACCCCCCACCCCCTTCCAGGAATAACCGCTTCCCCGAAAGCTGTAGAAAACGTGTTCGTAGAAGTGCAGAAATCGTCGTCTGCCATTTTGTCTCGCGTTTCGTTCGTGTTGCCCTTCACACATCGATCCAAATAAGCAATGGCATTTGTCCGAGGGCGTCGATTCGCGCTTGGGCGAAGCACGACGTCACGTTGACCCAGGAAACAAACTAGGGTTTATAAACTATTTTACCGCAACCCTCCAATATTATTTTTGGTCACTGTGAACCGGGGCAAAATTAAATTTTCAGAACTGTGGGGTTTTAAATTAAATTGCTTAAGAAATCTGCTGTTTTTGGTCAAAAAAATTTGAAACTTATTTGAAGTCTAAATCCATTCAACGAGAAGGCGACACGAGTCTTGTTTTCAATTAAAATCTTTGTTTGAAAAAAATGTCTCAACTGTGATTTTAGTTATAATTTGGCCTCTTATGGATCCTCCTAAACTAGCCCGCGTTTCCCGAAGTTGTCCGTCCATGAACCACAGTTTAAGAACCCCTGTGTTAAACTGATGTTTAGATTATATGTCTAACCGCGGGAATGACTTGTCTGCTAAAGCGACATTAAAATCCATTATTTTAACCGTGTAACTTATTTTCATGTTCAGCGTTAGAAATACATAATTCAATCTTAGACTTGGTTACTGCATTGTGAGCCCTGTTAACAGAAACACCGCAGTTTAATTGAGTTTTTCTTTGTTTATTTAAATTAATGTTGAATTGTCGACGCAATGCGATGAATATGCAGTTAAAAGAAACCACCTTTAAGTAAAATATAGCGCAACAAATGATTACTTTTTTAAGATTTTAGTCAGCAGTATTACCGCCAATAGGTCGGATCTGTTGCCCAAATAAACAAAAAAGTTCCATTTAAATTCAGTCTTTGTTTGTTTATCCAAATCGCTGTCGGGTTGGCGAAACAATGCAGCAAATGTATGCGAGCAGAGACTGCTCTTTACTTGTTTACAATATCCATATTTAAGCACGAGTTTGACGAGCTTGGTCCACGGTTGATTAGCATACAAATTCAACGGCGCCTTGTGTGGTTGTGCGAAATTTCCCCGATGGCCATTTTGTTTGGACTCAACTTGACTTTGGTTTACAGCAGTGGTTTTAACTTTTTTCTTGCGAAAATGAATATCCTGTTGCTGCTAGGCAGACTTGGACAACTAGATAATTCTAGTTTTCTAATTCATTGAATTTGAGCAAAATGCGGCTAATTCTAATTCCAATCTAATTTATGAATTGCCTGTGTGCTATAATTCTAGTTCTAATTTAGTTCAGATTTTTCCAAAAATGCTACTTTGTCCTACGGCATTTTTAGTGACTCGGTTAAAACACAAAATTTTAATTAAAACTCTTTGGTCAGAACGACTTGTATATAATTTTTACAGTCTAAAAAGCATAAAAAGGCCTAAAAATTAGCACACACATATTTACCATTCACACTCTTATAAGAATACTTTGCGATTAAATTAAATTGGTTGTAAATAGTTGAATGTGATTCTAGTTGAAATTCTAGTTAAAATTTTTTTTTTTTGGAATTCGGTAATTCTAATTCTAATCTAATTTGAAAAAACTTAAAACAATCTAATTCTAATTCTAATCTAATTTTAAAAAGCTAAAATAAATCTAGTTGTGCAAGTGTGCTGCTAGGCATTGTTTCAATGATGCGGTTATTCTTCTGTCCATTGTAAAAGTTTGTTGATATTGCCACGCAACCAGCGTTAGGTATTTTATTAATTTTTTTTTTATTTGTGTGCAAAACACGCACAAAGTGTAACTGTATATACAAAAAAAAAACGTAATTAAAATAACAAATTATGATGTAACGTGTGGTACTTAGAAACAATTAAAAAAATCATCGGCATTAGTGCCTTTGGCTTGCGGTCAAACAAACAGCTTTGTACATTTTTTTAAAAAACAATTACCCAATATTATTTTAGTTTATTTTGAGTGGAGGTTTTAATCAGCCGTTTGATATAGGGTCTGTATTAAATGACTTGTAGCCTATAGTTGTTTATGGACTTAATATTCATTCTACATTTAGGTTAAAAAATGATAATAAAATACTGTTATTAGGTCATGTTTTATTTTTCGTGTTTTGAATACATTAAATACATTTTTACAAGTCGGAAATACATTAACACCCGCTATGTGTTAACTAACGTAAAAACATTCATTACAACGAACTATATCGAACACAAATATTAACATCGTAATAAATAGATTTAAAATTTTTCAAGTGAAAAACAGAACATTAACTTTTTACAAATGATTCTAGTCTATTATTGAAGTGTCTTGAATTCTTTATTCTAATGTAAACAATACCTTCAACCTATCGAAGCCTGGATAGTACGCGATAAAACAACTTGTTTGCTGAAAATGTTACAGAATAAACGTAATCAAAAAAGATAGTTGTTGCCGGTACGTTTGTCACCTTTCATTACTTACCTTTCGGTCTTCGGAGTGGGATCGGAACTGATAGCGACCTAAACTGTCGGACAACTACCGATCAAAAAAATCGTCTCTTTGCTAACGCTGTTTTTTACTTTTTGTCGAAGGTGTTTTTATGTGTTTTGTTTATGTTTTAAAAAATGGATTGTTGACGTAATAATTAAAGTTCTATCCCGGTCAGAACTGCCCAGATAAGGGCGATTGATGCAGAACAGCGTAATTTATATAAAAAAAATTAAACAATTTCCTATAACATGGAAAAAGGCCTCGATACACTTGTATCCATGTATGTTTGCAACCTTCGCCGAAGCTGACTTGTTTTGCTTATTTTCAAAAAAGGGGATTGTTGACGTAATAATTAAAGTTTATTTCATCTCGGAACGACCTAGATAAGGGTGATTGTATCACAACATAATTTAAAAAATATATTTTTTTCCTATAATATGGAAAAAATCCCCGATACAATCTTTTCCTTGTTTGTTTGCAACATTCGCCGAAGCTGACTTTTCTGTGCTTTGTTTATTTTCAAAAAAATGTATTGTTAACGTAATAGTCAAAGATTTATCCCTCTCAGAACGACCGAGATAACGGCGATTGGTGTTTCAAAGCTTAAACTTCCTATAATATGGAAAAGGCCCCGATATTCCTGTTTTCATGTTTGTTTGCAACTTTTACCGAAGCCGACTTTTCTGTGTTTTGTTTATTTTCAAAAAATTCGATTGTTGACGTTTATGTTAAAGCTTAATCCCTCTCAGAACGATCGTAGATAAAGATGATTGATGTATCACAACATACTTTAGAAAAGAAAAATTAGTTTAATAGCATGTTTAGAAAAAGCTTGTTTGTTTGCCACTTTTACCGAAGCCGACTTTTCTGTGTTTTGTTTATTTTCAAAAAATTCGATTGTTGACGTTTATATTGAAGCTTATCCCTCTCAGCACGACCGTAGATAAAGATAATTGATCGCAAGGCCTGATCCCCCCAAAATTGAGCCCAAACAATTCCGTCGCTGTTATGACTGCGAGTGCTTCATCCTTAGTATTCAAATAACAGTTGTTCCACGTGAACCGCGCACCGTATAATCTCGACTTAATCCTTGAGAGATCGTTGCTCCTGAATGCAAACGAGGCGTAATTTGCACTTAAAAGAAGATTGCTTGCTGAATGCGCTCGAATTTAAAGACAAAGGGCGTTGTCTTAATTGCGCCTTCCTGACTGTTATAATAATTCCTGTGATGATTTGGCAACAGACATTATCGCCCGGTGTATAAAAGCGCTAACCAAACCAAAACATAAACGGAAATATAATCTGTTTTCCATAACATTAAATTATAATCTGGAATTATAATATGTTTTCTAGGAGCTTGATTTTGGCAAACTTGCAGTTGCAAATAACAGTAAAATAGGGCTGTAGGCTCGATATACTTCGATTTTTTTTAGTTCTGTTAAAAGACTCGTAGACTTTTGACTAGTTGTATGTGTGGTGCTGAAATACTGCTTAGTAAGTTACTCCGTAATATAATAACTTTGCACTTATTTTAAAAACATGGTGGTTGATATGTCCCAATTTGTCTAATACACTGATTCTGCCAGATTAAAGTCCAAGTAGTATTTATTTAAATTTGTACTAAATTCTCCAGATCTTTAAAACCACAAAATCCATGATCGTACTTTTAAAAAGGTGCTCTTTAATGAGACAATTCAAACCCAAATGCTAATTAAAATCCATGTATCTGACTTAAGCCGTACTTTTTTACCCACGCTTGTCCAGAGTGTCTGCATTTGCGCATTTAAAACAACCAACCACAATTTTCCCCTATTTTGTGTAATTTTGTCACCTATCAGTAAGCCACCGCTATTGAAGTGGCATTTTTAATTTGCAATTTGGAACCTGCCCTACAGAAATTCAATGTATATGTAATGTGGCTCGGCACAAGAACAAACGACCTTAAAAAGTGTTAAAAAACAGGAATCCACTTTAATAAACCACAATTTTCCCCTTTTTTGTGTAATTTTGTCACCTCTAACTCTCATAAGCGACCTCTATTCAAGTGGCCCTGTGCACTGGCCTATTATTACTTCGGTCTTAGGAAACCTTCCCCTGCGCTGCCACCCTGTTCTCGTTCCAACTATGCAGGATGCGGTTAGATTCAAATACAGGCTTGCGCTTTTTATATACCGCCTCTTACATTTACCTACAAGTGACAGGATGCGAGTCGTGAATTTGATTAGCACCGTTTCTGCTCTAACTCACAGGTGCCGCCGATCCTTTGATCTTAAAAATAAGCACGGAGTGGTAACCCTGTCTATTACCTAGCGCGGGAAAATAAAAAATGGCGCACAGTTTCTAAAGCGGTTCATGCTGGTGTCCTAAAAACGAAACCGTTGATAAAATTAGATTATTTTTTACGTTGCTCGAAAACAAACAGGATCGAATCGCTCTTATTTTTATCAATCGACCCATTATAGTTGGTAAAACTTTTTCTCGCGACGCCTTTGCGAAAAATGTTTGCGAGATTTACGGCACAATTTGGGATAAATTTTTAAATTTAAGGATGAAATTTGTTCTAAGGAGGATTTGGGGAGGTAAAATAGATTAAGTTATTTAATGGGGTATTTGGCTGTAATGAGTGGCATTGTAAAGAATCTATTGGGCTCAAAAAATCTACTGTTTCTGCACAGTTACAACCATTTAACAAATATACACCAATGCAGGCATTTTTACATAGTTATAAAAATAATGCCTACGCATCCAAATTGTGTAACAAGTCTTGACTTTTGGCACAGATGTGTCTATTGCAGTTTTACATATGGTTTTTGTCAACTTTTATCCTGTAGGTTTGTTATTTCATCGACTTTTTCCTGTAGCTTAGTTTTACGTTTTTTTTGGTCAGCAGAGTACATTAAATTAATAAATAAAAAAGGTAGTATACTCTGTGTGTTTTGCTGGGGACGATTTAACAGTGTTTGTGCTGTAAGGGAGGAATATTAAAATAACTTTAAGAACCACTGGGCTAAGCTGTCGCCTAAGTCGTACTTGCCGATTGCACTTGGTCGCCATTTTGCCGGCATCGATGCCACCAGTCCACGCAATAGCCCTTCTCAGTTTAATGTACACAATAAAACATTAAAATAACGTTTTATCACATCTATGAGGAAACGAGTGAAAAACTCGTAACTGAATAGTTCCTCCCTTTGTTAGTTGTATAATCCTAACACATCCAAGTCGTAATTTGGAAATAGTGTTTTGGCTTTTACCTCGCCAAGTAACTTTTTTATTTAGCGTTGTTGGAAAAAATTGCATGGACGGATTTCGTAGTGCTATGGTTTTGGGAATAACATTTTAAAGTTATTGTATTGTATATTTTAGTCAATATAATTTTATTAGGTGTCCATGTCGTTTGTGTTTTAATTTTTAATAAAATTCTTGACGATATTTGAACCACAGTTAAATGAATTAAATCCGATCAATTACGACGTACGCGGATTTCTTTATAGTTTCACAAATTTTCCCTTCAAATGCCCTTCTTCTGTTTTCGGTTTGTAAAACAACTTTTTGAACCTGCCACAACGCGAAAAGAATTCGTTTCAACTGCAACGTACTGCAGTTAGCTTCGTGTATACTTACATTGCGTAAAGCATACACGAATCACATAGGTCCCTAGATACGATGCCGCAAAACTCAGTGTAAGTTTGCAGCAAATCAAACTAAAATCCCGCTTTAATATTCCCTGTCTGGCGGCGACTGTTGGTCTATCACGATCGTCCCACAAAACTGCACGACCATATATGTGACGTCATCACCATTGCTTTGCGCTTCGATTCCACGAAATTGTATTTTCGCAGGAGGCGAATTGTGTTTATATTGCTTTGCACTCAAGGAGTCTTGTCATTTTTTTTTTTCTTTTTTCGATCTCCGGGTAGTTTTGGCTGCGTTTCGTAAACCGCTCCGGACATCGAAAGTTTTTTAATTTTTTTTTCTACACGGGATTTTGTGACCCCCAGTTTTCCTCTGACCTTTACCCTAGTTTTTTTTCTCTAAATGGTCACGGATTCTGGTCACGTGTTTTCTGAACCAGGATTGGGGTCAAATGTTGTTCGTTACCAGACAGTTTGTCCGTGGTAAATTTCCTCCATTTTTCACATTGAAGGTTATTGCGGTTGGCCAGAAACAACCTTTCTATCAAAAGTAACTCATCTCGTATTTTAACGTTGGAATTATAAAGTGAATAAAAAGGAAAACATTATAAACATATCAGAATGATAGACTGTTCGTCTAGTGCAGTGGTCACCAAACTTCGGCCCGCAACATGTTTTCTTAATGAAGATATTTGTTATTGTGTTGACCACATGGCGTTTATACTGTTTTTGTTTTCAAATTACATTTGAAAAACGTCGAGCGATCCAACTCTAAGTCTTTAAAAACTTATAAATGTAATTTGAAAATTCGTTGAATGGTATTAAATTTCATTCCAAAAGAGTTAGGCACCCCTGGGTTACAACGTATCTTAAAATTCGTTGAATTTTATCAAACTTCATTCCAAAAGTGTTAGACAACCCTGGTTACAACGTCCACTCAAATTTGTTAAATCTAACCCATCCCGTCCCTTGCTTTGCTCAGAACCCGAAACCGAACTCGGAAGACCTTCACAACATAGCGGAGGAATGCAGTCTTGACAAGGAGGTGGTGCGGGTTTGGTTCTGCAACAGAAGGCAGAAGGAAAAGCGGATAGCGATGCATGAGCAGCAATCCAACGAGGTGAGGACACACTTTCAGTTGCTTCACTAGGCCAGACCTTGTTAAATTGGTGTCCGTGGATCCACAAAGGCCTAAATATCTGATTCAATTTTCAAAATATTTTTTTTTTTTTAAATTAGCATCTTATGTATTTAGATTCCATTTCAACATTTTTGGACCAAAAACAGCAGGTTTCAAAGGTCTATACTTGTTTTGTAACATTAACTTATGAAAGAAGTTCGTTTATACCCTGGTCCGCGTTAACCCAAAATTTATTTTTCTATGCACATGGTTGAAGATTTTAATCCCGTTACCCGGTATTTTAGACAAAACTATAGCGATCCTATCAGATGTTACTACTACGCCCAAACAAGCGAGATAAATTACATTAAAACGTTGAACGATAGTTTTTCCAGGTTAATAGGCCTAAGTTTGCCTTAGCGTTAAGAGGTCTACAGTTATTAACCTACTTTATTTTGATGAATTTACCCTTCAAGACAGAAGTTGCTGCATTAAATGGCAAATCATGGATGAAATACCTACTTTAATTTGCTATCGGATCGGCACCGATACCATCCTGCATTTTGATAACACGAAAATCGCCTTTAACACATTCTTGTTATTACAAACAATTTTACAATAAATATTAATGCAATCTCACACTCTTGCTTTTGTGCAAATAATAGAGAACTAACGCGGCGCGGCAGGTAGAAAATCATGGGTTTTTCAAAGTTGTATAAAACAAAAAGCCCATACAGAGGTAGGTTCTGGTCTCGCAATCCTGGCTTTATGCGTATAATTAACACAAAACTATTGCGGCGCGGTGGAGCAATCCTCGTTGTAAACCCTTCATTTTATGTTGTGAGTTTGACAGTTCATTTTAAACGACAATATCAACACGCCTCAAAAGTTAAAACGAAACATTTATTTTGATTTATGCCCTTTAAGTCCTGAATCACACAAAAAAAATGAAAGGAAAAAATAAAGATAGCAAAAATATGAAGACAAAAATGCTCCGTACAGAAATTTTGAATCAGTGGTTGTTTGTTAAACACAGTTTTAAAATCAGTGTTATGAACCCCTTTCAATTTTTAACCACAATTTTTCTAAATTCAGAACGAAACTTGAGTTTAATTTTTACCCAGGGTTCGATTTCCACTCCCGACTTACCCACCCACTGTGAAAAAGTTAAATGCTCTAATTTTAAATTCTAATCTAACTTTAAAAAGCTAAAATAAATCTAGTTGTCCAAGTCTGCCCCTTACCTCAAACATAAAAACGAAAGTTTATTTTGATTTATGCCCTTTAAGTCCTGAATCACTGAAAAAAATAAAAGGAAAAAACAAAAATAGCAAACTATGGGAAAAATTTTAAACCAATTTATGTTGTTGTGCGATTTGGAGTCCATTTTAAACGAATATTTTTTTTTTGCGACAGCTTTAAACAACAAAAATGAAAACGAAGCATTTATTTTATTTTTTCCCCAGGGTTCGATGTCCTCTCCCGATTCACCCACCCACTGTCACCCCCAGCAGACCCAACCTCAGCAGCCCTCGTTCCACAACAACCCCGCCTTCACATTCCAGACCAACTCCTCCTTCTCACCCATGAACCCATCGCGAGAAGTCCCCAACCAAGTCACTGACAGGTATTACTGGCAGGTGTCACTAAAAAAGTCACGACCCTTCTTCATGGATCAGGGTTTTTAAAACTGGGGTGCCCTTGGGGGTCCGTGAACTAGTTTTAGGTGGTCCAGTAAGGCCTAATGGAAATGGCAGTGTATATTTAAGAAGTAATCAATTTATAAAATAACTTTAAATAAAATTAAAACAATAAAAATTAAAATTTTATTATGACGTCAATATATGACGTCATTTTTGAAAATTTTTCTCCTAAAAATTTAAGGGTCCGCCGTAAATATAGTTGAAGAACCCCTAACAGTTCTTGCTCAGGGGCACTGATCTCTATAACATAATAAGGTTAGGAGGTTTTATAGAGATTAGTGGTCAGCATTGACGGCGCAGTTTTCTACAACAGATCAAGTTTATTTTAATTTACCTCGTTTTTTTTTAATCTAAATAAAGAAAATCGAGTTTTTGTGAAATAAATGTTTAACAACAGTTTTGTATCTTAAATATTTTAGACTATCATATATTAAAGGACATGTAAAAACTATAGGGTCAACATAATTTACTTTTTTTCAATTAAAAACTACTAGGAACATTTTAAATACATTTCTCCAAACTTTTTTCTTACTAATCGCTTTCTTTGGGTATGCATCATTCAATGTGGTGGTTGTAAAGGGTTGAGCGCATTACCAGACTTCCAAGCTAGGGTCGACATCCTAAATTCAAGTTTACAAACGATTTCTTGGAATCAAAACTAATTTCCTGGTTATATATTGAATAAGGCTGATAGAAATCTATAAAGACACTTGATGCGCCAAAACCTAAACGCTAACCCAACTAATATGCGTTGATTTATTAATTATTCGAACCCTAGGTCCAAGCATCTAGGGATGTCCCCTATGGGCCCCAACAAGGGTCGGCACTACGCGGGGCAGATGCTCACCCAACTGGGTCCGGAGAAGAAGATGATCGAACTCCCGGAGCTGCATCGCAACCAGCAGAACCAGCAAAATCGCGCTGGTGCTGCTCAATCCCGGTTGACGGAAGACGGCGTTCCAGCGTCACTGGCATTTCCGTCTCCGTTCTTTCTCTCAGGTGAGGATTACTTGGTACACCACAACGTTAATATTATTAGCCTTTAAAGCAACTTAAAAATATAAAAGATCAAAAACGGAAACGAATAAATGCTTGAAAAAAACTCAAAGATTTTTGCTTTTGTGACTGAGCGAAAACGTGGGGTTCGACGAAAGCTCGCGAAATAACCTTGGGGTTTGCTAAAAAAGTAAAAAAAGATTGAAGAACCGGTGACCTATACCGACGTCGCAGCCTTGAAAATTATTTTTTGACAAACAATTAAAATATTATATTGTGTTTTTATACATTAGGTTACTACACCCCTAAACACAGAAATTTAGATTACTACACCCCTAACAAGAATTTCTTGCTGGTTATTTTTTATTTAAGTTTATTGCGTATGATTATTATCAATTTTAATAGTTTTATAGTTTTATGTTTATGACAATGGCTTGACTTGAAGTTTAACAAATAGTTAAAACATTTGACAAATAACGTGGATTTTTTCTCGTGTATGCGGGGTAATGGAAAAACTTAAAAATTCGAAAGCGGTAGTAATTACAGTTTGGCGAGGGATGGGGTGGAGGGGGTGGAAGGGGCTAGACGTGAAGAATACACCGGCTAACAACTACACAAGGCTTTTTTTTTTAAACTGACCTACATCCAGTCGCCAATCTAGGATTTTTGTTTGGGTAGCCATGACATTTTAAAAAATGACATCACAAAGTTAGCCCTACGTCAAACCGCGACGTCACAAACTTACATCTCCGTTCTTTCTCGTGAATCTTTGTCGTGTATGCGGGGTAATGGAAAAACTTGAAAAAAAAATGCAAAATTTTATTTCCGTTTCCGTTCTTTCTCTCAGCCGCCGCGGCAGCCAACGCCAGGGACGTGGTGAAAGCGGTGTCGGCCATCAGCATGCAACAACAGCACCAACAGCAACAACAACAGCAGCAACACCAGCAGCCTTCCTTTATCACAAGCAGCAGTAGTAGTGCTGAAATTCCTCTCACTCACTCCACCATTTCCTCCTGCTCCTCCAGCTTTCTCCCGTCATCTGCTCCTCCCCAGGCGCGCTACCTCTGTTCCTCTGTGTCCTCCATGCTCCCTCCTCCTCCCACCATGCCCGCCGTCGTTCCCATGACGACCGGCTTCCAGACGACAACGGGAGCGGCGGGGATTCCCCTCCAGCTGGTGCACAGCAACGGTGTGACGAGCGCCGCGTCGCCTGTGACGCAACAAAGGGCCGCGAGCGCGCTGCACTTGAAGTGACTCGCTTTTTCGAAGGTAGACACGACCGCGCGTGGACGTCGAGTCGCAACCGAATCGTCGCATGTCGTTTAGCTTGCCCTTCCTGGTTTAGTGCCCAAACTTGGGACTAATAAGATCAAATTTTTTAACGAATTAACTTAACAGGTTCCGGCTTAATCGACATTCGGCTAAAAATATCTCATTTTTTCTTCGTTTTTTCTGGCACTTTTATATAGGACAGATCATTATGCTTGATAAGCCAACCCAACGTAACTACGAAATAATAAAAATAAAAGTAATTAATCTTGAGTTAAGAAATAAATATCGAGAAACAAGGTTTTTAATCGTGGCGTACTCTGTAAAACGTTTGACGTTTTTAGTACAAATTCGGGAGAAAGAAAAACGCTCTCTCTGGTGGAAAAATGCAAATATTGTACTCTTGATCTTCGAAGCTAATTTGCACTATTGTTCGAGTTGTCCTAATATCAAAATGGCGTCAAAATCTATTTAAACCGCCGGCATCAATCATCAACTACCATATTTACGCGACAACTGTGTCCATGTCGCGAGTCCACCTACGGTCGTGTCTCTCTCTCCTCGACCAAGTTACTGACGTTTTCGTCTCAATTATTTCCAACCCCAGCACCATAAGTTCTATTTTCTGTGTTTTCACGCGTTCCAATTCCAGATTTTAATTCCCTGTTTTCGCCTGATCTCGTTTTTTTTGTTTCGTTTTTTTTTTTCGTACGTTGCACGGCCCTGTCGGTTTCCAGCAAAAAACGCGTCTTTTTCGTTTTTTTTTTACTTTGCTTTGTTTTGAATGTGCCTCAACCCGCCCGTAAGTAGTCTGTAATAGGTCGCCATCGAGCGCGCCACGTTTTCACGCTAAATTATTCGCCCGCCAGATATCAGTCGAAAGCCAATGCGTTTCTTTACGAAGAAGCTTCGGAAACTTCCAATAATGCCACAGTTTGTAAAAGAATAAAAATCACATTTTTATTAATTTGCGGCCACAGACCTTTCTACCAAAAAGCAAGTACATAAAAGCTTATTTCCTTTATTACACAAGCTTATAGATTCGATCCCTAAGTTACTGTACTAAAAAACTTTTTACAAAAAGCTACGCGTTTCTGTAAATACCTCTGTTCCTTTGCTTAGTTATGAATCGACAGCTTCAAAATAATTCAACCCGCTTTTTAAAACATAAAAAGCCCAAATTCCCCTTTCGCGAATATGGTGTTTAGCAAAAAAAAAATGCCAATTTTATCAAATTTTTGTCTGGAAAATTGCTTCTTGAGATGAAGGAAAGCCATATAAATGGGCTAGTGCCATTTTTACGGGCGGGCTTATTGTAATATTAATTTATCGAGAAGCTTTCGCAATTTTGTCTGTGGTACGCTCGGGTAAAACTTACACAGCAATAGATTTGCCTTGCCTTGTTCAGAACCACAAGGGGTCGTCGGTTCGAATCCCACGACAGGCCTAAACTTGAACACCCGCTTCTGACCGTTTCGCACTCTTGCCGGTTTCGGCCAAGGGAAGACAGCGTAGTTCTCAACAAAAACCTCCCATTAAACAAACTGCAGTCATTCAACCAATCTTGCCTCGCAATTAACGAAAACGAGTTGCATCGCCACGTAGCTACAAAACGCCTATCCTCCTTGTTTAACTTTTGGCTGTTCGCTTATGGGGCTTGAAACTACACTTTAAACGCGCAGCGCCTGGCTTGTCGATCTCGTGCGGCATTTTTGTTTGCTTATTTGTATTTCTCTGTGTACCCGCACTAAGTGAGTCCTTTTGTAAACCAGCGTTTCAACTGACAAAGTAACAAAAGTGTCAAATATCACCCCTCACCCCTTTAAAATGAAGCCCACACCGAAAAAAATGCAGTATTTATAGGTCAGTGGTTCTTAGTCTGTGAGGATAATTTACAGTTTGGAGGCGGAAATTTTTTACATTGATTTGAGATTGAATGGTTGACCGCTTAACAGTACAAATTAATGTTTAGCCTTCCTATTGTTTAAACTTGTTATGTGCATTTGATTGCAAATTATTCGGCCATTTTAGTGTTGTTCGTACAATATTTGATTGCGAAATTAAAGTATATAGTTTAAACCAATTCCCCCAACGGTGTAACGACACTAAAAAAGGCTTGAATCACTGAAGCATTGCTTTTTCTTTCTATTTTAGCCTACGATAGACTTTTTGTAAAACGACTGACTTTTCTAACATATACTTTTCGTTGCGTGGCCTTGTGATTTTTGTCCACAAAAATAATTACTTTTCTTATACCATTGTGTGAGCGATTTGCCTGTGAAGACCGATTCAAAATCGTTTCTTTTTATTTTGACCTTCTACGTTTTAAATGGCGGATCGTAATTGAGACATAGTAGTGTTTAAGCGAAATAATCAGAGGACGCCCCCAAACACCCCTTAGCCGTTACACTTGAAGTGCGTACAGGAGCAAGGTTTCTTTCAATTTTTCGCCTCGGATTTACTTTTCTGTTGTTTTATAGTATTTCAATCCAAATAGGTCTGTCTTTGGACCAGCTGTCACTTACACCATGTTTCAGCTGATAGAAGTGTTGGTTAATTGTTATTATATCTCGTGAACTTGGTTAAAATACTATTTGGCAAATTCCTTTTTATACAGTGATGTAACCCTTCCATAACATATTTCCTTTTAGAGAAAAGTGTCCAACATGCCCCAAACTAGTGGCATATCTGCGCAGTATTTCGACTTTATTTTTTATTCCCAATTATTTTTTAGAAATTTGCTTTTAATTCACAAGCCACTGGTTCACAAACAGCAGTACTTAAAAGAGTTCGTTTTCATGTAGCATTAAAAAGCAACCAGGCTTTCCAATAAAACACTTCCAAATTTTGGGGACCACACCGCATTGGGCGCCCATTCTGACAAGCGCACATATGGTTTGCATTTTGAAAAGACAAAAACTCAGCGCAGCATACCGCGAACCTCGTCCCTCCACTGTTGATATTTCTCCCGACAGCCTCTCTATGCAAGTTTGCCAAGTAGCGAACAATCGACCGGCTTATTATTTTCGGGTACTGGCGCAAGCAGAGGCTTTCAACCTCACATTACTTTCGGGATCGCGCGTCGGTAGCTCACGTCGTCTTCCCCGGGTTTTTGCTTTTTGCCCTTCGATTTTTTTTTGTATGTACCGTGTACAAATTTTAGAACAGTGGTCGTCCGTTTTGCAACATTTGCCAGTAAATTGCTATGAAATTACAATACTTTTGTCGTTCGTTTCTGAATCGATTTTTACATAATAATCAGAATTTTCTTTCGAACAACAGAATCTGTCTGAATCCGAAATCCGAATGTTGAAAACAAACGATTCTGGTTGCACATCAATGATAAATATTAAACTAAGTACATAAATTAGTAAACCGAAAATCAATTTGTTTCCAGGATGTTGTATGATAAATGTATTTTGCTACTAAAAGCATCTTCAGTATCTAAACACATTGCGCAATATAAATCAAAATGTACGCCAATAAAAAAGTTGCGGATTGCGTACTGCACCACTTGCCTAGAACAGTTAAGTTTAGTTTGAATCGATTTTTACATAGGAATAGTGTTATTTGTAGTGTGCTAACATTTTTCTTTGTGGCGAGAAAGGTTTAAGTAGCGGATACGGTTTAAAAACGTTGACAATTCAAATAAAGAGCAATGACATCCGTTTAGATCAGTGATCCGCAACCGGTGTGCCGCGACGTTTCCAGAGGTGTGTTACTTGGGTGTTGTTGCCTGGTGGAGCTAACTCTATTTTTAAGTTTATCGCAGACTCGCATGGATCACAGGCACTTTCGTTGTTTCGAAAGTACCTACATGCAGGTGATCGTTATACGAGACATCGTTGCCATATTCGTTTTAACCATTCTTGTATTTCAGCACGTGTTCTGCCTAATCTACGGTTTTTCAATTTTTTACTTCTCAGTATATAAGATGGCTAACGCACTCTCGTTTTAATTATTAACCCTGATGAGGTCAGCTGGTATCTGCTGCCGAAACGTCGGTTTATACTTCGTTTACACCAGAAGAGCGATTTATATTTATTGATATGTTGCCTGGTGGAGTTAACTCTATTTTTAAGTACATTTTAATGTTCGGCAAAAATAACAAAAATGTACTTTAATGTTGGCATTTTGATCGTATGCAATAATCCAGGTGTAACTTTAAGGACTTTCCTTAATATTTAAAACTAACTACCGGTAGGCTAGGCTACCAAGTGATTAGCGTCTAAACTCTAGAACAAAGTTCTTCGAACATTATACCGAAGCGGAAAAGGAGATTATCTTGCAACCCATGAAATATACCTGCAACAATATTGGCATTTTTTGCCAATCATTATCTCCTCGGTTCGCATTTTGTATATTATATTTCACTGCTGGTTCAAAAAAATAAAACGACTCTTTTGCTCTTGGTTGCCTTGATCAGTAACCTGTGTGGTAAATTATTATCATTTGACATTTTTTACCTCGTTTAGTGTGTCGCAAGTGAAAAATTTGCGGAGCACTGTTGTAGTTGAATTTATTATGACGAATGTTTTACATCAGGGTTTCCCAAACTTTTTTGGACCACGGACCACTATTTGTAAATCTGTGTTTTCGCGGACCGCAATACAACTAAAGTTAAGTTACTGAAGTTAACAACTAATTTAATGGCAGTATAATCACACAATTAACTTATCCTATAACCGCACTTCGTTTCTCATATCTGCCTCACAACCAACTTTTTATTCACTAATCTTCGCGCAACAAGTAAGAATAACTGCGGCCATTATTAAAAAGGTACGTAGCCTATACTGTTCAACGTATATGTGTGTTTTAATTTCTTGTCATATCGCGCGGACCACCAATAGTCCGCGGACCACAGTTTGGGAAACCCTGTTTTACATGATATCAAAAAACATTGTTTGGTTTAATAAACAAATATTCACTATTTAAAGTATTTTGAACTGGTTGTATTTTTATTTTAACTCAAAACAACCAACTTATTTTGCGATAAAACTAAGTAAAGCGATAAAACTAAGTAAAGCATGAAATAAGTAATGACTCATTGCAATGTCCCACTTCATTATTCTGGACTACACTAAAAGTGTATTACCACTTAAAGAATTGATTTTATTTAAAAACAGTTCTGCAAGGGATTCTGACTTTTCACAATGTAAGTAAAAAATCATTGTTACAGTACTAATTGCAGTCAAGTGTAAAGTCTATGTAATATCTTGTAAAATAAATAAATAATTTTGATTTTGCATGAACAATGGACGTACAATCATACATGTTTCACAATAGGGTATTTACCTTTTCACAAGCTGTACAAAATAAATAAAGATTTTGGTTGTTACATTTCATATGTTTATTAATGTAAATAAAGCTAACTTTTCATTTAAAGTTCGTTGAATTACTCAAAACTCTAGCGTTATGAAAATGTATTATTTGCATGAAAAGTGTCTTAAACGGTGTTTCCAGTGACTGAGCTTAACTGTGTTTGCTGCACACTTAGTTGCTTGACGTATTGTTACCCAAATTTGACGAAAATGCCCACACACAGTTTTGTATTTTTCTTGCATATTCTTTTTTAACGGCAGTATGAATGTTTACCGCGGCCTAAACGTAGGCCTACCCCCTGTCGGAAATGTTGCCTCTTACCTAAAATCCCACCAAGTTTGGGGCGAATTGAACCTGGGATCTGCTTTTAAAAGAGAGTTGTTCGACTCTAGTCAGAGCTTATACAACCGGGATCTGATTGCACACTTTGGCTGCGTGAACGCCTTGGAATTTTCCAATAAAGATGGCGAACTGCTTGCTACCGGTAAGTGCATTTACCAGGTTATTGCTACTAGCACTAACTGGCTGTTAAAAATGACTTGAGTTTGACTAATTCTAACCCAGTCTGCATTCTGGTGCTGGTGCCACATTTTCGTCCAGGGTTTTATTTTGCTAAATATTATTTGCGTTAGGAATGGTCAAGTAATATTATTTATATTCTTTATTTTTTAATAAAAAAACGCCTAACCCAAAAAAACCCAACACTAACCGCATGTCCGCACCCTATCCCAAATAGTATGCATTGTGGTAGGATTCTGGACCAGCACCCCTTTCTGTGGCAGGTGCACACCCGAGATTTTTAAAGCAATTTGTGAGCATACCTAAATACGTATACTACACACTTAAATTTTCAAAAGAGGTGATTTGTGGTAGGTGTGTGTAAAAAACTTTAAAAAAACCTCAGGTGTGTAAAAAAATTAAAAAACATGACACATCTGCACACCTCAAAATTCGGTGCTTCATACCTGAGATCTCGGTGAAATGAAGCCCGGCTTGTAATTGTGTAAATGACACAGTACAGTTTGTCTTAACTGGAAAATGCCTTTTGAAAAAATGTATTATTATTTTCCCATACTTTATATACTAGAGCTTTTAACATTATCTACCAAATAAACTATAGGCTTATTGTTGCTACTTTTTCTAATTTAATATTTTTTTGAATTTTAAATGATGAACACAATAAAAATTCTTGCATGGCCTAAAATTGCGTTCAATTATTTAGAAAAGTGGCTTTCCAGTTTTAAATCTATAATAATTTGCTATTTTCAAGCTGGGGATGACAAACGGATCTTGTTGTGGAAAGTTGGAGAAATGTTGCTCGACTTGCAGTACACGCCGACATGCATGGATGAACAGCATCTCTCCAATGTATTTTGCCTTGCATTCGACAATCAAAACCAAATGATTATATCCTCAGGTAAACTTTTATTTGTTTGTAAATACGACATTTAAATTTTGTATGTAACGGTGATTTGCTTGAACATACAAAACATTATTCTGACTTCTTAAGTACAATAGTATTAATTCCCAAACACAAAATATTAAAATATTATTCAGATTCTTTTCAAGTCAGTTGTTTTTCAAAATTTAAAGAGAAATATTATTACCAAAAAATGACGTCTCTAGAAAAAAAAAAAAACACTGCAATCATAGCAAAAATGGTTGAGATTGAGAACAACTAATAAAAAAGTTAAAACGACAATGGAACTAACAGCAGTTTATGGACCTTACTTTAAATTTGTAAATGTTTAATTCATGCCCCCAACTAAGAAACTGAATTTCAAATATCGAAGAACTCAACCATTTAATTTTTATTTTAGGAAATGATGAGCAGATTATCATTCATAACATTGTGACTAAGCAAGAAGTAGGAACAATTTTAGCTAACGACGCTGTTTATTCAATCTCTGCGCATCCAAATGACATAAACCTCTTTGCTGCCGCTTCTGAAAATGGAGAGCTGAACATTTATGATAGAAGGTGTGATAAACAGACCAAACGATTAAGTCAATCAGTAGAGGATTTACATGCAAGCAGACCAGGCTAGAAATAAACTAGCCTGTGGTGAAGTTCTAACTCACAACTGCAGCCACAGTGAGACCATGCCTCTACCAACTGAGCTAAGTTGTTTGTACTGACAGGATGCAAACAATGGTGTCAAGGTTTTTTCTTTACTTGCTCCCTTCTGAGCCTGTGTAGCGCATTTAATGGAGTGACATTTCCACGATGGCCGAGGTCGTGAGTTTGAACTTCACCACAGACTAGTTGTTTTTCTAGGATGGCCTTGCTGCATGAAGTCCTAATTGGTTAACTGATCTGGTTAGTCTGTGGAAATGTACTAAATTATAAGCCATTATGCTTCTTTGAATATGTCTGTTGTTGTATCTTTTATTGAAGGTATGATAAAGTTTTTTGTTTTTGTTTTGCCTGTTCGAGTTAATAGAAACAATCAAAACAGGAAATATTGTTAAGTCAGGAAAACAATAAAAAGATCCTAACCTTTTTTTTCTGCACTTGTGTAGCATGCCAAGGCTAGTTTGGTAAGAAATGCAAAATTTGAAGAAAAAATAAACACATATTTTTTTACTTTCAGTAAAGTGTACTTTTTCACTTTACAGCTGTCTGTTATTGTGTCTCTACGTTTACCTCTATATTCCTTGATGGGTATTTTGAACATTTGGTAGCATTTTTAATTTTCAATATTTTCGAAGAGAGGAACATACCAGAAGATCAAAAAGCACACTAAGCTTGTCCAGCAACAAACCAGCATTTCATGGCGTCATGTTTAATCCCTACGAACCAATATTTGTTGCTGCTTCTCATTCAAGAGATGGCGCTAGTCTATGGGACCTGAGGAAGCCTAAAAGGTGAAAACTTAATGTTCACTCAGTAATTTTGACTAAACTTATGTAAAGAAAAAACTTGTATAAAATAAAGTTTTAAATCTCTTTAAAATGTTTTACATTCTTAGGTTATAGCCTTTCTTTAATTTTTTATCTCAAACTGTTTGCATGACACTATGACAGTTATATGAATATCTGCTTTATTATAAATACAAAAATACTATCTCTCTACTCAAAAGTCTTGACAAAACTTATGCAAAGATATAACTAAAAATAAAAGGCAATATAAATAGCTTTCTGTAATTATCCCCCATCTTTAACTGTTTGCATGACAGTTATATGAATATCCGCAGTATCAAAAAATACAAAAAATAACCACATAAAAATGATATATGTGGCTATTAGACTTGTATAATGAGAGCTGCATTCTTAATAGCATTATGTGCTTAAATCATTCCCTCTTTTATAAAGCAGATATCATTTTTTATCGTGTCTCGGGGTCTTGCGCTGCACCCTAGAACAAACAACTGTACTTTTATATGTCAACCTTGGTTGTTGCGGTTTAAAAAATAAAAAAAATCCATCTAATCGTGCTGTCTACCTAGAAAAGCCATTTTGGTCTACTTTATTTATACCAATTTATTTTTTTAAGTGCGCTGATAAAGTACAGTCCAAGTCAACTTGATAGTGGAATGAGCGTGAGGTTTAATGACATTGGAACTGAACTTCTTGTTTTGCGGAGAAGGGGCGGACCGGTTCTTTATAGCACACACAATCCAGTGAGGATATTTTATGTTTTTTTTTTATTTTTGCATTAGTTATTTTGTAGTTTTTATTTTTTAACCACAAGATTTTATATTTAAAATTGAACAGATGTGGTAAACCAAGGGTTCCCAACCTTTTTTACACCGTGGCCCCCTTTAAAAGTTTTGAGAAGTCAATGGCCCCACAATTTTTATCAACCTTTTGAATAAACAGTAACCGACAGTTAGAATGATAAAATGATATAAATACAACACATATCAACATTATAGTACAATAATTAGTTAGTACATATTCAGTTAATGTGATGGTTGAGCTTGTTTTGCTCTGACAATGTCCTAATTGCTGGTTTAGTGGTGGAAAGAGCCAGTCGCATGTCGAGTTTACAGGTTGGGAAACCCTGTGGTAAACAAATAGAATTTTTTAAATGTTTATATGTAACATATTTGACAAATGAGTACGAATAAAATTTATTTTTGGTGAAAATGACAGTTTTAGTAATTGTTTAATTTGATTTTCAATCTTAGATTAAAACCAGATAAAAACATATTTAATAAAAATCTATTGAATATGGAAAGATATGGTATTTTAACTGTTTAGTTAAAACAGGTTAAAATCATAATATTATTTCAAGGAACGATAAATTTTAGTAGCACCCTATAAATAAAAATAGCGTGTTCTTTAAAAAAATAGCGTGTTCTTTAAAATATGTTTGCAGGAGCCTATTGCTACTTTCAAGGAGTCGGGATATTGTAATTCATGTACGATGAAGAGTGGGTGTTTTGCCGGTGAAAATGACGAGGTAAGTTTTGATACATGTTGCATTAAAAAGTCACAAACAAATGTGTAAAAGACTCGTCACTGTTGCTAAGTTTTGGTATGACGTAAGAATAATTCGTCCTTGCTAAAAATAAATACTGGTATGTATGCTTACAAAAGCCAATTACAATACACACTCCACAATGTGCGTCTTATTAGAAGTCAGGTTCCCACTTACCACACAATACAAAATAGCTCAGTTGCTAGAGCAGTGTTTTTTCAACCTTTTTCTGCGACGACCTAAATTTCAAATTTTGAAGAAATCTTGCACACAACCAATCTCAATAAATTTAACCATATAAAACCACTGCAGTCAGTGACCAAACCAATTTAAACGGCGACCCAACCCCCATATGTTGAAAATCTCTGTGCTAAAGCTTAAGAAATCTCTCCTTAGGCTAGTAGCATTGCTTTAATATTTGAAGGCGAACAAATTTTTGTTTGATCCAAAAAATTAGCTTTACAACTAAGTTCAATGGAGCAGAAGCAATGATTTTTTCTATAAACTGATTTGAGGTACTGAAAATGTCTCTTTAATTTCTCCAAACGTCTCTCAAAATATAGTCTACTTCTTTCTACTGCATAGAATTAATAATTAATCTTTGTGGGTATCCGATTGCTACTTTAACCTGACGAAGCAGATTGTTCAAAAGTTTGTCAAGATCTCAATACAATTTGTAGTTAGCACCTAATCTCCAGATATAGGATAAAAACTTAGATTTGCAATTGCATTCACTAAAATCTTAAAAAAATCTGGACAGAAGAATATGCAACTGCTATTGGTAGCCAGCACATAAAAATGTTAAATTAGCAATTTTGTTAAATTTTGTGCTGCAGTTCGTTGTTTCTGGATCCGACGACTTCAACGTTTACCTGTGGAGGAAACCACTCTCTAGTGCTCCAGATAGAATCCAGCCTGTTGTGAGAAACGCAAAGATGGTTTTAAAGGGCCACAAGTCAATTGTCAACCAGGTGAACCAGCGTCAATGTGAAACATTTGTATATTTTCGTGCGTGTTACGAGATGGTCTACGCTGCAATCTCCAACAACTAGACAATTTTAATTTTCTAATTCAATGGAATAGAGAAAAATGCGGCAAATTCTAATTCCAATCTAATTTGTGAATTTCTTGTGTGCTCTATTTCTAGTTGTAATTTATTCAGGATTTTACCAAAAATGCTACTTTGTCCAACGGAATGTTTAGTTTTTATTTGGTTCTAACGGCTTGTAGGTGATTTGTACAGCCTAAAATGCACAGGTTATGCTAAAAGTATAATTTATTAGTACAGGAATTTTCGCCATTTACATTTTATGAGATTAAATTGCGCTTAAACTAAACTAAAATGAGTGTGAATTATTAAATGTAATTATGGTTCAAATTTTTGGTTATATTCTAGTTTTAAAGAGCAATTCCAATCCAATCTAATTTAAGAAACGTAAAATGGTTTAATTCTTCTTTTTTATATTAGTCCATTTTACAATTTTTTTAATTTTACAAAAAAAGTTAAGTTTTTTTCACCCCCAGGTCCGCTACAACAAGCACTCCCAAATCCTCCTTTCCTCTGGGGTGGAAAAAGCCGTCAAGCTTTGGTCCCCCTTCCGTTACCCAACTTGTCGGGGGCTGGACGGGAAAGCCCCTGCCTCGACCCCGGCCCGTAACCCCTATTCCAGGGACGACTACATCGACCTGGTCTTACTGACGTACGTATATCTCACGATAAGGTTTTTTGTTTTTTGACTTTTTCCATACGGGTTGCCACAAAGTGTTTAGATTTTTTTTTTAAATTAATTGGTAAGTGTACTGGTCCTACTGACGTACGTATATCTTATGTCTTATGTCTAGCTCTTTTTTATTTTTTTTCAAGTTTTATCGGGCGTTTGTTTGTTTTTGACTTTCCATACGATAGTTATCGTAAAAAAACATGATGAATAGCCACTTGTGAAACAGTACATCTACACTAGGGGTGGGTAATAGTGTTAGACAGGGGGCGGCATGAGAAACAGAAAGTGTCTCAAATATTCCGATCAAAAAGGCGATTTGAAATACAAACAACATAAAGGGCGACTCCTTTCAAAAGAAAGCTGTAAATAACCAACTCTTTGTACCGCAGACCCCTAATTTTTTTGCGTCGAGTGGTAGGCAAAACTTTTTCAAAAATGACATGACAATATAAATAGTCTTCAAAAATCTGCTGATTTCGATCCAAATTTGAAAGTGAAATGGAGTCTAAATACATTCAGTGCTAAAACGTTTTATTTTTGTTTAAACTCTTTTATTAAAAAAAATTATTACCTTTTAAAATTTAAATATACATAAATATTTCAATTTGCAGTCATTGACCCCTAAAAATAGTCACGGGCCCCCAAGGGGGCCATGGACCCCAGTTTAAGAACCCCTGGTAGCTAAAATAATAATATGGTTTGGTGAGCTGCCTTACAAGTGTAACCTGTTTAACAAAAATATCTGAAATAACAAAACGTAAAGGCTTTTTTGGTTAAAAGAGTTTTACGTAAAATGAACTGCGGGTCGTGGCCTGTAGTTTGTCCATCTAAGGTCGTACAGCAGGATCAAGAAAATGCTTTGTGATAGTCTCGTCAAACCGCTTCATAAAGTTGTGATATTGCATTGGATCCCCGAAAAACTCTGTTAGCTCACATATCGCAGTGCATTGTCACACAACAGTACCCTTAGTCCACGTCACAATGGCAATAAAATAGAAACAAAATAAAGAGCGCTCGATGGATTTTTCGCGCGTAATATGCCAAGTTTTGATTCCCAGGCCAACAAACTGCTGGATGTTGCACGATAGCGCCCTTCGGTGGCACGCTTTTATATAACGGCCGCTTACTAGGTGGCGCTGTTGCATGTGAAGAATAGAAGGTTGTGGCCACGATCGGAAAACAGGCTTTTTTTTTTTTTTTTTTTTTGACAACATTTTGTTTTTTCACAAAAAAAAAAAAATTAAAAAAAAAAAAAAAAGATCGGAAAACAGTAGTTTTTCCACCCACACGTTCTCGTTGTCCTTATATTTAACTTCCATTCAACTGTGCAGTGGCAGTTCGATGATCGGTCAGCAGGGATACGGACATGAGAGCACAGCAGAAGACCCACTCATGATCGCCTTCTTCGACGGACTTATCCAGCATGACCTCAACCGATCCAGCGACGATTCGGACGCAAACGGAAACGCAAACAGGTGACGTCATAGATTACGTAGAGGCGCGGGACGCTTTTGGCGGGAAAACTATAGACATTAAAATATGCGAATGATGGTTAATGTACTTTATTAAGGGATACTTTCTTGAACGATATCTGTATAAAAATACCGGACACCTTCCGAAAATAAATTACATAACCAATCGGAATAAATCAAGTTAGACTTTCTGGCCGTAAAAATATACTCTTGAGCCGAAAATATGCTCTAGATTGTTTAATTTTCCCGCTTTATACTAAAGATTCTTTTACTTTTTGCAGAGGATCGCGCCAGCTGCTGTACGATCTGCAAAACGGCCCGACCAGGTGAGAATTTTTTTTTATTATATATAATAAATATATGCCTTCTGAATGTACAAAAAAAGTTTGCAGTCCTGTCAAATGTGGCTTTTCCGAAAGAGCAACTTGTTGTTATGCGGCAATTTTGACAGGAATTGGACGAGTTTACCAATGTCCAAAGTTTAACTGTTACTTTTATGCACTGCTTGCAGTGACCAAACTTGGACTGGACTAGCCTACTTAAACTTCAGAACGTTTCAAAGTAGCCTTTCTACCAAAACGCCTGGCAACCACATTTATTGTATCCTCATTAATAAGTTTCAAAAAGGTTTAACATAGAATTCGGCCTATCACTTATGATTGTAAGACGCTAACAACATAGGCCTAAATATCAATTATTTCTTTATTAAGATATACTAACGAAGACTTTTCCTGCGATATATATTGTATACATATATATCTAATATAATATCTACAAATACTTTCAGTAGTTCTTCAGAAAGTGAAGACGGAGGTCTGGATGAAGGGATCGGACGTTATCTGATGGCGAGATTGACCGAAACCGCCTGGAGACCAGACACCACAAACACGTAAACGAGACTGCAATTAATGTGCCCTGCTGTGATAGTTATTCCACAGAGTATAAGCTTCACTTTGTATTTCAATTTTTTTTTTTTTACTTTTTTTTTAAACCTACCTCTACCTATGGAAAAATGAGTGTTGATAACATAAGTCTGCTTTTTACCTGCCCACAGTGTGCCACATAAATTTTCCTATCGTGAAAACTCCCAGCCTGTACTGAGAACTGTCAGATATGGAAAACGCAAAAAAGGTTCAAGGTGAAATATGTGACATGAAGACCACATGTTTCACCTCAAGCTCATATGTTTCACCTTGAAAATCCTGCAGTAGAGATATCGTCGTATACACACAAAAACGGGAAACAGTATGATGGAGTAACAAGCTTATGCTTTACACACGTAAACCTAATTTATCTGCAACCTTTTAAACAAACTTTTTTATGCCAAATACCTGACTTAAATGTGTCTGGACTTGGACTGGTACTTGACTTGCTATTTGTTGAAAATGGCTTTTTATTGAAGGATATTTGAAAATGACCTAACTGTGACTTAGACCGTTTTAAAAAAAATGCTAAATCGTAAAACGTACACTGAAGTTGGTAACAATAACATAAACTTGTAAACATAAAAAATAAGATTAAAGTCTGTGTTTTGGCTGTGTCTTATAAATTAAATTGAAAATCAGCGGCTTGAGACATCAAAAATCACATTAATGCCTGTTTTTTGGCTGTGTCTTAGAAATTAAATATAAAATCAGCGGCTTTGGGCTATAATCAGCTTTACAGACAGTATTTGTTTCGTTTTGAAAGTGTTTATTAAAGCAGTTCTAAACTTTTAAACGCCTAATTATTATTTGTCTTGCAAACCAAATACATTTGCGAATCCCTTTATCCAGACTCGCTCGGCTCCAGTCTCTTCGCGCCAGAATCACGGAAGAGGAATCCAGCGACCTGCCTCCTCCAGATGTGGAAGACACAAACTCCTCAAACGATGTTCGATCGAATCCTCCCGTCGACCTCGGTGCCAATCCTGCATCCGTATCAAACGATTCCACTTCCGACTCAGAAGAAGCCTCTTCACTCAGGAAGAAATCCGGAGGCGGAAAATGTAAAGCTCCCAGGACATCTAAATTAACAGAGGATCGCTCTTCGGAAATGGACTCGGACTCTAAGGAGGACAAACACTCCAGCATCCGACAAAGAAACGCGAGGCGAAAGAGGAAGAAAACAAAGTGGGTCGCCACCGTAACCAAGGAATCCTCCGACGACGGCTCCTCTTCTTCCAAAGTCGCAAATTCCTCCCTGTTTGCGGAGCAGGGGTCCTGTAGCCATGACAACGACAGGAGCGCCTACGACCGCTCCCTGGATAAATTGGACGAGTCTGTCATGAAGACAAACTCACGACTCGCAAAAGTCGCCGATCATTTGGCTAGAGTCCTCCACGAATCCACTGGAAGCGATGAAGACGAAGAAGTGTCCGTGGATCTTCAAGAGGAGGAGGAACCAAACGGATGAGGTGGATACCTGCTCCTGAGGGATCAAAATCCCGGCACTTGGGTGA
The DNA here is from genome assembly GCF_963924565.1 of Ascidiella aspersa. Classification (NCBI taxonomy): domain Eukaryota; kingdom Metazoa; phylum Chordata; class Ascidiacea; order Phlebobranchia; family Ascidiidae; genus Ascidiella; species Ascidiella aspersa. Next base: position 35,265,912 of record NC_139447.1, on the reverse strand, counting down.
TGTTCGTTTGAGAGGAAGGATTTCGGAAACGATGGTGTTCGTTAAGGAAAAAGAAAAACAAATCTATGCGCGGTATAAAAGGTGTTCGTGATGAGTAAGACGAGAAATGTAGCGTCATTCTACGCTACGGATTCCCCACTTCTCGTGTATGAACTTAATGGACTAGAGCAGTGGTTCTGAACCGGGGTGTCGCGGCACCCTTCTGTGCCATTTCTAATGCTCAAGGGTGCCGTAAGATTTTTGAGAATCTTTAAGAATCTGATTTTTCATCAAATCTTACAACTTTTTGTGTAAGATTAGAATGGAATAAATCCAATTATAACTAAAGTTATATCGGCATTGCGAACAAAGAGTGCAACATTTTTTAGTTCGTGGTATGTACTGTATCCATTCGTAAACCCGCGACATGTAAAAAAGCATGGGCCATAGACAGGTTATCACCAAGAATTAAAATTTGCTTTTCTGTCTTTGTTTTTTAATTGCAAATCTATTAGAACCAAGAATATTGAAAAGTGCAAACTCCTTTTGTGAGGTGGAAATGAAATACGATGTGACATATAATGTACATAATACTTTTTCGAGGCTTCGTTCTATCTACACTTCAGTGTGGTTCAAGTAATATTAGGTTTGTCGATAGCTTGGACGTCGTTACAGCCACCATTCTAACGCAGCAAAGAAATGGCGCAATAGTTAGCCTCCTTTGTTTCAACATGCATCGTATGTACGGGCGTTTGGCGTCTTTCACCCTGAAAAGAAAACTATGGCTCGGCAAAACGTTTGAGAGCAACAAGAATAGTCCAGATTCAACTTCTGGTTTACTGATAATTTGCTCACATTTAAACCTATTCCATAAGCTGCAAACCCGGGTATTTAAACTTAGTTCACTTAGCCGATTTTGTTTAAAATTACAGTGACATAAAGTTCCAAAAATTTGCCTACAATGTTGCGCTGGGATTAAATAGTTCGGGAAAAATTTCCGCCGTTTTCTTTGAAAAAATGTTGTAGAATTCCAAGACTGTTTTTGAGATAATCAACATTCAACAGTTTACAACAAACTTGATCCTTAATAACTCCAAGTGAGACATTTCTTAAATACCTAATAGTTTGTCAGACTAAAAATAACTGTTTTTATTTTATTGCGTTTATTTTTTCTATTCTTTGATTTGACGGATATTCGACCAATTATTATCTAGCGTACTGAATAATCTGTAGTGGTTCCTGAAGGGTGTCTGAATGTTCCATGTCTTGACTGGACAACCTCTTGCGTACATTGTGAATGTATTACATGAATTATTATTAAACAAAAATGTCCGTGACAGTGTTCTTCTACAGTGTTCAGTTTGAATTAAGGCAAGATTTAGTTGGTCGGTAGTAAATACAAATATAGAAGTAACTGCTTTAAAGTTACAGAAGTCCTCGGCGTGTTCCTCTTTTAATTAGATTACATTAACGCAGTGATTCTCAACAGGGGTACCGCAGCACTCTAGGGTGCCATTTTGGACGCTTATGGGTGTCGAAAGTTATTTCAAATCATTTAGGATTCCAATTTTTGCGCTATTGGTAAGCTTCTTAAAATCACTTTTTGTGTGCGATAAAAGTACCAAAATTGAAAAACGTTTTGTCAACTTTGTTGCACAGTTAATGTGCTGTTTCAATCTCGTTTATTGTAACGTTACAGTTAACCACAAAACTACGCACAAGGGTGTCGCGAACTATTTATAACTCCGGTAGGGTGCCGCAAGCCATGAAAGGTTGCAAAACACTACATTAACCTATTGCTCTTGGCTACAAACATACATACAAGCAAACGTATATCTTATTTGTGCAATTTATTGTCAAGTGGCGCTATGTGAAGCCAGTAGCTTCCCCATTTCTTTTACGTTTTCTTCCACCGAGTTTATCCAAGCTTCCATTTTCTCACTTGCCTCCGAATCCAACATCGACTTTTGGCGTTGCTGTCAAATGAGGAAAACAACGTCTGGAGTTTAAAATTGATTTCAAAAGGGTAAGTCGCAGTTAACATCATTAACAGTGTTGTGATGGCCAAAGTTGACTTGAAAGTCTTTTGGGCAAAATTACATTTTTTCGCAAATTTTGTCCTTAATTAAACACAATTTGGTAAAATTGGGATATTTATGTCAATTATTAACTGCACAAACTTAACCTTATTAAATGCAAAATCTTGACCGTTTTTTTGACTTGCTATGGGAAATATCTCAGATTTTTGTAGGTTTTATCTTAATTTTTTTATTCAAGTTACGTGACTTAGATTTGTCTTGCTACGGTAATGACTTGGAATGGCGCTACATTTGCTATTTGTTGAAAATAGATTTTTACTTGAATAGGCATTTGACATAAACTGGTGATTGTGGTGAAGATAAAAATAACATTTAAGTCTGTTTTCCCGAGTCTTCAGTTAAATTATAAATCACAGCTTGGCAAAGGTTCTCTAGTCTGATTTTCAGACAGTATTTGTTTCGTTTAAGTATGACACTTACATAGGCGCAGCCTGGGGGGGCCATGCCCCCCCCCAAAATATATAAATATTTTACTGTTAATAATCTGTTTTTTTAGCATTTCTGAGCAGTACCACAAAAGTCGATCACAGGCATGCCACACCTTCAATTGTCATGGACTGTTACGTCACAAACGATGTAGTTAATATTACGTTTGCTTTACAGTAATGTAGTTTTACTACTTTTAGACAGATTTTGCTCTTTCAATATGTTTTGAGTATTGCGATAACGTTCAGTTGCTGCTCGAAACGGTTTGCTAACATTGTTATAGTGTTCGTTACGGCGGTTAATACAATGACAAAGGCTAAACAAAAAAGTTCAAACTTTTTGGCCCCCCAAAAAAATTTTCGGTTGGCTACGCCACTGGAAACTTACCTTTAACCTGGAAGCGAACCCATTGATGGACATTCTGAGCGCCGCTAAAACCTGCCGGGTGATGTTTTCCTTCGAGTGTACACAAGCTAAAACAAGAAAGGTGATGTTGAAAGGAATAATCTTTTAAATACGCAATTAACCATAAAAAATACCACCACAGTTCAGAATTAGACAAAACTAGAAGTAAAACCTTAGTCAGTCGGAATATAACCTAATTGGAAGGAATGAGGTTTAAATAAGCTTTAACTAAATCCCATCTATAATATAATCACTGACTACACCAAGATTTGCAAACCGACCATGGAACCCATTTAAGAATCCCTGACCTAATTCACGTAGATCCCCAGTGTTCGTCCACTTTCGTTGGTGGTTAATGGGTGGGCTTTGAAAGTTGGTTAGGGTCGAAATTATTAGCGGAGTTAGTGGTGTACTTTGGGGTGGGGTTTGGTGTCTGGTTCTGGCCATTTGAGGATTTTTATTACGGGTTTAGGACTTTTCGGGTTTCGATTTAGACGTTATTGCGACTGCTAGGTATAAGTCCTGTTTTGGTCTCATTTCCGAAAATGTGCTTCCGAAACGAGGGATGAGAAAATATCGCAGATCGTCCTTGTCAAGGTCATTATCCACGTAGACCAAGGGTCCTTAAACTGGGGTCCATGGACACCTTGGGGCGACGTGAACTAGTTTTGGGGAGTCTATGAAGGCCAATGAAATATAAGTGTATATTTAGGAAGTAATTAATTTTCAAAATAAATGAGACTCAATTTTACCTTCACATTTTTGGACCGATCAACAAAATTATAAAGTCTATGTATTGTGACGTCAACTTATGACGTCCTTTTTTGAAATTTTTCGCCTACCGTGGTCCACGCGAGGCAAAAAAGCAAAAAAAAGAAGGATCCGCGGTAAAAAAAGTTTAAGAAGCCCTGACATAGATCTCCAGTGTTCGATCACTGTCCTTCAAAAAACTATTTCACAGACCCCAAGGGGTTTATGGACCCCAGTTTAAGAACCCCTTACATGAAGTGCGTATTGGCATAGACCATCAGTGTTCACTGTCCTTCACCTGCCACAATCAGCGTTGCGGTTTCGACGATCTGCCCGATCTTCTCATCGCTCTTCTCCCATCCCTGGATCTGCATCGAGGTCCTGAGGCTCTTGTGAAGATGCTCCAGGGACCGGGACGCTTCCTCGACGTCCGGGGAAGTCCCGTCACCGGTGAGCCGGGCGTAAAGGCGCCAGACGCCGGGGTCGGTGGAAGTTTTGCTGCAAATGTGCCCGAACAGCTTGAGGAGTTTCGGCTTGAGACGAGAAGCTGGGAAGACGTAATGAAGATAAGTTGGTGTTTTTAAGGTGTTTAGGCATCTGAGCGTTTAACAATTTATTCAAACAGTAATTAGCGCTCTCCTAAAAGAATGAAGTTTTTTTGTTTTTGTTTTTATGCATCGAAACGTTTTATCCATTTTCTCAAACAGTGTTTAGCGCTCACCCAGACCTAATACTTTCTTTAGAAAAGAAGGTGAGTTGTTTAAAGATGTAATGAAGATGAATGTGTTGTTAGGCTCTGAAATGTTTTATCAATTTTATTATCAATCTATAAAAAATGAAGTTGAGTTAGTTTTAAAGGTGTTTTCGGCACCAAACCGGTCTCTAAAATTTCTCAAAACGTGTTTAGCGCTCACCTAGACCTAATACATTAAAAATGAAGTCGAGTTGTTTTTAAAGACGTAATGAAGATAAGTGTGTTTTTTAAGGTGTTTTTGGGACCGAAAGGTATTATCAATTTTTTTTTTTTTTTTAACAGTGTTTAGTGCCCACGTGACCTAATATAATGAAATTACGTATTATTTTAAAGAGGTGATCAAGGTGTTTGTCACCGAAAGGGTCTTTAAATTTTCTCAAACGGTGTTAGAAAAAATAGCTTTGGCCAATTTTAGCTCTCACCTGAGCCAAACCCTAAAAAAATAGAGTTATGTTAAGGTGTTTTAAGGCACGATAGGCCTTCTAAAACTTCTCCTAAACAATGATGAAAAATACAGCTTATTTTAGAGCCCACCTACCCGTAACACTTAAAATTGAAGTTCAGGTTTTTTTGACAGACGTAATGAAGCTGACTTTCTTACGGGGACTTTACCATGTTGGAACTTTTAGGATTTCACGACACGCAAATGGCGTGAAGAGATTAGGTCTTTAATTTTGTTTGGTATGATCTGCACTTCTAATAGCAACTAACTTGCGAAGACCAAAACTCGGAAAAACTGAGTTAAGGCAAAATATATTGCACTTAAATATGAGAGCATAATCAGTATTTTAATGAATTCGATTTATTTAAATCAGATTTCATCCAAACTGACTTTAGGCTATGAATTTCGTACGTAAGGTTTACTTTTATAAAGAGACCGAAAGTCGATTCTCAACTACGTACAAAAATTGTCTTCCAAAGTTTTCCTATTTAAAATACAATTTTGGCTGTAATAGATGCAACATGTTATATTATCGCGTAAAATATGCTTAAAATCTTTTGAACACCACTTCGCCTAACTTTAGGGCTTTGCCATCACCACGATGTTTTAATACTTTGATTTTTTTAATTTTAAATATAAATTTCAAGTCAAGTGTGTTGTGTATATTTAATATTGCTCATTTGGTTCAAACTGAATGCAAACCTGGGATATCCTTCGCGTCAAGGATATCTTCAACCACTGCTTTCACTAAAACCGTTAATATCGGGATGTCAACGAATTTGTCCTTCAAGTTTAACAACCTGTAATTTAAAAACAATGTCGCAGTTAGAGCACATACAGCACGTTTAAAAAAATAAATCAAAATCAACATGAAATTGAACGTATTTTTCACGTTACCTCTCATATGCAGTCATAGCTTCATTAAATTGGCCCACATCTGTACTGATTGCGACGTAATTCTCCCAGAGCTGCCACTTGTCGAAGTTACATTTTATCGCCTCCGAAAGCGCTTTAAAAGCCTCTTTCCTGTGAGTAAGCCAAGGTGATGTGAACAAGTCATTTCAAAATGACTTAAGACCATGCCAAGTCTTTTGCAAAAAAATTACAAGTGAAGACCCAGTCAAGTCATCAGTTGCCAAGTCACGTGCCAGTAAAGTCTTTAGTTGCCAAGTCAAGTCCCAGAAAAGTCACCAGTTGCCCAAGTCAAGTCCCAGTAAAGTCATTAGTTGCCCAAGTCAAGTCCCAGTAAAGTCACCAGTTGCCCAAGTCAAGTGCCAGTAAAGTCATTATTTGCCAAGTCAAGTCCCAGAAAAGTCACCAGTTGCCCAAGTCAAGTCCCAGTAAAGTCATTAGTTGTCCAAGTCAAGTCCCAGTAAAGTCACCAGTTGCCCAAGTCAAGTCCCAGTAAAGTCACCAGTTGCCCAAGTCAAGTCCCAGTAAAGTCACCAGTTGCCCAAGTCAAGTCCCAGTAAAGTCACCAGTTGCCTAAAATTTCTCCTAAAACAATGATAGAAAATATAGCTTATTTTTAGAGCTCACCTACCCTTAACACTTAAAATTGAAGTTCAGGTTTTTTTGACAGACGTAATGAAGCTGACTTTCTTACGGGGACTTTACCATGTTGGAACTTTTAGGATTTCACGTCCCAGTTAAGTCATCAGTTGCCCAAGTCAAGTCCCATTCAAGTTATTATTAGAGCAATTTAACTTAAAATCGAGACAATTCATTGACAAAAATAAAACGTTAACCTAATAGTTGGTAAACTTGTTCAAGTGAAGTCATTTTTCCAAAGAACCCAAGCCAATTTATTTTGGTCAAAATACTTAAGTCAAGTCAAGTCATTTATAAGTAAAATTTATCTATATTTTTGTAGCAGAAAGTAACCACAAACCCAAAAAACAAAAGTGGAACTTATTTAACTGGTGATCGATGCTTAGTAATGCAAAACGACAATTTTGTGGCAACCAATGTTAGTTTGCAAAGAATGGTTACAAAAAAGCACGGCTTACCGTTTGTTACATTTGACGTAGGCAGATGACAGGTTGGCCCAGGCTTCGAAATTCTATAAACACAACAAATTTTTTTTGTGATTTGTTGTTTGGAATTTATATTGTATGTATATAACTATATATATTGCAGACATTTATTAATTTTCAACGAAAGCGTTGTGTTTATAGAATCGGCAATCTAACAAGTTATTTTTTGTATAATTTTTTTCTTAAAAATCGTTTTTATAAAATTTATTCAATGTGCTCGCCCTATTTCTGGACAATGCACACATCGCAATTTCGAAAATCGGGCATTGTACCATTCCTCGGCTTTCGACTCTTTTTTCGAACCGAAAAAAAAAATGATTGATTACTTTACTCGCGCAGAGTACTCTGGTTAAACTTTGGAGCTTTGCAAAGCAACCGCGATGAACTTACATCCCAATCCAAAGAAACGCATCTTCGGAAAGCGTTCGCGGCCTTTGCGTAATCGTCCAGCATAAGTAGGGTGCAGCCAAGCGTAAACCATGTCCCCATCTGGAAAAAGTAGAAACTCGTTCCATAAAAATATATATAAAGTTAATAGTGTGCATCCCAGTTCTCTTTGAAATAACTATATTTTTACATGAAACTGTTGTAGTACATTTAAACCAGCAGGGCAATTTGCACAGCAACTGAACACAGCATTGTTAAATAGGCACCCGTATCATTTAGTACAGTGCTCTCAACCAATATGGGTCGCCGACCGCTAGTCACATTTATCAATTAACAAAATTAGGGAAGCAATACAAATAATGCCTTAGAATAATTATTAAAATTCGAAATTCTTTATCCTAATGCCTATTTTTTGTTCGCTTACAAGAAGCTATAGTTTTTATGTCGCTTACGAGAAAAACCAATTGGGTCGCCAAAGCTCAGTCGTCATACTTACGCCTAATATTTGGGTCGCCACGAAAAAAGGTTGAGAAGCACTGATTTAGTACAACAGTGGAAAAGCCAATTTGGCATCCATCGGCCTGAAATTGGTGAACCTACAAAACGGTCATGAAAACTTTTAACTAGGAGCGTCCGGTAGTATCGGATTGGTGTCGATACCCAGCGGTACCGTAACTTTACTCGTCCGATACTAGGGTGGTATCGGTGCCGATCCGATACCAAGTTAATAAAGGTATATTATAGCGATAATATTGTTTTTAGGGTGACAATACCTTTAAGGTTCACCTTTTTGAAAGAAAATAGGTTAGAAACTGGATATAACTAAACGTATTAACGCGAAAACAAGTTTTGTCGTAATGAATTTGGAATTTCAACGTTTGGTATCGCATCGCGATACTTCGTGTCCATATATATATATATGTATGTAAAGTATCACAAATCACTACTTTTAACCATTGAGCTTTTCTGTGACGAACCAAAGGATTTAACATTAGGATTAAGGACCAAATTTAATATTTAGGTAGCCTACAAATAAGTTATGGAGCAGCATAGACGAATCAAACCCCCTATATTTCCAACTTCGATTCACGAAATAAGTTCGCACCTGCAATGAGAGAATCGCCAAGGATTTGTCAAAGCACTCGACCGCCTCTTTGAACTGCTTCTTCGAGACGTGGTAACCGCCCAGCGATTTCATGGCGCGCGAGCTTCTCTGCTTTGAAAGTTCCCAGGCTTTTCTGTAGTGCTTAGGTTCCTGGAAAAAGTAAAAGAAACTAAATCATTTCAGACGCACGAGGTGAATTGGAAAAGGGGGCATTAAAATCTAATGATTTTATTTTTTTAGGCAATTTGTACTTAATAACGCGAAAAATCGAAGTTCAGTTCACAGTTAATATATGAAACAGCATTTCGGTCTTCTACGATGAAAGTTTAGCCAAATAACGCGCTGTACAATTTGCCTGCATGTATGAAATATCGTTTAGAAACGAAATGACCGCACACAACTGCAGCTTACACACATATTGAATATATAACTGCAAAAGGACGAGAGTAGTTGGAAATTGCAAGAATTTGAGGTCAAAATATTGTTTGCGTATTTTTTGCGGAGCCCCTCCCAAGAAGGCCGCAATCAACTTTCGTGCTGGTATTTATCCAATATTGGTAGACTTTCTAAGATGTTGTTGTTTATTTACGGGGTGCTGGGTGCTTCATATTGTGTTATGTTTTTAGACACTGAGGATAATTTGAGCAGCGAAATAAATTTATCACACAACATCCAAATAAACTGATTTTTCATTTAACCAATACTTAGTTTAATCCATGATAAAGATATATAAACGAACCAAAATCAACACTTCGGAAAAACAGAGCGTCTTTAAACTTTTCTCCCACCTGTAAAACATCACCCAGGAGACACCAAAGGTTGGGAGTTTCCTCCTCCTCAATCTGCCTCTGGATCATCTCGATCGCGGCTCCCTTGCGTTCGACCTGGATGAGACACGTGATCGCTTCCTCCCACATCTCAAGGGACTCGAACTGCTGGAGGGCGCTGTTCACCGCGCCCAGGCTCATGTAGAGGCTGGCCAACTCCCGCTGGAAAAAAAACTCAAGTCAAAATACTGCTTGGGTGTGAATATGCAGTGTTATAAACTAGTCATTTTGAAATGGCACAAAACAAATGCAGCGAACAAAACACAGAACTTATAAAGACTATTCAACAACTAAAAAACATCTAAATGCGCAAATCCAAAAATAACTGTCCAAGTCAAATCTAATACACAAATTAACAAGCCAAGTCCCTCTGGAAAAGATGCGGCGTTAAAATACTGCTTGGGTGTAAACATTGTTGTTGTAAACAAGTCATTTTATAATCGCACAATACCCAGTAGTTAATATAAATAAACAACAGCTCTTCTGGTAATCAAATTATTTACCAACGTTTTTGGCAACCACAATACATCCCATGTATTGTACGAGCGTTCGGTGTCACTCACCCTGACGAAGGCGACTGGCGTAGGTTGCAAAAACGTTGTAAAATATTACAATTACCAGAAGAGCTGTTTTTTTATTTGCATAACTAAGCCTGGTAGCAACAGTTTATATACCGAGTAGTTAAGTTATTTCAAAAATAACCCAAGTCCAAGTCAATTCTTCTGCACAAATTAACAAGTCAAGTCCCGCTGAAAAAGACTCGGCGTGAAAATACTGCTTGGGTGTCAATAAGCAGTGCTGTCAAGTTTAAGTCCCAGTCAAATCTTCTGCACAATCCAAAGTCCCAGTCCAAGTCATCAGTTGCGCAAGTCAAGTTTTAGTTAAGTCATTATTAGAGCAGGTCAACTCAAGACAAGTCATTGTCATCAAACGAAAAACGTTAAATTAATAAAATCCGTAAACTCGCCGGCCTGTGAGCAGTTAATTTAACAAAAAAATTACAACTATACGCAACATATAGCAAACAACTTGTTTTCCGTGTAATAATTTTAACCCACATTATTTGACACAATGGATGGAATCCAATAATACAACTTTCAAAATGAACTTTAAACCGTTTCCAGTATGTTGAAGAGCATATAAAGAAGTTTACATTTTACTAAAGCTGTAACTGACATTAGCAACAACAGCACAGGGCTGTTAAAAATGTGACTTCAGTTAGTTTCCAAAAAAATGTTTAGGTCATTACAATTGGTATGATCAACCTTCAAATATCCGCATTTGCAAACATAATTTGCAATTACCTTATCTCAGCAATTCGATCTGCCTAATAACCGAGCGAGTACAATTTTTAAATTGTATGCATTATTTTACCTTGATTTGCCAAATCGTGTTTGGGCGAACGCTGTAAAATAGATCGAGTCGATTTCCTGATGACGTCACTTGCTTTTGCGAGATGAGCGTCACCAGATCTTCGAGTTGCGTCATACTCCGCTCCACGGTTCTCATCCGCTCCTTCTCGTTTCGACATCGGAGCCGGAGCGCCTCGGATCGGATGCACCAGGTGCTCTTCGAACTAAGGAGAACCTGGAAAAAGTTGGTGTGAGAGATCAACCAAAGAGTCTTATGTTCACGGCTCAAGTCAAGTTAAGACTTTCAAAAACCTTGGCTTAAGTGCACTTAACTACAGCACTGCTGATTTCAGCATTTTCAGTCATGGTAAAAAGTAACAGTTTCTACACTTTAAAAAAATTACCTTTCATTGATTGTTAACTGTTAGCAGCTGCTCACTAATGCATATATTTTAAACAGTAAAAACAAGTTTATGCTGTAAATGACCAATGACTTAAGTGGCTTTTCACCTCATTACAAACAGAAACATTTAATGTGGAATTTGTGTAAGAAAAAAAATTCGGATGCAGTTGATCAATTGTGTAAACGAATTATATTCTGTAAAAAAGCCAGAATGAAGGCTGAAATTGATTCAATACGGAAAAAAAGCAAACCTCTAAAATGGCACCAACTTCTTCCTGTTGTAACTTGTTGGATGGACTTGCCTTCTGCATTGAGGTGCTAAAAACATGTCAGTTTTAAAACCTCAGTTTTAGCCTTCTTCAATCATATAAATTTACTTAAATTTAACATATTTACAACAGAAGGCATTTAGTTTTATAACGTGACACAAAATTTCTAGCCTGTAGTTCGATTTCGAATTTGGGATTTTTCTACTTTTACTGAACTTATCACTTCATCAGTTTTGAGTAACTAACAAAATATTTTATGACAATTTTTTTAGTGACTTACCATGCAGCCAAAATAACAGCAGAATGTTCTGGACATATTTCTGAGGTTTGAATGTCATTTTCATTCACCAGCTTGACATGCTCCAATAAGGTGTCATCATTAAGTGATAGGTTCTAAAAACCAAGCAATAAAAATACATATTATTAAAAAAAGGCAAAAGAGGTTTAATGTTTATGAAATCCAATTAAACCTAAAAATAATTTATTGCATGTTGTTTGATTAATTATTTTTAATGTGGCCCTGCAACAACCCTTTTCCCAAACTCTTTTTTGTCACTGAAACTAAATTGCCTAAAAAGGTGTAGCTTAGGACCAAAACCTTTAAAACTATATCATATATATCATATATGAAACATTTTTAACGTAGGAGAATAATGGTTGGAGGTTGTAGCAAAGGTAATAAGAGACTGACCAATGCCTCCGCAATATGCTGAAAATGAATACAGAGTTTTTTGAAACAGTCAAAATGATACCTACTTTTATATGGGCTTTGATATTCTTATTACATTTAAAACCTTATTATACTGTTTTGTTTATTAGGTCGCCAGACATATTGTGCAATTCATGCAGCACACAGTATTTTGCAGGTCTCTACCCCTGCCCTAGACCTACCTTAGGAAAACTGTCTTCTTCAAATTTTTTAACACTTGAGATAAAACTAGAATCTTCTGCAACAGTCACGACCATATGCAGTTGGGAAACTGCCTTTTGCTGAAAACGCGTACGAAAACCGAGAGCACCTAAACAGGTGATTAATAAATCAAATAAATATCATCTACTTTTATTTTATAAAAAATCAATCTGCCCATAGATGCTTACCAGTTAACTTGAAGTCAATGCCGGCAATAGATTTAGCTCGGTCAAAATGATCACTGGCCTGTTTATACTGATAGTAATGTAGAAGAACATGTCCCAATTCCAAGTGTAACTGAAGATGCAGTGATCTGGAAAAAAACAAACCATAGTCTGTAATGGCATTTAGTAACGATTTGGGTGCTTAAAGTAGAATACCTGGTATTCTAGAAAAGAAGGTTTCGAATCTAGAATAGCAAATTCAGAATATCAATTCCTAATACATTATTTGTATATTTTTTTCATGGGGGATTAAATAGAAATATACCTTCGTTAAATCAGAAATCAATTGCAAAACAGTTGCCACGTATTACAATTTACCTTTGATAAAGCAGAAATTAATTGGACAACAAATTTTCCGCTATATGCAAACCAAGCACTATAAAAACTTGTGACATGCCTTAATCCGAAATTGCCACCCATGTGTGTGCAAAATAAATCACCTGCATATGAACAATTAGAAGTTGCCTTTCCCCAGTAATAAAGGGTTATTAAAATAAATCTTAGCGGTTCTAATTACCCAATATAAAGGGCAAATTTAGATTGCAATACCTTAAGACTTGAATCCTAAGGATACAATATCCCACTTTAAATATTCCTAGTTTTGTGACTTAAGTTTATAGTAGTATTTATTGTCACATTTGGTTTTGCATAAAAAAAACACAACAAGTGTTAAATATTTGCCCTAGGGCACAGGCATTAAGCTACAATTAAAAGACTAATTTAACTACAAAAACTTACGTGTTATCTGTTGATTTCAAAAATGTATCATCAGATAAAATTGTGACCAGAGCTAGGGTTTCTTGAAATAAGGACTCTGAATGGACGTTTAAAACTTGGGAGTGAATGTTGTAGCATCTTAACAACCACCAATGTGCCGCCTAAAATCACAATAAACTAATTCTTTTTAATTTGTTTCATGAAAAATACCCTCAATAATTAAGACCATTTAAAACATATTGGGAATGATGTTTGTCATTAAAAAACTGTTTAGCATACTAGACAGGTGTTTAACAATGGATTTATGGTTAAAGGTTACTTGAACTTTACCAGTCAATCATTCATGTAATAACAATGTAGAGTCTTATTACTGATATGAAATAATAATATTTACCACAAAACTTGGGTCTTCTTCGCTGTTCAATTTGGCAAAAACACGGAAAATTTCTTCTGCTGCAAATAAATAATGAGGCGCTTTTGCTAACTTGTAAGTCTGACTCTCCTCACGGCCTAGAATTTTTAACACTTCGTCCCCGGCATCAGGATCCTGTAGCACAACGCTTTATCAATTTAACGCTGTTGACGACACCAAGGCAACAAAAACTTACACTCTTTATGGAAAGTTTGCATGATGTATATAGAATAGAAATTATTATTTAGTATTTAGCCACTGGTCTAGAATCCTGTCACAACAGTGAAACAATTATTAAATCAACGCACAATATTTGAGTTAGGGTGTGTTTGGGTGAGAGTTGGTCAAGTATTATTATTTAATAATATTGCTTAACCTACCCAAACCCAAACGCTAACCCGTACCCTAACCCAAATAATGTTTGTTGTTGTAGGATTCTAGACCAGCTACATTATTTACATACCTGAAATATTTCTTTAAATGAATTGATGTTTTCTTCTTGCGGTCCAGTCCAATTCAACTGAACAAAAGCTTGTATACAAGAGACTCCAAGACAATATAAAGAGTAAATTCTGTAATTTTTAGCTTTAATTACTACCGTGATTTACTACCCATAATTTTAAACAAATTAAAATTGCCTTATAACCTACAGGTTTATTTTTAATTTCATAACAAGATTGTTTATTTTGTAATACATAAAAAAGCCAATAATTAAAGAGCCTTTTAAACTAACTTGTCGAATGTCTTTTTAACCAGTTCTTCATTGCATAAATCAAGCAATACTGAGAAAATAGTATCCGGTGAACATGTTGGGATAGAATGTAAACATTCTGTGATACATTTGCTGTAATTTGAATCTAGAAGAGACTGGACAGGAGCAGAAGATGTGCATGGAAGATCTATGAAAGCAAAATAATGCAACTAGAATACAAAACATTTAGTTTTAAAGCCTATTATATTTAGGAAAGTAAAATCAATATATACTAATGGTGTCCAAGAATTTGGGGATGAATTCTGTTTAACAAAATACGATATAAAAGAATGATATATTTACTTTGTAGAAAAAGAGTGGAAAAAGATACTTTATAACGGGGCTCCATAACTGGCGGACCATGTTCCGACAGCGCCCCTTTTCAGTGCTGAATCCGGACATTATCTGTCTCAATATTTACTTAGCAATGCGATTTGATGAGTTTTTTTCTGGCAAATAATTGCTGCGGTTTATTGAAAACCCCTTTATAGTAACGAACATATGTAAATAAGACCGTATTACATTTTGTATGACTGTAAATTATTTCATGAGAGAATTAACGGACCTAAGCCAATTTTAACTTTTGTAACTGGACCTTTGCTAAAAATAACTGAGTAGCCCTGCTTTATAATAACAAACAATGTACCAGGACGTTGGAAAATTATCCCAAACTGGCTTACCTTTTTGGGAGTCAGTTATTCCCAACGTCATCCATTCGAATATCTGAAAGTCGTCCGACATTTTGCGCTCCACAAATATCGTTGCTTAACTACGTAAGTCTAAAACTGCGACTTCGGGTTTGCGAATAAAAACAAACGCAAGAATGACGAAACTCAAAAGGCACGTGTGCGTTACGAAATAAGGAGAACGCGATATTAACTAGGGGGAATTTCGGCAAACCGAGAAAGATAAGCGACTTTCGTCAATATAAAATTATTCAACTTAAAATTGAAATAAATATTAAACACTAATATAACCGAAATAAAGTTTTAAATTAATAAAAATCACTGAAAACTTTGAAATGACAGAAAAATATCTAAGTTGGCTACGGTCGACTGGGTCCTTGCTATCTACGCAGTGAAAAGCCCTGCTTCTGCCATTCTCAATTTGGCGGGGCTGTAGGTCAGTCGGTAAAGAGGCAGCTCGTAGATCTAACGGTAGTGGGTTCGAATCGCGACTAAAAATTCTGCTCGAACATCCATTCATAAATCGGTGAGTGTTATGTTGTCCGCTATCAGCTGATTATTGTTGTTAAAGACGCGCTGTTGTAATTAAATGATGTTGGAACAATGTTCAACCATAGAAATGCAAAAGTTTGGGTTAAAAACCTATTTAGGCCCCAGTCTTGGTCAGAATCCTACCATCTTTGTTTACACAAATCCCTCCATTTTTGTTTTTAAGAATCAGTTGCCAAAATTGAAATTGCAAGGAAGAAATAAATATAGGAGAATAACCCTAATACTAATAATGTTAACAATATACACCCCCAACGAAAATGTAGTAGGATTGTAGACCAGCGTCCTTATTTATTTTACCATATACGGCACACCTTTGTGTTTAAATAATGTAGAAAATGTTTAACCAAATGGAAATGCAAATGTCCAGCTAAACCTATTCATTTAAGCTGATATTTAGAGGCTGAACCTGATTTCTGGAAAGCGTTTATTTTGCTATGTACAAATTAAAACGTTGCTTATGGTAAACCTGTATTTTGAATTTAGATTTTAACAGTACAATGATTTTATGTTTACCTCAATAGAACACTTTGTAATTGTGCTGAATGTAAAAAATGTACAACATTTTTGGTTCAGTCGATATGTGATATGTGGCTTCCACTTAATAACATGCTTTACATGTAGAGAAACCAAATCATGATCATCAATTTAGCAATTAAGGGTTTAAAGTTCACTTAGGCAACAAGGTTTTTTTTTTGATTCGGCATAAGCCATAACCATTGACGTTATCCGATATTTTGTCTCGAAGAAAAATGTGTGCAACGAAGTGTGGTGTAAATTCATTGCAGCCCTTGTTTAAGAACAGTATATGTCTATTAAAAGCATGGTGTTAAACTATGGGTGTTATTAAAGTTATATTTGGAAAGCTAAATTTAATTGAGTGGTTAATTACAAAAAATGTTCCACTGCAGTGATAACCCAACAAACAGACTTAATTATGACAACACAAGCATGGCGATTTAAAAAGCATTGATAAATATTTTTGTACATTTTCTAAATGCTTTTAGCTAGGCAGATGTTCACTATGTAAGTATATTTGTAATCAGTAATCACAAAATACGTTCGGTAAATTACCAAAATAACACTAATATTTTGACACATAGTAACTAAAAATGCAAACATTTCTGTATGCCTTGTAACCCCAAGTACCAAATGTTAGGCAAGTAATAAAAAATGATATATTTTCTCTAGACAAGCTGTGTATTTCAAAATGGTAATTTCGTTCTATGCGTTTTCTAAATACCGCTTTTTACATTTTCTGAAGTTTATCATGGGGAAAACGTGTCCGCACTGCAAGTCGAGCGACTTGGATGTGGACCCGTCTCGTGGCAACACAGTTTGCATGAACTGTGGCTCGGTGCTGGAGGAAAACACGATTGTGTCCGAGGTCACCATCCAGGAAAATGCAGATGGCTCATCTTCTGTTGTCGGGCAATTCGTGTCATCTGAAGGTGAGTTTAATCGGAAAATCAAATATATAAGCCATAAATTACACTATTTTTTATATCAACTGCTATTTTAGCTACTATTAATATATATTAGTATCAGTACATTTAGGTGGGATTTTTTGCTGATATTTTCCTGTGTAAAATGGTTTAGCTTTGTCTGAAAAAAAAACATTTTGTTGGGCAAAGTAAAATATTGTTCAGCATCATGCAAAGTTATGTAAAATTTGAGTTAAATAAATATGGTAGGATAAACTGAAATGTTATTTGGATTTTACTTTCTATGAATTTCAGTTATTATCACATCCCAGGTGTATAAAAAATATTTGGTATATGCTTAAACATAAAAATCAGGTTTCCGTCGATCTTTACTATTTAAGCAATGTTTGAACCATTTTAGATCTTAAAAAGACCTGAAGGTTTTCTAGTTTCTATTCATCAAAATACTGTTTGTTGTACTACCACTGGTTTATATTACCGTGAAGTTTAAATGCAAAATATGATTTTTTGCCGTTTAGTGCAGAGCTGATTTTTTAAATATAGTTATTTAAAAATTTATAAGTGTGACCCTTTTAATTTTAATGTCATAAAATTATTATGGTGATGTGTTCTAAATGTTAGACATATATAGAAATATTTAGTAATGATATGTATATATATAATTTTAATTATGTTGTGGCAATATGTTTACAGGAAGCTACAAACCGTATATGTCTGGATTCCAGTATGGCATGGGAAAGGAATCAAGACAAGTGACTTTAGATAAAGGTAAAAAAATAAATAACCATTTTTTTGACACTTTTTAACATTGTGTGAATCTTTAGACCTTAGCATAATCATTTTCAGATAATTTATAAACATATATACTACATTTTCCAAACTATTCAGAAGTTGACACTTTATACCTTTAATAGTTAACCTGTCTTTTTTAAATATGTAAAATGGAATGTTTTTTGCTATTTTGCAACAAAATTAAAAATCATTTTGCATGGTTTTAAAAATCACATGAAACCTGTTTACCTAAAACAATGAAATGTTTTTCTAACAACTATTTTTAACTGGATAAATTTCAGGCAAGCAAAGCATCAGGGAACTCGCTGACCTTCTGAAGCTCAACAAGCATTGTGTTGACACCGCTTTTAACTTCTTCAAAATGGCAATCGCAAAACGACTTTCAAGGGGAAGGAGAATTAGTCACATTGTGGCCGCCTGCCTCTACCTCACATGCAGGACAGAAGGCACACCTCGTATCCTTAACTATACAATTTTTTGTTGTTTTTAAAATAGAATAATTCAACAAAAAGTGTAATACTGTTCAAAAACATTTCTGGTGTCTAAAAAGAGTTAGGTATAACTTTTTATCAAAAATCCTTGTATATTTCATCCTCAAATTCCTTTTGTTTTGTATTCACATTTTTAGTTATGCAAAACACGCTGTTTTGTGCTAAATTTCCAAATAAATTATGTAATTCTATATACCTAAAGAACTCAGTCATTTAAAATTGGTCTTAAAGGGTAGTAATTCTGCTTTTTGAATTAATTACATTTATGAGTAAAATAAGTGTATTTTATTGCTTTTGTTCTAAGTTTTACCTAAAATCAATTTTCCAGCAGCATTCAACTATTTTAAAAAGGCCTAAAATCCTGCATTATTACTCGAAGCGACTTAAAAAAACAAATCTGTTCTAGCTTTCCTTAGCATTAATTTGTTGACAGACCTTCTGCTGGACTTCAGTGATGTCACACAGGTAAGCATATTTTTTTGCTCTACTGAAAATTTAGTGAAATGTTTATGTATCTTTATTGCTGAATCCAGGTAAACGTCTTTATTCTGGGAAAAGTGTTCCTACTTATGGCTAAAGAGCTACACATACATCTTCCCGTGTTGGGTAAGTTCATTTTTTGATTTTAAGCAATAAACATTTTTGAGAGAAGGAAAATGAAAATTTAGTAGGATTTATAACACTGTGGACAAGTTGTTTTTTACAAACTGTGGGATGCAAACACTAGTTTGGCAAACATATACATTTTCAAGGTTTATTTCATGATTTTTAATATGCGGAGAATTGGCTTCAAAGTAGGTAACATTCTGCAAGCTTTACTAACACCTTTTTCTAAAAGTTTGCTTCATTCAATACAGGAAAAACGTGTTAATTTGGCAATGTAGAGTAAACGTTTCAAATAAGCTAACAATAAATAGTAAGTAAGATAGTTACAGAGGGCACTTTTTACTCGTAGACGTAAGTGCAGGAAAAATTTGCTAGAAATACAATAGAAAAAACATCATACAATAGTGTTTAGCAATCGTCTGGAATTGCAACACTATAAAATCACTAGGTAGGAAATTTACAATGATAAGGAAAAAATTACCGTTAGTATATTCTATCTTATGCAGGGTTGCCAAGAAGTCTTTAAAAGTTCTAATTGTCTTTTAATTAATTTACTTATTGCAAAGACTGAAAGTGCCTTAAAAAACTTGTGTTGACCATTGCATTTATACTGTTTTGTTTTTAAATTATATTCAAAAACCGTTAAGCTATCCAACTTTTGGTGTTAAAAACCTAGAAATTTTCTTAGATTGTTTGAATGTTTTTAATAAATTGTGTGTCAACCATGTCATGGCTCCCCATGATAAAATATCAGTTCAGGAATTTGACCGCCCTGTACTCCAGTGCCATTCGTACTGTCAATTGAGCACTGAAACTGAATGGTTATGCCATCGCACACCACCTCAGCCAAACCCTCCTGCCCAAAATAGCTAAGCTCATTGCCATCCAAAAGGGCAGATGCGGTGTAAAACACCCCTGGTTCGCATTGGACTGGGTGCTCAAACCAAACTGGGAAGGTTTTGCTGCATCCGTCCGAAAAGAACTTGACAGTCTCCTCGGCGAGAACAATCCCATTGTGTGCAAGTTTAATGTGAGCTGCGTAGTTAGCGGCGCCGGTGCTGGAACCGTACAGTCCAAACCCGGCAATGAATATGCGCTTTTCGGCCATGAAGCAAATCGAATCGCACCTCCCGCGATACCGCCATTGGTTGCTTCTGTATGCAGAGGATTGGAATCGGTGGCAATTGTGTGGAGTTAGTCCCTTGCGTTGCGCAATAGGAAATGGTAGATTGGGTTTGTTCGAAGCAGAGTACCAGAAAAATATGTTGATAATCTCCTCTTTGGTGAGCATGTCTGATACTGCTGGACCATCTGCAAAATCCTGTATTAAAATAATAAACATTTTTTAGTTGAATGCAACTTAGGAGAACTGTGTTTTATGGTTTATATTTACTTGTGTAGCACTTTGAGAAAAGTACATTACCATTTTGTTTTACTGTGATTTTTTTGGCGTTAAAGCATATGGGCTATTTGCTTTTTAAAACCCAAAGTTATGTTACATATTTGGAAACAGGAAGAATTCCAATTGATAGCTTCCTGGTAGGGTAAAATTGAATGCAGTTTGTTTCCCAGAAACAAGAGGTTATTCCTGTCTGGTTGAGGTAAGTTTCCTTTTGTAGTTACCTGCAAAGGCATTGTTGGAATCCTAATCAGGTACAGCGATGGTCCTAAAACCTTTCTCTTGTTCACATGATTTGCTTCCAGATTTTGTCTTTTGCACTCGGCCACGGCCCACCGTTGGGCAGCATCAAACACGGCCGTTTCTCGCACGTTTAGCGTCTCGCGACACAAAATTGACTGAAGAGTCTTGGAGTCTATGTCAACAAAGTCCTCTGCCTGTAGCGCCAGTTCTGCTTGAGCATCAATCACCTTGGAGAGAAAACAATGTATATTTTTTTAATGCCACATAGGCTTATTAAGCAATTATTCGTTGCATTTTTCAAAAAAATCATTTGTTTAATCATTTGTTTAATCATAGTCTGAGACGTAAAAATTTCTTCACAGAACTTCAAACTTTTTTTGATATGCAAGAGGAGAGTCGAATATTTCAAAGGTCTCTTTTCAATAAAAAACAAATCAATTTGTCCTACATAAAGTGAGAAGCAAAATGTTTAAAAATTCTTCTTGTTTATTTTTTTCCCCTAACCTCCCAGCATCTTTGCGTTAGTTCTACTTCTTCGAAGAGGCAGCTTTGCGACAGAAGTATGCAGGAATTTTTGTGGCTCAAGCTGGTCTCGAGAAATTGCACGCAGGAGTGGGCAAGATATGGGACGATGTACTTCTTGGCAGCGTATAAAGTTGCAAGGACACTTTCAGCCTCAACACAAACCTCATCGCAGTAGAGATACCTATCAGAACAAACAAAAGATTACAAGAGGTCAATGTGGGAATATTGTCTTGTCATGGTCAAACAAACTTTGATTTTAGCACTTCGACTATCTAGAAGTGCCCGATTAATTTGTGGACGCCTTGCAAAGCTTTGTAGATAGAATTTTGTAGGTAGAGTAAAGGTTGTGAGTTTAAATCTTACGGATGCCAGTTTAAATTGGCTCTGTGGTACTTGCATAAAAATTGGTTTTAGGGAACATAACAGTTAAAGTCTTGCGAAGTGAAAATTAAGAAAAGTTGTCTAAATGTTTCATTTACCTCAGTAAATTGAGGAAAGCTGCAGGATCCACATCTGGGATTACGACTTCATCTTTATGTTCGGCCAAATCACCGTTAAACATGGCAAAAAACACTGAACTGCCGATGGCTAGGACGTATTTGTGTGCTGGAATGCTTTTGACATTTTCTACAGGAAAATACAATCATGGTTAATAAAAGTTTAGTTTTTGCAAACAAATTTTTTCTCTGCTGGTTGAAAATATTTAAACCAAACCCAACGCCCGAAAGAGTTATGTATGTGAACTTTTTTTTAAAGTTTGTAAATTTATTCAAAGATATTCGGTACTTGATTAGTGTGTTAGGGGCCAGAATATATCCAATTACTAGAAAAAATAAAATTAGTGTAAAAACTGGAATTATTGTTGTTACCCGGAGCTCCAACATGAAACGTCACATCGCTGAGTAGCTTATTGTTGAACATCAGGGCATTTCTTTCGCGGATTGTTGATTTCGGGACTTGCCATTCCTTTGTGCTGTTTCCAGCTCTGCTTATTTGCTGTTCGTGCTGCTTGGTTGTGGATTTTGTGGCGGCTTTACTGCAGTTTGCAACACTGCAATTAATGTATATATAGCCTTGTTATTTATAACAGGGCTACAAACGTTCTCTCAGGAAAATTTGTCCTCTGTTCCAAGAAAACTGTATGGTTCTCATGAGAACTCTAATACCAAAGGTCCACTATTCTGCTTTTCACATTTTCTTTTACATTTAATAATTCTTTGAATAAATTTGTGCGCACAATTGAACTAGTTTAATGCACACCTAACTTTAGAAAAAGGTTAAAAACCTCTGATGTGCAAAAACCTTGATTGCACATCTACAGATTTGGTGCCGCACACTAAAAAGTGCCATGAAATGCAGAATGACACCCTTGATCAATATAGCAGTTGTGCAGCTGTATACTGTTAATATAGAAGAAAGCAAAGGTGGTGTAATTTACTTTGACACCTCTGATTCATTAATACCTGTTGAAGTTTGGGTTTGACTGAGGTTGCGATAAAGTGGAAAGGTTTTCAGAATTTCCCCGCCCTTCCATATTGCTGTCATCTTCAAGGACTTCGTCCATTTCACAGCAGGTCAAATTACTAATAAAATTTAATATTACAGTGTAGCTTCTGTAAAAAGAATGTTGATTTTTTGCACGTATTTTTCAATTGCAAAAGTTGTAACCATGCAAATTTCACCTAAATGCTTGTGTAACTAAAAATTGTGTAGTT
This sequence comes from Ascidiella aspersa, assembly GCF_963924565.1. Lineage (NCBI taxonomy): Eukaryota > Metazoa > Chordata > Ascidiacea > Phlebobranchia > Ascidiidae > Ascidiella > Ascidiella aspersa. Next base: position 35,243,213 of record NC_139447.1, on the reverse strand, counting down.
AACTTTGAGGTTTAGTCAGAGAGTTTTAGTTAGGTATCGATTGAGTAAATGAGACCTGTTTTGTTATGTTCTAAATCTAAGGGTTTTATTTTACCATGTATTCATTTTGACTTTTGGTAGCTTTGGAGCTGGTCTGGAATCCTATCACTTACAGTAATAAAACGAGGCGTTAATTTAAAATTGCAAGGAAGAAATAAATAAATATAGGAGAATAAAAAAAGGGATATTTTCCCGGCAACCTGTTACAAAACTTTGAAGTACAGTAACCAATCCTCAGTAGAAAGAGAATGGCCCAAAAAATAGATAAAAGATTCATTATTATTTGTTATTTGTTTTTATTATTTGGACCACTCTCTTTCTACTAAAGATTATGAACAGATCCGTGTTTAGTGTTCCAAAGTAACCAATCCATTTTCCACATATGAAATTCGGTAAACGGCTATAGAATTAGTTTGCAACTAAGAAGCACCTTCTTGCGTCAAAGTAGTATTATATTTATCATTTCATGTTAAGCTAACCCGCACCCTAACCCAAATAACGTGCGTTGAGGTAAGATTCTAGACCAGCGCCCGATTTATTGCTAAAACCGTGGACAGTATTTCAGAAACCGAAGTTTTGATATCCAATAGCCTCTTCCGTAAAGGAAAACAAAGCAGTTTGTCCTAATTTCGTTGGTTTTCAATTTCCTCAACTTAATTAGCAATAGCAAATTTGCGTTCAATTTATCCGGCGGTTGCAAACCACACTAGTCAAATTCGCCGTGATCGTATGGATATTTCAAATTTTGAAAGTTTGCAAAAGAGCAATAAATTACTTATGGAAAACATTTTGAATCAAACAGTTTTTTTGTTTTTTGCTTTAGCAAAGCTACTATTTTATAAACTCTGCTGGCTTTGGTGAGAAACATATCTTTAAATCAGTTTCTAATAATATTTTTCACAATTTTTTTTAAAAAGTGTACAAAAGAATAAGTAAATCAACTTATAATTGTTTTGCGGCACTTTTAATAAAAAATTGCTGGATGCTTGTTTAAAGTTGTTGGTAACGCACAGTACTTAAGAGAATCTTCGTGTTATTCCATCCGCCTGGTGGCGCAGTTGTATCGGCGTTTATTGTGAAGTACGTCGGTCTTACTTTCACGCAAGTTGGGAAAGCGGATAGTTGTAAGAAGCCACTCAGCACCGTAGCTTCATTGTTCTGTCGCTAGTTAGCACGCGTCCGACAAGCATAGCGACAATCGAGAATACCAACCCGCTTAGTAATGTGTTATGAATGGACGCTTAATGGTTGGCAATACAAACCTGTGAGAAGACAGAGTAAGAAAATGTAACAAAACCAAACTGTTTCTTTGTATACGGTTATAAAGTAAGCACTGGGCAGTGCTTTAATTAAAGATAGAGATAGGTATAGCTAATTGGCAAATTATAGTTAATGAAGTTAAACAGAAGAAAAACCTTTACAATTATTCGTTTAATTTGAAATATCTATCCATTATAACCCTTCTGAATGCTACTTGTATTTCACAATCATTTATAATATTTATTTTAAGTGTTGCCATTTGGAAAGAACAATGTTCGGATACCGTACTGAAAGAAAATACGTACAATCATTGTTATCGTTGCCCATTATTACCTACAAAAATCAACAGACCAAGAGACAAAAATAGAACGAGCGAGAGTTCAAGTTCTCTTTCAGTCGGTATTCAGAAGCCAGTCGCCGAAAGCTGAAGTGCTCACAACGAAAACCGCTCTTGGCTTTTCGGTCGCAATAGTTCGTGCGCGCTGCTACATCGGCGTTCCGCCCTAAAATCACAATCGCCGTTTTCCGTATAAAGGCCCGTAAACGTGACGCCAGACAATAGCGCCAACTGTTCCGCTGTGTTTATGTAGAGCCGCGAAAGTTAGTCTTAGGGCCCTGTAAAAAAATTGTCCACTGAACGGACCCTGAACCCTAAGCAGCAGTACAATGGAAGGCAGGACCTCAAGGCATCTGGGTCCGACCCAGTCGCTTTACCACCGCATCTTGCAGCCGGCTTATGAGCGCATGATCATCCAGCACGTTTACAAGAACAACATCAACCTAAAGTCCGGCGCCATCGGTCAACTGCTGCAGAAAAGACCCAAGACCACCGGTAAGTTCTGTTCGCTGCATTTTTGCCATTTGCGATTTAGTTTCAAGGCCTTTTTAGAATTGGAATATTTAATATCAGGCGTAGGGTAAAGTTTATAAATAGGAAGTGGAATATTTTTTTTCGTTTGCTCAGTTTATAACCAACAGTAGTTCCCCGGGTTATTTGTGTCTTAAGTTTATCAATTCCATTTGTTTTGTTTTTTCTGGAAGCTCGAGAGATCGTTTTAACGATGTCAAGATAAATACTTAGTCAAAGATAAATACTTACATTTAAAGCTTAGTGATCACTGATCAGGTAAAAAGCTGTAAGAGTGGTAATTGTAAACAGTTAACTTTAACCTTTGTTTCATTTAACACTACTCTGAGATTTTATTTCCAAATTTCATAATTTAACTTTAAATCTAAGTTGTAATATTATTTTTCATACCATGAGCTTAGATAACTATTGGGAATGTGTTTAGAATGAGTTGTAAATAGCAAAGCTAATATTTTTAAAACAACAATTACTAGACCAAGACTTTTTCATAGGTTACTCGTTTGCCCGAATTCAGCGTGTTGGTTTCGCATCATGAATAAATATTTCAAAAGATTATAGCTTTTGTTCTTGCGAATAAGACTTTATGAATTGTGCAGCCGGTTTCAATAGTAATCACAGCTTTTCCATAGTAATTTTACCATGAACTCTTACAAAAGGTTAAAATAGCGATAGTAACAGCTAGAAAAAATATTTATGTAAGAAAAGTAATATTTCAACCCAGATGTCTGGAGAGTATTTAGCACTTATGTGAAAAGGTGTTGTTATTGAAAAATCTGCTAACTTGCTGGAATAACATAAAATTTGCTCGATTACCTTATTTCAAGTCTTTATTATATTTTTTGACTGCTGTTTATAGATTTTCTTGTGTAGCTTAAGTTACAATTCTTGTATCACTGTTTGACAATGTTGCCGCAAATATCAAACTGTCGATATAAAATTTTCAGGCTACCTACGTAGCAAGCATGAGACGAGCAGTTACCCGGCTGGATCAACTTACTGGAATTCCTCGCCCACAGAACATTGGCAGATCGCAAGCACAGCTTTGAGCGTAAGTACACTTGATCACTTTTATTGATTTCGTCTCTTGGAAGATCGTTACTAGCTTGTTTTGACCAATTTTGCGAAAAATGTTTGTTCTTGTGTAAATAGTTAAAAACATTATTATTTTTGCGTGAAATCTAAGCTACTTTTAAAAGCATAATGCAGACATGGACAAACTGCGGCTCTTTGCCATGTCCCTTCCAGTTAAAAAGTAATATGTCAAAAATTGATACTGAGGTGTACCCATTGCGATAAACAGTAAACTTTTTTAATCGTACCGCGAATTTAACTAGTTAGCCATTTGATGTAACAGTGCAGTGTTGCTGCTTCAAAAATTGTGTGGCAACCCTGCATTATGACTAGAGATCGACGATACTTTTTTAGTACGATACCGGTACATGATTGTTTACGTTTTTGCCAACTAATACCCGATATGACAGCGATTTTTTAGCATCATATACCTCAAAACTTGGTCAAAATTAAAATGAGTTGAAAACAAAATTCAAACAAAATTATTTTCGTGATAACTTGGCATGATGCTAAAAAAGAAAAAATTTCCGCAAAAAAAATATCGAAAAACTTTTTAGTAACAACTACAACTACATCACATTTACGTAATAAAATATTGGCCAAAATTTACCGATGCCGATATATCAATCTAATTATGACGTCACATCCACATTTGCAGGAGGGGGAGGGGGGCAAGCGTCCGACGGCGGCGAGTCACACGGACGAGTTTAACATGAAGGCATCGTCACGCGCCAATACCTTCAGCGCCACCACTAGAGTGCGTGAGGTGCCGGTGAGCGGCATTTACAAGAAAGAGATCCAAGAGTTCCGTTCCCGTACCCCCTCAGCTAGGGGGGTACGTGCCGCCGCCATCACAAACCGGTCCTGGGCCGCTTCGCAAAGCGCCAGGTAAAAGTTCAATGACTTTTGGAAAATGTTGGTTGATTTTTTCAGACCGTTAAAAACTCGATTAAAATGAATTTAAATTTTTGGTTAGAAAAAGTTAAAAGTTGGTTAGACTGCGAAACACCGTACAATCAAATCTGCACCACTTTATGCACACTGTAATCTGGCAAACAAAACATTAATAAAACTCCCAAGTCTTTCCTATTTATCCCAGCTAAATATTGCTTTTTATGTCGTATAATGTTTTTGTTCAGATTGATTTTACGGTGTAGAGTTACACTGTTTTTTTACGCCAATATAATATTACAGGACCCTTATTAAAACAAAACTGTGGTTTCCACAGCCTTAGTTCATAGAGAAGATTATTTGTTTTTTTTAATATTCAAGTTTTAATAATGTTTAAAATATGTGTTGAATTTGATAATGTTTAACTTTTATTTTTAATCCCTATAAAATCCTAACGATATTACCAACCTTATTCCTTTTAACGCTTTATTTTTTCACTCAGAGCTTCCAGCATAGGCCCAACCACTGCTGGCACGCGGGCAAGTCGCTCTAGCGAACAATCGGTGAGATTAAGGCGCGAATACGAGCAGCTGGAGGCCACTAGGGAGCGCAAGAGGCAAGCTCAGATGTCGGGACACAGACTCGATCGAATGTGAGTGCTTCAGTGATTTTTCAGTGGTTTTTAAACTATGGAAATAGTGTTTAAAATATACGCCGGGAACTTTAACAGAAAATAGCAGTTTACCGCATCAATTATTTTCAACATACTTTATCGAATATATGTGCTCCACTGATTTTTCAGTGTTTTTTTTTAAACTATGGGAATAGTGTTTAAAGTATACGCCTATAACCTAAGCAGAAAATAGCAGTTTAACATATCAATTACTTTGAACATACTTGACCGAATGTAAGTGCTCCACCGATTTTACAGTGCTTTTTTAACTATGAAAATAGTGTTCAAAATATACGCCTGGAACTCTAGCAGAAAATAGCAGTTTAATAGATCAATTATTGTGAACAGACTCTATCGAAAGTGGTCGCTCCACTGATTTTTTAGTGGTTTTAAACTATGGAAATAGTGTCTTTCAGAGTAACTCATCTAACAACTCTTCCGCAGTTTTGGATTTTGTTGTAAAATGGGGTTTAATTTACTCAGAGTAATAATTTAAGTAAGTGACATAAAGTCAGTGTTTTTAATTGGCTTTTTGACAAACTCGATAAAATAATTTTCATTAGCTCATTTTTAAATAACTGTAGTAATGGTGTTTAGATCATGAGCCTGAAACTCCATTAAAAAATAGAAGTTGTTTAGGAAATCGATGAATTTAAACAGACTCGGTTTAATGTTAGTGTATACTAATTCTTAACACATAGTTAACACACTTGTCTTCCTCCAGGTATTACATGCACGGTTCCTCCACCAAGATACATCCCAAGTACGGGATTACGGAAGACGAGCTTGGACGTCTTCGCTCCATCGCAATTTCCCAGGGACTCAAGATCCCGGTCCTCCCAGTTTATCCTGCGGAACGATACAGAATGAACAGGAGGCCCTCCTCCACCAGCGGTCCTCACTCCACTCCGAGAGGAGTCGAAGAGGAGGAAGATGATGGGAAGACGGTGATCCCAACCGCGGCGGAGGTCCTCTCCCAGGATGGGACTGATAAAGCGAGCTCCGGAAACAAGGAGGACAGAGCAACCTCCGATAATGAGGACGACGATCTTGGAAGATTTGAGATGATGACTCCCACCCCTCTTCCGGATGATGATCCCTCCTCCAAGCCGGATGCGGAAGAGCCAAAGTCCTCCTCTGTTGCCAACAGCAACGGCGACGCCCTGTCGGTGAAGTCGGAGTCCGCAGTCGGAAAGAGGAACGTCACGTTTCTGACGGAAGCCACGGACGAAAATTTGACGTAGCTGTTGGATTTGGAAAATTGCTGGTTTTGATTTGCAAAGAAACGACCCACTCCATAATTATCAACGTCGAGAATTTGTGGAAATTCCGGCAAAGTCTCTCGTTGGTTTTCATCTACTGAATTTCAGGTTTTTTGGGCAAAGGTTTTTCGAATCGCAGTTAAACTTGGAGCATTGCTTTTATAACAAACATGGTTATGTTTAAACGGCAGTTTGGCTGTTTTGGGGCCAACCCATTTCTATCATGTAGATATACAACCAAAACGCTTTTCAAGAATCGCAATCTCTTGAATAGTGCACATAGTCTTGTTAGTAAAAAATCTAATCTTTTCGCTTGTCTGTCAGGTTTGATGATCATCCTGTCAGCGCTTTTTAAATCAAAAATATGCATGCTACGGTTTTGTGCCCTCTCTGTGCCTATTTGTCTGACCCAAATAGGCACAAGTGTATATCTGACCCTAAGTGTCTGTTGTGCCCTGCTTGAAGTATTCAACCACCATGATTTGGAGTGTATACAAAACACGCTTTTAAGAGCTATAAATAGCTTATGCTGCAAATAGAAGTGAAGCGATGTTTTGGCTGAGCGTGCGACGTGTTTGAAGTCTACGACAAGTGTCCGGCGGCATTACTGTTTACAAAATTGTCTTCACAAAGAACAACCTTGCTATTCCGCTGTCACACAAATGTCATTGGAAGGCTACATTTTCACGCACGCGTCCGCGAATGGGAGACAACGTTGACTACAAAAGTGTACAAAATACATCAACTGATGGCTTTATGATGACTCGTGTTTTGGATATCACCAGGCGTTTTTTTGAGAATGATTCGATATATATATGTAACAACCAAGGACCTGTGTATGTGCTGTATACAGAGCTTTCAACACAGTGATATCTCCGTGTTGTTGTCATCTGACGTGAGGTATCTACAGTTACAACCAAGCCCAGCTATCCGTCTGATGTTAAGCGGGCACGTTTGTCACAATAGGCCAACATACATGGCCCGTTGGAACAGCGCACCATGCTCCTTTTACCCAATTTTTGCGGCTTTCTCGCCACATTAACAGGTTTTATGGCCGCTTTATAGTATTTTTAAGCAGCCCATTTTTATACCATTTTAGTACATATTGCTCGTCCCAAAAAATGGAATTAGTTGGATTTTTAATGATTAACTGGCATCGAAAACATATTAAGGCTTCAACGCGGTGAATTCCCTTGTCATTTCTGACGTGAGGTTTCTACAGCTACAACCAAGCCCAGCTATATGTCTGCTGTAAGGCGGGGACACTTCATGCATTACCAGGCCAATATACACGGCCAGTTCGAAAAGCACTTCGGGCGTGCTTTTATATAGCAAAGTCTTTGCTGCATTTTTCATAACCTTTTGTAGGTTTTTGGGCACTTTAAAATCTCGTGTTAGAGCAGCAGGCTGTTTTATCTCCAGTTTTAGCACAAATATGCTCGATCGAAAAAAGAGCCGCCCGGATTTGTGGCCATTTGAACTGGCCGAGCGGCTCCAAAACGCAGTTTGTTAAGGCTACAAACACCAAGTCCCGGACAATTAGTCTGTCACATCGCTTACCCCACTTGTACACGAAACCCGATGCCATCGTGTCAGCGCCTCAAGAGATTCCCAGTCCCATTGAGAAGCGTCGCGGTGCCACAGAATGCGACTTGAGTTACTCGCAACCGTAGCCTGACATCACCCCTTGTAAATTAAACCCTTAACACCCTGGCGTTTATCTCTACAGAAGCATTCGTGTTTGGTTATCGTATACCGATTCCACAATTCGGCTTTTACAAAAGAGTCTATCGCTATTTTTGTTAAATAGCTTTGTATGTTGTGTTGTTTTTTCACTTTGAATATTTTATTTTCTGTTTTTGCGTAATATTCGATTTTCATTTATGAAACGGTTTTTGTTATTTCCCTTTCCACACCCTTTGTGTTTTTATGCAATTTCCTGAATATTATAGTGTACACTCGTTTAAGCAACATTTGCTATGTATTGCAATAAATTTAGACAAAAAACTTCAGTTTTCATGTAGATTAGGTCGTGAAGGACGATATAGTAATGTTTAATTAACTGTTATTTGTTTTTCTCAATTTCTGTTTCAGGTAAGTAGAGCTAACTACGGGAGTATATTCTCCTCACAGAACTTTGCTCTATAAGAGCGCAGTTGTTCATTTGTGACCGCTGCTGCGTTGTGTTGCAAGCTTCAAAAGTTTCCGTGCGATTTTGGCCCATTTGGCTACGACGCTTGGTTTTAAAAAAGGGCATTTCGGCCCTAGTTCTAACATCGGCCTTTCCGCCTCGGCAATGACCGTTTAGAGCAGTGGTTCTCAACCTGGGTGCCTCGATACCCTGAGGTGCCATTTCTATAGCTCAAGGGTGCCGAGAGATATGTGAGAACTTTCAGAATCTGATTTTTGCTCAACTTTTTGGGTAAGATTAGAGTGGAATAAATCCAATTATAACTTCGTACGTTGTTTAGAGTTGATGTGTGTTGTCCCAGTTCCGTTTATGGTTTGTTATTTTAGTGAATTACCTACGGAAAAATCTTTTAGCGTTGCCTCAGTATATTTAGAATTTTTTATGGGTACCGCTAGCCATTAAGGGCGAACAAACACTGGTTTAAAGTCAAGCTCAAGTTCTCCATAGAACCGTGCATTTTAGCTTCCATTGAATTTGGAAGCTCGAGGCTATTTCATCCCCAAGACTCCAACTCATCTGTAAACTGCTACGAACGAAACGCAGATCAACCGTAGTTTATTATCGACGGCTCAAACATGAATTAAACGTATTTTTCTCAGCATTTTAGGCTGAAATGCCCGCATTGAAAAATGAAAAATACACATCCCATTTGTTTCACCCTATAAAGCCGAAAACAGATTGAAAAATCGAATCCAAACTTGGCCTTGTAAAAGAACTGTGAACTTGATCTTTAGAAGACACGTCCGTTTCTTGCCACAGACTCTTGCTCAACCTCACCCGCTTAATGCATGTATGTGAAAAAACTCTTTTCGTTTCTTAAAATCTCAAATGAAGCAGTCTTTAAGACCTAAGTGATTTTTAACGTTTTCAGATTTCTATCCACCATAGACTGGTGCATGTTTTTTTAAAAGAAAAGGATTTCTGATACATTTTCTTCCGATACCCGATATTTTAAGCAAAGTGTATCGCGAACGATCCTATACCAAATGACGTCATTACTATGCTTAAACAAGCAAAATTAATATATAATTATTTTCTTATCGTTTCGTTGCTTGCGTTTATTTCTGCTTTTTTCCTTTTTTTGCCTTTCATTTATTGTACGAGCATTCAGTGTCAATCACCCTGACGAAGGCGGCTTGTATTTGTTGCCGAAACGTTGGTTAACAATTACAATTACCAGAGGAGCTGTTTTTTTATTTATATTACCATGCCTGGTAGCAACAGTTTATATAAGCAAAATTAATTGACAGTTTATATAAGTAAAATTAAATTAAAATATTCACAGGTAATTTTGCTTTGCGTTAAAGGTTTAGTTACCACCTCTTGTTATCCTTGGTTTGGTAAGTTTACTTTTCAGGTAAAATCGTCGTTTTCATCACAAATCATGCCTGAAATTTCTATATTAATTTGGTATCGCATCTGCACCGATGTCACCCTAGTATCGGACGAGTACCGATACTACCCTAGTATTGGTTTGGTACCGATACCACCCTAGTATCGGACGAGTACCGATACTACCACTTGACATCTGGTATCGCCTCCGATCCGATATTATCGGACATCCATATTTCTCAACATGAAAAAAACGAGAACCTTAAGTAATCGATATTCTGTCCCTTGCACCAACCAACCAATTAACTATAGGGCAAATTTTATCCCAAGGCGGGGCATGTATGTAACTTAACGTGTGAAAAAAGTCTCAGGTGTCTTCCAAAAACAATTTACCTAAAAAAAAGTCAACAGTGACTTCCAACCTCGATAAAACAAAATTCACATAATGCCTCGACAGAGTGGAAAAAGTAGGCTTACAGTTATAAATAAGTAGGGTTTGGGTCTGAAAGTAAATTTATTATTTTGGGGTTCTTCTCATACACCTTGTTCTTTACAACACCCCCAAAAAAGGAATCCATTGGTGTCAGGTCAGGTAAGCGTGGCGGTCATTCAATGCTACCTAAAAAAATTTAATAACTGTAAGCCTACTTTTGGCTCACCCTGTCGAAGTTGTGTGACTTTTGTTTTTTTTCGAGGTTGGAAGTCACTGTTGACTTTTTTTAGGTAAATTGTTTTTGGAAGACACCTGAGACTTTTTTCACACGTTAAGTTACATACATGTCCCGCATTTTATCGAAGACGGGACCCTTATGTAGCTTAACGTGTGAAAAACACCCTGCCCATTCTTTATTCTTGCCACCACAGACCCTTGCATGTACATCACGCGTTTCGCGCACCGCCTTGACTTCGGCGAGAAGACGCACGACGTGGCCGTCACGGCGCTGCGTCTGGTGTCCCGGATGAAGCGTGACTGGCTTCACACCGGAAGAAGGCCTTCCGGGCTCTGTGGCGCCGCCCTGCTGGTGGCCGCGCGCTTCCACGGCTTCAATTGTGAGCTGAGTGACGTAGTTAAAGTGGTCAAGATCGGACAGGACACGATACGAAAGAGGTAAGGCGTTGTGTTGGACTGAATGTGGCTACTATACATCAGTGCTTTTCAACCGGGTGTATTGATTTATTTTCATGAACTTTTACACATTTGGAACACTATATACGGATCTGTTCATAAGTTTAATGGTGAAAATAACGGCCCAAATAGACGTAAAAAGCGACATGCTTTATTGTTCAAACGTTTGAACAATAAAACATGTCGCTTTTTACGTCTATTTGGGCCGTTATTTTCACCATTAAAATTTTTCACATTTGTTTATTAATTCATTAAGCAATGAATACGGAAATTCGTCTTTTGATTTAAGATAATTTCGAGCAGTATTTCAGTAAAAAAACACCTCTAAGTTTCCTCAGTCTGTAAAAGGTTTAGCACATGGGTTCTTAACCGGTGGGCCACAGAGCATTTGGAAATTTTAAAGTCTGTGACATTTTTGCGCTATGTGTGGGTTATTTACAGTTGCGTTATGTGTGGGCTATTATAAAATGTTCTTCTTTTATTCACATTTTTAAGTTATTACACATTTCAGTTGATTATAACCAATTTAAGCAGAAATTTAAGAAGTAAGCCACGGAATATTTTCAAAACGAAAGTTGGCCACGACCATAAAAACGTTGAGAACCCTTAGCACGACTCTTAAAAAATACTCGCTTTTGTTGTCTGAAGGCTGACCGAGTTCGAGTCGACATCATCAACGAGTTCATGATTGTTTTTATATTTTTAACTATATAGTAAACTAAAACATAGACTAAATTTGTTGTTTTTGATGCCATCAACAGTATTGCAAATATTACTGTAAAACACTATGGTAATTTTCAAGTCAAATATATATCTTTATGAAAAGGCTGACAGAGTTCGAGTCGACTCCCTCGTCGCAACTCACCATCAACGAGTTCATGAACATCGACCTCGAAGCGGAACACGATCCTCCAGCTTTCTCAAGTGGGAGGTTGAAGAGCAAGATGCAGCAGATGGAAGCAGAGGCTGGAGGAATGGGGAACATTGAGAGTAGGAGGAAGAAAAAAAAATACTAATTTTCTAATTTAGTGATTTGAGAAGTATCCAAATAGAGTAGATAAATGGGAAACATCGTATAATTTTTATTACACTTTTTTATTTGTACAAAACTAGCAGGGAAGGGAAAGAATAAAACAAATACATACGTGTATTTGCAAATTAGTTAATTAAGCAATACTGTTAAAAGATATCGATATAGAATCTGCCTCATTTTAAAATTTTGTGAATAAACAAATCCCGAAACCAGCGTTAATTCTATAGAATTGTAAATCCAAAATTAGTAACACCCTAAATCTATTTGTGGCAAAATGTCTCTTTTAAAAAGTGTTGTGTGTCTTCGTGTGAATTCAAATCAAATGAAAATGTGACCTAAATGTAAGGCATTTATGTTAAATTGGCCATATGACTAAATGGTTGATTTAATAATTTGTAACCTGACACCAACATTCATCGATCAACTATTTGTTCCTACAGATCAGATCGGTTTGCTCTCTAGCGCCATCGACGACAAGTTGTCACGTGATCGCCCAGGTAGGTGGAAGTGATTTTTTCTTTAGTATCGTGTTGGTTTAGACGGTTGTTTTATTGACGTTATGCCTGGAACTTATGTGATTGTAAACGTAATTTTGCAGAGTCTCCTGTTGACAAGAAGACAACTCCTGAAAAAGTCAATAACACGCCCATCCTACACGGTATGGTACAACTTGTGTATAAGAAAAACTAACTTACGAACTACTTAGTAATTTTGGAAAATACCCACTTTGCATATCAACTAGACATGTAACAAAGCGTGGCAGACTTGAAATTCACACTATTCGTTGAAAACGGGTAATATTAATGTGTTTACTTATTGACTTGCACTTTATTAAAGGCTTTTTTCAGTATGCAACTTTGTTGTAGTTTTTGTGCCGCGAATATGTTTTAATTTTTCGGTGTGACGAAATCTAAAACATTAGGAAACCACTGACCCTTTGCCTAAACACCTTTACTCTAAATCTTGGTATCTTCAAGCTGTTATTTCTCTACTGTATCGGATTGTTCTTTTCAGACGAGCACGAGACCGACCCGGATTTGAAGGTTGCATCCGACTTTGTCCATTCTGAAAATCCGCAAGATGTCGCTGCCACCCTGCTGTCACCAAGACGACCAACGTCATCAATTAAAAGTAAGCAGAGCCATCGTTTCCTTAAAGTTTTTTGGTATAGTGTTATGCCAATGTTGTAATGAGTTGAACTGACTGAAATGTTTTGAACAAACGACTTGGGCTGAAATGAAGTGTTTTCATTTGGCTACTTTTGATGGTATGGGTTATTTATCCCAATTTATGCTCATCAAAAAATACAACGCTGCCTAATACCATTTATTTAAAAAAAAAAAAAAAATTAAAAAAAATAAAATTCCTGACGACTCTAATATACCGATTCCTGATTAACGACTTCAATCCAACTGTCAGGCCAAACCGCCCCACCTGTGGGCCCCATGGGTCCGGCCCCCACTATGGAGAGCCTGGGGCTTGACCGGAGCGTGGCCGAGTGCTTCGAGACCCCGGTTCGTGCGGGGGGTAAGCGCAAATCGTCCCAGGAGGGTGAGCTCGACATGACCGGGATAAATGACGACGAAATCGACAAGGTGGGTGTTTGAAGGATCGCTGCTTTACCATCCTTACCTGTCGAATTTGTCATATTCTTTCTTTGAGAAACTCGTCCGTCACGAAGAACTTAATATGTTTTAGACTCTTGTTTAAAACAAGTTATTTTATATAGGGTGTTAGGAGAAATATCAATCTTTGTATAGTCGATTGAAGAATCAATAAATCGATTCATAACGTAAAAATTACCGACTGTGATCTGGATAGGAAAGTCTGAAGAATATTTGTGTCATACATTTAGGAAAGCTTAGTCCCCAAAACGATGTTTAAAGTTTCAAAACCACCTGACTCGCTCCTTAGAACATTTCGATTTTTCATTGCGCGGTAATACACGTACCTTGGTCCTATTAGCAGCGTTTTTTTTTACTTTTTTAGTATCGTTAGGCCGAGCAAGAATCCCGTTATTTTACCAAATAGACCTAATTAACTTGATAATAAATTGCAAAGCCAAAAAGGTCGAGTAAATCGACAGCATCTTGATTAGGACGTTTCCGCCTTGTATCATCTTCAGTTAATGTGCATTAACTGACATTGACATTAACTGAAGATGATTCAAGCTCGTATCGAAACGTTTTAATCAAGATGATGTCGATTTGCTCGACCTTTTTGGCTTTGCAATTTATTATCAAGTTAATTAGAGATCCGTGCATAGTGTACCCAAGCAGTGTTTTTTTTAAATGTTTTTTTAAGGTGTGACCGAAACGGTACCCCAAATTTCTCCAGCGGTTTCCCAAATTTTGGACTTGCAACTTTTTGGTATTTAAATGAAACACTTGCGGTCTCTCAAAACTACTTAGCGGTCACCCAAACCAAACCTTAAAAAAAACCCTGTACCCAAGACCTAATTAAATTTAACCAAAAGGTTTTAAACAAAAGTATACCATAATACAGCATTCTTTCGTCATAATTTCAATTGCAAAGAATTCGAAAGTATCACATTGAGAACTTTCCAAAATGTACTAATTCCCAACAAAAATAGATCTATCTTGCTAGCTCCGATTTACGTGTTTGGCTCCGGTAAACATTGACATTTGCCTTGTTTTGTGCCGTTTTAAATTGTTTTTAGTTAAACTTTGCACGTTTTACTGTGTAGCTAACAAAACCTTATCGACCTCACAGTTACTCCTGACACCTCACGAGAGCGAGATTAAGTCGAAAATCTGGAATCAAGAATTCGGGGAATTTGTCGTGGTGAGTAAAACATGGTTTGCCTATCGAGGCCAGTAAGGATTTTTTTAAAATTAAAATAAAGAACAATTATTTTTCCTGTACTGTTTTCGCATTGCGCCAAACAACATTTTTAGAATAATATAGAAGGGCGTATCTTTATGGAATCCAAAACCATTGGCAGCAGGTTTCTGCTTGTCGATCACTGTTCCGCTGACGCGAATATTAACAAATAAAACTTAAAGTTTTATTGTTTTTAGAATAAAATACGGGCGCTCTTTCACTATTGTACGTAAAAATTAATAAAAAAAAACTTTCTTTAAATGCCGCTTACCACAACACATATTGTTTGGGTTAGGGTGCGGGTTAGCGTTTGGTTGAGGGTGGGTCAAGTTATTATTAATAATAAACATAATATTACTTGACCCACCCTAACCCAAACAATATGCGTTGTTGTATGCGGTATTATTATTATTTTTTTTTGCATAACTTTTTACGTACAATAGTGAAAGAGCGCCAGGTGTTTATATAGTAAAGACTGAAAATCTTTAAAACGGGTTTAAAATACGTTTTGAGCTATTCACAGCTAGTCAATACTATTTTTTTATAGGATAAAACACACAAAAAAAACCTTCTCGTAAAACGATTTCCCCTGGTTGAAGGAACACGTGGAACTAAAGCAAAACGTTTTTACACTTGTTTGAAATGTCTTCTTATCGTGGTAAATTATTCTAAGCGTTTCTGAACCCGAGACTAAGTCGCGGAAGAATTGGTGACGATAGAGATTTCAATCCTTTTATATTTACGATACTTCGTAGCGCGACCTTTCGGATTATTAATTTTGGCAGGGCTTCATTAGCGCATTCTTGTCGGCTGTAGTCAGGGATGTTCTAAGTAGAATATCCAATCCTTGGATTCCAATCCAAATGGCATTTGTATTCAATTCTACCGTTTATTTCGGGTAATTGGAACCGATATAATTTAATGTTTTACCACCGACGGTTGCGCCTGGTTGTACATACCCGAGTGGCAAGTTTTGACCAAGGCCTGTCGCTCAGACGACACATTTATAGTGCTTGCGTGTTTTTTCAGGCAACCAATTACTTCGCGTCTCGCGATTACCTTCGTCTAATAATTAAATATTGATACAAGCGTTATTGGGCGAGCGACTTACGTGTAATGTCTGGTGCGGAGTTCGCAATTTCCTTAACGCGTTAAGTTGCAAAACTAACATTCCCTTATAAAACGTGCTGACCTTGGACAAAATGCGCTACAGATAAAGGGCAAACTTTTGGGCCAAATACAGTAAACTTTGGGCCAATACTCAGTGAGGGTATGAACAGCGTAATCTTGAAGTATTGCGTGTGGCAATAGTAACGTTCGAATTTCTGGAGAGTTCATTACTTACTAAACTTACTAAATTCGCAAAATTAAGTTTTGGCAACAATCTGGACATGTATTATTACACTTTACAAAACTGCTTCAAATGGTGGTCGTTAAGAATGTTAAACGTTTAGGAGATTACTTTTGTATTACAATATACACATGTTAACAAATCATTTTGCGGTTTATTTCTGTGGCTGTGGGCCATGTAAGGTTAAAAAATTCCTCCCCCAAACAAAATCGAGGTTACATAATTTAACCTAAATATACTAGGATTCCGTATTCTGGATTCGTTATTCTAGTTTCGAAACCTAAAGTTCTAAAATCACCTGGGATTCTACTTTGAACATCCCTATTTGTAGTCAATTCGATAACGACCAGACAGACTGACCGATACTGGATCGCGTCAGGCGTGTGCGATGTAATAACTTTCCAGCAGTGTACAAATCAAAAATGATAATGTAGGAACTTTGGTGCAATATAATAGCTAAGTAAAATGTATGAACTTTGTGTGCAACTTTATATATATATATAATTTTTATAGAGCAACTTGTATGAAAACCACTTTGTGTAAATATGGAAAACCAGATATAACTGGTATAGCCCCTTAAAAAATTGAGTAAAATATGTAGAAAAAATAGGAAAATATGTCTTCGCCAAAAACAGCAACAAAATTATCTCAACGGTAAAAAATGTCCCAGTCCCAAATCTGCCTCTTGCTTCAATCGCGCGCGGAATTGCGCAATCCCTTTTTTCTAAGGCGCTCTAAAAAAGCGAGAAGAGCCGTGCGGAGCAAGAGTAACGTTCTTCATTTATTTTTAGGAAATGGAGGAGAAACGACGGAAGAAGAACGAAGAGCAAAAAAGGAAGCCGCGAGCATTCAAGGGAACTCGCAAGAAGCGCAAGGAATACTACAGTGAGTCAAAGACGGCAGGCGAAGCGATTGAGAAGCTCTTCAGCAGACAGAAGCTGTCGAATAAGATCGACTACGAGGCGCTCAGAAAGGTACAAGTTTGGATTGTAAAATCCTTGCGTGAAAATCCTTGGGTCACGGGTTCGAATCCCGATTGAGGCCACGATTTTCGGTTAGCGGAGTGGTTCTCAAAGGAAGCCAAGTGGCTCCCGTCTAGCGTTTTGTTTTTAATTTTGGTTGGAAATTTTTTCCAGGGAAATATTGGGAATGACAAATTGATAGAAAAGAAGTTTTTAGACTGGGCATATGCACTAAAAAGCTTATTTAACTTTATTGTTGCCATTGTGCTGTATAAAAAAGTGTCTAAATTACTAGCTTTGCTAGAGTATCCTGCTATTACTTATCAGGAATTAACGGCATTTATCTTGCAAGGGTCAAGGTGATTTCCACTATATTTTAAGAGCATATAATAGCTCACGTAGCTATAAGTTCACCAAACGCGTTTTCTCCGCGTAGGCCACCGAGGTAAAACAAACCAAGTCTGACGTCATTCTGCCGGAAGAACCGTTCGCTCATCCGACGCTGATCGAGCTCACTGAACTGGAACCGGCCAAACCGAAGAAGGCCAGGATCACCGAAGCGTGTCTGAACCCGGAGGAAAAGGTCACGGAAGAAGTGGTGACGATAGAGGTGACGTCATAAACTAAGTTAAAAATAGTAAAGATAAACATAAATGTTACATTTGACTGTGCCCTAATAGACAAAGTTTTGGCATGAGACCAAAAAAACGGAAGAATTTGGCCCAAAATGCTTGTCACCAGAATGCTGGCAAGATTCCGGCTTACAAACCTTGGTTCAATTGATTAGGATTGGTCACGCTTCTTGATTTTGACCACGCTAAATCGTTTCTATGCGTTTTTAGTGTTTGCTTTTGTAAAATAATATTCCTCATCGAATACGTTTATCAAGTTATTGTTTGACAGTTTATTTTATCTTAAATCTTAAAACTACGATTCGTCACACACAAAAAGCATTGAAATCTTTAAAAAATCCGTGGTTATATAATCCCCTGGTTTACAAGGCCAATAAAAAAAATTCTAAAAATTTAAGATTTCACACTAAAATTTGATGCTGCCAAACCCCTGTGTATATCAAGAAAACAGGGCAAAATGGTTTAAAAATATCGTGTAGAATAATTTTAAAAGGGGTACTAAAGTAGTTTAGACTGCCAAAATTTTAAATCCAGTTTGAGATCTTGGTGTCAGCTGTGTTCCGAGTAAAGCACAAGAACCATTATGTTTTTATCGTAAATTTTGTAAAAACGTATTTGTAAACCAGTGTATGCTAATGTGTACATTGTCAAAAAGTTTGCAAAATTCGAACAGTTTACGTACGCTATGCACTGATCTGTGTAGCTTGAAAATAATGATAATGTAAGCTGTTCGATACAATTAATGAATTGCAAAGACAAAAAGTTCGAGTAGATCGACATCATCAAGGTCATTGACTAAAGATGATACAAGTTGTATCGAAACGACTGAATCAAGATGCTGTCGATATACTCCACCTTATTGACTTTGCAATTCATGGATTATATCGAACAGCTTACATCTTATAAAACAAATCAAGTTCGTCCGAATTTTACTTTTTCAATTGTAAAAATTGCTCTTGTGCCAACGTTTCGAAAACCTATTCGGGCAATCTTCTTCAGGGCAATATAATTGCAACTAAAGGCGAAAAACTTTTTCGTTGTGAACCTAATACCTCCCGTGCCCGGCCATATCCCGAAGGTCATGGGTTAAAATCCCCTGTCGTAACAGCTCCTTTGTTACTACTCCAGGAGGAAGGAGTGCTGGAGGAGCAGAAGCCGGTCGTGGAAGAGGAAGATGAGGAAGAAGAAGAAGAAGAAGAGCAGGAGGATTTGGAGGAGACAAGCTGCGTCAGCGCTAGTCTTCTGATGCAGAAAGCTGGTGAGAATTTCTTTCTTGTTCGTTGTTGTGTATGATCCGATGTGCTCACTGGATAAAAAAATGTTTCGATAGCAACTCGCGATAATTTGAACTAAAATATAAATCTGGTAATTTTAAGACCAAGGCAATCAACTCCGTGATTTAGATTTTAAGTCTATGGTTTAACTCCCAGAAAACACAAAAACCGGGAGGTACATTAGATGTTTCCTGGCAAAATGAATAAATTAGCCTTTTTCGCTCGACGTCAAGTTGAGTTTGTTAACTTGACCATCGTTTTTGGCCCTAAATAACTCAAGCTTCCCTCTGGAAAATCTGTACACCGAGCAAAAGCTTCCTTTAGCGGGCACGAATATTTTAAAACTAAGTTGGAGTCCATGTAAATTACTAACTCTATAAATTATCGTAGAATAAGAGTTATTTTTTAAAGATTTGGTTGTACTGCGTAATTGCGCACTTAGAAGTATTGCTGGCAAATTTAAAAATTAAAAAAAATACGCAATTTAAAAATAGTTGGATTTTGTTTTACGTTTGTTCAGCGAATAGTGATTATAGTTATTGTTAGCAAAATATTCCGTTAAAAATTGGTAACATAGTTTGGGCTGTTTCGCAAAAATATTCGTTTTTCAATACAGAACACGACTAACTCCCGCTAAAGGTAATCTGAACTCAGGAATATAAAGTACTTAAAAATTATCTTGCTTCTGTAAAGAATAAAAATTTAACAAAGAGACCATTTGAATTAAGATATTGTCAGTCTGGTAAACCAGTCAATTTGAAATCACTTAAGAACCAGTTATTCATTATTAGAACAGCTCGACTTTTTTTAAGTCAAGTCATTAATGTTAAACTAAAACGGAGAAACTCGCCCAAAACTGTATGATGACAGGTTCTATAAGTAACCGATTGAAAGGATTAGGCATATGATCATAATTTTCTTTAGTTCGAACGTTTGCTAAAAGACAACTTGATTTGATTAAAATAACGAGGTTTTTCTGGCTTATCAAAGTTTAATGTTTTCCAGGCATGGCCGGCGAGCAGGACTTCGGCTACGGGGGTTTTGAGGGGGACGACTACTACTGACACAGCTGAGCCCGGCCCTTTGTTTCATAATAGAACCGGTCCCCCGTGTCCCGGAGTGTGACGTAACAGAATGCAGTAGTTACGTCACTTGAGAAAGAAGAAAGGAAATCGAACGGCGGACAATGCGTGTTTTTTGTCGTTTTTGGTTACAAGTTGTTTTCAGTTTAATAGTCGTGTTTAGGCGATTTTTACCAATTCCTTGCTTTTCATTATAGAAGCATTTCAGCCACAAACATAGTCACATTTTTTAATTACAATAAAACACATAGTCACATTTCACCCTTACTCACTTTATGTTGCCCTTTTTACATAAACATCTTTGTTGTCAGAGGTTTTAAAAGCCGGATATCCAATACAACCTTTATTTAGGCGTTTTGGTAATTTTTGGAGGTTAAAAAACCCTTTTTTAGATTTAGAGAAGTAAGAATAGTTACAAATAGATAATAGTTTTTAACGCTAAATAAAAATGATGCCACAATAACACAGATAACATGTTTTACTTATGCATATTTGTTTATTAGAACTTAGTTTTGAAAGAACTGGCATCAGTTCGTATGACTATTGGCTACTCTTTCCAATTCCAAACAACATCAGGTATTGCTATCTCAATTAAATACAAGCCCCCGACAGCCCTAGTTGTGAATACCATTCCATATACGAATGTCTCAAATATATCGGATCAGAGCCGATACCAGGAGAAAGTATCGTCACTCGTCTGATACGGATGATATCGATGCCGATCCAATACTAGTAATGTCGTCTTTTGGTACCGAGTCGGATGGCTGTACTTTTGGTCAAGAATATAGGTATTGGAATAAAATGCCAAATATCGAGCATAAATTTTCATATCCTTTGTCTTCCGACATATCGTGCCACATTGTATTTTTCTTAGTGCCATGGCAATCTACTTTTTTTCGTTTTTTTCTTCAGAGTTCTATCAGCATGGCGGCCTTGGTATTTTTCGTGGTGTTAAACGTTTTGTTTTAAGTCACACCCATGACTTGATGGAGCAAATACAATTGAACTACAACTTTGTTGTTTGTTTTAATTTTTGCTGGACATCATGATAAGGCTCAGTTATGGGACACAAAATATTTGGTGCCCGGTAAAGCACTCTTCAAATTTTCGAAAAATTCCCTACCGTAAAAAAATGTATTTGTGGCTCATTCAAACTAAGTAATAGCAAAATTATTTCGCGCTAAAATGCGTTTTGCGCTTTGCGCGACTTGATTCCACCTTCCAATCTAAAACTTTAATCAGATAAACGAACTGTGTGTGTGGTGTTCACCAGGTTGCTTTTTTTTGACGTTACGTTTAGATGAAATTTTGTGACGTCACATTTTGATTTGACCTTGTGACGCCTATCTGAAAAAAGTGCCATGCCCCACTCCAACAACAAAATTTCTAGTTTCGCGCCTGCCCAACACGTAGGCCTATATGGCAACGCTGAATAGGTGCAACAGTTGGCGGCTAAAATCACAAGCCCACCCGGAAATAGTTAGTCAAAGAAACCTTTCCAAACTTCTGTCCGCCGACAAGTTGTTTTCGTTAGCACTGTTGCACCGGAAAAGAACGGCGCTGCTCTGTAAGTGACGGTGTTTATATTATGTTGTCTGTCAATACTTACAAGGTACATTGTGGTAGGTGTCTGTTATTTTTAATCCGTTAATTTGATTTCGAAAGGACTGCAAACAGTATAAGAATAACATTTTTACTATTTCTTGAGCGTTGTTCGTAAAATGTGCAATTAAAGTACATCCATATATTATGTTTGAGTAAAGTGTTAACGATCAGATTGTTTGGACTGTCTTATTGCTCTTACCATAAAATGATCAGTAGAGATTGATTAAATATGCATCCACTTTAAGTTAAATGTTACGCAAAAGACGAAGTCAGTGGGTAGAAACAATCGCTATAAATATTAAACAGCTTAATTGTTTCACAAACCAGGGATAAAAGTAAATTATTTTTTTACGGGAACGCATGAAAAGTGTCAGAAATAACGTAACAAAGTAAAGTCAGAATGGTTCGTCTAGACTTCTAGTCTAAACAAGAAACCTTAAATTTATTTCCTAACCTTTTTACGGTTTACCACTCTGGCAAGTAAAAAAGTAGCCTACTAATTTATGTGATGAGTTGGGGCTTAGTAAGAATTATTATTTTTTGCGTAGTCCAGCAACCACTTTTACACGTTTGACTAAACCCATAATACTGTGCAAATTATTAGAAGGTATGCCACTTTAAATTGTTTTTTATACAATTTATTTCAAACACAATTCTAAACAATCTTGCTATTTTGCAGTACGTCGAACTCTTAAATGGCATTGTAAAAAAATGACGTAATTGCAAGTCATAAAGTAATTCCCAACGCAGGAATGGACACCTTCGCCTATTACTAAGTATAAAAAAAATAAATTAGCTTGTTTAACTAAGCCCAAGTTTCGTGATTGCGGAATCTTGGTTTTCCGAAATTCAATGTTTACTACACCACATAAATAATAATCTAGCTTGCTTCGTGCTTTTGTTATTGATCCCTTTCTCCCAATGCGCCCTCGCCAAAAAATGTATTTCTTATTTCAAGACGGTGTCCGTAGCAGACGTGACTGGCGCACGTGTGCTAGACCTAGCAAAATATGCGCTGTTTTCATCAGTACTTGGAACTGACATAGTAGCACGTAGTGCTTTATTGCTATTTCTATGTTCATTTTATGCGTACGTCTTTTATGCGTGGAATGTTTAACAAAATCTTTAACTTAAATAACACAAATTATGAAACGAAAAATGCAGCAATAACTAAATTGTTTGGCGCTTACCTTGCAAACAACGGTTGCACCTTCAAATGCCTACTTTCGACGATATTTATTTGTTTTTTTTTAAGCAAACATCTTACAGTAGTTAGCCACAATTCTCATATTGTTTGGCATTTTTTATAGCCCTGCACAAGCATTTTATAGATGCAGTGTCAGGTGCTTTGCAAATTATTCGCAAAACATTTTGTTTTATGCAAACCAATATTGTTCACTAAGGTTAGGACAGCCTAGCGCTATATTTCCGTCTTTTGGCGTGACCAGTAAGTTGTACAAAAAGATATCTTTGGCATTTTTTTCCATAACGCATTCCAAACGGCCGCGACTTTGATCTGTCATTTTAAGTCTGACAGCACTTTTGAATCGGACGTGAAACGCCTCACGTGCGATCTAACTCGCTATAAATATCTGTCTGTGGTCGCCGCTGGTCATTCAATAGTGATGAGTCTCTCCGTTGACCACAGTAGGCCTTTTCGTTGTCCACAGCTATTAAAATATCAAGTTCAGCGTAATATACTGAACCATGGCTCGTCACATTGTAAAAGGTAATGACTAATTTTTCAAGCACCTTTTCGCGTGCTTTTGTTACTTTGCCAGTTATTCAAAGTGCACGGAAAGTACTAGAAAACAAGCGAAACAGTAAAGCGGTTGCTTTTCAAAGCAGCCTATTTTAGTCATTGTGTAGTGGTGAAACATTGGCTACGATGTACTCAAATTACGCTGTGTTTAACCAACCTCCTTGAGCAAACATGTAGCTAGCTAACCTTAAATTGACTGGCAGTTCGGAAATGCACAGATTAGCCTTAACTATGGGCAGGCATCAGGGAGAATAGGGGCTTACTAATAAAACAGTCTTGCTGGACAAGTCAAACAATAATATGTACACGCCGTAGATACATGTCGTAACGGTTCAGCGCTTCGCGTAGTGTTTGCCTTTGAAGGCAAACCAGCAATCGAAAAAAAAGGGTGACTGTGGAAATGCTCTAACACAGCAGGCTCCTACTGACATGTTTCCTTAACGATACAAAATCTGAATTTGCCCTGGTGGCCATTTCCGCCAACCCAGTTTAATGCAAAGTGTGCAAATTTGTTTACAGTCACAGGTGAATCACTTGCGCTGCTGGGCAGACACTTGTGTTAAACAGGACTCAATGTTTTGCTGACAACAGCGTGACTGGCAAGGCTGTTAAGTACGAGGGCTGCTGTTTTGAATACGGATAAACTGCTACTGTGACTGCTAAGCATCATGCAACAGGATTCGAGCAGCAATCAAAGAACGACAAATGTATCGACAGGTCAGTCTCAGACCGCTGTTTAATGACGAGGCCGCGAGTAAGTTATGGTTGATCAATTATGTTATTTTTTGTTATTTCTTCAAGTTTAGTTTTTGCGCACTTCGTTTTTATCTGGATATACTAACTATCTAAAATTTAGCCTTATGGTTTGCCTTGGTGACAAATTAAACAAAATGCGAGACCACAAACTTTACTCCTAGCCCTGTGTAAGTCGTTCGTATATTCTAGCGAAATTCCAGGCCGTATTTGATATTTGCATTAGGAATTTCTTTTTCCAAACGACCCTTCGTAAGTCTGTGCCTTTTTTAAATTAAAACTGTCCTCTCATAAGCGTGGTGTTGCTAACCGGTTAAAAATAAGCCTTAAAGATAACTTTTCTAATTTTGTTATCGGTAACAGTCAAGTCCAATGGTGGATTGAGACCCGGAAATCAAGCACGCAGCGATTACTCGAGGATGGCCGAAGTATTGGGTGACACGATCGCCTACAGGCCCCCACCCCTGACCGTTGGGGTATTTGGCAAGTGGGGGACTGGAAAAACAAGAATGCTGACGCTAATTAAAGGTTGGTGTTGTTCTTTTTTGTTCTGTATATCATAATACGAAAGCAATGTTCAGCTTAATTCAAATTAGTCGTGTTTTTAGCGAAAAACAAATATATATACCAATGTTTGGATAAGCGAGCTATGCAAAGATAAGTTCTGACTATCTAGATTCTAGACTATTGGATAAAATTCGAGCTACTGAGTGGAAACGATTGCCGGTTTCTAATCTTACTGCTCAAGAATTTAAACGAGCACGCTGAGAAGTTATTATTGTCCCGCTGTTAAGGAATCCAGCAAAGCCTGCTGGAGTGCTAATGCAATTGAAAGACAGGCTTGCTGCTTAAGCTTTATGGCGCAATATCAAGCAGCGAAACAGCAGTTGTCCATTGTGACGTAAGATTGCCCTGAGGCCCAGCGCCTCTTTCGTTGGTTTCGATTGTTATCAAGTGTCCTTGTTCGCTATGTGTAGTACTGGCTGTGTGGATGTGAATTGAGTTCCACAAAAGCGCGCCCCAATTACAAGTCATTAAAATATTCATGATTCGCGCCTAATTGTGTTTTGGATTACTGTAATACTATTATAGTTATAGCGTTTCGGGTAATTTAAAGCAGTGTTCCTCAGCTTATGGTTCGCGACACAAAAAGGTCGCCGATTGCAGTAGTTCACATGGTTAGACTTATTTGTGAATATTGTGGGACAGAAATACGAATACGTGGCTCATATTAAGTTGATTAAGGTTTATTTATGCCATTTGTCATACGTTTTGTTGACTTACAAATCGTTCGTTGAAGATAATTGGGCCACAAAAAAATAAAACGCTTATTAAAGATAATATAATCACCAACATATTTGGGTCACCTTCACCGCGCAAAAAGGTTGATAATCACTGGATTAAAGGGTTTGTAGATGCAATGTATGCTTGGTTGGTTATAATTAATGTACATTAAACCAAGTCAAAATTGAAAAACTTACTTTATCATAGAAGTATGTCAGTATTGAATCTCTGAGTGTAAATGCGTTGACCAGGACGAAAATACTTGTTTGGCCCATATGCAGTTCAATGTTACCATTTTATGCTATTATGCAGCGTAAACGTTTTTCCCTAGAAATACATCCGCATAGTAAGGAGGCAACCCCAATGCGTTACTTTTGACAATAATCTGCATTAGACTTAAACTTGCTCTCGTCTAGCTCCTTCTCCACTAAATCACGAAAAACAAAAACTGAAAGGTAAACGGAACGCCGACTCAAGTATATTTCATTTAACAGCAAAAAAAGTGTTGAATAATAAAAAAACAAATACGAAAATGCATAGAATACCAACTCAAACCCTTAAACGGCAGCAAAAATAGCAAAATTAAAAAAAAACTTTTAACTTTTCTTGCACAAGACAGCGGCGCCGTGTACGCTATGATCAGCGGGGTACAACAAAAACGAATCGCTCGAGCAATATGCGGGTTCCACAAGCACAGCAGGCTCGTTCAAGTCTTCCTTATCAAGCTGTTGTTCGTACAAATTCGCCTGCTGCTGCTGGTCTGTCTGCTGCTGTTGCTGTTGATTGAATTCCTTTGCGATAAGCGTCGCTAGTTGAGGCTCCGATTTGCACTGAACCTGCAGCATCCTTGTGAAGCCGTCCCGTCGCACCCCAGGGGGATTTCCCCTTAACCCCTGGCCCCCGTTGGCTTGTTGCGACGCGCGCAAGTCTCGGAAGTAGCCAGAGCCTAGAGTTGGATACAATAGGGCGTTAAAAATTTAAAAACTATTTTCAAAATGTCTGCTCTAAACCATATTGCCTATTGTTCCATAGGCAGCTCGACTTGATGGCCGTAAAGGCCTTTTCGCTGTCCCTTGTGCTATTATTCTTCATGAATTTTTTTTTAATGTTTGCAAAGAAGCGCAAAAATATATTAAGTCATGAATCTAAATGAGCAGTGACATATGTCGTTCGTCATACAACACCCTCAAAACATCCTACAACACCATCAAACTATTATGACGTTACAAAGTTTGTTGTACAATTCGAAACGTCTTAACTATGCTGGAGGTATTTGGCTTACGTGTTACATCTTACCCAAAATCCAACCAACCGTCTTTATAATAATATTACAAATTCTTATATTTGACTAATTTAGGCAACAACACCCTCTTAGGCATCACAATATTGATTCAAGTTAACAACCCCAAAATGCTAGTAAGTTTGTTATAATCTGTTTGTTGTCTGTAGGGTGCCGACTAATAGACAATGAAATCATATCACATATTACAGCACATAACAAACCTAAAGAATGTCCGAGTTGGTTAAAAAACGCTCGAAAAAACTGTACAAACTTAGGTTTTTGAAGCCGGACTTATCGGAAAACTTATACCTTTCTTGATGACTGAATTGAGCAGTTGAACCCTTTTGGCGCGCTGTTGTCTCACCAAGATCACGTGATTCACGTAATCGCCGAAGAGCAGCAGAATCAGGTGAAAGGTGCCGACCGATTCGCTCGATTTAAGCGTGATCTGTGACGTAACAGTGCCAATGCATATT
This sequence comes from Ascidiella aspersa, assembly GCF_963924565.1. Classification (NCBI taxonomy): domain Eukaryota; kingdom Metazoa; phylum Chordata; class Ascidiacea; order Phlebobranchia; family Ascidiidae; genus Ascidiella; species Ascidiella aspersa. The sequence goes on along the minus strand of NC_139447.1, from coordinate 35,216,160 downwards.
TAAAAGTAAACAATGAAACAACTAATTTGGCGAAATACACATTTTGGAGGCTTCTGAACTCGCAATTTAATACTCATTGACATTAAGCTTGAAATGAATATATATTAATCAAACATTGCCGATTTGTGCGCAGTTCTCGTTTGTTGAATTTTAAACAGTAAATTCGCGACTATTTCTAAAACTTGCGGAAAACCAAAATATGCAGTTTAGTCGGTTTTGGAATTTAGGAAATATGACGTTTTGACCAATAAACAAAAGTTAGGACGGTTTAGTTCACCTCAGTGAGCATCTTGCTGGAGTAAGTTGCCCAGGTCATTACGAACTGACGAGTCTTCTCAGTGACGACGCAATGCTGCTGCGACTTGCGCGACCTGTTGGCCTCCTCGCCCAGTTTTACCTCGGGCCTCAGGCCGGCGCACTTGGCCACGATTCGGTCCACGTGGGCCGCGTAGGCCTCGACCGGCGACTGATGCTGTAAAAATGGAAGTATTTTGTCCCAAAGACTAAAGCCTCTAGTCAAATTGTGTGACCGGCTTTAAAATACGGCGGTATATATATTTTTTTGCGTTTTTTTTGTCAGAAACTAAAAAATATCTAAATATTAGTACTTAAAACGTGTTTTTTGTTTTGCCAACTTTTTGCTATATATATTTTATGACTTTTCGATCGAAAGCATACGAAATTTCGCCGCAAACTACTTTTTAACAAATGCATTGGCTTTAACCTCGTTACCATTTTGCACAAAGATATATCCATTAAAAAAAAGTCATCTAAACACGTGGTGTAGCCGTAGGGTTGACCCTATCTAACCCTCGCAAGCTATTGCTTTAAAATCCTAAACAAAAACGGTCGAGCGAAACGCTTAAGTTTCGATCAGCGGCCTATAAATCACCTTGAGAAGCTTGCAGACGTGGCTGACGTGGTACATTGCCTCGTCTCGTATCTTCATCAGCTTCGCCCTGTTCATCTTCTTGTTGCTTGTCTGTGTGGCGAACGTGCATTGGTCCACTATGTCGTTCATGTTCATGTGCGTGAGGTCGTACAGCAGCTGTGTATAGCAAGGGATTCACTAAGTTCTGTGTACCAACGATTAAGTGACTTTGGAGTCGATAGCAGGGTTGCCATCAGGGCTTTGTAGCCGGAGCCGGAGCGTGAAGCCGGAGCTGGAGCTCTACGTGAAATTTAAATGGAGCTGGAGCAGGAGCTAGAGCCAGTTGTTTAAAAAATAGCTCCGGCTCCGATGTATTTCATAAGATGCTATGCTACTAGCCAGTGTTGTAATGACTTAAGTCACTGTTTTTAAATGACTTGACTTGACTTAAGTCATTTGGGCAAAATGACTTGACTTGACTTAAGTCTTTCGGACAAATGACTTGACTTAAAGTCTTTTGAACAAATGACTTGGGTTGAAATAAAGCATTTCTTTAAGTATTTTTTTATTAAAATGGAGCTATTTGTCCAAATTTTTGCACAAAAAACAAAATGCTTGCTCTATGTTCCCTTTTCCTTATTTTTTAGTTCAGTTATTGTTCATAATCATACGAGTTAAAATTCTAATGGGTTTAACGTTTTATTTTTATGACAAGGACATGACTTGAAGTTGACTTGCTCTAATTATGACTTGACTGGGACTTGACTTGCGCAAATGATGACTTGGACCGGGACTTGACTTGTTATTTATTCGAAAAGACTTGACTTGGACTTAAGTTATTTTACAAATAACTTGACTGGGACTTGAGTCTTTTTTAAAATGACTTGTTTACAACACTGCTACTAGCCTTCCACTAATAGCTGAATTCACATAATTTAACAGCAACTCTTCACAAAATTAGGAATTGTTGCCTCTTTGGCGCACCTTTTCTAACTAACCATTGTGGTGTTTCGTTTGTGAATATTTTGAAACGCTAGATATTGCAAATTAAGCGTTCAGCCTTAAACCTCAGTTTTTGACGGAGCTGGAGCCGGGGCTGGAGCCGGAGCAGTGGTATCAATAAGCTCCGAAGCTGGAGCTAATCTATGATAAAAGAAAGCTCCGGAGCTGGAGCCGGAGCCGTTTAACACTTACGCCTGCTCCAAAGCCCTGGTGCCATACGTCAGAAAAGGCTTCGCCAGGTACTTCTTCGCAAAGGTGACGCTATGACCGAGTTTGCGACACACCCGGAACCGCTGCTCACGTGAACATATGCGTGACGTCACAAATAATTAAAAAAATCTTGCTTCACAAATTTTGTTGGTAAGCTAGTTTTTCTAACATGTAAGGCTTAAAGATGAAGGATAAGCAAAAATAATCGCCTCGATTAGTGTTCCTACTGTTATCCGATTGTCTGTGTTGCTTTAGCTTAGCGTCAGTTGTAACAGTGTCGCTATTTTTATTGTTTCGCTGTTTAATTTAATTACGCTTTGTGATTTAAATTTGAAGCCGTTGTGCGTTGGAATTTAATTTGGTTGATACCGAGTGTGATATACAATACATGTAAAATATATATATATATTGCTTTTTATATGACCTAACACCGAAGCTGACTAGGTAAAGGATACAACGCACACTGTGCGACACATAAAAAACAAAAAAGTAAAATCAAAGCGAATTTAGCTGAAAATTAAGTTGTACAGTCGTTTTTGACAAAGTTACGTTGATTTACCTGCGAAGCGATTGCCGGGTCTCTCAGTGTCTTTCTTGCCTCCCTGGCCACGTGACATAGGGTGGTTACCCTACGGACCGACTCGCTCCAGCTCCTGGCCGCTCCCACTCGCGCCTTTGTGACGTCACATTCGGGGGAGGAGGAGGAGGTCTCCTCCATCCAGAGAGGCATCGACTTGGCGAACTTGCGCACAAGCACTGCGAGTGTATGGAAAAAGTTGTTTTAGTCAGTTTGGGTTTGGTAATGATAAGAAGTTCTACTCAGTCCATTGCAGACTTGGACAACTAGATTTAATTCGGATCATTAAAATAGATTAGAATTACAAAACCCATACAGAAGTAGGTATCATTTTGAACGTTTCAAATGCTCTTTATTTATTTTCAACAATGTTGACTCCAACCATTTGCTCCAAAGATTAGAATTAAAGCATTTCAGTTTTTCCAAATTAGATTAGATTAGAAAATTTAGTTTTTCTCAAATTGTGTGCTAATTTGTTATGCCGTTTGGCGTAGCATTTGCTTTTCAGACTGTAAAAATGACATACAAGTCGTTCCAACCAAAGAGTTTTAATTCAAATTATTTGTTTTGACTAAGAGTCTAAATATTCCGTTGAACAAAGTAGCATTTTTTGTAAAATTCGAATTAGATTAGAACTAGAATTAGAGCACACAAGCAATTCACAAATCGATTAGAATTAGAATTAGCCGCATTTTGCTCTAATTCATTGAATTAGAAAACTAGAATTATCCAGTTGTCAAGTCTGGTCCATGGCGCGAGAAAAAAAATCGTTTAGCTTATCTTTGGTCATTAATCAGTGCATTTTGTTTCAAATTTATCTCGGGAGTGTTAAATATTTTCTGTCTACTCCACGTAATTTTTTTTCTCCACTGTTTACTCTAGGTATTTCGTTTGGAAAAGTTAAGTTTTACAAGGCTAACCAAAACAAGAATGTTAAAAAAAATCATCTATGTTTAAATATATATAAATTAGAATTAGGATTTCATTGCTAATAACACTGTGTTATAATAAAAAGCGAAAAATTAAACCAAGATTTTGTTGGTTAAGGACGATATAACTTTTTTTACATTTTGTTTTGTGTGAACCAGGTTCGGCATAATTTTTTTAGAGCTGACGTCATAAATAAATGTTATAAAACAAGTAGACCCTCGGAAACCTGCCGTTTTTCGAAAAACTAAGTCATTCAGTGCTAAAAAAAATGCGAAAAACTTAGTCATTGAGTGCTAAATGTTTTTTAATTAAACTCTTTTCTTTTGAAAAATGATTCGCTTTTAAAATTGCACACTTTCTACTAGGCCTTTTTTCATTGACACCCTAAAACTAGTTAGTACCCCAAGGTTTGGGGAACCCCCAACCTACACTTTCTGTAACGTGTATTTAAATCTCCACGCCCTACAATCAAAGCGTAAAAGCACAAAAGCGACAGGGATACATAGAATAGGTAAACAAAACAAAAAATGAAATAAAAACTAAGATAACTTCTTTATTTTTACTTTTTTGTACCAAGAAACCATCAAATAAATGTAAAAATAGAAATTAAATGCAAACCTTTAAAAATTAATATAATAATTAATAGGAAGCCCCATAAAGTCTAGTAGACAAAATCGTCTTACCGTTAAATTCGGTGGTCAGTGTTTCGAGACAGTTTGGCAGCAAAGCGTCGGTCGCTTCCTGGTACATTATGTCGTCACAAAGCGTTATGATGTTGCATATTTGGGGGTTCCCCATCAGTTCCGAACACTCCTGTGGAATGCTACTTGCGAAGCTCTTCAGGTGACGCTGTTAAGCACAGGAAATCACAAATTTGACTCCGAGTTGAAAGAACTGTATCTTTTGTTGGATTTTCCTTTCTTTCTTGTATTTAAATTGATTATATTTAGAAAATAAAAAGAATATGCCATTTTGAAAATGATTATACAAAAGTTACATTAATGCTTAGACTAAACTTCAGCCAAAAAAAATCCATACTTGTGGTATTGTTTAATCTTTAGCCGTTAAAATAGAGAGTTAGTTTCCCCGGGCAACAAATCAAACAAATATGAAATTTACCCTTCTGGTGTAAACGAAGTTATAAGCCGATATTTCGGCAGCAGTAAGTTGACCGAGTCAAAACATTATGAGAACAAGTAAACTTCAAGTCAGTCACCATTACCATTAAAATAAACTTTAAACTAAGTAAATTGGCAAACCGACCGTAGGCAATTTAAACCAAAAATAAAAAACATATACGTCAAAGTGAAGTAATTTTGGTCAAACGACTTCAAGTCAAATCAAGACATTTGAAAATCGTGATTTAAGTCAGTACAACACTGCAAAAGAATCTGAAGTTTAATTTAAAGCTCACCAGCGTGGCTTGGAAGTCGAGGCCGATGATGTGGAGCGAAAGGTTTTGGTTGAAGCTGGAGTAGAAAGTGATGAAGACGCTCACTGCACGCTGGGAGCACCCGGGAGGAAGGATCAGCTCCTCTCCTCGTGGGTAGTGGGGGATGAAGGAGGCGAGGGATGAGGAGCTGGAGGAAACTACAGGAGGAGGAAAATCTTATTAAGGATCTAACTATTACCAATACAGTTTTCAGTGTTGTAAACAAGTCATTTTAAGTCCCAGTCAAGTCATTTGTGAAATAACTTAAGTCCAAGTCAAGTCGTTTTGAAACAAAAACAAGTAAAGTCCTTGTCAAGTCATAATTAGAGCAAATCAACTTCAAGTCCTTGTCATAAAAAAGTCAATTTTATAAAAACAAAGTCTTTTTTTTTTCCAAAGGACTTAAGTCAAGTCAAGTTATTTTGCCCAAATGACTTAAGTCAAGTCATTTGAAAGCAGTGAATTAAGGGCACTCAAGTCATGTCATTACAACAGTGACAGTTGTTGTTTTGGTACTTATCAGTTGCTCTCAGGAGGAAGAGGATGTAGTTGTGGAATCGAAAGACTAGGGTTTAAAAATTTAGGAAAATCATTCTTTAAAAATATGCTGGAAAAATATCTTTTCATTTCTCTGTGACCAACAATAAGCATTCATATTGAAAATAAATATGCTGTTTCAACAGTGTTTTGTTTTCTTCTTTTTAACGCCGTTTGAACATATCAGACTACTACAAGCTTTTGGTGAATTTATAAAAGTATGAAAACATTCTAAATTAATTGTGTGTAAGAAAGACAGAGTTAGCAAGCGAATTCATTAGTAAAAATAAACAGTTTATAAGCATTATGGTCTAGTTAGGACTTACCGTTTTTGGCTGACGAAGGTGGGTCGCAGACCATCGGTATGAGTCCTTTCATGGTCGTGTCTTCTGTTCCGTCTATCGTCACGTTGGCGGCGACTTCGCGACGACGATTTCTAGAAAGTTTTTGTTTGTTCGATTGTGATCTAACAACCAGAACAAAAGAAAAATGGAAACCCAATATTTCGAAGACTTTATTTAGGCGAACTTTTTTAGTTGACTATCCCCTTTAGGGCAGGAGTTCTTAATCTGGGGCCCGTTAACTAGTTTCAGGGGGTCCATAAAACCAAATTAAAATATTATACATGTTTAAGAAGTAATCAATTTTTCAAGGAAAAGAGTTTTAATGAAAGCTGAGGGGTTTAGCACTGAATGTATTTAGACTCCATTTCACTTTTACAAATTTTGGATCGAAATCAGCAGATTTCTGATGTCTATTTGTATTGTGACGTCAATTAATGACGAAATCTCTGCAAATTTCATGCCTACCGTGGTCCGTGCAAAGCATAAAAATAACTTAAGGGTCAGCGAAAAAAAAAACGTAGAACCCCTGCTTGGAGACACATAGCATCTGACGCTATTGAACAAATGTATGCATGTCAATTTGCCTAATATAACAATTGTTTTGAACAATGCAAGATATTTTCAAAGGATTTTAAAATACATTTTGTCGACTTTGGCGTAGCCAAGACAAGTTATTTCCAATTTTAATTCACATGCTCACAATAAGTGTTTCAACCTGGAGCCACACTTACCCATACATAACAAAAACAATCTACTAACTAAAAATGGCTATTTTTTTTACAAAATTGCATTTTTTTATGTTACTGTGTTTTTGTTAAGTGGTACATCGCCCTATTTGACTGGCTTGGGGTAAAACTAGAATTGGCCAAATGTCAACATAGTAAAGCAGTTGCTTCTCAACCTATGGGTCGCGACCCAAAATTGGGTGACTGTTTGATTTGGTTGGGTCGCTCACATGCTTATACTGATCAAGATTGGTTCTAAGAAAGATTTCTCAATTTGGAAAATTAAGGAAGTAATACAAATAATGTCGTATAATAATTAATAAAATTAGAAATTCTTTATGCTAAAGTCCATTTTTTGTTCGCTTACAAGAAAAAACAATTGGGTCGCCAAAGCTTAGTCGTCATACTTACGCTCAATATTTGGGTTGCCGCGAAAAAAGGTTGAGAAGCACTGATGTAAAGTAATTAGCAATGCATTGTTGACCATAGTGCAAATGACAGTGGACTTAAGTCTCAAAACGATAAAACACGTCACCTACGAGCTAGCGCGCAGCACGTTGAGTCTTTCTCCAGCCACCCGAAACTTGGGCGCATAGTGTGACGTGGCTTTAACGCAAAGTCCGGCGTAGTGGTACCGGGACTGTCCCCTGATGCCCAGACGCCGTGTGGTGAGGTTGGGAAAGCAGGAGCGGACCACCTTGCCGAACACGGCTTGGTTGAACGGCTTTATGGCGGATTGGCGACAGTAGGCGCAGTAGTGCTGCGCGAAATGAACGGTATTTTATTTAGAGTAACGTGTTTATCACACGTTAGGAATTGACTAAATTCACTAAAAAACTAACATATATTTAATTTGTGTCGTACTCAAAAGAGTTTGGGAACCACTGCTTTAAGGGAAATAAAATTCTTCACTTATTTTGAACTTTAAAAGCTTTTTAAACTTAAAAATGCCTCGTTTCTTACGTAAAAAAATTAAAGGATTTAAGGCGATTTTTTACAAAATGATTGATTCGCACAACTATAATCTTTATTTTCGGCAAACCAAGTTAGCTTTTTGGTTTTTCGCAAGTCTAAATTACACATCGTATACAGTCCCTTAAACTTTGGCCATTTTCTTTGCATCTTAAATTATCCAAAATTCTATCACCATTATGCGAAAACTATATACATGGACTAACATAACGCCTAACTGGTGTCATAACTTAAAACGTACGAGTTATAAAACCAGAAAAGTAGATGCTTATTTTCAACAACTAACTCAAAATACCTCAAACATAACGCTTCTTGGAACGCTCGTTAAAACGTTCTCTTCGAAATTCTGCTTGAGCCAGTTGGTCGAAATGCTGGCCTGCTTACTGCACGGAAGCGGGTATCTCAAATGCAAACCCATCTCCCTAGAACTGACAGTGTTTGGACTTTGGTAGTGCGAAACCAGCATGCCTGTCGATAGTTTTTAAAAAAATTAAAACTTTTCCAATGCTGTTCAAGCATTTATGAAGCATAATTACTTGAAAATTTACCGACTGTATTGCCATGCTCATCGACCACTGCGATTTCTTTTCTAGATTGTGGCGCTAAAACTAGCGACTTAATTTGTTCCTGTTGCATTGTAAACTTTAAATTGGCCTAATTAAGGCTAATCTATGCTAGTTTTTATAAAGACTGTTTACATTTTTGTTACAAAGCCTTCTAGTTTAAAACGAAACGAATCCATTGTGACATCACAATAGTTATTTTATCAACGCTCTGTTTTAGAATTTTAATTCAGTAAAAAGGTATATTTCTCCTAATTTTAACCAGGGTTTAATTTTTGTTAACCAACTTGCTCAGAAATTTTAAAACCTTTATCCAACGTTCTATTTTGCAGACCGCGTAAAAAAGGTCACCAATTCGGTTTCGGATATGAGGATTGGATTTTTCACTGTATTTTTTCGCTTGCTTTTCTTTCACCCAAACTTCAACGTCCCAAAGTCTAAAGATGTAAAGTTCATCTTTGTGGACGTAAGTTACTTTCAGTCGATCATTATGTGTGTTTTTAGTTCTCTGTTGATTTGATAAACAGCCAAGTTTAAAATCTTGTTTTTGTAACTCACAATTTTGTATTTTTTGTTACAAACACCAGTGTTGTAATGACTTAAGATAAATAAAAAAGAAAGCTTTATTATGTAGCATATTTGCGAATGCAGCATCACGCGGTATATCGCAATCCGAACCAGTAGGCTACACTGGTTAATAAATCCAACATTTTGAAGTGCTTAAACTTTTAAACATTTGTTTTATGTTCGTTTTTGCATTACTTTTATGTTTGTCAAGTGAAGAATAAATATTACAGTAGCTTAAATAAAGCCAATTTTAATAAATATAGGTCATTTTTTCGCATTGCTTTCGCATTGCTTTCGCAACTTTCGTAAATTTTTTGAAAAATCTTGCTGAAGAACAAATCCAATATTAAAAATAGTTCAGTCGGCGACCAAACCAAAATAAACGGCCTCCCAATTTTGGGTCGCGTCCCATAGACTGAGAAACACTGCATCACGCGGAATACGACAAACTTATGAAGCTCGCTTTTTCTATATCTTATTTTTGTGTTGTGTTTTTATATCTCCAGTTCAGCATCATTGATTACGCGGGCAGCGATAACATTTGGGCGGGCTTGATCACTCACATAGCTGACGCAATCGAAAGAAGCTTGGGCAAATGGTCGGTCAAGTTCTTCCGCGCTTGGCACTACAAGCCAGATATGGACCTTAAAATGTTCCTAACCCCGCCCGAAGAACTGCCAACCAAAGACCAAAAGCGTAGATGGAAAGTGGCCATTGTGGCCCTGCTGGTTTTGCTGTTCGTTATGCTGCTGATTCTTATCGTGGTGCTGATTTGGAACTACACCGGTGTACCTAGCTTCACGGCTACTATGGGTAGCACCGATTTGACAGCCGCTATCATATCGACCAGCCTTGCTACTATGCTCGGATTGGGCGCGGCTACAAAAATTAGTGGCGCCGTTCAAATGGTAAGTTGGTTTTAGATAACATAGCTAAAACTAAAAAAATTCTTAAAACTTATAGCTAGAACTACAGTTTTGAGGCTTGAGAGTAAAGTCAAGTTTGGGATTTTAAATTATTTTTTGAGATTATAATACACTTTTCGATTTTGGCGAATCAAAATCACATCAAGATTTCCGTTATTTTTAAGTTTATTTTTACTGATTGATACTTTAACTCTAAAAAGTTCCCTGGCAAAATAGACAAAAATGTTAAGTACATTAACAAAAATTCCAGGGTTAGATGATATAATAAAAAAATCATACAACGCAGCAAAATAGTGCGTTTTTTTTAAATGCACAAATTGCATTTGAAAGTATGTTCTAATCTTTTAGCTATTTTATACTTGGAAATGTCTAAAGTAGGACTTAAAAAATACCTTAAATATTTGTCTATGCCACTTTGGAACTTTTCAGAGTTAAAAATAGAGCTTTGAAGCCGCACTAACTTTGCATTATCTTTGGTGTCTAGTTCTTGTTTAAGAAATCTACCAAGCGTCCGATTTATACAGGTGATGAACTTGATAAAATCCCAGTCGCAAAAAGTCAAGGACAAGGCTACTGAAACGGGCTTCAGCAAGAAACTGGGCTTCATGTACAGCGTCAAGACCGAGATCTTCTACACCACCTCATTGGTCAAGTACGCAAGTCACGTGACCGAGCAGGACATACGCATTTGTCTACTGATTGATGACGTCGACATCTTGTCGAGCGAGAAGATGATGTCGTTGTTTCAGGTCGGTAATGGAATGTTCTTTGTTGTTTTGCACACCGAGAGCCATCGCAGACTCAACAAATCTGTTGATCAACTATTATTATGCAAGGAGGACAGGTTAGAAAAACAACTAGCCTGTGGTGGGGTTCAAACTCACGACCTCCTGTCAAGCCGGGACCGTCGCTCTACCAATTGAGCTAGACAGGCTTAGAGGGAAACTCCCATTGTCGCCTGGTGCATCCTGTTTGAAAACTACAGAACTGACCTGCAGTGAGGTTCGAACTACCGGGTTGTTTCCCGACTCGCTCCTCTCTGAGCCTGTGTAGCTCAGTTGGTAGAGCGACGGTTCCGGTATGGCCGGAAGTCGTTGGTTCGAACCTCACGGCAGGCTTGTTGTTTTTCTAGCCTGTCTTGCTCGAATCATTGATCGACAGATTCGGTGAGTCTGCGATGGCTTTCGGCGTACTAATCATTCATGCGTAATGGTTTGTCAAAAAAGCAGCTTTAAACGGGCTAGATCACAGTTGTTAACACACATTATACATATGTTTGTGCATCTTTCATTGTTTTGTGGTAGGCTATATCTCATCATGGAATGTACTTTAATATTGCTTATCTGTTGGTTATTATGAAATAATAATTTTTTTACTTGTTTTATCTGTAATCCATACAATATGGCAGACATATTCAGACCCTTCCAGCAAATAAGATTGCTTTTTTTTAATTTCCCAGTGTAATTTTGTTAAACCCTACGTTGAAATATATAAAGTACGCAACTTAAACAAAAGTATCCAATTTACACATATGCATTATCTAAGCAGATGCAATTGCAGTAAGACTTCGTTGTATGTAAAACTTTTTCTAAAACTTTATTGACCCATGTTTGGACTTTTTTGTTGATTGTCCAACAAATTAGATCTTGCTACCATAAAGACTATATTGGACAACAAAAAACGCAATTAAATAAGTTTTTTTTAGGATTAACTTATTGCGATTGTTTCAACACAAAAATTAATGCTTTTTCTAATTCGAAAAATGTTTTGTAGTTTACTTTCCAACATTGTATTCGTCTTTTAGGTGGTTTCCCTGTTACAAAACGCCCCTAACTCACCTTACGTTCAAGTGATTTCCATGGACCCTTACATTGTATCTTCGGTGGTCAAGAATGCCCTCAACAGCTCCCTCAAGAGTGGACACGCCTACCTCCGGAAACATATTGAGGTAACTGAGTGAATTTAAAAGAAAAAAAGTGCGTTTAAAAGTTGGTGTCCCCTTTGCCTAGTGTTGTAATGACTTAAATCAATGACTTTATGACTTTACTTACGTGCACTTAAGTCACTGACTTTATGACTTTACTTACGTGCACTTAAGTCACTGTTTTCAAATGACTTAACTTAGTTGATTTACGTTTTTTAACCAAAATTACTTTAAATTGACTTAAGTCTTTTTGACAAATAACTCGACTTGACTTAAGCCATTGTATCGTATAATCTGGGTAAAAGTCGGGTGTTGTCACTAAATATTTTTTGAAAGCGTTATTTTGTTCCATTTTGGCACGTAAAACAATTTGCTTGCCAAATGTTGCGTTTCTGTAATTTATTTCGAATTATTGTTCATTATTAACAATTTTATTAGTTTAATTCAGTACTTTATTTTTATGACAATGACTTTGACTTTTTAAGTTATTTGTAAATGTCTTGACTAGGACTTATAAGTCATTTCAAAATGTCTTGTTTACAACACTGTGTGTGGCCCTCATGGGCGCGACCGTTAAAAATTGCCGAATTCGTGTGACACTGTGTTAACGAATTAGTGTCCAGAACGAATCTAGTGTTCACCACCAGTTGGAGTTGACACTAACAAAGTAACGTAACTGGTAAAATAACGATAAAAAAAACTGTGTCAAACAGTTCCGTAATTTTTGTTAAATAGCTATTCTGTTATTTAAAGTTACCTGTCTGTCTAAAATGCCTAAAACAGCCTAAAAAAGTTTTATTTTTATTTTCAGTAACGTTTTTTGTTAATAAAGCCACCAGTATCTTTTCACAAAACAATGTATTGATTCTAAACCTAAAATAAATTATATCTTAACAAGAGCATATAAAAACCGCTTCGACCAATATAATCAGTCAGCAAGGTCTAAAACTTTAAACATAAATATACATTTCGCTATATAAATGGAATCATCAGTTTATCTGTACAAATAAATAGTAAAAAGTATTAAAATATTAAAAATATTAAATAAATATATAAGATACATTTAAAACTAACATGGATAAAGACAAGCTGCGTTTAAGGCCATCCACTAAAGTAAAAAAGAAACTTTTGGGGGGGCTGTACGCCGATAAGGACGGTAAAGTTGATAAACTGTAAGTTATTACTTTATTACTTTCAGCTTCCTTTTCACATTCCCTCACTGGACGAAACTAACAAGATGTTTTTGGTCCTCACCAACAACTACATTCGTCGGTTGAAAGGTCAGTGCTATATGATTCCGATTCGTGATTTGATTGCACCGTATAGCAGGCAAGCTTTGTTACGTGCTACGAAGGTCAGATCGAAGTTAAATAAAAGGTTGTTTACTGATCTACTTGTTTACCTATGTTTGAATAACCAGGCCAGGGGACCAATCATAAAAAAACAGTGCACTTTTAGCAAAGTTCTGAATTTACCGAGTCAAAAACTGAACGAAAACAATAAAGCCAGTTCAAGCATGGTTGAATAGGGATAAAACTTGGCATGCAAATTGCCACCATTGTATAACGGGCTTTCTAATTTTCTAGGCAAGCTATACAAGGGTACACCAAATTTAGGTATGTAGTTAAAAGCCAAGCTCTTTGGTATGGAAATTAGTCTAAGAGGTGCAAAAATTACCAAAACCTTACTCTGAATGAAGAAAAAAACTACGAGAGACGTCGAAACGCCAATTTTTTAAGGAAATCTTTGAGAAGAGCTACCATTGTTGAACAGTTTACCTTGTAGCAACATTATACTCACCCATATTCAACTTATCCAAGTTGTTGTATTGTAAAATTGGCTACAAAAGGGGGACTTGCGCGTGTATAATAACAAATACCAGAAGCAACCTTGTAATCCAGATCGCCTTGGTCTGCCATCATCGAGTCCCCGTCGCCTCGGAAATTCCCCCAAAAGGCAGGATGAAGAAATCCCATTGGTTGAAATCAGGGCCGGACAGGAACGAAAGGAACCAAGCAGTGACGTAAGTGACGGCAACTCTTTACCAAATTGCAAGGTGATTAACCTTAAATGCAAACCAGAAATATAACGTTGATAGAAATTACGTGGAAAATCGCCTAGTATTGGCAAACCTACATTTTCTACAGTTACAGAAACGCAAACTGTATAAACCTTGAATTTCGCTCAAACGCATTGTATAAAATATCCCGCAGACAGTTAAAAATATAAAACTATTCTAGCTTTTTAATCAGTCTAAATATAGACTGTCAGTAAAAAGAGCTATAAAAGCATAAATTGAATTACAGAAATATTTATTTCGCCGTATAAAAATAGACATATTTGGTTGCTGTACAAAAATATTTTTTTAAATTAGGCCTAAATTTTTTTCTTAACACGCAAGCTAACAAACACAACAAAGAGCCATGTATTTCCTTATATTTTGGATGAACTAATTAAAACCTAAAGTCTTAGTTTTGATTTTTCAATCTCGTTCCAGTCGATCGACTACGAGAAATCTTGGGAAGCAATCCGTGACTGTTTCCTTGACAACCCGTCTTTCATCTCGTTTATTGACGGAAACGAAGTTAGAGTGCTCAGGATTCTTTCTTCCACCCAACTAGCGGTAAGAACGAAAAATACAATTTGCGTGTTGTATAAATAGTTTCGAATTAAGAGGATTTGCTTGATTATAATACCCAGACCTCCCAATATTGTGACAAACTTAATGTGGAAAATAAAAAGATATCTCCTCGCCCTTAGACGTAAATCACGACAATGGCTTCAAATTGGAGCAAATATTCTTAAGACTTTCCTTTCTTAGTTAAAGTCTGTCATTAATAAGTTCTAGTCTTTTTTTAGAGAAATATATTTCGCTACAAAATATGGCATCATCAGTCTCTTAATTCGAATAAATATTATTGCTTCAAATATTGTGTTAGTATTTGGTTCAATACGCCCTGTGAACATTCAAGGTATAAAAACATGAAATTTAGTTTTACGCTACAAGTTTTGAAACAAGTTTATGCAAAGAAAAAACAAACAAATATATTTTGCACATAATGTTGCTTAGACCATGGGTCCGTCCTAATACCGTGCGTGCGATAACTTTGATAAGCAAACAACACAAACGTAACGCAAAACTGTTTACAAGCAGAAATTCGCTAAGTCAAGTCTTTGCCTAAATGAATCCAAGTCAAGTAATTTGACTTAAGTCAAAATAAGTCATGGCGCCCAAACGACTCAAGTCAATGCAATAGGCAATCAGTGGATAAGCGTTGGTTTAGTCTTTACAACAGTTCCGTACATAAAAACAATGCTTATATATTTAAACTAGCATTAGGGAGCGGCCTCAACAGCGACGCCGGCGCTGGTCTAGAATCCTACCACAGCGCACAATATTTGGTTAGCGTTTGGGTTTGGTTGGTGTGGGTTTTGGCACCCACACCCAAATGCTCTAGCTAACTCATACCCTAACCCAAATGTTGTGCGTTGATTTAAAACTGTGGTAGGATTCTAGACCAGCGCTGCGACGCCCAAGATTCTCTGTAAAATATCCATATTTTTATACAGTACCGCATGATGGAGACTGTGAACCGTAATAAGGCTAACTCGTGCATGGTAAGGCTAGTGCCTTGGATCATTCTAGCCGACCAGTGGCCTTTCAGATTGAGCTGCATTTGGCAGACGATCGAAGACAGCGAGCAGCTGAACGAACTGGAGCCAGTAAGCAGTTACAAGTTCTCTCCCACCTCCAAGCTGCTGGACATCTATCGTCTCGCCATGTCGGATCTTACCGCTGTTACGGTAAGCTTGTGTTAGGGTCCGGGCTACGGAGTCCCATAAAAATACCACGAGTCCCGATTACGGCCGAAAATTTAACCAGAGTCCGATTCCGGCCAAATGTGCGATTTCGTTCAGTCCCGAGCCTGGCTCCTACATTCTGTACATAAGCTATTTACGTATTAGGAGAATAAGCTATTTAAAGTAAGGTAATTACCTATTAGGAGGCTAATATAATTCATCCATCCGCAATACACAGTTGGAAAGTATTCCATCAAATGCTGTTTCACCTCTAGAATTTGCACTTTGTAGGCCATCAGTTTCAAAACTGGGAGCAAGCCCCATAACAATTATAAAGGGGCGTGATAAAAAAAAACGGTCCAAAGCCACTCGCCTAATTGCCTTCCACGTCTGTCGGTAAATCTATATGTAATCTGTTTCATACTTCTATCGTTCTTAAAAAATGACGGCTTAACATTGTATTTAAAACTTGAGGCGTACTCTGCAGACAATTCCAGCACCTTTCTGGCGTTTACCTGACCACAATATACAACAACAATCTGTATTTTCAAGCGACTCCGCAGCCCTGCTTTAGATATTTTACGATCAGTTCTTCAAGATGGCTATTGTTTACTTAGGATAATACTTGGACCAAATCTTAGGCAGGATAAAGTATATCCAAGGTAGGATAAGGTATGACATAATGCTGACTGCAGCTATTTATTTTGACTTGGGGTAGGGGTAGGGGTTAAGCGTTGTTGGATGGGTCAAGTATTCCTAGATTTATTCTCCTAGGTCAATAGATGCCTAAAAACTACATACAATATACTTTATTGTTACGCGTAGCTGCATTAAAGCATTACGTCATACCTTATCCTGCCTTGGACTAAACCTTTGGTCAAAGTATTTTCCTGCTAATTCCGACCTACACAGATCAGCGAATAAAAGTGGATTTTAAACTGTTCTATTGCAGGACTGGAAGAACTTCCTGGAGTTGGACGGCGACCCGGAAATATTCCTCCTGTTTATGGCCAACTTCCAACTCACAGTGCAAGAGCTGCAGGATTTTCTCCCCTACACAACCAACCTAGACCGATCGCTGCGTCGAATCATTGCAGTGAGTTACTTTAGCTTCCCAATGCTGATATAACTTGACTTAAGTGCACTAAAGCCACTGTTGAATGACTTGACTTGACTTTCGGTAAAGTATCTAGACTTGGCTTAAGTGATTTTAATCAAATTACTTGACTTGACTTAAGTGCACTAAAGTCTCTGTTGAACGACTTGACTTGACTTGACTTTAGTATCTAGACTTGGCTTAAGTGATTTTAATCAAATCACTTGGCTTGACGTAGGTCTTTTGGACAAATGACTTGACTTAGACTTTTAAGTCATTAAGGTATATATAATAAATCCTTGGTGACTTACTAAGGTAAAGCGAAACTTGACCACGAATATTTGTTAACCGGCGTGTGTAAATTTCAGTGTGATGGCACTTTTTATGATTTCAAGTTCGTTTTTATTAGTATCTTTTGAATGTGCTTAATTTTATAAATATTCTCCCCCTGACAAGGCTGTTTTATTTTTAATATTCAAGCATGCTTGATCTTTGCTGTTCTGCGTTTGTTCTTTATACCTAAATACTAAATTTTACCCCAACTCAATTTGGTACAGTACACCTTCATTTCTAAATTGTTTTTGTCAGAACGCCATCGCTATTCGAAGGGTCGAAAATATGCCCAAGTTCAAGAAACACGTGACCCGATGGAGGAACAAAAAGTCACTGGAAAAATGGACTGTAGACGATGTTTGCAACGAGGTACCTATTTATTTTATTTATTTTGATACATCAAACCACGTATCACTCTCTTAAATGAAGCTAGTGCAAATATCCATTTTTTTGGAAGACGAGCTATACGTAAGAGATGTTTTTTCTTTTGAGATATAGGCTAAAGTCTGAAAAGTCTCAAAGGCCGACAATGGTCAAAGGTTTGTCACCGTGAAATATAGATTTGAAGCATTGTATTTTTGACAAATCTGCTTCATCGTCGTTATAGTCCTTCTTAATTTTTTATAGCTGAAACTAATTGGCTGTGAAAGAAACCTAAAAACAATACCTCAAAATCGCACAGGAGGAACACAAATTCACTCAGTTTTCGACTCAATCAAGACAGCACAAAAATAATTGACTTTAAAAAATCTATTTTTTAACACACATTTTTCTCTACGTGGTCCAATCGTGCATGATTCACGAACCGATAAAGTAACTTGCTTTAATATCGTTATAACCAAATTATTCCAGTTAATACAACTTTTTTTAATAACATGTGTGATCTAGCCCCTCGGAAGCTGCTTTTTGACCAACGATAATGGCTTCCGTATCACTAGTACACCGAAGAGCAATTGCTTAGAAAATCATCCACTTTCTGTCTACAGCTACAACTAATCGGCCTCAAAGGCGAATTGGACAAATACCTCAAAATAGTGCGAGAGAATAACTTCGACGGATCCACTCTGCTCCTCTCATCTCCCAAGGAACTCAGGGGCCTTATCGAAATGACTCTGGAAGACTGGCTGGCCGCCAAAGATCACATCGCCGCCCTGAAGAACTTCTACAAAGTCAAGCGCAGGAGCTTAATTGCGGGTGACGATCTTCACTTGGTCGGAAGAGACGAGGTCTCCGCATTTGCGGGGGTTCCCGAATTGCACGAAGATCGCGTGTAGTCTACCGGCATTGTTTGTAGAGAAAATCATAATGCAAGGTCTATTGTAGTCGCGTAGCCAGCCGATTTTTGTTAGTGGGGGAGCAAAAAATTGGAACTTTACGAGTATTTCGTTTGGGACACCGCCTATCGATGCAGAAAAAGACAAGGCACGCTGGGTAGGCAATTAATAAGTTGACACTGAAGCTGTTACCTTATAGAAGTAAATCGACTTTATATAAAACATAAACAAATAGGCTTACCTATTTACAACGAATGAGTAATGACACTACGATTAAAAGTTTATTAGTCGGACTTCGCCTACGTTTCAGTGGTTTTCAGATTAATCTGCTTACCGACTATGACATAGGCCTATACAAGTTTGCTGGGCCCTGATTGTGGTAACGTTTTACTGTTATTGCGCGCCGACTTGTTTCAGAATACCATGTTTCGTTCAAAATCAATATAATAGGCCATGTAAAGTATAATATTATATATAGCGTTGGCTAACATTAGCCTACGAGGCGCCATTGTAGTTTGAATTTTAGCCATAAAAATATAGTTGGGGCAATAGTGGTATGGTGTTTAGACACACGATTTATCTGTGTAAGGGGACGCGGTAGAATGTCCCGAAGCATGTGGCTTGGTTTAAAAAAATATATTTTAATATTTTTAAAAAGCGAGTGAAAAACTGTATGGTGTGTTTCATCAAGGCGTTGGTCACGGGTTATACAAAGAACATACATTAATGTGTAGCCAACTTTACTGATTTTGTTGACATTTAACCTCTCCTTGACACCTATATATTGCTTTCGGTTGCAACTGCCGGAAAAAAGTATCGTTTTATAAATATTTCTGAATTAATTATCTGTAAACTGTTGTTTAGCGTCTTTTCGTACTGCTATTTGTTCGACTTTTAAGTGTACTGCATTATATTATTTTTGTTTTTAACGAATATTACAGGAAGCGCTTGATTTATCGTGTATGCGTTATATTATCCTTGTGCTGTGGAAAACATAAACATCCATCGTTATTTTACACATCAGCTGGCCGCTGCGTAGTATTTTTTAACCTTACTGTCATTTAAAAACATTTTATTTTTTATACCAATTACAAGAAGTTGTGTAATAGTAGTAAGTATGACAACATACGTTGTTAATGTTGCCCTATTTGTATATTAAACGCTAAATAAATATTGGCGGGAAAGGGGAAAGTTTCTGTTTGCCTTTTGTTAGGGGATTACCCTGTTATAAACCTATGTTTGTTTTTCAAAGTTAGTGAAAACTTTTTAAGAGGACTTATAACTTTATAAGCATAGTTTTTCCAATGTTAATAAGGATATTTACAGTTCACCCACATTTCTTACAGGAAAGGTGCTTTTGAAATTGAATTTGCATTACCCCATAGAACTTTTTGGATAAAAAACGAACATTATTTTGTGAATGCTACAGTTACATTAGCAAATTTGTGGATCGTTTCCATTCTTTTATTTACTAATTTTAAAATATTTTTTACAACCTCCTACTTAAAAGTTTGTCATTTGGGTAATTAAGGAAAAGGCTACTTAAATAGTGATGTTAAAAATTTTGGCGCTGGTCTAGAATCCTACCACATTATTAAAACAACACGCAATATTTGAGTTAGGGTGTTGGTTAGTGTTTGGGTAAGGGTGGGTCAAGTATTAATATATTCATTATTTAATAATAATACTTCACCCACCCTAACCCAAACGCTAACCCCGCACCCTAACCCAAATAATTTGCATTGTGGTAGGATTCTAGACCAGCGCCAAAATTTTTTTTAGAATTTACAATAAATGGGTTGATTAAAATTTGCACTCACCAATCGGGTGGGTTTACAAATTAGCACTCGTCCAGATAAAATAGCCCAGTATGGAAAGTATGGCAATTGCACCAGCAATGTTTTTTCAACATATATGTAGAGGAGCGAGCGTCTGTTGTAATATACATATTCAACCTAGACCCCAAAGAAATGAAAATGTCCCTTTTCTCATAGTAAGGAGAGGACACTTTTGACCTTAGTTGCATGACTTGCACCTGACCACTATGGAAAGTCTGACAAGTTCACTTGTGACTTCATTTTCAGCAGACTAGACCAGTACCCTTAGAAAATGAATTGCACCTGGTTGTCCCATGCTATAATGGCAGGGTGAGCTTTTGACCTTTATTGTACCCGCTCACCCCAATTTTTTCAGCCGTGTACTTGTAAGATCTCGTTTTAATCATCCATATATTCCAGGTGCGATAATTACACACCAAAAATGTATTTTGTTGAACAATGTCTTTTAAATCATGTTTGAAGTCATTGGCAAATTAGGTATAATTTTTTTAGGTTTGACTACAACAAGTAAGTTTTGCTTAAAGGGCGCTTACCAGACAATTGAGTGGGGATCAGTACTAGCCCGGAATAGATTTTATGTGTATTGGCAAGAGGATGAGTGCTGATTTTAACCCTAAAAAATATATATATATATTACAAAACTGTAATATTTATCATAAAAAGAATTAATAAAATGCCTCTTTTGTGCTAATATATTTCAAGATGCCTTAACTATTTTATCTAAGGTTTAAAACTCACCATTGTTGCTGAAATGAATTGTTTTTGACGTCGGTTATGTTTTTTTGAGATTTCGTTCATTCAAAACACTTGAAAATCATTTGTTCTAAGACTGGGACAAGTTTTAAGACTAAGTAATCCTCACCCTAATGTTTATTCAAATTTTGGAATATGTAAAAAAAACAATAATATAATTTATGATTAGATTGTGGTACTGTCATGGAACCAGGCATAGAAAAATATGAGGAGTCGTGTTTCCCAGTAAAATCCCTTGACTCATTCATTTCCCTTGTTGAGTGTCACTTGGAAAGAAACGCTGAACCGAATCTTGCATTTCTGTCCATTTTATTTGGTTACTTGGAGCACGAACTTACAGTTAGCAGGGTGGTTACAACCGAGCACAATTCTGAAACTGACACCGACAAAAAATTGGCTGCCGCTTCACTTGAAAAACAATGTGAGAACAGTGAGTTTCCAATTTTGGAGCTGAAAGTTGTAAAGGGCTTGTACGAACAGTTTGCATTGTTGCTCAAAGCCAATGTTGACAAAAGTAATGCAGAGTTTACCACGGAAGACGGTCATGCCACAAGTTATGTTTGCAAGTTTGTCAGCAATCTCATTTGGAATGGTCTCCTGCGATCCTATCATAAAGACAAGCCACATATACAATCAATCTTCAGCTATTTTACTGGTATTTAACACTATGTTTGACTTGATTTGTAATATTTTACATGCTCTGTTTAATTTATAACTGACAATTGTATTTCACTTTTGATTTTACACTTACTTTTTTACTATCATTTATATATATATTTACATGTATGCATTGTATAACTAATCTATTTTATAAAAACAAGTAATTGTTTCTAAATCTTTAAAATTAATTGTGTTTAAGGTTTTATTAAAAAATATACAAATATTTTTTTAATAAATCAATTTTCTCAGAGTCTTGTGTTTTGTAGGCCGTCAACTTGATTGCTTTGGGCTTGCCATGACAGTGGTGGCAGCTTGTCAGTTACTCGACTATAAAGACGTAAATTTGGTCATGAGTGGCGATCACGCTTGGGTCGCATATGGCGAAGAACCAAAGGTAAAAAAATTGTTTGTGTAAAAGCATTTTGATTAAAAATTTGGATTTAAAAATTTAAGATAACCTATTTATGTTGAAATATGACTTAAGCTTTATTTATCGATTTTTTGCTTAGTACTTAATGCTGGCAAGAAATGTGAAAAATTATTGTCTTTTATTTGTGTAAAAGCCTTTTGATGGAAAATTTGGTTTTGAAGATCTAAGATATTTTTTTTTATGTCAAAATGGGCAAGCTTTATTTATTGATTCTTTGTTTTGTACTCGATACTGGCCAAGAAACAAAACATTGTCTCAATATTTTTTTAGCTGATGGTAGAAGTCACTTGGCATGGTAAAGGTCATGAAGACAAGCGTGGATTTCTAATCGATGAAACTTGCACTCATAAGGTTTTTCATCGATAATAAACTTGAATAGTAGAACCTGCTTAAAACTTAACAACAATCATTGTAACTAAAATAGACCGATATATTGATTTACCAATAATATCGGCCGACATATGGGTTCTGCTGATATATCGGTATCGTCGGTAAATGTAGGTTCGATAATTTTGCCGATATTTTAGTATGATTATATAATATAATTTTTCCTGTACAACAAACAACTTACCCATTTTTTTATCAAAAAAATTTGAGTTTTAGCATCGTGCCAGGTTAATATGAAAAACAATAGTTTAATAATTAATAAAGGTATATAAACTAAAACGTTATTAGGATTTTATTTTCAATTTGTTAAATTTTTGAACATTTTCCAGGTATATAAAAAATCGGTATCGGGTATCGGTTGACAAAATTGATATCGGCCGATCTTTAATTGTACTTTAAAAAAGGCACAAAAAAGATTGCTTTATGGGTATTGTTTTCAGAGTTGGATTTATCATGGAGGAAAACCTGTTGCTTGTAACAGATGGATGGAATTCGTTGCCATTTTGATATCGCTAAATTCGTCGATCGACCTTCATACAGACAGCAGTGAACTACAACTTATTCAACAGAGGCTGTTGTACAAGATGTACAAGGAAGGACACATGGACAGGTTGGAACTTGTAGAGAACTTTTGCTTTTAGAAACTCACCATTGAAATTGTTGTAACACAATTTGCTCTTTTATATTTGGGTTCGTTTGAAATGGATTGAATTTTTACCTCCTGTATAAATTTAAAGTTAAAGTTTAATTTAAAAATATTATGTTTTGTGAAAACTTTCCAATCTTACTATTTTCAAGTTATAATATAAAAGTCTTTCTCAAAAAATTATATGGGCCGAAAATTTATTTTCGGGACATATCTTGTTTTTGCCGTTATTCTTTTTTGGTTTCCTATGGTTTCCTATGGTTTCCTATGGTTTCCTATGGTTTGTTTCAGACCGACTTTTGTCCGAAGCTTTATAGAAAAAGTAGACATCGTAGAACCTTCAAATTTTCAGACATGGCGTAGAGTGGTATGTAGGTGCTTTGTAAAAGTTTATGAGGCTGCACTCCCAGGGGCCTTTGCTTGGGGGGTAAAAACCTGAAATATTGCGTTTTAGCACTTTGTAGCTAACGACAGCCATCTAGCAGCAGAAAAACTTTCATACAGAATTTGTTCATATTCGCTTGCTTTGTCCAGCTCGCGTCGCGACGAGGCGGCTGCTGGCATCCCTGCTGCGCCCTATTGTCCCGCGCGTGCAACATTTGTGTTAGAAGTGGCTTGCCTAGTAAAACTATGCACATGCGACTTGCCTTTCATAAAGAGGCC
Source organism: Ascidiella aspersa (assembly GCF_963924565.1). NCBI lineage: Eukaryota > Metazoa > Chordata > Ascidiacea > Phlebobranchia > Ascidiidae > Ascidiella > Ascidiella aspersa. The sequence continues at coordinate 35,192,699 of NC_139447.1, read as the reverse complement.
TCTCTAAGTAAAAAAACCTATTGCTCTTACAACACAAAATATTTTACCATCGCAAATTTAAATGCAAATCCTACAGGCAGTGTACACATCTCTGTTAGCACATGTTGTAATTGTTGCACCATTCAAACATATCAACACCAGGTCTAGGCAAATATAATTATACAAGGGCCGCAACAACAAAAAGCTTAAGTTTAACGCATTCTTAACGACGACGTTACAAAGCTACGTCATAACATGGCGTCATAAATAAATAAATCTTGCGTTTATTGGATTTAAATTGGCAAAACTTTCAATATAAAACGTGGCTTATTAGGCACATAAACGTGTTTGCATATTGCTCAAAACTACAGATTTAAACTCTGTTTCAACAGTGATTGCTCAGACCAAGGCATGGTAAAAATTTACACAGTAAAAGTTGGAAAAAGTATAGCAAACCATAGACGTTAAATCATTTAGAGAGAATGAAAATATTGACTTTTTAAACATGCTATATAGCTGACCAAAATGTAATAACATGGCCGTAAGCATTATCTACGTAAATTTTTATTGATCAAGTGTATGTTTCGATCATTTGCCAAAATCTACGCCATATTTGAACCCACTTCGCTTCAAAGCCATAAGTTATTATATTATTATACACAACTTATAATTGTGTGTAGATATGTTGGATTGGAGTAACATACAGAACAGGTGCAAATAGCAAATATTCTCCAAATACGATGTTTCCAATATTCTCCAAATCGTATTTCATCGTATTGTCGCGGTAATACACAAAGAGGTAAGGCCGTGAATAAAGTTTCAGCCAGCGTACAATTAACGGAGGGAAGCATTGCGAGTAGAGATGTTCAAAGCAGAATATCGGCGACACATTTATAATGCTTGCTTTAAATGCAGCGTCAGCATTTTTTCGGGCGACCAATTACTTTGCGATAAGCTTCGCCTAATAATCAAGTGTCCGCTGCAAATTTAAATGCGAAATCTTAAGGCAGTGTACGCCTCTCTGTTAGCACCTGTTGTGCATGTTGCTCCAACCAACCTACCAACATCAGGCCTAAACAACTAGCAAAACTTTCGATTTAATAGTTTGCGTATTGAGAACATAATAGTGTGTTTCATATTGTTTAAAACTACAGATTTAAAGTCTGTTTTAACAGTGATTGCTCGGACCAAGCCATGGTAAAAATTTACCAGGTAAAAGTTTGCAAAAGTATATCAAACCATAGGCGTTAAACCATTTTAAGTCTTTGGGAGAATGATAATATTTGTTTTTCAAACACGTAAGCTGGCCAAAATGTAATAAAATGGCCATACACACTATCTACGTAAATTCTATTTATCAAATATATGTTTCGATCATTTCCCAAAATCTACGCCATATTTGAATCCCTTTCGCATCAAAGGCTTAAGTGGGGAATTTTTCGGCCCATATCTGTTTTTGCTTGCAGAAACAAGTTAAGGAAAATGAAAAACAAAATATATAATATAAAATACACAATACAAAATATTAAAAAAAAAAAAGTATTAAATAAAAAAAAAATGAAAATAAAAATAAAACATAAAAAATGAAAAATTAAAACAAAAATCAAAAAAAACTAAATAAAAAAAAAAAATAATAAAAATAAAAACATTAAAAAATAAAAATATTGAAAAATAAAAACAAATAATTAAGTGAATCAAAAATCTTAAAAAAAAATTGAAAAAAAAAAAAATTAAAAATTAAAAAAAAATAACACTAAACCTTGAAAGTATACCCCCTGACAAAATAAACAACAACCGCACCCCCGTCTAGTTAATTTTGTTTTTGTCTATTGTTTTCAAAAATAAATGTATTCTATCTGATATTTGATATTTATTTAACAAATGCCAATATGCGTAAAACTTTCGTGATAAAAACATGAAAAGTTTGAAAAACCCTGGCCTGGTAATAGCTTAGCAAGTGTTTAGCTTTTAATTGTCGTTATTAATAATACTATGATATTATAGATTTTTGCCTTAGATATTGCTGCTTTGTAGGTCTTATTGTGCTTACAATTAGAGCTTTAAGCGGATTGTATTGTTTTTACACCAAAGGCCCATTTTGTGCACTAAATTGTCTGGCAGGAAAACGCAACATTTCGATTGACATATTTATTCAGGTATCCGATGGCGCTTGGCACATTTGCCGAGCTCCAAGAGGGGAATACCCTTCCAGGATGTGAAGATATACTTGCGATTGACCTGCATCTGAAGGCGGTGGATATTGTGCAAACCCTTTACGGCGACTTGCACGTTTTCCCTTACTGCAGCAAGGGCCACTTCCACATGCGAAATGGCCAGTATAAGCAAGCCATGGAGGCTTGGGCAAAAGCGGCGCAAGTTATGTCAAAGTAAGTGTAATATTTATTTAATAGTACTCCGAAAGTAACCAGCCTTGTTGATAGTCGATGAAAGATACACACAAATATGTGTTTAAGAACTGTGATCTTAGCCTTTTGAAGCTGCTTTGACCAACTCTTACGGCTTTCGTATCATTGGTACACCAAGAAAGCCATCGCAGAGTTAACGAATCTGTCAATTAATTATACAATCAGGACAGGCTAGAAAAACTAGCCAGTGAGGTTCGAACTTTAGTGAGGTTCGAACTCACGACCTCCAGCCATTGAGCTACAAAGGCACAAAGGGGAGCAAGTCGGTAAACTACCATACGCCAATGCTTGCCACATTATGTTAGTACAACATTAAAAATGCCTAGTCAACAAAAAAAGTCTTTGTAAAGTTACATAACTGCCATATTATCAGAAAATGCTGTAAAAGCAATTAAGATTATAACTTTTAAAACAAGACATATAGCCCACATGGAACTACTCAATCGTTTGGGAAAGGATGGTAAACATATGTATTTTACTATTGTATCTTCAAAGGTACAACTATGGCAAAGACGATGAGGAAATTTACAAGGAGATGATTGACATCGCCAACGACCTTATTCCCAACTGCCTTAAAGAAGAAGCCAAACTGTCTGAAGATGCACAATGTTATCAGGACCTAATAAGGTTTGTTTACCTAAGTGAAATGCAATGTTGATTGTATACCGACGTGATTTAAGCAATAATTTTACCCTAAATATTCCCTGCAAATATGATTTTTGAATTTTGAATTAAAAAAAAACGAATTAACGATTTTGAAAGATTTGTAATTTATCAATAACTTTCGTTGTGTAATATCTCCGCCAGTTATTGAGGCAGAAGTTATTAAGACTCGTTCAAAAATTCATAAACGTTAAAAATTTCTAATTGGACTAAAAAGCAAAACATAGTATGCTATGACTTTCGTTTTAGATTCTACGATGGAGTCTGCTTATGGGAGGAGGACAGCTCTACTCCTATCCTCCACTCCTGGTGGGCTCGCTTCTTCGCTCTATCGGTCGGAAGATTCACTCCGGAGGTGCGGGAGTCCTTTCGCGGTCCGGAGGACTCCAACGCGTCCAAGATCGCTCCTCAGGAAGAAGTGGTGCGAAGATCAAGCCGTTCGCTCGGCTCGCCGTCGGTTCGCCGCGATTCGGACGAGCTCGCACCCGCGAAAGCCGATTCGCGCGCTTTCGCGTCTCCGAAGTCATCTACGAGCGAAGAGTCGCTGAAATCGCCGAAAAGCGAGCCAGAATCGCTACTTGGGCTTCGCAGTCACAAAATGAAGGCGCTGAAGGCGATTTTGACGAGCGGAAAAAAGTTGAACACGCAAGCTGTTGGACTTTTGCTGACCGCTCAGTCACAAGTTCACTTTGTGAAGCGTCGCTCCAACGTCGGAGATTACGCAATCGAGTACGCGGGTGGCGCCACCAAGCGGACCAAAACGGCAGAAGCTGGCAAGTCGGCTGGCTGAAGTTTCTAGAATGTAGAGGAAACGTTTTGCGACTTGTTTTTCGACGGTTTAAGAATATAGGATCGTCTAGCGCGAAGAAGGATTGAATCTACACAAGTCAACTGGCTGGCATTTTCAACATATAGGAAAAAGCTTTGCTACTTGTCTTTTCGACAGAACAGTTGCCTGGCCCTAGAAGCCTGGTAAAAGTTTTAGAGAATAAAGCCTTGGAACAACCCTCGTCTAACAAGTGAATTAATCGAGAAAGGCTCGCGAGCACTTGAATGGCACAAGTACTTGGACTGAACAAATCGAAAGTCGTCGGATACCAATTTGCTTTTGTATATGGCCGTATTTGTCCTAATTCTAAATAGAGAAATCAGGTGGCACTGTATAAAGACAAATTGTATTTGATTCTCGACAAGCTTTCGCACAACCGTGCTTCATCAGGTCAAAGTATAAATGAAAACAATAAATTGTTTTACTTTGACCTGATGAAGCACGGTTGTGCGAAAGCTTGTCGAGAATCAAATACAATTTGTCTTTATACAGTGCCACCTGATTTCTCAATTTGCTTTTGTTGTTGTTTTTTTCGATATTTTGTGCTTCGCGGGCTAAAGTAGATGTTTAATTCAGGGATGTCCGATAATATCGTATCGGTGCCGACACCCGATACCGAGTGGTAGTGGTGCCGGTACTCGTCCGATATTAGGTCGATATCTGTGACGATCCGATACTCAATTAATAAGGCATTTTATCAATGATTTGCATACAGTGCATTAATTTCTACATTGAAAGGTAAATTTATTACTAAACATGTTAAACTCTAGAATAATTTTTGGCCGAATAACCTAAAAAAAATTTGATTGTTTGAAACAGTGGGTATAGTAAATATAATATTTTTTTCACCAGAACGTCACTAAGGTTTAAACAGTTACTTTTTTTACTTTTGTAATATTTTGTATGTTATATATCCGCAAGTTTCTTTTAATTTTCGCCAATTCTAATTTCTTTTCTGAGCCTTCCCTTTTTCGTGGTTTAGAAGTCGTTGAAATTGCGTAAAAAAACAGAAGTTTCGGTCAAACCTGTGATCAGATGTTTAGATTTGAAAGTGCACTAGAAGCATGAGAAATTATTTCGAATAATTTTATATTTTTCGCACGTCGAAACAGTGTAGATTGAAGATGTCGTTTTTTAAACGGGTTTAATATAAAAAATCCTTTTATCAAAATAATTTTTGGTCCTCAATAATAAAGCTCTTTCCATTTTAGAAATTTAAAATAATTGAAGCAAATAAACTAAAAAAATACATTGAAAAGACTGGACTACTAGAGTCTGTACGTTTCGTTAACTATAATAATTTAGAAAATAAAATAAATACTTTCAAGGATTTTTGACTGCTTTTTTAACGTTTATGGATATTGAACATTTAAAAAAAACTTATGTTGAACTTTATAGTTATATGGACCAAAAAAACATTGTTTTAGGAACATATTTTGTTTTAAAACTGACACATAGATTACTGGTTTTATTAGGTTTTAAGGAAATTGGGAGAAACATTATTTACAAAATAATTGTAAAATTATAGTCAATACTTTTGGGGGAACCTGTAGTCTTTACGTATTTCGATATAAACCTTTTTTGAAATTAATAATATTTATTCTTAAGAAATTGATCGGACTTCTTATTTAAGAACGTCCTCAACTTGGTTTCAGCCAGATTTTGTGAGCAAAAAAATTTAAATACAATTTTGACATTTATTCTTATATGTTCTTATACCTAAAACGCTTTTATTTTAGCTTATTTTTATCGATAAATTTAATTGCATCATATTTTGTTTTCATATTATAAAACATAAAACTCTCTCGTGCATCAGCTATTCGTTCGATAAGATTCAAACCACGAGGGTTTTGTTTCAACATATTTTTAGGCGTTTTTAAATGGTGGCAGAGCTGTTAAGCAAAATAGCTAATAAGGAAACAACATAAATTTTGATCGCCGAATTTTCAACGGTGCCTCCTCAGTGTTAAAAAATATTTCGAGTTGGTCAGAAAAGAGGGCCCGGTTATCAAAACATTTTTCTCTCAAGTATCATCTTATGTCTCTCTATAAATGTTTGTAGGTATGCGAACTGTTTACAAAATAAGAATCATGTAAATAAATCATAACCTGACCCATAATTATAATTTGACCGACACATACAGGAAACCAAAGTCTTAAGTGCTTTGGGCCTCTACAAGGCATGATCCGGTCCTGACTGGCGAAAAATATTCCAAGATTTTCGCTAAAATCATACTTTAAAATCAACTATACTTTTCGTTGGAATATAACTTGGTAATCGGAGTAAACGAGTGCAATCAACCGAATAACGTTAGCGGTTCTGCACGAAAAGGTCTCATAATAAACACAGTTGGCAAGTGAAGTATACTTTATTCCAAAAAGGTATTACGTGACAAGCAATATTTAAAACTTATAGATTTACAAATAATCATCATGTAAATACAACGAATGCAAAACAACAACAATACAATTTTCGTTGCCAGAATTCAGCAGGTCCCCTGGAAATTCCCTTTTTCTCTCGCCTCACCCATCACCCGTTCGATCCAATCCTGGTAGGCGGCCACCCGACTGTACACCCCCGGCTTGCCAGGCTGCCCGCAGTTGCTTGACCCGAATGACGTCACTCCTAGGAGGTACCAGGAACAGGTGGAACACCTCTGGCACACCAGGGGGCCGCCTGAGTCGCCCTGAAAATAGAAGCGAAATTATTAACAGAATTTCAAATATTAGGAAAATGTAAAAGGTGTAGGGCATATCATAATATATATATTGCTGACTATGAGTGTTCTGTATTGTATTGTTTATATTGTCCTACTAAGTATTGTGCAGCAATTACCTCTGAGGTCCCTTAAAGCTGAAGGTATGAGATCAAGGCCCCAGAGTCAAAAAATTCAAATTCTCAAAAATCTTTCACGAAAAAATCCCCAAAACCCATTAACCCACTTAGGGGAAGTCCCCTAATCCAGTGGTCCGGGGTGCCGCGGCACTCTAGTGTGCCATTTTTAAAACAAAATGGCGCCGAGAGATATTTCAATTTTTTTACCGTTGTAATTTTTTTTACGCTTGTACGATAAAGGTGCCAAAAATTAAAAAAAAATTGTGTTTCAGTCCCGTTTATTGCAACGTTAGGCTGGATCTCCACCGGACCTCAGACACGACGCGACGAAACATGTCTGTCTGTTGACTTGTCGCGTCGTGCCTGAAAGCGACTGTGTCCAATCCCCACCGACAAAGCGCGCGAAAACTTGAACTGGTCAAAGCTAGGCGATATAATTCAGTTGTGATCATGGCGGAGGCATATAACGTGAAATTTTGGAAGAAATGTGTAATTGGAAACGTAACCAGCAGTTTATACGACAACACAAGTAGTGGGTATACTCTATTTGTGAAAAAAAGTATAGAGAGTTTTCTTTCCATGTACTTTTTCACACTTTATTAAAACATGAAGATAAGTTTTAAAAGTATGCAAGGGTGTCTTCAAAATTGTTTTTTGAACTAGTCAAGCTGGTAAAATCATACATGGAAAAGAAAGATACAAATTAAAAGGATTTTCGACCTTTCCAGGAATATATTTTTATTGGAATTAAAAAAAAAAACCTGCTTAACCTTTTAAAATAACATTCCTAATATAAAACCTACAAAAACCTGTACAATCTAATCGTTTCTATCAAAAAGCATCTTCAGACACGGTAAAAAAGTAGTGCACGCGCTATCTCGCTAAAAACACGTTTAGTCGTGTCTGTCTGCTGTGCGTAAGATTTGCGTCAAGTCTGGTCGGTGGAGACGCGACAACAAAAGAAATAGCGTTCCATCTCATTAGTCGCGATCAGACTGCTTTAAAGCGTTTTTGTCTAACTGGTGGGGATTCAGCCTTACACTTAACAACTCAGCAAAAATACGAGCAAGGGTGCCGCGAACTATTTATAATTTCTGTAAGGTGCCGCAAACCAAAAAGGTTGGACCACTCTCATAATCCGTACTCGCCACACAAGTTTATATATATATATATAAATTAAACGACATAAAGTAAAAAATGTGCTAACCACACAAGTGTCGACGCCGCCCGAAAACCTGCCCGCGCACACCATCTTGTGGTTGATCTTCTGTCCCACGGTGTCGCCCTTGTGCAGCTGGCGACAGGCGGCAAGGGGGATGTGGCGCATGCGCACTTGGTTCAGCACGTCGCTGAGGGGTCGAGCGCTGCCGGTCGGTATTGCTGGCGATAAGAGGGTGGTCGTTAAGGGATTTTAGTTAGATTTTGTTAAAAACACTTGTAACCGGCTTTGAAGCAATCAACCGAAATCCTTTAAGGCAGGGGTTCTTGAACTTTTTTCACCGCGGACCCCTAAAAAATTTTTTTGGTTCGCTCGGACCAGTGTGGCAAGAAATTTTAAGATGACAGTCATAAATTTACGTCACAATGCAAATAGACTTCAAAAATCTGATGAGTACGATCCAAGTAATGTAAAAGTGAAATTGAGTCTAAATACATTCAGTGCGAAAACGATTTAAAATTTGATTACTATTAAAATATATACTAATATTTTAGTTAGGCCTTCACCGACCTCCTAAAACTAGTTCATCTTCCCCCAAGGATCAATGGACCATATTTTACAAACACCTTTAAGCTATAAACAATGAGTCAACAAACTCACTAGCTCCCCATCCACTCGCATAGCACTGCGCGTCCTCAGGTGTAACTTCCCCGTTTGGCAAACAAATCGGACTTGCGGTCGCCTTTGGGTTTTCTTCCGAATACAAGGTCAGTTCTCTTTCGAGCTGCAACAATTAGATACTTATAGTTGTTATGTTTGTTAACAAAGACAAATCCTGTGATTTGAATGGTTGACAGTTGTTATTAAAAAATATATATATATAGTTTGAATAGGTAAATGTCCTTCATTTTTTTAATCGTTAAATGTTATTCATTTTTATTTAAATATACTGTTAGCAAACTGAACGTTAAATTTTGAGTGAAAATATTTTTTTAAGAACCTCAGGCAATTTAAAACAACAATGATTATTAAAATCGATTTTTTTAATTGAATGAACTATTCATGTTTGTTTTTTTATATTTAACACGTTTGAAATTAACTCTGACGGGTAAAAAAATGTTTGCGAATAGAAATAACCTAATTTACCGAAATACCTTCAGAAAAATAGACTAATTACTTTATTTAGAATGTCTGTTTTTTATAACTATAATCTAACAAGATTAAGAAAATAATTATTTTGTCAAAAGTACTAAACGCGGAGAGACTATGCGTCATTGTGTTAACAATTTCGTGTATTTAACATTGATTAAAAACGAACCAACCTCAATCAATACGATGTCGTTGTTAGGCCACTTATAGTCCTTGTGAACATGAATGGCCTTTGCCTTGGTCTGCTGTGAACCGGATCTTTTCTTGTTCAAATACTCGTAGCCCACACGAACTTCCACGAATCGTGCTTGTCTGCTATATCTGGACGATAAAACCTTGTTTTAGTAAAAATGCATTTCAATTTATACTGAAAGAGGTGTTTTTGTAAATAAAACAGTGTTACCGTTAGCCAGGTGTCGAAATTTATTTATATTGATTGTTTCATCGTATGGTTTAGTATCACCAGCTTGTTGAGATATACAAGGTATGCTTAAAATAGTTTAGGGTCGTCAAGCGTTTCGCAAACTTTTTGGTACAGAAATTATAAATAGTTCGCGTCGCCCTTGCTCGTATTTTTTTATGTTTGCTGAGTGGTTAACTGTAACGTTACAATAAACGGGTTTGAAACAACACAATAACTGTGCAACAAAGTTGAAAACAACTTTTTAATTTTTTCGACTTTTTATCGTATACAAAAAAATCTATCAAGAAACTTACAGAGCAAAAATGGAGATCCTAAAAAGATTGAAATATCTCTCGGCACCCTTGAGGGTTAAATATGTCAACCCGCGGCACCCCGGTTGAGAACCACTGGTGTAGCGTTATACATATTTTACATGGTGCATTATATATATTAAGCCTACCTAATTCAAGTCAAATAAAGAGATATTGTATTACTTTTGACAAAATCATAACAAATTTCCAAAATTTATACTCTACTGAGCTTTTATCGTAAAGCATTTTGGTCTATGCGTTTACCAAACGCTTTTGTGACTGATATGCTTAAAATTGTTTAGTGTAGCCAATACTTATACATGCATATTTTACATGATGCATTATCAATTATCATATTACCCAAATCAACTCAAATAAATAAATATCGTTAAAAAAAATTAGTAAAAGTTCCCGAAACTTATATTTTGTTACTTTATAGAGTTTTTATCCTGAAGCATTCTGGTATGCGTTGACCAAGCGCTTTTGATTAATAAATACAAATAAAATACTTTAGAAACGCTCCGTTTAGTCGCAGACTAGACCTGAACCAATAATTCCTGTTGATTAGAACAAAAACAACTTACCCGAAGCAGTGTGCAGCGCTGAGAACCCACTTGGAAGAAATGAGACTTCCACCGCAGTAAGCTCTGTCGAGGGTAGCAGGAGAACCAATTACCAAAGCCACCTGTACAACACAAAACTTATCAGCATCTCACAGCAACATGATGGATTTAAAATTGACTGAAATATACAGGACCCTCCAATGCAGTGTTTCTCGACCCATTTTCGTGCCACTTCTACAATAAGTTGGAAAAAATATCATATACTTTCAATTACACTTGTGACCAAAAATACCATAAAACTTTTTTTTAAGAGCCGTTGTAAAAAACATAAAGGAAATAAACTTTACAAACACAACACAAATTTAGAAGAAAGCAATATATTGTTATAAACAACTAAATGTCTTGGTAGACATGAAAACACTCCGTTTAATTTGGTTGGGTCACCGAGTGCAGTAGTTTTATATGGCTAGGTTTATTGAGAATTGTTCTAGACAAGATTGCCCCACAATTCAATAACGAAGACATGGCTCATAATAATTAAATTTGAACTTGTTAATGCTAATGTTTTCTGTTTTGTTCGCTTACAAAATGTTAAGTGAAGACAAATTTGATCGTCAAAGCTTCGCCATTATAATTGAGTTTCTTAAAAAAAAGTTGAAAAAGGGCTGCCTTAAATGCATGCTGTGTCAAACTACGGTGTCAGATCCGGCCCGCCAATGAAATGGAGATAAATTGTTCAAAAGACTTTTTTTTTTTTTTTTTTTTTCATTTTACCATAACGACTTAAGTCAGGACATTGACGTAAGTCATTATAACACTGCCAGAAGCTTTATACTTCACGGAATAAAGACAAAATTGTCTACAGTAAAATAACAGTTCTGTTTGACGAATGCGTACAAAGCAACTCACCATCCACGGCCACTGACCAGGTTTTGCCTTCTCCCCTCCAATGATGTTGCTGTCGAGTCTGGAGACCCCGCAAGTGTAGGGGTCCAGGGAGGGCGAACAACAGGAGGAGTTGCTCTGGTATCGAGGAACCTGCATCGGCGGACACTTCACTGAAACCATGAAGAAATGGTAAGATTAAACGGAGATCGTACAAAAGTTAACTATAAGTTTATATAATCATCAGCTAATAAGTTTATGTAGTTTATGGACGAACTAACAAAGATTAAGCAACTGGCCATATAATTATAAATAATATATTTGGGGCATCGCAATTCAAGTGTGATCTAAAACTTGCACCGGCGGACACTTCACTGAAATCAAGGAAAAAACAAGAGTGACCAACGTTCGTAAGAAAGAAAACGAGACAACAAAAAGTTGTGAAAAAAGTAAGAAAGATTAAACCATCGGCCAAACACAAGAATTTATGTCTGGGGTACTGTTAGCAGCTATGTAGATTGAGTAATTATAGTGAGAGAGATATTTATAAACGCTGGGTTTGAAATATTCTTGTAATATAGTGATAGTGTTATTTATTTTTATTTTGAAGAATCATAAAACCATTTAGGGACTTTGGATGTATAATTTAATTACTGAGAAGAAAACTTGGAAAAATGTAACTTGCCCAACGTAACGATCAAATACAGCCAAGCTAAAATAATTGGTTAAAACCATCGCAACATTTGAGTAATTCGGCAATTATATTAAACTAACGCTGTATACAATCGTACTTAAGGGACAGGCGTCGGTGTTGCAGTCGCTGAACTTGATGGGGCAGTCTGCGGGCTCCGGAAGGCCACATTTGCTGATGGTGGTCAGTGTTCCGCCGCCACAAGTACGGGAACAAACATTTAGCTCTGGAGAAACAAACGCGCAACTTTTAGGCTTATTGTGATTGATTCAGTAAACTGGGGATAAAGATTTAAGACAGAGTAGAAACTAGGTTAAAAGCGATTTTCGAAAAAATATTAACTTGGTAATTGGTAAGTATAACAAACCTAGAAAAAATTTCGGCGCTGGTCTGGAATCCTATCACATTTTCGCCTGGGGTTTATTTTGTGAACATCAGGGTTAGGGTGCGAGTTAGCGTTTGGATTCGGGTGGGTCAAGTATTACCAATATATTCATTTTCCCATGGTTACTTATTTCTTGCAATTTAAAATTTGACAAACGGTTTCGTTTTTGTAAAAAAAAGTTGTAGGATTCTAGACCAGCGCCAATATTTAGTTTGAAACAGCTTATTTTTTCTGTGAGATCCGTAGGTTATTACCGAAGCACCGATCTACGTTGCAAATTTCCCGTTCAGTTGTTCTCAGGCCACAGTAGTTCGGCACCACACCCTGTTCGTTGACGTCACAAACGCGAGTTCTCGAACGGATCCCTCCACCACAAGAGGCGCTGCAGCGACTCCATTCGCTCCAACCTGGAAACGTGTTTTGTAAGTTTAACAGTGTTGTAAACAAGTCATTGTAAAATAACCTAAGTCTAAGTCAAGTCATATTGAAAATAACTTAAGTCTAAGTGAAGACATAAGCAAAATAACTTTAATCTTAGTCAAGTCATTTGGGAAATAACTTAAGCCTAAATCAACTAATATGTAAAATAAAGTCAAGTCTTGTCCAAGTCAAGTCTTGTTGAATAAATAACAAGTTCAGTCCCAGTCAAGTCATAATTAAAGCAAGTCAATTCCAAGTCAAGTCTTTGTCATAGGAATTACACGTTAAACTACTAAAATTGGGCGAACTCGTCCGATTGTGAGCAATACTTAACTAAAATATACCACAAAAGCAATTGAGGACAAGTAAATTGTTTTATGTGGAAAATAAGGATAAAAAACCCAATTTTACAAAAAAATGCTAAATGAAGACACTTAATTTCTACCAGGCTTAAGTCAAGTCAAGTCATTTGCCCAAAAAAGACTAAAGTGAAGTCAAGGCATTTTGCCCATATTACTTAAGTCAAGACAATTCATTTGAAAACAGTGTTAATAGTAAAGTGCACTTGAGTCAAGAAAAAAAACTGCACTTAAGTCAAGGTAAAATACTTGAATCATTACAATACGGAAAATGAATGACTTTCTCTGCAAGTTTTGGCAGCTGATTTGTTAAGTTGATGAATTAAGTGTAAAATCAGATAGTTAACAGATTCCTTTAGAACAGTGGTTCTCAAACTTTTTTGGTTTCCTAAACTTTTTTTCAAAATAAAAAAATATATATTCGCGGCACACTTTCAACAAAACAATAATATCATAACTTGACAATCTCCCATATAACTAATAGGCAAAGGCAGTAGGTAAATATCACTGTAATATTATCAGATATTTTGTGCACAATTTTCATTCAGATTCGATTTCTTGTGTGTTTGCTTATTTTTAATACGAACAGGTTAATTGACAAAAATCTAGGGGCACATTAAGGAATGTCCCGAGGCACATATTTGAGAATTGCGGCATTATAAAGTTGCCTACAGGGGCGAGTGACTCCACTGTAAAACTGTTTTGTAGTTAAACCAAAATACGTGGCAATAGTGTATACAGTAAACACGAAAAAATGATGATTACCTTCTTGATGACAGGTGCATTCCGCGTTGCATTTTCCACAGGTCAGTTGACAGTTGATGAGGACAAGGTAGTACGTTTTCTCGCACCAGCCCGCTTCATCTAAGGCTGCGCAACTATCACTGCCCCACTTGTCCTCACAAGGCCTGACGAAAATATGCGTAAAAAGTTTTGATAAAATATATAAGTAGAAATACTTTGGTGGATGTTTGGCGGCTCGTAAGCGTGTTTACTGCTGTTTGCTTTCTTTGGTTTAACTCAGTGGCCGACAAATTTATTTCACAAATGGCCGGATAACTGTTAGAAATACCCAAAGTGGGCTGGGTAAAGAATTTTTTGAACTTTATAGTAAGGTTTATGAAATTGGTCTTTTAGTTTATAATTTTTAACAAAATTTTAGCATATGTGTCCGACACACTTTTCCGGTAATAAACCATTAATTAACAACCTATTTTGACACCGATAGTCATATTATTGCCGATATCCGATATTTTAGACATAAAAGTACCGCCGGACCCATCCGATGCCAAATAACTTCATTTCTATGGTCTAATAAGCAAAATTGCAGTGACATGGCATTTTTCCAGATTTTAGGCAAGCAATTGCTTAAATTAGAAATGGAAAATTTGGTTAAAAGAATCTATTTATATTGAAAAAATGCTCAGTTAAACAGCAAGCCATGGCTAAAACGCTTAATTTAGTTCGATACCGGACCGGCACCGATACCACCTGCCGAGTACCGATACTCTACCACTTGGCATCAGGTATCTACTCACACTCGACACTGTTGAACATCCCTAATCAATATGATTGCTGTTAACTAAACAAAACGTTGGAGACTTGGTTAAGTGTATTGGTAATGTGCTATTTAAAAAAACAAACTTCTATTGGAAACACTCGGGTGAACAGTAAATCACGCCAAAACGCTTAATTTATAGTTCGGTATAGGACCGGCTCGATAGCAACCTTGTTTCGGATGAGTACCGATACTACCACTTGGCATCGGGTGTCGGGTCCGATCCGATATTATCGGTCATCCCTAATCAATTTTATTTTTATCACATAAACAAAACATTGGAGACCTGGTTAAGTAAAAAATAGCTTCTATTTGAAAACACTTGGCATCGGGTATCGATTCACATTCGACATTATCGAACATCCCTAATCAATCTGATTTTTTTTAATATACAAAACGTTGCATACCTGCAGTCGACCCAGCAGCTTTTCTCTTCACTTGCCTCTCCAGCACAGCCAGGCCCGTACTCGCACGTTCTTTGTCGCGTCACAATACCCTCGCCACAGTCCACTGGGCACGGAGACCAACGTGTCCAGCTTGTCCATTCTGAAGTATAAAGCCAATATAGTTAAAATAAATCCTCTCTTGCCTTTTTGTTTTTTAAGTATAAAACCACATTAAAGGAAAATGCAAAATTATGTATTTTCGTTAAACATTTATTTTCTTTAATTTAAATATCTATCTCAATTTTTGCACTTGAAACGAGAGTTTACCATGTCAAATGGTAAATATTTGTATTATTATATACTAATGACTTAATTGGACTGGAACTTGACTTGGTATGATTTGAAATGATTTGATTGGGACAAGGTCATTTCAATATGGTTTGTTTCAAATGGAAACAAGTCCATCTTCTAACGCAAAAATCTACTCCTTACAATTAAAACGTACTTGTTTGATACCGAACTAAATTAAGCTTTTTGGTTTACTGTTAAATTTA
The DNA here is from genome assembly GCF_963924565.1 of Ascidiella aspersa. Taxonomy (NCBI): domain Eukaryota; kingdom Metazoa; phylum Chordata; class Ascidiacea; order Phlebobranchia; family Ascidiidae; genus Ascidiella; species Ascidiella aspersa. Next base: position 35,177,143 of record NC_139447.1, on the reverse strand, counting down.
GCGTTTTCCAATAGAAGCTATTTTTTTAAAGAGCTCATTAACAATACACTTAAGCAAGTACCCAAAATGGATTTTTTCGAAATCCGGTTCAGTTCCGTTTTCTGTTTCGAGCAATTTAAAAGTTCCGGTTCAGCTCCGGTTCGATCGTCGTTATTTCAAAACCGGTTCAAAACGTTTCGGTTCGGATACAATATAAGTTGCGTTAAATGTATAAAATGAGGGTTAATAAATGTAGAAAGTAATCTTTGAATTGCAAGTTATTTAATCTAAGTTACGTGATGTATTAAAAAAAGAGCAACTCATTATTAAAATATATAAAAAATAAAAATATCAACGTTGTTTTAATCAATATTTATAATTTTTGTCATAATCGAATGTGTCGTAACTTAAATCTATAAAAAGAGGTTGTGCTGTTGATAGGTTCGGGTTCGGTTAAGGTTTATGTTCTTTCAAATTATTCGGATAAAATTGATCCAAAACCGGTTCATAAAGTTCCGCTTCGGTTCCGATTCGAATCCCTGAATAAAATTGATTAGGGATATACAAAAATATTCAATGTGAGGCGAAATATTCAATGTGAGGCCGATGCCAAGTGGTAGAGTATCGAACTATCGGTACTCGTTGGGTGGTATCCGAACTACAGGCGTTTCGGATGTGGTTTACTGTTTAAAAAGCGACACATCGAATTTTAAAGCTAAAAAAATACTTGTTCATTTCAAAATGGCTTGTTTACAATATTGAAAACAAACCCACATTATAACGCAAAAACCCACCTCTTAAATGAAAAGAAATACTTTTTTAACCTGGACAAGGCTTCCGGTTGCAACTCTCCCTCCTGAAAACGTCACATCCGGCGACCCCGTTGCAGTTCCTGAACTTTGACCTCTTGCCGTCGTCGCCGCAGGAATGGCTGCAGGTCGTCCATGGCGACCAGTCGCTAGGAGTTTTCGTCAAAGCGGATGACGTCACGGGTGGAGAAGTGGACGATTGTGGGTTGGTTTCTGAAAATATTAGCAATGGTAAATGTAGTAAAAACTTTTCTTAGGTGTTTACGAACATGGGGTTTAAATCTGAGATGGTCGTTTTTCTGAACTTTAAAATTACCTTTTTTCTGGGTTTTAAAAATTAATTAAAACTATAATTAGGTTATTGTAGCACAATGTTTGAGGTTTTAGTTTAACGCGGTAGGAATATAAAAGTTTATAGAAGATAGTAGCAATTTTAACGTTGCAAATATCTCTTTATTTATTTTCAATACGAAAAATATCCTAATCGTTCAAAACGCTACAGACTATGGAAGGGTTTCTATAAAAATACATCTTTTTAGCTTATTGAATTATGATTAACAAATTTACGAAAATTACCCACACTTTTATTTATAATTGTCTGTAATCCCTTTTGCTCAGTTCACAGTCATTTTAGTTTTAATTAAAACTTATTGTCATGTACATTGTGATCATTTTTATGCTAATATTTGAACGTTTCGCACTTTCAAATCGCCCATGTGTGAAAATTGGTTAAACTGCACGTCGGTAAGCTTATTGCATTTCTGCTAAAATTCTGTTAAAATTCGAAATTAGTCAGATATAAAATTCAGAGGACAACTGCCGTTTAGAAATAATCCAGAAGTAGAACTAACAGCAATCGCTATGATTCGACGATTTATAAAACAAGAATTAACTGTCTGGCTGAAAGGAAAGTCATTAACTGATCTTGTGTGATTCCTTTGTGAAACCAGGTATTTAAATATTTTAAAACTAGAGAAATTGTATATATATATATTTTTTAGGCTATACACAACAGCTGAAATTGACAAGGTCAAATCTTACAGCAGGCCGTTTTAGCCTTGTCGTTGCTTTTACAAATTTCCTTGGTAGGCCAAATGACTTAGTTAAGTTTTCCTGAGGCTATAAGATGTACTAAATATAATTTTGTGACGTCATTGTTGGTCAGGGGGACTTAGATGAACCTGGAACAAGTGAAGGCGGTGGTTCAACTACAAAAATGCGAAAAAGCCAACTCGATATTTCCTTAGAACGAATAACAAGTAAATGAAATAAACTAATTTTTATTGTATAAAGATTAACAAAAACTTATAAACACTGCAATGTTGGTGAAAAGTCAGTTCAAACTAATCTAGTTCATTGTGCCATGAAATGCAAGTCTAATGCAGTACAATTTCAAACGAAATATTGCTAAACTACATTTTTTTTATCATTCAAAGCCAAATTACACGTAAATTATACCAAAGCTTACCATTTTGTGTCAAAAAACTATATAACCAAGTTAATGTTATTAACATTATTCCGCAAGCACATTTTGTCAAGGACAATTTTTGTCTAACAAGAAAGACCGCAGTTCATGCAATAAGATTAAAGTGATGCGTTATTAACAAAAGTACACTGACTTTACTGAACTTACCTACACGACATTTTAAGCACTTGATTTTTACATTATTTAATTATTATTATCAACGCAATAAAGTCAATGGATCAGTTTTCTGAAACACTACACTGCAATACACGCCTGAGGCACTTACGTGAATAGGTAACAGTCAGTTGGACAACGATGCAGAAGATAAATGCAAGCAAATGCCCGGAATACATTTCTATGTCTTGGCTAACATTTACCTGAAAATAACAAATATAATTCATTAGTTTACAAGGACGTTAATGCCGCAACGTGTAGATCCTGATTATAGAAAATAACTGTAACCTTGCTAAATTATTTTATTTTTTGTCACATAAATTTGCTAAAAAAGCGAATTTATCGAAATTTTACTAAAACCCTAGTTTGTTTCTGTGCCGACAGTGCAACGATTAACCTGTTGAAAAGTGATCTACGCACCAAGTCAATTTCGAAGTGTTACAGCTCAAACCACGATTGCTTTATGGCAGGTGTAATTTGAACTTGCCCTCGGGGCCTGCCCAAATATTGATTTACAACTGGAGACATTTCCTCCTGGCTTCTACAAACGCATACAAAACTTCCCCGAGGTTTACCTTTTCAAGGTCAAAGGGTCACACGGTTGATGGATTGTGACGTTTTTATGACGTCACAAATCGCAAATCATCTAACGAATCTACGAGTTGTGGATAAATCAAGTCAATTACGAGGCCTAGCTAGTCGAACTGATTGGCGCTATAAGAATTGTTTTCGTTTAAACAATGTGTTTGTTTCGTAATAATCGACCCATAGTGACATCAGCACCGACAGTTTATTTTGCGAGTGTCACAGATAAAAACGCACGAAGAGTAACTTCTCGGGGTTCAAAGAGAGTTCAAGAGAGGGACTAAAAACGTCACATAATACAAAAAAGCAACAGAAACAAATAGGAGTGTACAGAATGAATGGGTAACGAGCCACAATGACAAACAAGCGATTAAACAATGAGGCAAGAATATGTGACGTCATTTGACGAAAGTAGTAGTTCCCAACCTGTAATACAAGTACAGCGATTGACATGTGAAAGCTTTGGGTTTATATGTAGAATTTAGAAAAATAATTGAAGTAAATAAAACAATACAGCGGTTGCGGTAAGTTGTATTCTGTCTCTGCCACATTAATCGACAAAGAATATAAAAAAATAACATTAGGCGCTGGGAGTACTTTTTTGTTTTTTCATAATTGGCCTTAATAAAAAAGTAAATTTGACTCAAATCGTTGGAAAACCAGGTAATATGCAGCGAAAAAAGGTTGAGAACCACCGACGTGTAGAGACATGGGGGAATTGCGGACAGGCGGGCATTTACGTACTTTACTTGCAAATACACGGGTAAAGTGTTGTTGCGTGCGATTGAAACAAAGTGTAGGATTTGAACACTGGAGATTAATGGTGGAATGACAATGCCACCATATTCCTTGGCAATTTTCTACTTGCAGTTACTTACAGTTATCATGCAGCTACGGCCAGTGGGCTATGGGTTGCAAAACAAAACAAAACAATACTGCACTGTCGCTCAAAGCAGCAAGTGGAATTCTAAAAACACGTACATGCAAAAGCAACGGCTAGTTTTACAGTAAATAGGAAAACACGTTGGTAAAAAAGAGATGCAACACGAAAGTGTGCACTGTGCGCACCGTACAAAATCAATAAAGCAAGAATTCATTTGAATAAAGAAAGACAAATGCGGTCAAGAAAGAGTATGAAAATCATGTATCAGTTATTAAAGCGTGTATTTAAAAGTGTTTAGGGATCTTTGTCCAATATTTTCCGGGTTTTTTACTCCCGTTTGTGTGTAGAAAATTAATAAAACAAGAAAGCGTCATTCGATTTTACAAAAAATAGCCTGAAAAGATTCCCAAAGGCTTGTGTTAAGATACTTGGAAACGTTTTATAAGAAAAAAACTCACAATCTTATAAACGCTATTTAAGTGAAGAAAAAAGTTTGAAAGCTCAGTGAATACGTGTGTTCAAATCACGGAAATTATAGCGCCGCTCGCTAAAATCAGCCTGAAAAAGACCGTCATAAATACAGGGGTGTAACAAACAAATGGAGTTTGTGTCCAGTGTTTAAGGTGTTTTGAGAGTGTTAGTCGACAATATACCCTTTTGTACTTACAGCAGATAATTATCAGTTCGTAATTGGATGAAACAGGTCATTTCGGTCTCTCCAACACGAATGTTTAAAAAAACTGATTGCGCCTCATACAAATCAATCAGGCAGAAACTCCATTTGAGTCAAGAAAATAAAACAGCCCTATAGAGCAATGGCCAGGATTATTTATCGAACATTTCAATCTTATAATTGCGTGGCTTGCGCAAAATAAGCTTTATCCTACGTCAGTAGCAATCTCCTGAATCTAATTTGGTCGGCATTTGCTGGTTCACTCGGGTTGCGAGCACAATGGTAATAAAAACGCGCCAGGACGCCATAACGCCATTATGACGCAACAGTGCAGTCGATTTGAATGACGCGGTGGGGGAATTGCGGGCATTCAACAGATTTCATCGCAAAATGTGAACGAGTTTAGGCAAGCAGGTAGTAAATGCCAATTTTCTTGAAAAGTCACAGCTGAATCAATTTCACTTTCTAAGAAAAATGTGTTGGGCTTCTGGACACAAAATCCGCGGATTTTACAGAAAACAAGGTAGTCACAAAGATGGTACACTCAACTTTCGATTTGTGATAGGATTAACTGCGTTATTGACATTGTGAATTCAACTTTTTTAAAGGGTAACAACTAAAAAATTCACTTCGCAAAATCTAATCAATTTATAAAAAAGATATTTAAAAAAAAATTACAGCGATACCACAAAACAAACAAACAAACATATAGCGGTTCCTGAACCTTTTTAGCTTTCGTCACACTACGAATATAAAAAAAATATGGACAGTTTCAAAAATTAATATCATAACTGGACGATGGTCCGTAATACACTGCTAGGCAATTGGTAAATACCACAATTTCAATAATAATTTTATAATTGATTCATGTGTAAGCATACGGGGACTGTGGTTTACAAACGATGTTAAGTCCGTTTTTTTGATTGGTGACTCAGCATGCATCATATATTTACACTGCGATTTTAAGCGACACAGTATTTAGAACGTAGACAGTTTTTAAAAGCGATCCCACTACATAACAATGCTTCAAGTGTCGAATGTCAAACGCAGAAACACGAACATTTTTGAGGAAATCCACTGTTGACATGATTAGACGGGGACAGATCACCCTAATATTCGCAAATGAAGGTTATACGGGCAAGTGCACCGATATGCCTGGCAAAATAATTACCAAGCAAGTAATTAACATTATGTGGAGTGAATTTAGGTATTAAGGCTAGAAACGCATTAAAACGCTTTGATATGTGTGTTGTTGGAAATTTGGGTATTCACATTATATTTATACGAATTTTTATGATTTTGAATCGAAAATGGTTAGGTTTTCCATGAATGAGTAGTTGGCAAAAAATATTTAGGCCGGTAATTGCCTTTGGCGGAGTAATGTATTGGGATGCATTTGGAAACAAAATGGACTATAATTTTCAATTTCCACAATGATTTAACGTTTCAAAAAAGGACGGTAAATAAAAATGTAGGTTCACAAAATAACTTAGTCCAAAAACTTTATCCACGATTAAAGGGTATTAACGTATCCTGGCCGGAGTATTACAGTTTAGACATGGATGTCATTTACATAAGCTATTAATGATGAAAGCAACGAGTTTATACGTCATAGGCCAGTGACGTAGGTAGCGGGCGGGGAGGGGGGGCAATTTGTGGTAAGAATTGCACACGACAGTGGTAAAAGCCGCAGTAAATTGTGGTAGCGCAAAATGGTAAAAGCGAAAAATTAGGACGAATTGCGTTACATTTAGGTAAAAAATCGTTTTTTTGAGCGGGTTGGTTAAAATTCTAGAATAGTTCTACTTTGAACAACGGAAAAAGCAAATGTTCAAGTACAGTTGAAAGTTCGAAATAAAAAAAAAAAAGTTCAGCGCTTCTCTCAAATACTGCATTTATATATTATCTTCAATGGTCGGATTTACACAGTTTCCAACTTTTAAACAAAAACTCTTGGACGCTATTTAGTTTCCACGAAACACACACAAATGAAAACAGCTAAAAATGTTCGACGAGTTGTTATTAAGTTGATGCGGAAGAGTTGCGCGGCGGTTAATCGGTGATTTTGTGCAAAAATACATTATTTTTTCATGGTGGAAACTCTACTGCAAACAGACCAGCTGCGAGTCGGTTAACGCTCCGCACAGTAAAACAAGAAAAGTTCACACTAAAAATCGCGCTAAAAATAGACACGCCATCACAATTGTGTAAAATAATGCAACAAGGGGGCAAGCAGAAGCAGCAAATGCAGTGGACGACGCAACAGCAAGGGACGACGTAAAAATCGGTTTTTAAAAAGCGTAAAACAAAAAAAAAATCGCTTTTTTTTCTCTTTTTTTGCCGAGGGAAAACGTTTCGAAAACACTGGATAGGAAAAATAGACAATAAAAGTTTTAAACGCATAATAATTAATCACTGGCTAACCGCGTTAAAAGAAAGCTTGATTTAAAGCGACAAACTTTAGCTTCTAAATTTTGATGACGTCATGCCCAATAAAACATGATGACGTCAACAAAACTTCAATGACACCCAAAGAATCCTGTTTTACTCTTATTCCTCCACCATCAGCAGGAAGTGACCTTTAGACGACCCCGACCAAGGAAACGTTCAAATGGTGACGTTATTCACGGTCAGGCGACCTTGGATGACGTCACAGTGACAGGTTGGGACTGGGCGACGGTGGAAGCCATAAAACGAGGAAACACTGTACTGGAGGTGTTAATACGAAGAGGTGCCTTGCGACCACAAGGCTGACTGTTGATGAAGTCGGTCACAGCAGCTGCCAAGTAAAAAAGGTTAAGTTAAAAATAAAAACAAATAGGAAAGGACTCAACAAAAAGCAGAATCATCTACTAAACTAAAAAGTCCTGCTTAAAATTGGCCAAATTGCAAACTAAGTCATATATCTCTGAGTTCCAAGTAAAAGGCTGAGTTAATCGGCTTGATGAAAATAATATAGGAAGGAAATAAGTTTATATTTCATGTGAAAGGACGAAAAGCAAAAAGCAAAATCATCTACTAAAAAGTCGCGCTAAAATTGGCCAAATGGCAAACTAAGTCATGTATCGCTTGGTCATGGGTTCGTAAAACTTTTTTAATGCAGACCCCGTATTTTTGTTTGGATAGGGCCGGGGTCGGCATCAAATTTTGGGGGCTTACGTCATTAGGTGACGTCATGAAACCAATAAACTTAAATCTGCTGTTTTCGGTAAAAAATATGTGAAACCTAAATGAAAGTCTAAATCTATTCGAGAGGAAGGAGACAAAAGTCTTCTTTTCAATTAAATTCGTGATTTGTTCTTAAAAAAACAACTATGATTCCAATTAGGCCTCCATAGACACCCTAAAACTATAGTTAACGTACCCCAAATGGGTCCACCGACTCCAGCAAACGAAAACAACAAGCTTAGAATGACAAAAAAATATGTGGCATTAGAACGGGAATCAGAACAACATGCACCTTCGTACAAGCACTTGAGTCACACGATGTGTTCGTGGAATTGCTAAAACACATAAAGACGTCAATTGACTAAAAACGAAATACCGTGTTCGTGGAAAAAGATTACTGGGGGAAACCCTGAATTACGCCCATCGACCAGGAGCGGTTACGAAGGAATTTAAAGCGGCAATCTTTTAAATGATATTTTTTAAACTATTTTTTCAAGTGATAAGCCTAAGTTTTTTTTTTTTAATTTGGCTACGGAAAGAATTTTTAGGCGTTTATGTTATTAAATAAGCAAAAACCTTTCAAACTGGTCAAAACACATAAACGCAAAAAAACCACACAAAGGTTAACTGTGATCACAAATGTCCAATTTCCGATTTCCTTTGCTTTACGAATTTCTCCTGTGGCGCCACATATTTCTCGACCCTAAAAAATCTCTATACAGTTGGCGGAACGCAAATTCTATTCCGACGCAATTAAATTCACACGTAAAACGGCGTTCTATTTTGGGCTGCAAAAAAGCCTATTCCGACGGATATCGACAACGCTAATGGAGTAAAAGGGCGTATCTGCATATAATTAAAATCGACCGATATTACTTTTTCGAACCGATAGCAATACCCGGTTTTTAACGTTTTTTTCAACCGATAGGGTTACCGATTTATTATATACTCGAAATTTGATCAAAATTTTCATTAATTAAAAATAAAATCCGAAATACATTTCAGTTCATCTAACTATATTTATTAAACTATTATTTTGCCTATTAACTTGGCATGATGCAACACCAACAAAATACAAAATCTGTTTAATTGTTAGGAAATACTATATCAAACTTTCGTAGTAAATATCGGCCAAAATTTACCGATACCGATATATCGGTAGAATCAAAAATCGGACGACATTATCGTTAAACCTATTGGTCTATCTTTATATATACAATTGAGTATAGTTTAATGTTTTGTGTATGGAACGTATTCGCACGTTTTGGAATTTTCTTTGATTTCCTCTATTTTAGCTGCATCTGTTTTAACAAAGTTTTTTTCAAAAAAACCTTTATTTATAAAATGTTAAATATGGTAATCAGCTGGATAAAGACAAATTGTATTGAATTTCGTAAATGTTGTCATTAAATATTGTTAAACTTTTCTACTTTTGAACACAATAATACTAAAATATTGCCTTCAGCAATACTACAAAAATAATAATGACTTCAGCACTGGAATAAAATAAAAAATCGGAATAAGACTAAAATTAGATCAACAACTGAAAGGTCAGAGTAAGATCAAAGCAGAATAAGACCTCATAGATTATTTTAGTCGAATGAAAATGCTGATTTTAGTTTTAATTTACTGCAAAATGTTTTAGCATTTCTGTCAATAAATACCTTGAAATACTGTAAAAAACAATAGCGAAGGACGGTCGTATTTAACACCCCGGGGGAATCGATTTTTAAGGCAAGGTCGCGAGAGAGCAAGTTTAACGTAACGTTGTTGTGAACCCAAACATTGAAACGTGAATCAACCAAGTTCGACGCATCTTTGGTCCAATTTAAGCCCAACCAACCACGTTTACTCAAATCCAAAACAACGCTCATGATATAACTGAGTGTCACTTTACGTCAAACTTTTTAATAAAATAAGATCAGGAGTATGACGAGAGCTTACGCGCCGAACCTAATCTCTTAAATAGGATTTCGTTAATCAACAAAGAGTGTTTAAAAAGCTGTCACAAAAAACTATTAAAACTCGAAATCGACTAACATCACTTTTTTGGACTGACATCGTTACCCGACATTGAATGTTTTTACTATCGATACTAGATTTTTTCATAAACCTGACATGTTTGTATGCTATCGTATATTATAACACCCTTTCTCTATTAACAGTGCATTAAGCTGAACCCAATAAACCAAACACTATGTTAAATCAGTAAAATGAAAGCAAAGCACAAATTTGCAAGTTAAAAAAACAGGAAATTTGTTGTTATTAAGGAAAAACTGTATGATATTTTCACAGTGGGGGCGGACATATATTTGATCAAAACTGGGGATATTTTAAAAATTTTTCTATATCTGGCTTCTTGGCATAACATGTCGAGAAATATTCGTGGTAATGGACGTACAGTTAGACAAAGGTGTAGTACAAAGTAGAGCGGAAAATGTGGCGGTGGCTGTTAAGCAGAATTAAATCGGTCCTGTCGAATCGTTTTCTGCATCCTTACCCAGTTAAAAGACAGACCGTGAGGGTATAGGGAAAAAGTTTACAGCACTGCTGGCAAATCCCAGGAGCCCTGTTATCGGTCATAAAATGTATTTATTGGGTCACCTTAACCCATCCTATACACATATTTGAAAAAGAACAATTTTTCCTTCAAATAAAAATCGCTACCAGATAGCAAAAAATTGAGGTAGAAATACATTTTTTTCCACTTTTGATGCTTTTAAACTTACGTTTTCTTTCTCATATTTTATTAAACTTACGTTTTCTTTCTCATATTTAAAATGGACTGGCATATGGATTTAAAAAATCGCTTACGAAATATCTTGTAAAATTATTATGAACCTGAATAAGTTCAATCAGTCCTCAAGCATAAAAATGAAAATGCTATTTTTGTTAAATAAAAATCGCTGACGAAATAGCTTAAACAAAGTATAATTATAAACTGGACTAATAGCAATTAGTCGTCAAACATAAAAATCACTAGAAATGCTATTTTTATTCACTTCTGGCGTTCCCACTACCAACGAAAAGCTTGTAAACTTACGTTATTTTTAGACTTTATGAGAAAAAATTTAAAATAGCCTTAAGTAAAATTGATATGAACTTGAATAATAGCAATTAGCCCTCAAGCAGCTTCCATACCCTCGTGTGAGACGATTTACAGGTCAAATTATATTAGCCATATGCTGTGGGTGAACGATTTCATTTAGTCTTTGCTATATTGGCCCAGGGCGCCGCCTTAATACGCGTAAACGCGGCGTTTTGCAACCAGAAATGGCATGAATAATTCACCACCTGGGCACATAACCTTTTCCAGTCATCGTCGATCGCGTTCAAAACGACTGCTCACAGGCTGAAGTTTTATTTTTGGCACGATGGGAGTTTAAAAAGGAAGCTTCCGGGTCATAAAACCTGGCGTAAAAAGTCAAGTGCTTTGCGCCACCGGGGCGGTGAAACTAAGACGACCGTTTTTTAAAGAGAGTGACTTAGTTAAACGGACTCCAGCCATAAGACTGATATAAAAACAACATCAACATCGGGATAAAACACAGTTCGGAATAAGATCAAAATAGGAATATACCTAACAGTCGTAAAACCGTCTAAATCAGCCCTAAACCCGTCGGACCAAGACCTAAATGTTCAGAATCAGAATCAGGCCAATACAACATTTTACCTAACACCAAACCCAACCCTATCACAAAATGCCTTCAGAATTTTAACTCCAACTCATTTTCTAACCCTACCAATTACTCACCAATAACCCCAAACAGGGCCAAAAAATGCGGTGCCAAAACAGCGGCGCTAACTAGGGCGTTCAATGCCGACACCAAACGACTGACGTCAGACCAATGGCCTCTGATCGTCCCATACGCTAGTCTAAGAGAGTGACTATAGTTAAACACGTTACGCTTAACGAGTGTAGCTGGTTTACTTGGCCAAAATAAAAAAAACACTTGTTTAAGGCTGACGGCGCCCTATTGATTCTTAGTTTTTTGAAAAACTTGAACAAAAAATGAAAAACACACTTACTAAATACCTGCCCCCAAAAAAGAAAAACAAAAAACGAGGAAACAATATTTGGTTCAACAATTTTACTGGATAACGAGCCCCAGAACTTTAAAATCAAAAACAATATTTTGTTAAAGTTAAAATATTTTTAATAAAAAATCGTTAAACCTTAAGTAAAAGTAAATAATAAAAAAATAAAAAAACGTCATCTTACCTCTCACGTCCTCCACAGAACGCAAATCGGCCTCGTACGCGTCATCGAAGGGCCGGCCCGGGATTGGTTCAAATTCCTGCTCGGGGGCGTGACGTATGCCGTCTGACGTCACCATACAGCATCGGCACAGGCTGGTGTGGTAGCGCAGGCGACCCTCGCACACGTAAACGTGACGTAACGCCTCGGTACAGGAGACTCGTTTCTCCTGTTGAAAAATGCGTTCGATGTTGCGTTTAATATTTAAAAAAGGGGATTTTATGCAAATACCCTACAAATGCTATTTTTCTATTATTTAAAAAAAAAATTAAAAAAAAAAAATTACTAATTTTTATTGAAATATTTAATTTATTTTACTAGTTTTGCAGACAAAAATTCTAATTTTAAACAGGGGACACCAAACTACCTAACATTTTAAGCAGAACCACCGATCCGATATTTAATAACGCCATTATTACAGCCAAATAAACAAAAAAATAAATTGAAACATGTGAAGCTAATGTATTCCAGGGTTAATAAGCCAGCATTTAATTTCACAAAAGATGCTTGTTCACGTTCATTACAATTAATATTAATTTGAAAAAGGAGTCTCTTTTCTCATTATGATGTAGTTGCAATCATTTCGGTGTGTTAATATTTTGGAAAGCGGCATACAAAAACGGTTTTTGTGGTGTCGACCCTATCCGGTAATTGCGTAAAGCAGGTAATAAAGCGAATAATTGTAGCTTGTTGTCTGTTTAAAGATGTCATGGGGAAAATAATGTGTAGACCTAAAGTTACAGTATTTCGTTGAAACTTTGGGAAAATTATGTCTAACACGCCGAAAAAATGTGGTAAAAGCTTTTTTCTGTCTTGTCAAAACTACTGTATGTCCTAAGAATCTTTTCGATCTGAAAAAGTTCGTCAATGACGCCCTAGCATAATTACGGCCACTTAAAGAGTAATCGCGCGATAATAATCGTTGGAAAGATTTAAATGCCTAATAAATCAGGCCTTGGTATGGAATCAGATAGCTGGGATCTATTTCAAGATATGTCGGTCACGCAAAAAGGATATGGGTAGACCCTTTATAGGGTATAAAAACTTAATTTTCAATTTGTCTGACGGCAAATATTGATACATTGAAGAAAGTATTGTCGCGTAATTTTTAGCCTAATATTTGGTAAATCGTTGTAATGTGATAAATATGATTGAAAATATTCACTTTAAGACAGCTATACTTTCAAGAGAGATGGGTAATTTAACCAGCACTCAAGAAATTTCCGCATTTTTAAAGTTTAAGGTAAGTCTGTGAGAAATTATCGAAACACATTCTTGTACGGATATTTAAACCAATTGAAACAAATTCACAAATGCGTATCATGTTTCTAACAGGGATAAACCGCATAAAATGTCACACTGATCAACGAAAACCGCTGCATAACAGAGTGTTTGCAACCTGAGTCGGCTGAAATAGATTTTCTTGTGAGCAAGGCATTTGTAGCTTTAAAGGAAAACTATACCAAAATGGTAACGAGTTAGCGCTTATTTTTTACATTCCTTAAATACAGCCACAATTTGCCTTTATTGAACACCTAATGCAATAACATTAATTTTATCTACCCATCTAAACGAACATCTCCGAATTTGCATATTAACTTTGCGTGATGTTGAACACAGTAAAACAAACACTATGTTAAATCATACAGCCATCAAAACTAAAGCCAATGAAGAAATGTGAGTTTTTTAGAAAAATTAAAAAATCAATTTGAAAATTAGTTTGTTTTTAGAAAAACACTATATGTATTATTTCAAAAGTTAAATATCAGCAAAAATTAGGTGCCAATTTACAGATACAGATCTATCGGTAGGAGTGGAATATCGGTCTATCTACATTTCACACTTAGTAAATATCACGGTATGAAAACAGTTGATAGTCATCTTCTTACCGGATTCCACACCAGCATTCTCGAGAGAAGATGGGATGATTCGTGGGTCATGGTGGGTGAAAGGTGGTAGAAAGTGCTTGGGGCTGCGGGGAGCCGCGACACCGACTTGTACAACTGCATGCGGGTCTGACGGTCCATTGTCCTGGTCGAGGGCTGGGTCCGGTCGGGGTCGCACAGCAGGTTGTAGATCATGTCGATCTGGAATATTTATAATTAACAGAATAACAGTTTAGCATTAACTTTTTTATTTTTGTAATTAGATAAACGTCAGACTTCTCGTTTAATAAAACAATTTAATTGTAGGTTGGCAATTTGTGAAAAACTGAAATAATTTGTTTCGTACTTATCCACTAGTAAACTCTTTGTTGCTGTCAAACATTTTTTTATTAAAAAAACAACTTACTGTTTGTTAATCAGTTCTTTTAGTATAAACAACAAATGAATAAATACAATTCCGACATAGCATTTACTGCAAGTAATAGCTTTATGATACCAGCAACAATAAAGAATAACTGTTATTAACTTAGAAAAACCAAATAGATATTTTTCTTCAGGCTCGGGTGGGCATAAGATAGTCTCATCCATGGTAAATAGGATTGTTACGTCACAAATTGAGGTATTGGGACCTAAGCGTTTATGTAATTATTAAATCAATGCACATTATTTGGGTTAGGGTGCTGGTTTGGGTTTGGGTGAGTTAAGTATAATTAAACTTACTCTTCATTTGTTAAGTCAAATTAGTGCATTGTCTAAGACCTCAAAGTCTAAAAGTCAGACTTTTTCATCCTTTGGATGAACTAATTGTCGTAGACCTTTTTACTTAGAATCGCACTAATTTCTGACGAATTGGGTGCTAGTCAGTAGCCACTTCCCAAACCAATTGGGCGAATATGATTCAGACCCTTGGTGTTTGGCATGTTAAATTTTCCTATAGTCAGAACAGGAGAAACGCACCTGTGAAACTGGGCTGTTGGCTTGAAAGAGGATCCGCCTGCAGATCAGCTCGGCAAAAATGCACCCTACGCTCCAAACGTCCACAGAGCTACCGTAGTGCCTCGCCCCGAGTAACAACTCTGGAGCCCTAAAATAAACAAAAGATATAGCTTGAAATCGCCAGAGAAGAAGATTACTACAAAATATTTTTAATTAGTTTTCCAAAGTTGCTAATTTTAGCATTAGAATAAATTATCTAGCTTAAACATAAATGCCAAAGCCAAACAGGTATGATAAATGTACATCATCCTAAATCTACAATAGGTATCAATATGCACTTGTGCAATCATCAGTTAATCTATCCTAACATATTTATTAGAATGTCTATTTTTTAGGCAAGAAGATTAATTTTAATACTACAACATTCATTTTTAAGATGCATTAAAGATCTCTGCATAGTGTACCCACAAATAAATCATACTTGCCTGGTTGCTATACAAATACAAAAAAAATTTAGAGATGTAATTTATATTAAGACTAGACAAATATTATATTTAAAGCTTAAAAGAGAATTAAAAAAAACTTTAAAACAAGGGGAAATTGGTATTCTGAGCAGCTGAGCAGCAACTTACAAAAGCATTGATTAACCACTATATATTATAAAAGATCGGCCGATATCACTTTTTAGGCCACTACTGTTATCTGATTTTTAAGTTTTTGTCAACTGATAATCAAAACTGATACACTGTTTTTCTTATATACCTGAAATACGGCCAAACTTTGACCCAATTTGAAATAAAATTCAGATAACATTTCAGTTTATTTACTTTAAACTTTTATTTGGATTCTTATTCTAACTAACTTGGCATGATACTAAACGAAAAAGTGTTTTGCGAAAATAAAAAAAAATAAAATGTGTTTATTTTTCAGGAACAACTATATCATATTTTTGTAGAATAAAACAGTCAAAGTTTAGTGATACCGATATACCAGCCTATCTCTACTCAGCAGTGTGCATAATTATGAAGTAGAGGGCAGTATATGTAGTTCAGTTTGCGACTAGGCTCACATGGTGTACCATAGTTAGTGCAACCTACCTGTAATACTGTGTCACCACTTCCTGGGTCATGTACTTTGATTCGTCTGGCTCTTCGAGTCTGGCGAGTCCAAAGTCGCAAATCTTCAGCTTGCAGTCGCTGTTAATCAGGAGGTTACCGGGCTTAACGTCGCGATGCAGGATACGGGCTCCGTGAAGGTATTTTAGCCCTACAAAGTTATGAAAAAAATTGGAGTGTAAGGCAAATCACAAGAGTGTTTGTTTGAAGTCCAAGTCATTAGGTGCAGTACAGGTTTTCAGAAACTGTTTTTAAAATTTGGTCGCAAGTTTTGTAAAAAAAATTAATATTTTTTAAAGAAACATGACTATGCATTGTGACGCCCTGGTAAGACATTTCAATTATTTAAGGGCGTCGGACATAGTGATTTTGTTTCATATCAAAACGCAACTGCCGTAATAGAACGCATGCAAATACATTATCATAATCCTGTGACATGCGCCCCCGAAATCAACTTCACAAAAAAAGAGCAACTGATTCTGATATTCTGTTACAAAATAAAACAAATAAATAAGATTCTAATTGCTAAGTCCCAAGTTCAATAATTTTTTTTACAAAGGCATCGCAAGAAAAAAGTTTGAGAACCACCAATATATTCAATTAAGATACCAAATTACTTCGTAAGCAAAAGCAAGCATACAGCAAAGGATTAACTAAATAAACATGATGAACAACAACTTATACATACCTCTCAAAATCTGATAAAGAAATAGTCTAATGTGGTCTGTGGTCAGTGGTTGCTGCGAAACAATAATCTTGTGCAGATCTGTTTGCATCAGTTGAGTGATCACATACCTGTGTGGATAAGGGACACAGGAGGTGAGGAAAACATGCTGCAATTTGCACTTGTGTCAACAACGCCTGCGTCTAACGTGGGCAATTATGGCCACTCCGTGACGCATTTAGGTGATTTAAAAGGTGTGCTCGCATAGCAGCAATTTTGATCATTCATAACAGCAAATGTTTATCACACTCACATTTAACTTAAAATTCAATATTTCTACAGCACAACTATTGGAAGTTCGGCCTTTTTGCGGAATACTTTGGGGATTTCAAGACAAATATTATGTAAAGGACAATTTGATTTTTATATAACGTTTAAACTAAAATATATGCCGGGTATAAAACAACACAGGTAACTTTCTAGCATTCAAGACCGTGTTTAAAGTATCATAAAGAAACTGATTGAAATTAAGAGTTTTGGGTTAAAACAGTACACCAATGTACATCTATATATTAAAAAAAGTTTTGCACAAGCAAGTTTCAAAATTAGGAAAAACACACCAGTTTGGTTTTAGGTTAAAACAGTACATTAATACATATACATGAAAAAAAAAGAAAAACAAAGTTTTATAGATGCACGTTCACAACAAGGAAGCAACACCAGCATAAATAGGGCCACGTTCTCTTACATTTCTTCGTAGGGATTGTCAACAGGAGGCAGCACATCAACAGCAGATAAAACCTAAATGCAAGGAACAGGAAGTTGAACAGAGGTTATACAGCGATATTTTTGGCTTCATTTTATCCAGAATCGACACAAACAAGTATAGGTGTAAAATTTGAAACTTTTTAATTCTATTTTCTAGATATAAATACTGGTAACACAATACCCACAACTTAACTTCAATAACTTAACCGACGATCAAACAACTAAATTTTAAAAAGTGGTGCAATTATTTATAGCTCATCAAGAATCAACAGTTAAATGAATAGTATTAAAGAATACAAATAAGTATAAGTGTAAAATTTGAAACATTCTAGTTACATTTTCTAGATTTAAATAACACAATGCCCGCAATTTAACTTCATTAACTTAAGAGAACTACTAAATTTTGAAAACTAGAGAAATGATTTAAAGCTAATCAAGAATCTATTGTTTAATATTATAATGTTAAAGAATATAAATAAGTATAATTCAAAATTTGAAACTTTCTAGTTACATTTTCATGATTGAAATAGCAGAGCATTTTGAGTTCTCTCAGAACACGTTTGGCCGACATAAGGTTGTGAAAAACATTTGGCATCTTCTTTAGGGCTACTTGCTTTCCATCTCTGGGATCCTTAACAGCCCTACAAAAAAGGCAGAAAGTATTGACTTCATGTTTCTAAAATACCTCTCTAGATTTTTAGATGTGTGACATTGATCAGGAGTACCCGCTAAAAAAACTACATACATATTGCAATGAAGATTAAATTGCTTTGTCGGAAATGTTTAGTTTGTATCTAATCCATGGAACTGAAAAAATTGTTACACTTTTATATAGATTAGTCTTATTGGTAACTTTTTAAACTCTATTTGAATAAACATGTTTTTTTACTAATTTAATTAATCCATATTTTTTTAGGATAAAACAATACACCTTATCTTGTGATTATTTGTTCTAATAATAAAAGCAAGAATATCAATAAAACCAAGATGATGGAGTTTAACACACTACAACTAAATCCTTATTTAATTACCATTCACTTGATATATTTTAAAATTAAACTTTGTATTAATCCAAATTTAAAAATATTACTTTTAAAAATATACAAATATATCTTACTACAAGTAGAAAAAATGAAAACAAAGCAATATTACAAAGCATAATTAAACAGATATATATAAGATTATTTAAAAAAGCTCACCACACAACTCCAAAGGCACCATATCCAATTGGCTTGTCCATGTCAGTAATTTCCATAAGCACCGTTTTGAACTTTAATTGAAGGTATCTTCAACCTTTGTAGCACCCGGTCATACCTCGGACATGTTGTTTTTAATATTTGTGCTTCAAAAACTTGATGTTTTGCCCAGTAAAGACACTCAAAAAATATTGGAAACAGGTGCTTGTACCACACAAAACATCACCTTATAATCTTATCTAGATGTTAAAACAAAAAGCTACAAATAAGATTGAACAGCTTCACTAAACCGCAAATTTTGATGTATTGGAGTACAATTTTTTATCTTGCAGTTAAGATTTGTTTTAAAGCATATATATTTCTACTAAAAATGCCTGTTGTTTGTTTACAATTGTTACTTCAAACACTCCTGTCTCACTTATCAGAAATTAGAGTAAATGATGAAGAGAACGTAAAATTGGAAAAACTCAACGGTTTTGCTAGCTCGGCCTTTGTGAGAACTACTTGAAAATATTTGCTAAGTTTAACTTAGTATATATGTATTGGAAAAAACTGAAAGAAGCGAACAAGGTTCGACATAGTATTGAAACGCAAATCACGGCTGAAATTCCCATATCAATTTGGTTTCAGATCGGCACTGATACCACCCTAGTATCGGGGTACCGATATTACCACTTGGTATCGTATCGGCTATCGGTTGTGGACTCCGAGCCTATATAACCGGACATCGCTTCTACCTAGTACAACCTGTTGTTAGTCGATAGTCACGAATTAACAAAAATAGACATACCCAATGCCATATATAGTTATGTTTTCAGGACATTTCGCCAAACTACGCTTTCAATCAAATATTTTGCTGCGTTACATAGTATTACACAGTATCTGACGTAATATTTCATTACAACTACATAACTCAAAAACTGATGAAAACCTTATTGATAATCATCTTTATTTAATGCTATTCACGCTTTTAATCCGCGTTAAGAGCAGGTAATCTTTAGAGGGGAAATAAGCTGGAGACACAGGACACATGTCATTTAACAACAATGTAGTGGAAGACGCTTTTCCTTTGTGTTCTTCGCAAAAATCACTCGAGCGTGACTTTTCACACTTCACGTTTGCGTCATCTTACGGAAGTTTTTCAAAGTAATGTTAACCGCATAAAGGTGTCTGAGTTTTACTAAAAGATTAGCTAAAAGTGAAATAAAACAGGCTTCATTCGATCGTCAAAGGACGGAATACATTTGTACACACTGCAAAAGATTGTATTTCGTGAATACGATGGAAACTTAAAACGGAGAATGAAATATCGACATGGCTGAAGTTTAAAAGTTCATAAAAATAAAACACAAAACCTATATACAAGTGCATTTGTACGGCAATACAACAGATACATTGAAACCAGGGTAAAAGTTGGTAGTAAAAAATCATAAAGTGGAAATTGATTTATAAAACGGGCATTGTTTAAAACTATGGTTTTATTCAAACGATATTGTGATAGTGTTTGTACAACTTTATTGTCCAACACTTAGCAGCGGGCCAACGATATATATAATTTTCCTAGCGTTGCTTTGGAAAAGAATTGAACATTAGAATGGTTATTCTTAGCGTCATTCATAACATTTTTTGGACAATTATTTCTAATGTTAAAATTGTCGATTAAGTCGATTTAAAATTTAATTTAGAACTTTCTGCTTGTCATGGTTATAGGCCTACACGGCAATAACGCAAACTCATGTTTGGCTCACAATAGGAAAACAGCTTCCAACGGTATCGGCATTTAGGCTACACTTTGTAGTTAAAAAAGTTTCAAACAAGAAAATAATGTACAGTGGGAACTAATTTAAAGCAATGCTTTCCGCGATTATGTGCAATATATTGAAGTCGCCCATTATTAGCAAAATAGCTTAAAAAATTGTTTTGGCGTTTAAGCAGAAAAAACAAGGAAATGCTAGATTTCTGCTGGGAAATCGCCGTATTAAAATAAACCCTCTGTCCTGACCACAATAATAAAAAATATCAATAACATTAAGAAAGGGTTAATAATATTGAATATGTGCGTTTCAAGTAAAGTCATTTTCCTCAAATCTTGTTGTCCAACGAAACACCAATGCTCTCTCTTGTAGGCGAGGTATAGGAACCTGTTTTGGTATAATGAAAACGTTTAAAAGTATAGGTAATAGCTTGAATAAAAAGTTACTTTTAAATAACAGAATCTTGCTCTACGAGAAACCTACGGTACTGCAGTAAAAAAAAGAAAAAAAAAATTAAACTCGATACAAGACGCAAAATAAAGGAGCATTATCAACCAAAAAATTTTACACATTGGTGGGGCACTAGAAGTTTTCCTAACACATTGAAATTGCCCCGGGATAACAGTAAGGGCATTTATAACTGTTGGCCAACACACAATCACCTGGATTTTTATCCGCCCTTGAGTTTGTTTCTTTTCGTTGGCCCGATGACCTTTCAGCACTGTAGCAAATAAACGAATAAAATTAGGTTTTAGAAAACCTGTATTACAAATAAGAAAATATAGATTTAAATAAAACATTATTAGGATGTTACGATACATGATATCTTAGTTAAATAACAACTAAGAGGATCTAATAGTATCATATCTTGGTGCATTTTATTCCATGACATCAGTGTAATAAAAATATAAATAACAGAACTATACCTAAATGATTTAAACGTATTCTTAGTTCATTCAAGCATTTCGAGTTTACGAATAAGAATTACAACTAAAGTTTTAAACAGGCACACTCACTCGTTGACTGACGTCATCACCGACTTTGACGTATTTTTTTCGGGCTGAAAGAGAATGACGTAGCAACGGTAGCCGAAGAGACAGAGAAGAACGGTGACAGCGCTCAAGCTGAGGCAGATGGCAAGTGTGGCAACCTGACAAATGGCAAGGGACAAGTGTCATTAATAACATGTCACAGCAGCATGTTGCGTTTCTGTAGTCCAGTTGTTCTCAACCGGGGTGCCGCGGCACTCTAGTCTAGGGTGCCATTTTTTGCGCTCAAAACTGTCTAGAGATATTTCAAATTCTTTAGGATTCAATTTTTGCTCTATTGGGAAGCTTCTTAACAATTTTTTGTATACAATAAAAGTGTTTTTTGTGTACGATATAAAAAAAAAATAAATAAAGTTTTCTTTTCAACTTTATTGCACTTTTAATGAGCTGTCTCAATCTTGTTTATTGTAATGTTACAGTTAACACTCAGCAAAAATAAGAGCAAGCGCAAACTTTTTATAATTTCTGTAGGGTGGCACAAGCCAAAAAGGGCACTGCTGTAGTCAATCAGGTAAACATAGGGCTGTTTTCTTTAGGGCAAAACATGTGGTGTTATTATACAGGAAGAAGATATGTGTGCTTTTATTTAGTTTATAAATTTTTCCTGGCGTGCCTACAGTCTCGAGGTGACACAATAAGAATACTTTGCTGGTATGAACCAGTTGGAACAGTCTTTTCCAATGGTACAGCGTACGGCAATTGACATTGATAAAGTATTTAGTAACTAGTATAGCAAGCAATGGCTTCATTTAAAAACATATTGTTTATAAGAGTTTAAAGCAAATCAACATCACAATAAAATAAATTAAATCGAGTTTACCTTTAGTTCGACATCTGAAGCGTTGGTGATAAATATGGGAAGGAACGCAAGCCATATAACACAGGTGGCGTACATCGTAAAACCTGTCAAAACAAGGACAACATTGAAGCATAAACAAGTATGCACCAAGTTTCAGTGTTGTAAACAAGTTATTTTGAAATGACGTTAGCCCCAGTTAAATTTCGTAAAATAAAAAAGTCCCAGGTAAATCACTTTAAAAAAACTCAAGTCCAAGTCAAGTCTATTTAAATAAAACACAAGTCAAGTCCCAGTCAAGTCATAAATAAAAAGCAAATCAAGTCCTATTTAATCGGTAAACTACTAATGTTGGTAAACTCGCTTGATTACGAGCAATAACTCAACTACTAAATACCCAAAACGCAACATCCAGCAAGAAATATGTTTATATAGAAAAACTAGGATCAATAACCCAATTTATATATAAAAAAAGCTTAATGAAAACACTTCCTTTTTAACCCAAGTCATTTGTCCAAAAGACTTAAGTCAAGTCAAGTCAGTTTCCAGAAAGACTTAAGTCAAGTTAAGTCATTCAAAATCAGTGCCTTAAGAACACTAAGTCAAGTTATTGACTTAAGTTATTACAACAATGCCCAGTTTTCATGCAATTGTCTTTATAGCAGCAGGGTTGCCCCTTGTAAAGAAGCCAACGTTGATAAAAAGGTCAAAGTTTAAGGGTCAAGAAATGTCACTTACCGATAAACTGAGTCTCGTTGAAACCAGTCGGTACATTACGATTGATCGTGGCCAGGACGGTGCAGACCAGGATTAGGACAAACGGGTACGCCAGGCCCACCAGGACTCCGAGGTTCTCGACCCCCTTGCAGGACAGGAACCCTGTTTCGGTTGAGGGGTACACGGTGGTCGTGGCAGGGGGACTGACCGCGAACCACACCGTGACCACAAAGGCCTGGACGAAGATAAAGGCTAGGGTGGTCAGGATCTGGAATTTTGGCTGTAGGAAGGTTTTGACCTGTAGGATAAAAAGAGATTGGATTTGTTAAAGTTGGGAATAAAACAAAGGTGAGTTTACTCAGTTTATAATTTCGAAAGCTTTTGTGGTGTGAAAATATTGTATTAATAATCGGGGTTGGGGTGTTGATTTTTTATACTTGTTTTATTTAAAATGTGGAGCAGTGTTTGTACCAACTTTAACATTATTCCGAGCATTCAAATATAAATTATTTTATAACCCACTTGCTATGTTTTAATCATTAGTCCAACTGCAGGTTTTGTTTCCCTTGATTATTTAAATTATAATTTAAAAAGTCCTTGCCGGTTAACGAGACTGAAAAGTTTAAGAATCACTGAATAAAGTATAAAATGAAGAGTTTCTTTGAATCTTTTTTATGTAAAACAATTTAACGTTGACACGAAACTCGGTAAAACTATGTAAAGCAAAATAACAATACTATGGATGTCCGATACTTGACATTTTATTCCAATACCCGATATTTTTTGAACAAAATTATCGCGATTTAATCCGAAACCAAATGACGTCATAACTATGCTCAAATAGTCAAAATCGAAATATTGTATGTGTTTTTTTCAGGTCTTTAAGCTAAACTTCGCTTTAGATTTAAGAAGTTTAGTTACATCCAGTTGGTAACCTACTATCTATTAATAAAATTTCCTTTTTGGGTAGAATTGCTGTGTTAGACCCCTACAATCATGTCTAAAAAAATCGCTATATTAGTTTGGTATCTGATCGGTACCGATACAAGCCTAGTTTGGATGAGTATCGATGCTACCTCTTTGCATCGGGTATCGGCTCCGACCCGACATTATCCGACATTCCTACAAAAAATGTGGTAATACTAGTTTTCACTTTGGCCGAATCGCACCTGAGACGAGAGAAATGACTTGGACCGGAAGATTATGACGACCCGCATCGTTTTGGTGAGCATGCCGGCGTACATCATGGTCGGTCCCAGGGCCACGAAAACTCGTGACGTAGCACATGTGACGTCACTGGCACGCGTGCTGAGAACGAAACTGTCGACGAAGCACACGAGGGCACCGAAGAGCACAAACACGCAAAGCTCCTGTAAAAAAATTTAAGAATAAAACGTAAAATTTGAATCCAACTACTTGATTTGCTTAAAAATGTGAAAAACCCTGAACCATAAAAAACAGTAATTCCCAAATTAAAAAACTGTGCAGAACGAACTGCTTGTAATGTTTTTAGTTGTTCACAGACCCAAATTCCAATAATAAAAGTAAACTATAAATGTCCCTTGATAAAATTAAACAAACAAGTACAATCAACTTGATGGAAAAGTTCGTGCGATCCCCGTTACACTTTCTACGCTTCAATGAATTCATCTATTTTTTAACTCGAGGAACTTTTCGTTAAAACCCCTTTAAATATATACCTTAATATACTTCAGAAGGGCCAGTTCACGGATATTGTTTCTCGACTCGCTATTTGAGCCTGCGTAGCTCAGTTGGTGGAGGGACGGTCCCGGTATGACCGAGGTTGTGAGTTCGAATATTACTAAAGGCTTGTTTTACGAAAAGGATGCAGCAGGCAACGGTGCCATAGTTGTTTCTCGACTTTATCCCATATGAGCCTGCGTAGCTCAGTTAGTGAGGCGACGGTCCTGTATGACCGGAGGCTCACTGCAGGCTAGTTATTTTTTCTAGCCTGGATTATGCAAACATTCATAATGGATAGAATAATTATGTTGACGACTACGGTGTAGTATATTGCCATCTTTACTTTTAACTTTTATATCTTATGAAATTAATAATAAAACATTGGCCTTACCCTGCCCGACGCTTTCACAATCGCGCTTTCTCTGTGGATGAAAAAGACCACGGCCACAAAAAGTGTGGCCACAATCCCGGTCGATGCGAGCGCCAAAGAACCGATGCTCACTCCGCTGTCGTAACGGCTGTGTCTGGAACAACAAAGAAAGTTTTTCAAAATAATTTATTACCAGCAAGAATCGACGAAATGAAAAAATGAACTGTATGATCGTAATAAAGTAATAATAGGCACAATCGGGTATTTTTAGCGGTTAATTATCTAAACAAATTATAAGAAGGCATAAATATTTTGTATGTAAAATAAAAGTAGTCTATGTTATGTGTAGGGATGTCCGATTGTATGGGATTGGAGTCGATACTCGATACCAAATGGTAGTATCGGTATTCGTCCGATACTAGAGAGGTATCGGTGCCGATCCGATACCAAATCTATAAAGAAATTTAAGCCATAATTTGTGATTTAACGTAGTATTTCTACTTTCCAAAATATTTTTTTTTAAATTAATATGTTACCGACTCGAGGTAAATCAACTTGTTAACTGTAAAAAAGTACGTTTGAACATGTCAATTTTGTCTTTTTTTGCTTGGCTATAAAGTCATTCGGTATTCGATCGGGTGGCAAAACTTTAAGTTTTGAATGGAATAGTATGTCAGGTCTCGGACATCCTTGGTTATGAGAGACCGTTGGATAATTTTGAAACACTTCTTCCGGTCTTTAATAACGCCTTAACAACACACAGTATTTGACAAAAGATATTGCAACCACCGTATAGCGAAATGCAAAAACTAACGATGCCTGATTTCAACGGCAAAACATCAATTTTCTTTTTATAAAGAAACCATTTCTGTTTTTTTACTTGTCTTTGTAGGCCAGTTAAATAATAATAATTCTATACGGTTTGACAAATCCTAAATGAGTCTGCTTAATTGCTAGAATATGGAAATTCTTACTCTAGTTTGATCTTGTTGCATTGTGTCTTGTCCTTGTTTGGAATGGTGCCGGCGGGACAATTGACGCACTTGGTTCCGTTTAGACCGACGAACTGGTTCGCCAGACAGGTCTGACACAACCAGCAACAAATCTGAAATAACCGAGCAAACACGAACTATTAAATGACGTTAAACAAGAAAAATGCTTTAAGCTTTAAAACAGGAAAATACCTAAGTAACACGCCTTTAAAAAAGTAAATTAATTTGGCTAGATCGAAAATTTATATTGGCTGTGCCAATAGAACTATATAGACAAAAAATGTTTTGTTATTACCTTGTGTAGTCAGGAAAAAAAACATTTAATACTATTTACTAGTATATAATACGAAATATTGGTTACTCCTTAGAAGCATCTCTTAGGGCCACCTTTTATACCCAGGAAAAGTGTAATTCTACAGAAAACAACATCAAAGAGGGCAAATTTTATTACGTCGGCAAACATAAAATTTTAACAAAAAAATCGTAAAAATAAACAATATTTTTTGCGTTGTATTTACCGCAGCTTCAACTTTTTTTGCTTGACCGATTTTACACGGGTCACTGCACACCGACGTGACGTTTTCGTCCATTGTGCCAGTCATAGAAATCTCTGAAAACAAGTGTTTACTAAAATGTCAGCATTAAGTTTAATTTCGCATAAAACAATGCATACATATTTTTTATATTAACTAAAAGAAAGTAAGTGTAAAGTAAAGGGTGAAGATGTAGTGGCGTATTCTACCCACTGGCCAAAAAGGAGGCCGGGAGTGCCTGAAATGTGAAGGCCTAGTACTCAGGACCATTCTTCCAAAGGGAGACGGTGCCGCCACTTGGAGGTGGGGCCGGAGTTGAACTGCGCATCGGCAATAGGATAACATTTTTACCTTTTTTATGGTGTAGGTAATAAGTATAAAAAAAAAAACGGTAACCCGGTCTTACCCAGGAAAAAATGGAAGGACACAAACCCCACAGTGATCCGGTTAAAGACCACCGTCAGGTTATCATCAATATACTTACGCTTGTTTCGATAACTTCCAACAATCTTCCATTGTCCCAAGTTTGACCTTGAGTCGATCAGGTACTCCTGAAGGTCATATGTTGCCTGTCCGTCCTGGTTTGCGTCAAATGATAACTTATCGCCGTTGACACCTAATAACGATACAACATCATTCAAACAGCCAAGGTGTTTTATTCTTTGTCTGGCTTTACTGGCGATCACCAATACATTTCGATAGACCGTAACTTTTTCATCTAAGTACGTAAACAGCTAATTATCTGTTGTCGTTAAGTTATATTTTAAGCTGTAAAAAGTTAGGAAATATTTTGAAGTAAGTTATAATTAAAGCTGTAAAAAATTAAAAATCGTTACGGTCCCGAAACACAAAAAAACACTGAGTACAGTCTTCGCAGATACAAAATAAATTATATTAAGTCCAAAGTCAAACTAGTCGGTTGCTACCCTAATCTGTAAAAAAAAAAATTTTTTTTTTCGGATAATGGAAACGGTCTATAGACGAAGTATACACGTCAAATACTTTTTAGTTTTCACAGTTGGTAGCTTTACTTATTATGGATTTTTTAGGTTTTATAGCATCATATTCTGATCGGCTGGACACAGTTTTAATTAGATTTCTTCTTATTTTGTTTGTTTTCGTTGAATGGCATCAAATATGGTGTAACATTTAAAATAAGAGTGGCTGATTATTTTTGTTTAAACTTTACCTAATGGTTCAAAATAGGATTAAATTAACTTAACTGACACATTTGACTACCATTCAATTTGTTAAAGACTTAACATGTGACAAACTGAATGTGTGAAATATGAAGATATCTCCTCGCCCTTATAAATGACGACGACGAATGGAAGCAAATATTCTTTAGGCTTTCCTGTCCTAAAAGTCAGTCATTAATAATTTCTAGTTATTTGAATAACTAGTTAACTAGAACTTATTAATGACTGACATTGATCAAGACAGGAAAGTCTAATGAATATTTGACTTAAAATGTGATTAGGCAAATCGCAAAACAACTTGCCCACACCCTCTTTTTTTTAAGATACATAATCCACTCTGGGTTAAGTTTACCTGTGTAAGTGACGTTTTTCATGAAGGGATAGAGTTTCTTGGCCAGGTCGCCAGACTGTAGAGCGCCACAAGAAACTTTTGATCCGCAACTTGAGGCTTGGTAATTCTTCAACGCGTACACAAAAGCCAGCACGGCGTTGGCCACGCTCTGAAAATAAGATGCTTTAAGTCACATACGAACGTCACAAGTTAGCTACGACAATATATAGGCTGTTGTGGTGTAGAAGCGATGAAAGGCAATCTTTATAAAGAAATAGCATTTACAACAAAGTTTTCGCAATAAAATAAGCATAGGAAAATTAGTGAAAGCATTTCTCACGCAGTAAAAATCGGGCAATAAACAAAACTTAATTTAGTCTCAACCATGTTCCCGTAAAAACGACATGTTTATACTATTGAAAAACCTTTACTACTTTCGTTTTGACGCTTTTAGTCATAAAATCATTCATAAAATGTGTAAATCTTTGTTTTGTAAAATTTAACATTATTATAGCCTTTCCTATTCGCCGTGTCTTTAAAATACTATCATTTGCAATTACAAATCGATTCAACAGCAGAAATCCATACCAAAAGCTATAAAATAGATCACCTGCATTTTACTAAGAGTTTGGTATGTCGTTTTGTTAATTCCAGTATTCCAAGAACAAAGGGCTCCTGGCGTTGACGAACCTGGCACTGTAAAACGTCAATTGAACACTTCAAATATTTCATCGATGTAACTCAAAAAAAAATATAGTCTTAAAAAAAAATTAGGTATAAAACTTGTAGATATATCTCGTTGTTGGTTTTAACAGTCAATTTTGGCAGCATGGCTGGCAATTGCAAAAAACAGATCCGCGAATCTTAATTATTATTTTCTAACAAACTTAATAAGTTACAAAAAATACTCAAAATCATTCATAAAGTTACTTTCGATTCATAACATATATAGTGTACTTAGGTAAACGGAAGATCAAGGCTGACCGAATACATTTTCTACGTATGTTTAACATTACTGGCTATTCCGGTTTTTTGTGGTTGGTATAAAGCGGAAAAAAATCGCAAACTTACGCGGCAATTCGCACTTTTCGACTTGCTTAATAAACTCGGGAAACCACGGATTTCGAAGTTCGGCGCTCGAGTTTGTAACCGCTAGATGTTGACCCAGAGTCAGTTTGGCCATGTGATCTTTCAAGGCTGTGACGACTCTGGTCTTCGGTTGGAATGTTATGGAACCTTAAGTGAAAATCAAAGTAAAATTAATAGGGCAAGAATTACAATGTCATGTGCAAAAATTTTAATTGTGAAAAGATAAAATGCTATAAAACCAAACTGAAAAGGAAACTTGTTTTGCATTATTTAAAAATGTAGTTTTTCAATAAAAATATGGAAAAGACAACTTGTGTCGAACTTTTTTTATCAGAATCGTCCAGTGCCGTATTTCGGTACGATAGTTAAGAACTATAATATTGCTAGCTAGGTTTGATTGATTAAAAACCGAAAATAAATATAACAAAGAAATCCTATTCTTTTGCACAGATTTGTCATTATTCTGTCAATACCGATTTAAACATTCAAGTATTTTTCCGCATAATTTGCTCGAAAAAAAAACAAAAAATATCTTTCGCAAATTACTGAAAAAAAATCATAATAAAGTATTCTTGGACCAATTACTTTGCTTACCTTCCAGTGACTTTCTGTAGTCGGTTTTACTGGAAATAGTGGGAAGTTGTCCTGACCAACCATCTGAACCTATCCACTTAAAGTGACCACGTGACTGCGGATTCGCATGAGCGGCTGTGATCAGTTGTTCCGCATCGTTGCTCTTCGTGAAAACCACAACGGCTGGTGGATAGATAAAAAATGAAAATTACATGTAGGGTAGGTTAAAGCAGTGGTATTCAACCTCATTATTAACTGACCACTATTTAAATAAAATTAAATCAGCATTACCATGCAACCCCAGTTTTTTTTTCGATAAGTTATGCGTGGACTGAATGACACGAGTGACTAATTATGTCTAAATTATACACAGTTACAAAGAACTGTGGCTACCCATGTGTACCAAAAGGAGTTTTAATTACGAGCGCAATGAAATAACCAAAACTGCAGTTATTGGTGATTGAAGGCGACCTTATAAAAGTTTAGGAAGCCACATGGGGTCGCGACCCACAGGTTTGAGACACTGCTGGGTTAGGGTATGTATCTTAACGCCACAAAATAAGAGTTACGAATGGCGGATTCTTTTCAACAAGAAACCAATGAATAATTGATTATTGGCTATAAATTATACCCAAACAATGAAACGTTAACCTATATTTATTAAGTGGGACGAGATACAGTAGAGTCTTTTTTAACGATATAGTGAATATTTTCAAGTTCCATTTGGTTAAATAAGAGGTCAGTAGAAGCAGTTAAATAATAACGTTGTAGCAGTGTTGTAAAGTCTCAGTTAAGTCAATTTCAAGTCAATGACGTAAAAGTAAACAATTAAACCTTAAAAATGGTAAACTCGTCCGATTTTGAGCAACAATCTAAAAAATAACACAAAGCGCAATATGCGGTAATAAAATTGTTTAATGTGCCAAACTTGAGATCCATTTTATTGAAAAACACTTAATTTAATCCCAAGATATTTGACAAATAACTTAAGTCCAAGTCAATTAAAGTCCAAGTCAATCCACGTGATACATATTATTTTTGTCACATGGTTGTTTTGATTTGTACAAACCTTTTGCCCTCCTGTTTAAAAGTAGGTTGTTTAATATGTTGTTGTAGTCGACTGGCTCGGGGTTGCGCGGTATTGCCCTGGCAACTGCGATGCATATTCCTTCCTTTACGGCGAGAGATTGAACCTCTGAAATAAAATAACTTTGGTAAAAAGTTAAAGAGACATATATCTCATGCTGAAAGTTCTTGGGATTTCTTGAACTGGCTGTTGAATTACTATCCTAAAATAAGCCAACTTAACAAAATTGAAACCTTCAAGGCATTTTTTGAGGTTATTAGGCCAAAAAGTTTGGTTAGTTTTTTTTTTACTTTTCAAGGTGTAGTCACCGCATTTGATTGCAAATCATGGCTAACATTTACATATCATTTTGGTATCGGATCGGCACCGATACCAACTTAGTATCGAACGGTTACCGAAACTTTAAAACTTGCATTCGGGTATCTGCTCCGATCCGATATTATTGGACGTTTGTTTTCGTAATCCAATGTCTGTTTATTCAACGACAATTTGACAAAGTAGGTGCATCTCTGTTCCAGACGTGGACAACTAGATTTATTTCAGTTTTTAATACCTGATTAGAATTAGATCATTTTTATGTTTTTTTAATTAAATAGAATTAGAATTAGCGAGTTCTTAAAAAAACGTATTTTAACTACAATTACATTTAATTTTATTCACAATCAATTTCATTTAAATCGCGAACTATTCTAATAAGAATAAGAATGGAAAATATATGTGTGCTAATTTGTATGCATTTTAGCATAACATATGCTTTTCAGACGTATGTAAAAATTACATACAAGTCATTCCAACCAAAGAGTTGTAATTAAAATTATTTGTTTTGACTGAAAGACTAAAAATGCTGTTGGAAAAAGTAGCATTTTTGATAAAATTCGAATTAAATTAGAACTAGAACTAGAGCACACAAGCAATTCACAAATTAGATTAAAATTAGAATTAGCCGAATTTTGCACTGATGAGAGAACTAGAAATTATCGTCCAAGTTTAGTTTTAAAATCTACGTCTGTGTCAAACCTCTATATCCTCTGATCCCGTAAAAGTCATCTTCGTAGACGATCGAGATGTAGTTCCACTCCTTCATCTTGAGCAGCGAGACCATTGCCTTAGCCTGGTTGGAATCTGACGGGACGGTTCGAAAGAAGTAAGGAAATCGGTTCTTGTTACTCAGGTCTGGATGGGTCGACCACGGGCTTACCTTGTAAAAAGAAGTTTTCCAATAAAAACTGAAATAAAACTAATTGAAAAGTTCATTTTGTGGTTAATATGTCATTGGACAAGTAGGTAAGTGTAACTTATGTTAATCTAAATAGAATAGCTTTCTTTCAAAAAACGCCTAAATGCAGGTATTGAAAAGTGCGTTAAGTAGTTAATATGTCACAACCGGTTGATCAAGTGGGTATAGGTAAACCTTTATTTAATCTAAATCGTAATCTTTCCTTCAAAAAGCATCTAAACGTAGGCATAGAAATCCAATTATTATTCTTCCATTGGTCTTTAGGGTGGTTAATTAGTAAGTAAAAATGTAACATCCGAAATCTTAGCATTTCGCGGTTAAATACTTAGTATACTTAGCATTTAAAGGTTAACAAATGGTCAAATGTTAACCGAACTACGCGGTTCTTCAAGTCTCCTCGACCTATCGCCTGGAAATCAATTGTCGTTTCGCTTTAAAATAGGGCGACCAAAACTAGATAGGATAGTTTAATTTGCTGGAGGAAACTCTAGTCGGAAATGCGCCCACAATCAAGCTACATTTTTTCTATCATCGATTACCAAATTGTCAGGTGAAAGTTAAATCTTAAGTTTAAAAAAATATTGAAAGTTAAAACGACACATTAACTGAAGATGATACAAGCTCGTATCGAAACGTCTTAATCAAGATGATGTCGATCTACTCGATCTTTTTGGCTTTGCAATACATTATCTAGCTACATTACAGATCCGTGCATAGTGTACCCTAGTATAAAACATGTGTTCAAAAGTGGGACGTTTTTTTTCAAATTACAGAAAAGTGACCGATGCCATCTCCCACCTGTGGTATCTTGAATATCTGCAAAATGCTTGCTGTCTGTATGGATACGGCACTGGACGAGGCTCCGACAATCCCTGCGAAGTATCCCGTCTTGTTTGTCTGTGGAGCCCAGAAGTATGGCAGGAGGAAAGCGTTCACCGACTGAATAAAAACAGGTGGTTGATTTAGCCGTTATAACTATAGGGACGTCAAACAGCGATAGGTCTAAGTCGATAAACGATGCCTAGTAGTGTTATCGGTACCCGTCCGACACTAAGGCGATTTTGCTGCCGATTCGATAGGAAAATGATTTGTGTTTTCTACCAAAATGTTGGGCATAATAAAACGTGAAGTATTGGGCGTTTTTAAGTAGATTACTAGTAATGAAACAAGTCCAACTTTGACTTTTCACCGAGGGTGCTTAGTTTTGTTAAGCGCCTAAGTCAGGTTTCAAATCGCCTAAGAATAAAAGTGTCAGACTGTTGAAAGTTAAGTTTTCGATTTATCGTATGCAAAATCGAGCGTTCAATTTTGTTGCAAAGTAACAATATTACCGGCATGTAATGCAAATCAGGACCAATCGTTGTACTTTTACTACATTTTAAAGTTGTGCTATTTTCGTGGGTTTTTAAGATATACACAATGCCACAACTTTAAATGTAACATCCTGAAGAAAGGTTTTAATTTAGAAAATAAATTTATTGGGGTAAAACGGTAGGACCCCTGTTTTAGCGGCAACCGTAGACGCCCCTGTTCCAGCGGTAACTCTGATGCCAAATCACCTTACAACTTTCGAACGAAGTTAGAAGATTAAGGGTCATTTATCACGCCAGTAAAACACGAGTTCACAAGTTAGAAAAGCTCGACTTCTGCGACGAATTGCGTCAAAGTAGCCTGAACATGACGCACTACGGAAGGGGAGGTGCTAAAGACAAGAGGCACGTTTTCTATCAAAACCTGTCTGAAAACACATCATTCTTGGCAGAACCGATCACTCAAAAGCTGCGTTTCCTCTAAGGCAGCGGTTCTCAACCAGTGGGCCATGGCCTGAGAAAAGTCTGCGTTATCTAATAGAATTCCTTTATGTAAGACATAGGTAAACGCAAAGCGAATTGCGTTAATGAACAAACCTCGCCCATTGAACCTGTATATGATTTTTTTGGCTTTGATCGTTAACTCTTCACATTCTTTTAAGTTACCCTGAAAAAAAATATATAGTTTCTAAAAAAATTCGGTAGCCATCCCCATCTAGCTCAGTGGTTTACAATATTTTTTGCCCACACCACCCCCAGAAAAAGTAAATTAGCTGTGGTACCCGTTTAAGTGATTTACTCCAATGTCACAATAAACGAAACTGGGACAATACAAATCAACTATACAGTGTGAATAAAAAATATATATTCTTATTTATTGTACCTAAACATACTCAGGCTACCCACAGGCCACAATTCTTTAATTTTTCCAAAATCCCGCGACACCTGAGCATTAGAATAGCACCCATTTCGAAACCATTATCTAACTAATACAGCGGTTCTCAACCAGTGGGCCATGACTCACTGGTGGGCCATAAGAACATTTGAGGTGGGCCACAGACCAATTTAAAAAAGCTATATTTAGTTTCATTTGTGTCACTATGTTTAATTTTACAGGAATAATGGCTTGGGGAGGAATTAAAAGGGAATGTAAATTTATTGTTCAGCCGCAAGTATCTCACTAATACACTGTTGTATAAATAATCTGTTTTGAAATATGTTCTGCTGTGTTTTGTTCTAAACCTATTTTATAGTTTTTTCTTTCATAAAAATGTATTGGGCCACAGAAATTTTTGCAACGTAAATGGGCCACGAAAAAAAAGGTTGAAAACCACTGCTCTAAGGCGCTCAACTGCTCTTGTCGCAAACTTGCATCGTTTCAAATTTTAAAGTGAAATAACATTTGAGGCATTTTTGGACTGCGACTCAGCAATAAAGTGTATTAACCGGTGGTTCCCCACCAGGGGTCCGTAAGATGTTTTCAGTTGGTCCGCGAGTGGCCTGAACACTGGTAGATTTTTGAAGTGCAACAGTTCTTGAATGTAGCATTTGTGTTCGAATTTTTATTTTTAATTCACTACAAGACTACATTTAAAGTGCCCTATCCTGTACATAAATGTATTATACGTACATTTATTATGTCACAAACGTATTATAGTATTAAAAAAAAAACTGTGTTTTAAACAAGTAATTTTGAAATGACTTGCGTCCCAATCAAGTCATTCGTAAATAAGTCCAAGTTAAGTAGGTCATTTTTAGAGCAAGTCAACTTTAAATCAAGTTCTTGTCATAAAAATAAAACTGCAAACCATTAACTCTGGTATACACATCCGATTATGAGCAATTACTCAAGTAAAAAAACATACACGCAACATATAGCAAGCAACTTGTTTTATGTGCAAATATTAGTAAAATCGCTTAATGAAAACATTTCATTTTTTACTCAAGTCATTTGTTGAAATGAATTTAATCCAGGTCAAGCAATTTGTTCAAAACACTTAAGTCAAATCAAGTCATTTTGACCGAAAGACTTACGTCAAGTCAAGTCATTGCTGCTGGAAACTTGTAAACACGTGGGAGAGCAGCAACGTGCCTTGTGTAAACGCGTGATTAATTATAAGTGCCACCAAAGCATTTGCGACCGAAATAAGACGTCGCGCCTCTATCGAAGAAATGCCAGGAAAGGAACGCGTACACAACGCACCGATTCCATTTATCATACTTTAACAACCGTTTAATCTTCTATTTTACTAGAGTTGATAAACTCAAGTCTTCCTTGTGTAAAAAACGGCCTCAAATTATTTTTAAAATGCTAAAAGGCTGTTAATCGCAAAATTGGCAGCAAAATCGACCAAAAATCTCGTGTACGCACAACATAACTAAAGCAGGGGTTTTCAACTGGGTTCCATGAACACCTTGGGGGTACAAGGACTAAGTTTAGGGGGTCCATGCATGGAGACCTAATTGAAATACATGTGTATTATTGCAAAATAAAATGAATTTTCTAGAAAAAGCATATAAACTAATAAATGCCCGGCGTCTTTTACTTCAGTGTAATGAAACTTTGTTTTGATTTTGATTTCACATATTTGAACCGAAACACGCGAGTTTCGGAGACGTCATCCTTAAACGTTTCATGCCGACCATGGTCGACGAGAACCAACATTTTTTTGCAGGAGTTTAAAAAGATTAAAACACCCCTTATAAAGCATCAAACCGCATGTCAAGTTAAGGTTAAACTCCAAACACTTAGCATACCTTATCGCATGCCCTGTAATGCTTTCTTTAGTTTAACTACAACATTTCAAGAAATCATCGGTGTTTTAAAGGCAACTTTTAGATCGCAATTCAAACGTCGAACGCAAAAGTCAACAACGTCAACCAGCCTTACCCTCTGCACTGCGTGTGTGTCTGTGTCACAAGTGTCCACCATCAGTGTGCCCAGCTTTATTCCAGGCAAAGTGGAAGCATTGGAGTTCACCTGCCAAATTAAAACGCACCAGTGAACTTACACCTTTGTATAGATAATGCCCCTTAAAGAAAAAGTTTGTTATATATGCCTCAATTGTGGTTTGGAATTGTATTACTACTTAAATGACAGTTACTCATCAGGCTGAATAAAAATGTTCTATACCTAGAGCAGTGGTTCTCAACCGGGGGCGCCGTGGCACTCTAGGGTGCCATTTTTAACGCTCAAGGGTGCCGAGAGATATTTTAAATTCTTTAGGATTCAATTTTCGCATTCTCCGGATACCAATGTTTGCGCTATTGGTAAGCTTTCTTTTGTGCTGTTTTAATCTGTTTTTTTGTCACGTTACAGTTAACCACTCAGCAAAAAACGAGCAAGGGTGCCGCAAACTATTAAAAATTTCTGTAGGGTGCCGCAAGCCACAAAAGGTTGCGAAACACTGACCTATAGGCTAGATTGGTTAATTGGTCACGAAGTAGTGAACATAAACCGTGGGTGGAACGGATTGCTATTATTAATATTTGCAAGATTCTTTAAGCAAATGCAAATGCTTCTGCGTGGGATTCCAGTAAACACAACATAATTGTGTATATAAATAATATTTTCTTATTAAAATTAGTTTTTTGACTTTGTTAAAAATAAATAAAGATGTTGAAAATGAACAAAGAGCTATTTGAAATCTTCAAATGATACCTACTTCTGTATGGGATTTGGTGTTCTTCTTACGTCTGGTCTTACTACAACCACTAACCGTTATGCTCCAAAATTCTTTGCATTTTTGCCCAAAAGTCTTAACCCAACCTGGTTTATATATGTAAACTAGAAGAATGCAAAGCTCTTTATGCATCTTTCCCCGAATCTCTTTCCTCTTACAAAAAAATCACCTGGTCCACGATCATGTTTATTGTTTCTATGGCCTGTATACCGTCCTCCAGAAGCGTCGAGCAGTTGTCGCCGATTCCGCGCTTATGAACCCTCAGCAACCCACCGATTATAACGTCACCAGGACGGTACTGGATCATGTTGCCTTTCTTAGCCTGATCGTGCAAAAGAAATCAAAATGTTAATTTATTTTTTTTGGGGGGTATTATCTCTAAATGTTTGCCGCATTTTGTTTTTGCACCAGCAGGGGTCGCCAAACTTTTTGCGTAAAAGGCCGGATGACTGTAAGGAATTAAGAAATAGGTAGTGTACGAATTAAGAAATAGGTAGAATGATTTGGCTTATTAATCTCAATATTTCTACGTAAAACAATTTTCATGTTGTATATTACGTTTTTGTAATTTTTAGTTTATATATTGCTCATATATCGGACGAGTTTACCAATTTTATTAGTTTAACGTTTTGTTTTATTTTTTCTGGGACTTGACTTGGACTTAAGTTATTTCACGAATGACTTGACTGGAACTTGAGTTTCTTAACATGGCTTATTCGCAACACTGGGTAACAGGTCGGTAGAATTAACTCTGCGGGCCGGGATTTGCTCGCGAGCCGTAGGTTTGAGAACCCAGTTTTACACAAATTCAGTTTTTGAATCCGCACTTGGAAGAAAAGATGCTGGCATTTAAGTTTCGCATGCCTCGGTAAATCGGTAAGACGATTAGTTTGTTTTTAAAATAACAAAAAGTTTCGAAAACGTTTCCTGGCACATCGGTTTGTACACCACCGTGGTTGTACACCAGTGTAGCACTCGAAAAGTAAAACTGCCTCGGTATAACAAAGTACAGAAGCAAATTATTTTATTTGCACGTAGATACACAATTCGTTTAGCGTATGTTTTTTACACTGAAGAAAAAGCAGACGCTTATAAAACAACAGTCTTTAGTCAGGGTTTTTTTAGGGCGAATAAACACTGCGTGATGCACAAACTGTCAAACGGAATTATTAATTTCTAAAAAAATCCATGAACTTTCGAAAGAGGCTTGGAATTCGATAATTCTATGTTTCAACGTTAGGTTTAGTACAGAACATTATCGAATATTAGAACGGTTTTATCCAACCTGATGCAAAACTATAATTGGAACCCAACCCACCTGGTATTCTGGTGACGTAGGGCTGACGTAACTGTCAAAATCTGAAACAAAAACAGTTTGTTTATTTATAAAGCATTATACACATTACACCTTATATTCATCGCGGTCTATAAATGTTTTATTGTTATGGTTGTAAGTCATAGTGATTATGGTGATGCTTCTGTATGCTAATCCACAACAAGAATGGTTCAGCTATCTGTAAATTTAGGTACAAAGCTAACGATATTTGACTCATAAAGTTCTGGGCCTATATTTAGGATATCCAATAATTTCGAAACCGATGTAATAAACTAAGTGGTTAAGTTACGGTAATCGTATGGTACGAGGGTATAGTAACGGTTCTAATTCGATCTTAAATTGATATTTTGCGCAAAATATCGAGTGTCGTCATATATAACCGAAAAAAGGTTTGATATTTGGGTTGAATAATATCAGACGTGAAATATTTAAATTTGGTATTTGCATAGTAGAACATAAAGTATATGTGGTATTTCAGACGTCTTGTTTCAAGCCGTTAAACGTCTCTTAGGCAAAGCAACTTTTTGTCTCACTATATTTAATATTGTCAAATTTAAATTC
The DNA here is from genome assembly GCF_963924565.1 of Ascidiella aspersa. Lineage (NCBI taxonomy): Eukaryota > Metazoa > Chordata > Ascidiacea > Phlebobranchia > Ascidiidae > Ascidiella > Ascidiella aspersa. The sequence goes on along the minus strand of NC_139447.1, from coordinate 35,138,263 downwards.
TTCACGTGTTCTTAAGGTATACAAGTTAAAATACCCGTTATACATGTCTTAGGCAAACCATGTTGTCTCACTATTTTATTGTCAAATCACGTCCATTACGTGATTTTAAAGTACAAGTTAAAATAAAGTATATGAAAAATATTAATCCTACATCTTAAAGCAGAACTTGAATGCAGAAACAGAACAAGCACTGATAGCAGCAACTTTATCATAATGACAATGTTGTGTTTGCTACAATATGTGCCTGAAAAATAAAAAGAATGTTATACACCAGGGGTCAACAAACTAAAGCCCGCAGGCATGATCCAGCCTACACATTCTATTCTCACATATTTCCTTATTGTACAGTTTGAAATGTCGACTGTTAAAATGCAGTTAGGTTGTCAGATGCAATCCAAAACTACAACTTCGTAAACTTTTAAACTGAACGACACCTTATTAAAGCTCACTACCGTTTTTGTTGTATATATATATATATATTATTTTTTTGAACGGTTATAATCAAGTATAGTTCGACACAAAATGTTTTTCCGGCCAATACGCGAGACTTTAAAGCTTTGATATGCCTGTATACCCCGAACACGCACAGAACGGATATAGTTTTATTAAAGCTATGCAAAACAAGGCAACGTGAAAGTGTTTGGCAACTCAGCTTATAAACTAAATAACTGGTTTACACATGTCGCTATCGTATGTTTACTTAAGGAATGTACGATACGCGAAGTATACAATAAACAGTACGTCTTAAAAACTGCGAATGACAATACTTTACAACTCGTTCAAACTTTAGTCGTTTTTGTGAAGTTTCGTCTCCATGACAAAACTAAAACTGTGTCGTAACAATTTTAAGTTATTGGGCTCCTCTTAGCTTAGTGTAAATATTTCACGAAGCAAACTCCTTTTTTCGTGTTTTGACACCTTTTTTTCGTGTTTTCTTTGAGGCTATAGCTTAAAGAGCCTTAGGCGGGGAATTGGTACGGAGTTTAGGCGACGGATCATTGCCGAGCCTGCATTGAATGACTTTAATACTTTGCGGGTGACAGGCGGGCGAATCGTCGTTTTGTTTCAAAAACTGGGACACATTGCTGTTTTACTGGTCCGGTTTGTTTAACTCTGTCTGCTCTGATGGAAATGCGCACTGGCGTGATGATGACATCAGAGCTGCCTCTGCAATTTTCAGACATTTGATGTTGCGACTGAGGCGTGCATTGATTGCAATTAAAACTCTCCCGACCCCGAAAAGCGTAACTTATACACTGAATAAAAATTGCACTATTCAGTGTCTAAATATGCCAATGAGTGAGACATTGAGATGTTGTCGACGGCGGTACGTTATACATTCATGACTCGGATTTTTACGTAAAGCCCATGCATCTTGTTTATTAAACCTTATTTGGGGGTAATTTCGTCAACATCTTTTTAGGGTAGTAGTCTTTTTAGGTAGTATTTTTTTCTGTCGCATATCACATACTTTTTTATCGCCCTGGCACCTAATTCGGGATTTTGCAGCATTCCTATATCAGGACTTAGGGCTTTTTAGGTTTTTTTTATACCGTAATTAAGAGAAAACGGTATTTGCCCCTACAATAACGATTAGACTTTTTGTTCCTTGCAAGAAGGTTCCTAACGCAAAAATATACCGTTAAACTATATAGGGCCTTCCCTGAACACTTTTGCTGATTGACCTGAACATTATTACCTTTGCTTCGCATGTATTGTTTAAGTTGCTATACCGCCCACAATCTTACATAAACGAACCTAAACCCAAGGAATTAGAAAGCAGCCAAAAATACTCACTGTTTATCACAGGATTTTCGGCTCGAAGTCTAATACTCTACAAATCCCACCCCAAAAAGTTAAACTTCAGCTTTCATTTGTCTTTTGGGAACGCGTTAAATGCAAAATATATAGCACTACAACATCAGTAGTTATCGACTTTTATTTTACCGAAATGCCCGTCTTACCAAAGGTTCACTTCCAAATACTGCTCAAGACATCGCAGCTGGCCATTTTAGTCCCTAAATTCAGAAAGCACCGAAGTAAGAAATTCCATGTGGGCGGCCACCGCTCCTAATGTAATTTGTTTTGAGCAAAAGAAGAGAAAAACCCGGGAAATAACCGCTCATCTCTTTCTCTTAATATATATATATGTTTGATTTAATTTGTCAGAGGAATGTCATAAGTTTGTCATTCCGTCATATTTGCAAAAAAAACTGAACCAATGTGAGCATTACGAACGGCTTTTTCTATAAACCTAATAAACAAACTCTGCACTATTAGTCGTCAATCTGAAAGGTTATATTTGTGCAATGTCATCTCATTTGCAAAAGTGCACTGTAAACAGATGAAAAGGCGGTTGCAAAGGTTTCCCTACAAATTATCCAACTGTATTGTTAGGCAGGGCCATTTTGTACAAGGCCTATTTCCATTGACGAAAGTATTCGATTACTCCGCGTATAAATCATACTATGGCCAATCCAGTGTTCGGCTTATGCGTTCGTGAAATAGTAGTCATAAATCCGTTTATTTGTTTTGTTACACAACTAAGTCAATCACGTTTTGTCGGACAAGTAGCTAACTCTAATAAAGTTATAGGATTTTTACGTTTTTTATATTATCGTGCTTGGCAAACCTACAAAATTTTGGAACTCAATACACGGGTTTCTTTAGTAATTTTTTTTTATCGAATATTATGGCTTTGATATTTTTATTGAAGCTACAAAATTTTGCTTTTTATAATCGTTTATTTGTCTATAACACAACTAAGTCAGTTACATTTGGTTGGACAAGTATAGCCAACTGTAATGAAGTTACACGATTTTTATTTTTTGTAATATCGTGTTGTATAGACAAACCTACAGGATTTTCCTCTTGCCAATTCAAGCAGTAAAGCTTGTGGCTAAACAAAGCTTGAACGCTCGTTTATAATTCTAGACTCGCGTGCGTTCGACGTGAGAATATTCAAAGTTTAGTGTTGCCCGGATAACCGGAAAATATCAACACACGCGACTACACAATATACTTATGGGTGGTTTGGCGAAAATGCTCGTAAAAACACTTTGGAAAGAGAGTCAAAACACATTATTGCTGTGAACACGTGCACGATAAGCAGGGGAAACGGGTTTATAGCATTCGCGTAAAAATATTTGGTAACATAACATTACAAACATAGTAAGCAAATAACGGATATATTAAACTCGGCAATCCATACAATGAGTTGTTTTTTTCATTCTGCTTTGGCACAGTTTGTATATAAAATTATCGACTATACCTACATAACATACTCCTCATATTCAACGGGTTATTATAAAGTTGAAAAAATATCTGTTTGAATTGCTACAAACGTTTAGAGCAAAGCTAACTTTCTGCGTTTCGTATTCAATTCCGATCTTAATTAAGGCGAAACTATTTTACTCTTCCTACACAATGCATTGCTTTTTTCGCTTTTTTCAATTTTACAAAGCCTATACTTTCAAAATGGCTAACCAAGAGCATTCTGTCGTTGCTGCAAAAGCCGTTAACTGTCAGGTTAGAAACTTCGCCGAATAACACCACGTATATAATGGTATATCCGCCACTCCGTGTCTTTATAGCTTTTGCGTAGGAAAAAATGCCGCCCGTATATGCGTATGTACAGTCAACAAACCAAAAAATGATCACAATCACGTTAAAGCATACAGTCTGCATCATAGCCGCGTTTTTCTAACAACTCTATATAGTCGCGACGTGCAAAAACTGCTGGGTTTGCACTTTTCACTAAAGCTACATTAGGTATTTGAAAGCCTTCAACAAATCGACAACGTAATATACTCGAAGTTTGCAGCAATATCTATCAAAAAGCAGGAATAACACCAAGTAAGAGCCTTGAGGCTTCTGATGGAATTTAACCGGGTGCGAAGTGTGTTCCGAAATGTAGATGGTCGCAAGAAAACATATTGAATAGTATTGCTTTGGCAGGCACCATACGAGGGCTTCATGGCATTATAGAAGGATTATTTTATTTACTATGGAATATATTTATATACTTTCCTATTTTTCAAGGCAAGGCGGTTACAAAATATTGTTTTTCGGCAGCGTAATTATTAATCGACGGCCGCAGGTTGAACACCGCTGTCATAAAGGATAACTATATGTCCATATACTTGTAGTGGTCTACAAACACAAGCATGTTTCTAGATTTACCAAGGGCCGCATGAGAAATAAAAAAAAATGTCTAGGCCCAAGTACAAAAGAGTCTCTAATATAACCTGGCGCATTGAGAACACCCCGAAATAGCAAATTTCTCAACATAATGCCATTTATTTATAAAATCGTAACAAAACGAGTTATGGAGACCATTGGATGCACAATTTGCACATAAACTATACGCTGCACAAATCATGTTAAAGTGTTATAACTATGGGCAGTGGGCACAACAATAAATACTCGGTTATTGTGTTTCATTATATACGTGCTATACCACTTTGACAAAATAATTCCCATAATGAAAATACAACAATGTGCCTTTTGTTTAAAGAATATTTACTTAAAAAGAGCTAAAACATTTACATAATTTTTTAATTTTGGGTTATGCCGGAGTCCACCCCCTGATAAAGTAAGATAAACAAGCCCTATACTCTTGTTTCTACTCTTGTGTTCTAATGTATCTTATTACCGTCTATCTAGTCGACACTATTTTATAACTTCAGACTACAAAAACGTCAAAATGGCGCAAAACATAACGCAAAAAAGCGGGCGTATTTGGCCCAGGTCTGTCCTATGGAATATTCATGAAGAATACGTTATGTCGATTCATAGGCCCTACTAATTTTCAATTAATATAAGTAAAATAAGCAAAATAATCCTACATTTTTGCTAAGCCCTGCAGAATATAACAATCTCGTAATAAGGCTGATAACATATAATTTTACTGCTGTCGTGCCTTACAGAAATATCACCAAATTAAAACCCTGTCATATTGTCCGTCGCGTGCCCTTACAAACGCAACCTACACATTAACATCCGCGCTCAATGTGGGCGTGAACCCAACATGTTATTAACAAGTGATATTTCCACGCCTCGCTATTATCACAATGAACTAACGAGGCAACCCTATGATACGTGAGTTTTCAGTGTTGTAAACAAAAAGTCCCATTCAAGTCATTCGTAAACTAGTTTAAGTTCAATTCTTTCGAATAAGTCACAAGTTCCCAGTCCAAGTCAAGTCATTATTCTTATTATTATAGCAAGTCAACTTCAAGTCAAGTCCTTTCCATTAAAATTAAACTTGAAACTATTAAAACTGGTAAACTCGTCCGATTATGAGCAATAACGCAAGTAAAACATAACGTAAACGCAACATATAGCAAGCAAATTGTTTTAAGTGCAAATATAAGGATAAATACAAAAATTGCAATGAAAGCAATTAATTTTTTACCCAAGTCATTTCGTTAAGACTTGAGTCCAAGTCAAACCTTTTGTTCAAAAGACTTAAGTCAGGTCAACTCATTTTTGCAAAAGAATTGAGTAAAGTAAAGTCATTTAAAAACAATGATTTAAGTGCACTTAGGTCAAGTAATTGGCTTATGCCTAAGCCATTACAACACTGTGAGTTTAAGGTTTTTTATTCTGGCATTATAACACAATGACTGTTTTTAGTTGTTGCAATGGTGTGAACTTTCTTCCAAAAATAGTGATTCGTTTTCAATGGCTATATAATACAGTAATTGTATTGGCGTCAAGTGTGTGCCATTTGTTGTTGCGTATGACGTGCGCCAAAATTTACGCCGCTACATTACGTTAGATTCAGGTAAAGCACAACGACTACATAATGTTATAAAAACGGTTACAAATGCCCTGCAATCATGTTTTTCCATTACATTTATAATATTTCTAACCAAACGTGAAGTAGGCTTTCATTCTAACAAACAAAAATTGCAGAGTTCTTAACTGTTAAGGGAGGGCACAGCGTTTAACTTTGTTTTTAAATCGGCCACAAGCCTATGTTTTTAAAACGAAGTTTCTAATGCTGTCTACAATCCAATTTTGAAACGGATTGTTTATTTACACAGGTCATTCACAGTCTATAAGCCAAAGGAGTGGCAACGAGCCAATTTTATTTGCTCCTAAAGAATGACGTACATTGTGCCCGAATGACACACAGTGTTTCCGCTGCGGACTGTTGTTTCTTCAGATTTATTAAAAAATTGCTGCTCATGTTGTAAAAAACAAAGCCATCTTTACGTTGGTGGCGCAATTGCAATTTTTAGAGGCTGCGTTCGCTTGACAAATTTTGTAAAGTAATTTGACCTTCCTTGACCAATTTTATTAAAACAACTCTTGTTTGTTGTTAGTTAGTCAAACGATTAACCTAAAAACAACATTAAGAAGAAAAGCAAAAACAGCAAAATTTACGTCGAGTCGCATATCGCGTGTCGCTCTCTTGTAATCTTTTTCGCGCTAAACAACAAAACTACTCAACCGTATCACGAATAAAACTTTCCTTACATAAACAATTAAAAGCTTTAACGCTTTTTAAAAAGGACATTTAATCAAATATTCATTGTATAACAATGTCGAAACGGGTTCGTTTCGACGAGGAGTCGATTGCAACGAAAGCCGCGCGATTAGAAGATAATGTTAAGCCCTCCACCTCCAAAGTAAGTTAAAGACCTTAGAATTAAATTCTTTATTTTAAATAAACTTTCAAGTCTATGTTTTATATGTTATGACTAACAGTAGCTCATAAGAACCGTTATAGAACCGTTATACAGCAAACAACTTTATGTACTTTCGTATTTGTAGTAAACTTACATCCCATTGTACTTATTGAGTTATGCATGTTACAAATGACATGTTTTAAAACTTATTCTGTATAAATATTATCGATTTAAAAATCCTATTGTTTTTAGGTTGACCCAACAATTGCTGGCCCAGGTTCAAGGTTTAAGGTAAAGTATTTTGGCGCTCTTTCACTATTGTACGTGAAAAGTTATGCAAAAAAAAAATAAATAATACCGCATACCACAACGCATATTGTTTGGGTTAGCGTTTGGGTGAGGGTGGGTCAAGTTATTATTAATAATAAACATAATATTACTTGACCCACCCTCAACCAACGGCTAACCCGCACCCTAACCCAAACAATATGTGTTGTGGTAAACGGCATTTGAAGAAAACAATTTTTTTATTAATTTTTACTTACAATAGTGAAAGAGCGCCAGTATTTTATTCAAGTAGTTTTTAATAGGTGTTAGCATTTATATGCCAAGTTATCTTATCCAAAAAACACATATCTACATTACTTTAAATTTTGTATACCACATAGCAAAGTTTTAATTCATAAAACAGTTGCCCACTCTGCTGCGTTTCCAGCCATGCATTTTATATAAAAAATTGCCGTTAAATTACACAAACTTTTAATTCAGCAAACAAGAGCCATTTTAATAGTTTTCGGTAATAAGTCATTTTGGATATTTTCTAACCAGTGCAAAAATACTTATTAATCACACAAAAAATTGACCTCTTAGATAACTGGTTTTCGGCTGTTGCACATTATCACTGAAACAAACCATTTAGCATAGTATAACTTACAGTGCCTTTGGGCAATAAAATTGCACACAAATTATGCGCAAACTTGGTCATTAAGTTTTGACACCCTGCCAGAAATCCAGAGTTTCTAAAAAACGCTCTGCACACCCACGTTCGGTGCCTTGGTTTGTAAAATTTGCAAAATTATCTGAAATATGACCGTCCCTATAAATATGTGAAGGAAACACGTTTTTTCTCTTGGTTGTAGGAAGATCACAGTCTTGACAGCGATGAGGAAGATGAAGATCGCAAGAAAAAAGAAGATTATAAGAAGCTCACTGAAGAAGATGTTGAAGGTGGTTATAGTTAATTTATGAGTGTAAAAAAAGTACTTTACCCACTTATAGACGAGGCTTAATTTCTAATTACATTCCAGTTGATTTTGCCTACAAATTTTCGGCTATCTCAAAAACTACCAACCGGAACTCTAAATTCCCAGCTGATTTTTTTTGAAATCCATTTGAAGTGGACTTTATCGGCCCTTTGAAAAGTAGAATTAATTTGTTTGACTACGAAAGGAATATGGTTTGACTGCCTACTGTTTTTGGTAAAGGTTAATTTTTTTTAAGGTTTTACCAGGACTGTAATCTAACTGTCAAAATTCACAGAGTCATAGGCCTTGATCCCAAATCAACCCCTGTATTATTCCTAGTTTTTTTAGCAATGTTATATATATGTCTAACAATGCAACCGTTGTGTTCAAGCTTTTAATTTTTTATTTCTTGATTTCTACACCAATTATTAAAATGTACATCTATTAATTCACCAATTTCCCCCCAAAAGAAAATGCTTACTGTCCGTCACGATGGCAAATGTGACCATGATTTTTTTCAACAGACTAGGCCTGCACGCTTAGAAAATAAACAAGCACCCATTTTTTCCATCATAGGTTATAATGGCGGGGTGCACTTTTGATCTTTATTACACCTAGTCACCCTGATTTTTCCGGCCTACATCCATTCTTGAAGTATATATATATATATATTAATTCACCAATTCCCCCCCAAAAGAAATTGCTTACTGACAGTTAGTTGTGGTTTAACCTTCTCACCAAACCAGTAAATAGTGATTGTCCTTACCCGGTGACTGCCCTCTTAATTTTTTTTTTAAAGTTCTAAATATGTCCAAAAATGCAACCATTTTGTTCAAGCTCTTAATTTTTCATTTCTCAAAATCTACACCAATTATTAAAATATGCATATCTTATTTTGCCAATTTTCCCCCAAGAGAAATTGCTTGCGGACCGTTCAAATGGTTTAACCTTCTCACCAGACCGGTAAATAGGGATTGTTCTTCTCTTGCTGAATTCCAGGTGCTGAAGATGAGGAGAATTACGAAAAGGCTTACGAGGAGGACGAGGGATGCAGGATCACTCCATTCAACCTCAAGGAAGAAATGGAGGAAGGGGACTTTGACACGACCGGCCATTATCACTTTAACAAAGATAAAGAGATCCACGACAACTGGCTCGACAACATCGACTGGGTAACTACAAACATGTTTTCTATTAACATAGACTGGGTAACTACACATTGTGAAATGTTTTCTATTCCTTTACCATCGGCTATATGGGGAGATTCAAGCAATGTTTTTTCTCAACCTTTTTTTTCTGGTCCTGGTGGTACTGGAGCTGGAGCATCTTTTAGTCCTTAATGCAATTTAAAAAAAAATTAACTCAAGTTAAAAAATATTTTGTTGGTTTGGATTATGTTCTCGGTTTCTTGCATATTAAATCATTCTATGCTCTTATATCTGTCGCCTGCGATTTGCATCAGCTAATTTATTTATTTTAAAACCGAGAAAATGAATTTAGAAAACTAAGTGCAGTGTTTTCATTGTGTGTCATTAATGTGGATATATTTAACCGCAACCTCGATAGTATTGCACTTGCATTTTTGTTTCAAGCAGCATAAGACCTAAAAACCTCTTGTATACCATTTGTGTTAAATGTATCACAAGTTAAACCACTGGGCTAGATCAATTAGTAATTCTCTAGAAAACAAGATTGTTCTGATCATCTTAACTTTAATTTGTTTTAAAGGTCAAAATCAAGAAGAAGAAAAACAATGAAAGTGAAGAAATGATGACTGATGATGACAAACCGGTCGACTTTGATGAAGTGAAGGTAGGACTTTGTCATAGATTTAAAGAAAATCTCTAAAATTTAAATCAATAAAATTGGTATCCCTCAAAAAAAATATATGAAAAATGTTTGCAAGGTGTTAATGTCCCTTTTTTCCACAACAACTAAATAAGTTTGGAGCATAATGGTTGGAGGTTGTAGTAGGGCGTAATACGAATATAAAAGCCCAGACAAAAATAATAAGTATCATTTTGAACTTTTCGAATAACTCTTTATTAATTTATGTACGTCTAACTAAATAGTGTTTTTCATAAATGAAAGATTCTTGAAGAAATGGTAAAACTGATGAACAAGGGAGAAACGGTGAGCAAAAGCCTCCGACGCCTCGGCGGATCCGATAAAAACAAGAAGAAATCGAAGCAGAGATCATGGAAGAGAGAGAAGGTTTATGATCTTGAAGCTGACGACGAAGTTCCAAGTATGAGTTGTTGATATTGTAGATTAATATTTATCTGGAAAGCTTCTGAAGTTGTTTAAAAATATATTTTTTGGATGAAAGCTTAAAATTGAGTTCTTAATTGGCTTACACGTTTCATTTGTCATTGAAAATATTCTACAATTTTTTTTGGAATATATATTAAAATAAGTGTATTTGACAGGTTTTTTTTGCCAAAAAATCATGGAACTCTGTCAATAATTTCAAGATTTTTATATTTTGAGGTAATTAAGAAAAAATAAAAGTCATTTTGGCTGTAATTAAGAAATACGAAAAATTATACATTGCAGACTTTTATGGTTAACTTATGTAAATAAGTACCAAGTTGATTTTTACTTGTTTTGCTACGATGGAGACATGGAAAATCCTTCTTATATCAGATTTTCGCTATAATTTTAACAGCTGTGCTCTGATCTTATGTCAATTACTATCGTTGTGTTTAGTGGAGGACAGTGACAAGACTGGAGCTGACGAGGAAGAAATGAAAAATCGATTCCTGCAACTGACGGAGCTTGCGGATCAGATGGCAGGAGCCGGACACTACGACGTCTACACTGACACCTTCGAGAAACTACAGCACAAACTAAACTCGGTGAGAGGGGCTACGGCAGTTTTAGTTTGCCAAAGATTTTTCATTGCCATTGTATTTTTAGTGTGTGGTCATGTTTACCGTTATACCACCTCTACTTTCAAAATTATACCAAATTAATTAGAGTACGTATTTTTTTTTATCAGAAGCACGTAACATTAATGCTCAAACAAATTTGCTAAACAACTGAAAAACAGATGGCTTCTTTAATAGGCAAATATGAGACGCCAACTCTCATTAGTATCAGGTTAACACAGTGTTCTTAACTTATAGCTTACGACCTAAATTTAGCAGCTGTTTAATTTGGCCAGGTCGCCGACTGTACTAGCTCATGGGGTTAGTTTCATTAAGATTGGTTTTAGAAGATTTTTAATTTCGGAAAAGGTTGGGTAAATTCGTAAACATGGTTCGTGTTATTTAAATTCGAATTTATTTATGTTAAGGGCTTATGTTTTGTTAACTTATAAAAAGTTTTTTGGATCGCCAAAGCTTCGCTGTCATACTTAAGCCTAATGTTTGTGTTGCCACAAAAAAGTTGAGGAACCCTGGGTTAACGCATCGTTCAATAAACGCCAACTAATCTAAAAAAAACACTTGCATAAAAAAGTTCTAAACTAGAGTCCTAGTCCGCGCCTCTGTAAAACGATCAGCTTTATTCGCACCACACCTTAACATTTTAAGCAAACCATTTTCTCTCTTAGTTTAAAGTGTCCAAGTCGGCCGACATTCCCGATGACGTCGACTCCGATGACGCACTCGACATTTTCGCCGACAATATCGACTCGGCCAAACTCGACAAACCCGAAAAGAAGGACGAGTCAGAAACAAAAGCCGACAACTCGGGTGAGTAGCAAACGTTCGACACCTGTGTACTGAAATTCAGCGTACATTCTGCGAACAAGCGATTGTCACTTTAAGGGATGACCGATAATATCGGATCGGAGCCGATACCCGATGCCAAGTGCTAGTATCGGTACTCGTCCGATACTAGAGTGGTATCGCTTTCTCTACTGCAGGGGTTCTTAAACTGGGGTCCATGGACCCATTGGGGATACGTGAACTAGTTTTAGGGGGTCCATGGACCCCTTGGGGATACGTGAACTAGTTTTAGGGGGTCCATGAAGGTCTAATCGAAATACCAGTGCCTTTTAAGAAGTAATCAATTTTTTTAAGTAAGGGGTTTAACTAAAAATCAAAGGTTTTTGCACTGAATGCATTTTAACTCTATTTTATTTTTACATTTTGTGGACTGAAAACTACAGATTTCTGAGGTCTATTTGTATTGTGACGCCAATTTATGACGTCGCTTTTAAGAATTTCTGGCCTACCGTGGTCCACACGAAGCAAAAAAATGTTTAGGGGTCCGCGTCAAAAAAAGTTTAAGAACCCCTGCCCTACTGTAATTAACATAAGTTAATTAGAAACCAAGGTCGAAAACCAGAGTGAGTAGCAAACGTTTTACACCTGTGTACTAAAACTCTCAGTGCATTCTGCATATAGTCACTTTTAAGCAGGGCTGCGAAGTCGGTTTGTTTTGCTGGAGTCGGACTCGGGACTCGAGTAAGGCCACGTAAGACTTCCCGAGTCCTTCGTTCTCATGCGCAGTAGGAAATTTCGAAACTGGTATGGCCGCAATTCGTAAATTGTAAAGGTGGAATAGAATATATGCTTGATTATTTTCCAACCATGTATTATGTGTTGGAGTTGTATGACACCCTTATAAGTGGATTGCTGAATATCCACCTAATTTTAGTTGTTGTTAATGGGTGACATACAGGCTGTATAGTCGGACTTGACAAAATCGCACAATTGGCTGGAGACAGACTCGGGTTTTTTTGGGGGGGGGCGGGGGGGGGGGGGGTCGTAATCCGATTCGGGTTAATTTTAACCGACTCCGCAGCCCTGATTAGTGCTTAGTGATGTCCGATAATATCGGATCGTAGCCGATAGCCAATGCCAAGTGGTAGTATCGGTGCTCATCCGATACTATAGTGGTATCACTTCCCATCCTAATTAACTTCGGAGCTTTGTCCATGATTTGCGATCTACCACAGTTATTTCTACATTGAAAGGTGTTATTATCAAACAATGGTAGGTTAACACCTGGAGGTAATTGAACTTCTACCGCAAACGCAAATTATGCCTTAAAAAGTCTGAAAAATTCGTTTCAATTTCACATGTTTTGCTTGTTTGGGTGTAGTAATGACGTCATTCGGTATCAGATCGCGATAATTTTGTCTAAAATATCGGGGATCGAAATGAAACTGTCAAGTATCGGATATTCTAGTTGTAAGCTACTTTTTCATTGACTTGATTGTGGCTCGCACTCTCAATTTGATTTTCTGGCTACGGATTGCAATTGCTCATCTCTCGGATTTTTTGTGCCTTAACCGTCTCACTATAAGGCGCTCGATAAATGATGTTATGCGATCAGACACAGTTGTATCTACCTGGAAAGGTAGTATTACAACTGAAGGTAACTGAACTTCATAACGTTAACGTAAATTGTGCCCTAAAAACCCGGAAAAAATGCAAATACCAATGACGTCATTTCTAGTTGTAAGCTTTTTTTATTAAAAAATGCGATCTGCTTGATCTTCTGGCTACGTTTTTCAGTTGCTGTACCCTCGGATATTTCTGTGTCTTAACCGTCTCACTATAAGGCGCTCGATAAATGATGCTTGTTATTTGCAGGTGGAGGCGACGAAGCAGTGAGATGGGAGTACAAGTGGAGTGAGGAAGACAAAGAGGTCTACGGTCCCTTCACTTGCGACCAGATGACGGTAAGAACCAAGACACTCGGTTTTCGCCTGTTGTTAGATCAATCGCTATAAAGGTTTTTACAGATAAAACCCGCAACGACCGACAGTACAGTGTGTATAAACCTCCTGGTTATCACTGGGTTTTGATTTAACCCTGCCTTTTTTTTCACAGAGCTGGAAAAACGAAGGATTTTTCAACGACAAGGTCAAAGTTCGGAAGTATGGTGGTGGGGATGCCCCTTTCTACAACGCAAAAAGAATAGACTTCGATCTTTATGACTGAAACAAGCAAAACTTTCTCAGTGCCTTGCTTTGATTAATTCATATTCACTGCGTTTGTCACGTGATCGCTACCCGCCCGAGGGCGACTCCTAGCGACAGCGCCAAATCGTGTTTTGTACTTTTGACATTTTGTAAAAACAAAAACGAGCGGATTTCGTGTGGCTTTGTCAAGGTTATGCTATAGGATGTGAACTTAAGTTTATAAGACCTAACAAGGAAGTCTACCATTTGCAATTTTCATCTATTAAAACTAATTTTTTTGTGAAAAAATATAAAGCTCACCTTTTATGTACCAGCTACAGAGTAAAAATTTACAAGTTATTTTTTATAAAAATTATTATTAATTTTTTTACATGACAGGTAATGTACCCTTAAAGTTGCCAAAAATCGCAGCAAAATTTGCTTCCCTTTTCATTACATATATTAGCCTCAAGAATGATCCATAAACCAGAAGTATGTGTGAAACCTTGGAAGATTACTAAACTAAGAAAATGTTGTTGGACAAAATGTGAACATTGTTAGTTTATTGGTAAAGCTTACGCTTACCCTGTATTAACTTACAAGTTTTTTAATTCTTTAAAAACTTTGCTCACATCGCCTTAAGATGTTTATTTCCATAACAAAAAACTGTCGAAGGGAAAACTAAGTAGAATAACGATAAAAATTACTACCATTTTACCTAGATGAAATGTTTATAGTCTCAGTTACTAAAAAAGTAACTTTGTAGCGTTTAAGTCACACGGCGCAATTAACATTCCATAGTATGCATAGTGTCTTTGGTCTTAAACGATTTAATAAAGTAGATTTTTTTGGAGCGTGTGTAGCACTCTGGCCCTATGATGCAACAAACAGCAAAAATAAACCTTAGCCACACCATTTTTAAAATACAACAGTGAATGTACTGTATCACGCGGCCCACGGCTACATTACAAAACTATAACTATTACAAAATAGTCCACGGAACACTAAAAATTGCTCAAAAATCCACAATTGCCGACCACTGGCATACACAAATCAAAAACCTTAGCAAAAAGACGAAAAGCGTATCTTCTTCCCATACGATGCATAAGAAGTAGTTCCTGTAGCTTTGAAGTCGTGTTAAAAAGGGGACCTTTAAATCCGAAGAGGGCGGAGCGTCCCTGTGACGTAACAAAGCCGAGCGACGATCGCGTTTCCCCCCATCTCGGATGTCCGGGGCGATGCGTCGGTGCCGCGAAGTAAATACTGACGAAACAATGGCCGCTATGCACGCGTCACAATACCGTATCTTTCTACGCTGGAACGGGCTGATCTCTTGTCTCGTAGTTTCTCAGCCGAGGTTTAAATGTAGTTAACGGGCAGAATTTTGTGCGTAATAGTTCAAGGTTGTGGCAATGTGAGTTAGACAGAGAAGAAATTAGCACTTATAGTCAAAATAAAGGTATTTAGCAAATGTTACGTTTTAAAAAAACTGTGTTAGGGCTTTTATCGCAATGCTTTGATGGTATAGTCAGCTGTAAAATATTGTTGAACCCCTGACGTAAGTAGGTACACGTGTGAAAGTTTTATTAAATTACAACAGCGGGCATTTAGGGACAAATTAGTCCTCGCGTTTGTGCAAACGTAAGGGGTGTATGTTGCTCGTGCCCAAAATAGTGCCGACTGCCATATGGTTAGTTGGAAATAAAATCACTTGGATGTAGCCTACAAGAATTGTCGAGTGTTTTCTCAACACAGCTTTTTTTTAGATTTTTTTTAGGTTGTTGTGAGTATTGAAAACGTTTATGACATGTATCCAACAGTTATATATTGTTATTTGACTTGTTGCGGTGTGTAGAAAGGAATAGCTTACCCATCTCGAAAGGATTTGCAACCAAAAATTATATTATGCTGTTATAGATTCAAACCTATGACCTCGGCCATGACAGAACTATCGGGCTATCGGGGAAAAATCGCCCAGCACCCTTTATTTCCGTACGCATATCTTGAAGTTTCCATAAGTTAAATCTAACTGTTTGGACGTATAGCTTATTCGGTTGTATTTTTTATGCCTGGAAATTTGTAGGAATAATAAAGCTTTTCATTTAAAGCTGATCTCCGACCAAAACACAATCACAGTCTATGGCAGGGGTCGGCAACCTACGGCCCGCGGGCCGGATCCGGCTCGCCGATGTAATTCATCCGGCCCGCCAGCTTTTCACAAATTAGACACGAGTCGATTTCACATGCTTTTTGACTATTTTAACTACGTAAGTGCAAAAAATTTACGCGCGAACCATCATTCTACGTCCTGTTTGTTTACGTTTTGCTGCTGTGTTTTTCATCAAGGCCAACGCTTCTTTACCGTTGCGCCGTGGAAGGCCGCTAAGTGCGTCACGGAAAACGTATTCAAAATGTTGGAGATATATTTTTTTTACCATTTTTTTTTATTTTCGGCAATGTAATAAAAACTTGCAAGAAATTTAAAAGAAATGCCAGAATACCCTAAAAAAATTCGCTTGACTTAAAAACTAACAAACATCGACCTAGATTAACTTTAAATGTTATCGCGTTTCGTAAAATTACTCCTATTACACTTTTATTAGTAGTATGGATGACGACGTGTGAACTCAAATTTTAAACCAAACCAACGCTTTTTTTCACGTTTTGCGCCAACACTTGACTGCCTTCGTAAACGTAATTAAACACATTATTTTAAGGGCAAAAACGATCCGAGGCCCGGCTGATTTACAGTTGTTCTAACATGAAAATAACACAATTCTTAGTTATCATTTTGTGCGGCCCGCGGAGACCTTTCTGAGTTTGGTTTTGCCCCGCGACTAGAAAAAACTCGCCGACCCCTGGTCTATAGTATATTTAGGACAATAGGAGGTGGGTACATTTCTGGATATCGTCAAGACTATAATTTACGAAAAAAATGCCAGACTCTTATCGGAGGTTTGTCCTTAACGTTAATCACACGACCGCCTGTTTACACCGCTAACGGTCCAAAACCGCCGGATGATTCCATCAGCTATCTCGCATCGGCAACAATTCGCGCCTAAGTCAACAAAAACGACCGCAAAGTGCGTCAAAGGCCCAATACACTTGCTTGCCATCGTCGGTCGGTCGTGTGTCCCAGCATCATCTGCCCTTGTTATGACAAGGCATGTCAACATAGGTGCGCAATGGTCGGCGTGCGGTTTGTTTGGCCTTATGAAGGCCTTCGTATTGTGGTAGCCAGGTTGAGAACGTGATTTTTTTCCAACCGGCAGTCGTCTTTGATCGCGCGAGCTTTTTACAGCTGGTGCGGCTATTTTGTGATTACAGGAAGCTGGTTTTAGCTGTTAGCACAAAAAAGCTTGTATGTAAGGGTGTAAAATATATATCAAAGCCCGTACTGAAGTATATTTAACGCTTTGTAATCAATTCGTATAAACTTTGATTTATTCTAAAAATCATTGTGCCTATAGAAGTCGAAAGGCTTTATGTTAACGGCAAGATTTATCGATTGAACAATTTAATATCGCTTCCGCCAGGTTTATCGATTAAATACAGCGGTACGATTCTAATTGCTTTTACTATTTCGTATTTTTAGTTTGCTATGACGCCGGATATTTAAAACTTTTATAGCTTTAAATCAAGCGTGTGTAATTTACAGCCCACAGTCTAGACTCGTCACGTTTTGCCTTTAAATCCGGCCTTCAGATTGTTCTACAAAACATTTTAAGCTAAATTAGCCTAATTCAGTTACAAATTTCGGTTAGCAGCTTGTTAAAAAGCAGCGAGATACTAAGTTGCAGTATACTTGACAGTATTTGGTTTTCGAAACAGGTGAGCGAAACACACGAAGGTCTACAAAGAATTTGAGTTTCTAAGGTGCTTCTGCCAGCTTGTAAAATAAATAAACTACTCGTCCTATACTCCGAATCTGCTATAAATTGTTTTTCGTCACGATTTATATCTAACTTAGCTGTGTTTTTTGTTCGTTATTAAGAAAATTTAATTTAGTAAATTTATGGGAAAAGTAAGTAAGGATCCCAGAGAAAAGGCCACCGACATTTATGTACAAAACAAAAACTAAGCAATAAATTAAGTTTGCAGCAGTGCAGACATAAAAAAACCTAAGGTAGTTTCCTAGGGGAGGGTTTATGTACTTCCAGGAATTATTTACAATAACTGTTTGCATGTGGGAACTTTGTTGTAAAAAATGCCAGTCGTGATTTTTTTCGCACAGGAGAACCAACAACTGTTTAGTAATTAAGCTGACTATAGGCAAAGGGGCTGTGTGCTTGTAAAAATTATAAGCAGTATTAATCATGGATAAAAAAAAACTGTTTAGCGCTTAACGATTTCTATAGGTCAAGGGGTTGTGTGTTTTTAGAAATTACTAGCAGTTATCAGCCATGGATTTCTCTTCGCACAATAGTACAAAAAAACTGTTTAGTAGCTTAAGCTGTCAAGAAAAGGGCTGTGTGATTCTAGAAATTTCTGGCCAATATATCCGTCATGGATTTGTTGTCGCACACATGTACAAGTATAGTTTAAGCTGTCTATAGGTGAAGGAGTTATGTGCTTAGAAAGTATTAGCAAATATATCGGTCGTGGATTTGTTTTTGCACACATGTTCAACTTTATGTACAAGTTGTAGTGATGATCAACATTTGTTGTTGCATAGCAGCGATTACTCCAATAGCTGTCGTTGAGAGGGGCGTTATGTCGCTCAAGGGTGCTTAACTTTCAATGGAGGTCGCTTTAGCGGTATAAGCCAAAAAGAGATGCGCCGATGATAAGGGTTTCACAATAAATCCCGACCGAATTACAATACTAGTGTTGTTGTGTGAGGTGTTTCGCGCATACAATGGTCGTAGTGGCAGAATGACATCAGGTCTTGCTCGTTCATCATCGTTAATTTGACGATTCAGGACAAAATAGCTTTAAGAACGTTACATGTATACTTCAATGAGTCAGTGTATTTCAGACCGTACTAATTGGGTTAGGCTGATACACATAAATAATATCATATGTATATTAAAAGTTATAAAAGTCAGACATAGTGATTTTGTCGCAAGGTAAATAGGGACAGTTTTTTATTGTTTTTTGTTATTTTCGGCATTTGGGACGCGACAATACAGGATTTTTATACTCTTGATTCCCAGGTCACTCTAAACAAATGAACCACATAGATCAGTCAAGTTTGGTTTATTCATAATTGCATCATAGATTCATTTCAGTGAAGTTTGAAGGCCAAACTGGTCACGGAGTTTCCAAAAATGATGACTTAACTCTCCCTATTAACAAACTGGTTACAGTTCAACCTTAGACGCCGATGGGTCATTAGCTAACATGCCAACCGGCGAGCCAATTTCTGAGTTCCAGACCAAATTGATACCCTTAGTCTGCCCTAAAACGGTCCACTCTTAGTCGCTTTCGATTGCCATAGGATTCGCAAGTCGTATGCGTGATAACAATGGAGGGCATTAGGTTACAATCTGGCCAGCGATATGTGACGACCGCAGTAACCCCTTATTTACAGATACGCTCGACCCGAACTGTTCCTAAAGGCGCATTCGCTACAAAGCGCACCCCTATATACGCTCTCCGCTACTGAACTGTGATTGTATCCTATCGCAAGTTATGGTTGCGCGATTCTAAATTGCGGCTTGGATGTCGCCGGCTCCAACATCAAAGTTACAATTTACTTTCGATTTGCCTGTAAGAATTTTAACTCAATTAGGAAATGCTCACAGCTTATTTTGATTCTATGTTACCTGAAGTCGAATTGGTCATATATTTTGAGAGACATAAAAACGGCGTAGTTATAAGAGTTTTACGTAAACGCAAATCAATCATTTTTAACGCAAATCAAATCATTTCAGTAGCAAAATCTAGAAAACTTTGTAATATTGCAGATTTTAGTCTTTTGCTTTATACACAAATGAATGCCTTTTCAGATATATATTTGTAATTAAACAATTTGTAATTTAAAAACGTATAAGTAAGATTTAAATTTTATATTACATTGTTAGAGGACGCCTAACCCTTCCTGTATGATAAACACGTTGGATCTGTCAATTTTAGGCGTTTTATTGGCATTATTTATTAGCTTTCGTTTTCCCAAAGTGTTAAGTACACAGAGAGCTGTGACTTTATGTGTTGGATTGTTGGTGTACTGTGATATTCGTAGTTGAATGAGAGATTCTGCAGTTAAACGCAGTGTCTGAGTTCATCCGTTTTAATCCTTTTTTTCCCTTATTAACACCACAAAATATTATTACGATAATTTCAGCTGTTTTATAAGAATGAAAACAAACTTAAAGAGTGGTAAACACTGAATTGAAAAACCTACCTGGTGAATTTTGGAAAAATCTACCCTGGTAAAACTTTTCATTCAGCAATGACGTAAACAGAAAAATAAGAATAACCTCAACATATAAATCATGGCGCCAGACGAGGTCGAACACTTTGCGGACAGCCAGTTTGCGGAACAGCTCATGGAATGTGCGGAACACTGTGGACCGAGGCTCCCGCGTCCGCGGAACAGCGGAAGACACAGATCCGCGAGTCCGTTCGCTCCTTGGAACGACGAAGAGAGGATTAGAGAGAAGAAGAGGAGAAACTCGAACCAAAAGGGATCGAAGAAAGTCGGAAGTAAAGAAGGGACGAAAAAGAAGGAACGCAAGGACAACGGAAGAAACGGCGTATCTTTGCGGAAAACGCGGAACTCGCCAACGGAAAGCGGAAGCAATTCCTCTCGAGGTGCGTATGTGGTTAGAAGTTGGTGAAATACTGGCATATAGAAATTTTATCAAAAAAACAAGTCTCAGACGAGAGGCTTTTAAAATATACCTAAAATGTTCAATGAAAGATGCACACACATATGTGTGTTAACCATTGTGATCTAGCCCTTCTGAAGTTGCTTTTTGACCAACGATTACGGCTTACGTATCATTAGTACACCGAAAGCCATCACAAACTCACCGAATCTGTCGATCAATGAAGCAAGCAAGGCAGGCTAGAAAAACAACTAGCCTGTAGTGAGGTTCGAACTTACGACCTCCGGTCATTCCGGGACCGTATACCTAAAGTGAATTATTTTTTCTGAGCGTGTCATCTAAAAAAAATTCCTTTTTTCCCAGGTGCGTATGTGTTTAGAAGTTGGTGAAATACTGGCACACTAAGATATTATGTAGGGAAGAAAAAAGAGACTCTTAAAATACCTATTTGGTTGTTCTTCCTTAGTGTGTCATATAAAACTTACTCGCGTTTGTGTCCTACCTCTAACTTGGCGTATTTTGATTTCCTTCATTTCTACTTTGACCCGCTAAAGCACGGTTGTGCGAAAGCTTGTCAAGTCGTTACATAAACAGTGCACCTGATTTTCAGATTTAAAATTAGTCAAATACGACAAACAAAGATTGTCATAATGGGTGCAGCTAAAAGAATGCTCGCAAAAATACTAGACATATATTTCTTGATGAGCATAAACGTAGTGCCATAAACCTATTTTATTAATTTTGGAAAAGATTAAATATTAAAGAACATGAGATTCACGTGTATCAATTATTTTAAAACACATCGGCTGCGGTTTGGCCTTAATGCCCCAGGGGGAGATGTTCATTGTATTACAATCGCGTAAAGATGTAAAGTCTTATTATAAAATATAACTCTAGAAATGTTTTATTGTTTCTGAAACTGTAAAATTGTTTATTTATTTATTTTGAAATCACAATTGTTTTAATTTTGTTGTAGATAGCAGTCATCAAGTAACATAATGCCAAATACCAAGGAACCGACTGAGTAGCTATGATGCTCATGTGTTTTAGTGTTATAAGATCATATAAACTTTAAGAAGTAGTTAGTAAACGTAAGTTAGTGTAAAAAAAATCACTTCAAAGGTATTTAAAAATAAACAATTTCGTGGCAGGTTCTTTCCAGCACCACAGCGACACCTCGCGGTACATTCGCGAGTATCGAGAAGTCCGGATGCGGATCTCCTCCTGCCACCAAGAGTGCTCCTGCCACGGATGCTTCAACGAGGAGGACGTGATGAGAATCTACAGCAGTTTGGGCATCAATAGCAGCAGCCGCTTTTCGAGGAGATACAAGTGAGTTGGGGTTGGAGGGTTACATTACTTGGAATAAAATGTGCAGAAAAGATATCAATACACTACGCCCCAAGAGGTAAGAAAGAGAGCATAGACTACAGAAAAGTAAAACAAAATAAGACATCCTGAAAAGGAAACAAAACAGCTCATTTTATGAACTTTTAACGGTCGTATGATCTTTGAATGTACCACTAAACCTCAAGTGACGGTTAACAACATTATTACATAAAATGTTGACAATGAAATATCAATAATCTGCAGTCTTTGTCAAAGTTAACATTTTAGTCGAAATGAAACATTTTTGCACAATATTTTTATTATCCACGTTTTGTTTGTACTTCCGTCTTCTCAATTGCAACATGACTGCTCAAAATAAACATTAAGGCGATGTAAGGAGAAGTTAGTGGGAACACAGTACTTTTCAAAGCCGAAATCCCGATGTTAATGTCGTCCAGCATAGGATAATATATAAATATGAAAAGGAAATACAATTATAGAAGATACGAAAGTTTTTCTTTAAGAGTGTATCTTAACTGTGCAACTGGCGTTAAAAAATCCTGATAAGAAAAATAATAAATAAATATCCTTTAACGACAATAGAGGAAAGATAAATTCTGCATTCACCAATAGGTCAGGGTGAAAATATCTAAATAATACAACTCTCATTTTCATTCCGTTTATAATTCAAAGGAAATAGCCTTCTCAAGATAAGCGGATATGCATGTTTAGCGTCAAATAAATCGTACATTGTGTCCTCTAAGTCTAAAACAACTTGAAAAAGATAAGAAAAAGTAATATTTGATATTTTTTGTTTTAAATAACAGAAGAAATTACATACTTTTGAGGATAAAAACATAGTTACTGTTGGTTCATTAAGTGTAGTTGAACACAGAATCCTGACAGCTTTGATCAAGACTGGCAGCCTTGTAATGTCTTGATTTGTTTTACAGACGCTTAAATGCGTCGCCTGAAGAAGATTCTGCCGACTCGTAAGTAATTTCATTCTTACATAAACATATTCTGTTGCACTGTTATGTTTTATATACTTTTTAATAATGTTAAAATATGATGAAAGAGTTATTCGAAACGTTCAAAATAATACCTACGTATGTATTGGCTGTGATATGTTTACTACGACTTTTAAATTACTTTACCGGATACAAACTTACAGGAAACGACAGTATGTTACACGTGTACCGGGGTACAGAATATGCTTTCAAATTCGCCTGTAATTTACATTTATGTAAAAATTCGCTTATAAAAATTGTAATTTGTTTCAATGCCAGTGTCTACAGCGGTGTTTTGCAAACTTTTTTTGGCTCGCGGCCCCTACAGAAATTATAAATAGTTCGCGGCAACCTTGCTCGTATTTCGTTAACTATAACGTTACAATAAACGAGATTGAAACAGCACATTACCGGTATAACAAGATAACAAAAAATGGCACTTTAACGTACACAAAAAATTGTATCAAGAAGCTTACCAATAGAGCAAAAATTGGAATCCCAGGTTGAGAGCCACTGCTCTACACTATATACGACTATACGTGTGTTTATAGATGTAAGCTTAATGCATAGAAGGCGCACCAGTGTCTCGCTAAAAACTCAACAAGTGATATACGAAAACAGAAAGTCTTCTCCGTTGGGTGGCGGTGTTGCGGACGAGGGAGAGAACGACGCCGAGGACCCGGATTTGGAAGACGAGAGAGAGCTGTCAAGTCCCGACGCCAGACTGAGAAGGAACAACCTTAATCTCTCGCCTCTTAGAAAACATGTTCGCCTGCCGGACATGAGCAACTACCCGGTCCAAACAGTTTCAGGTCTGGGAGTAAAGGAGCTCGTTAGACTTGCTACGGCGAGAGGGGAGAGTAGACAACAAGAGAGGGGAAACGGTAAAGTTGCTGGTTTTGTAGCAATGAAAAAATAAAGTATTTAGGTACACTGTGCACGGATCTGCAACGTAGCTTGAAAACGAATGTCGAAAATGGGTCGAGTAAATGGACGTCATTTTAAAACTATATGCACTTGTACCACATTAACTGATGATGATACAAGTAGTGAGTACGTTTTGAATCGTCTTTTTTAAGATATTGTCAATTTTCTCGACCTATTTGGCTTTGACATACATTTTCAAGTTTATATTTATACGTTTAATTGATCTGATTTTGCAGCAAAGTGAAAACCGTGAAAACCTTGTAAGTTTATATTCATCGCAAAACTATTCATTTCTTTGACACAGGATTGAGGACGCCCAAGATCACTTACTCCTCCTCGGGCGACAAACGGAGGCTTTCAGATCTCCCGATCCACCTCCAGGAAAAGACTCTCTGCCGCGTCGTGGAGCTAACGATCCCGGAGCACCTAGGATCGGACACCAGCCACCTGGAAGTGGGAGATAAGGGAGCAGAAAAGGAAGAGGAAAAGAGCAAAGCGCACAGAGAACGGGAAAAGGAAAATCGCGCTTCAGGAGAATTGCAAGAAAGGAGGGTTTCGAGGCTGTCGAAGTTATCGGAGCGTGACGATGACGCGCTAACACTGGCGATCGGGACGAGTCGGAGCTGTCAATCATCGGTCCTCTCGCACGCAGTCAGTCCCCTTTCCGAGTCAGGTCATCTCGCCAAAAGGTCTAACACCGTCCGAGAGATGCTCGCCGCTTCTGTGAGGGAGCTGCAGCCTTTCGAAGGGAATTCACCACACGGGAAATACCTCGGCCACCCCCCGGGCGGCGCCGACGGAACCAAGCCGCTGTTGGCCGAGCCCAGGCCCAAGCAGGTGCTTCCCCTCAAGTCGTACAGGAACCTGGCGTACAAACCGTCGATGCGCAAGTTTTTACAGGTGTGTTTTTCTTGTTTTGATTTCTTAGTATGAAAGGTTGGTACAGCCAAGTATTATGGACTTGACAAATTTTATTGCAAATTACTACAAATATGTGTTGTGCATTAATAGAGTTTTTAATTAGTGCATTGATAGAGTCATTTACGTATCTATCGATTATTGTATTACATGTTTCTTGTTGGTTTATTACGCCTGAAATTTTACATTATTTAGCATTTTCTGTAACTTGTTTTTAAGTCATTTTTCTACTTTTCTGCGCAAAAAAATATGCTTTATCGTATTTGTTTTGCTCAAAGCTAATATTGCACAAAAATCAAAAATGTGAGTGTCGATTAATTTTTTTACTTAAAACACTTGTCATTTGCGCTGACGTTACTTTGAAATATTTTGAAGCTCACCTGTTGCGGCAACATCTTGACCATTTTAATTTTATGTAAGACAAAAACGACATAACCCAAAAATATTCCGAAAAAGCACAATCCTTGAAACACTTTCTGATCTGCTGGAGCATAACAACGGTTTCTCTTATTTCAGGAAATATACACCACAGAGAGCTCCGTGACCACAAGTAACCAGCACCAAGGCTGCCACATCAGCGGCACGCCGTTGCGTCGCCTAAGCACCGATGACGTAACCATTCCTGACGTCACCAGGCGTCGCGTCCCCTCGCCGGGGCCGGGGATCGAACCGCCAACCATCGATCTTCCTCCGGTCCACGACAATCTCTGCGCCGCTCGGCTGCTTAAGAGAGCTCGGCAGCGACAACTGGCGGCAGAAACTTACGAGTCGTTTCGCCGCGTGGTGACGCTCGAGGGCCAGCACCGTCCGAAGCTGGCGATTTTCTCAAAATGTCATACGGTGGTTAAGTCACAAGTTTCAGTGCGAGGTGTCGCTCTCTAAACACGTATTAATGAAGTAAATAGACCCAAAAACGCTAAGCTGCCTTACTTTTGTAGGTTTAATTGAATCGACCTTTTCCAAGGTTTTGTCTCTCGTTTTTCTATATTGCGACATTCCTAATTTTTAAAACAAAAATGTCTGAACTTTGTTTGTCTACTTCCTTCCACAAAATATTTAAGAAAAAACAACAAAAACAAACATATTTTTAAAGAAGTAAAGGATTTGGGATCAGGTTGGTTTAGGTGTAGCTATATTGTTTTAAACTTATGTTTTATTCCCTTCTTTTTACTCTTTATACAATGAGATTTCCTGTGCGTACCCACAGTAAACGGTTTGTGATGTGCCACGATCACACATATTTGTGTTGAAAATACGCAATACATTGCCGGCTTTAAGCCCTATTAATTTTGTTTTAAACCAACCTTAAAAAATATACCTTGTCGAAAATATTATTGCTTGGTTTAATTTATCTTGAAACTTGTGCACTTGATTGAATAAACTTTTCATAATATGAAAAAACTTTGCAATCTTACCAAATGTTCATCAATCTTTCTACGAACCCGGAATTTTTTTGCCAACTAAAACGATTTGCAAACTAATGTTTCTGTCTTATTAATTGAAAGCCCACATGCCTTACTTGAAATACTTTACCGAGTTGTATTGAACACCTTATGAGCCATGTTTTACAACGAAGCCACTTTATTAGTGAAGGGATCATTAATTTTTTTTATAAAGAGACGGATCACTGTAAGGCCTGGCCATCGCTGGCCGGATAACTGTTAGGATTATATTCGCAGGCTGGATATAAAATCATTATCAAACTATCGAACTTGATTAACTTAATTGTCGTTGCACGAAGGAAATGCAACAAAAACTAAAGTAAACTTTAATAAATTGTCGTTCAGTTAGAATTTCGTTAAAATTTAGTTTGGAATTCCATCCGTTTTTTTTAATCTTTATTAAGGAAATAGGTTGCGGGCCGGTTAAATTAACTCTTCGTGCCGATTGGAACCACAGGCTGTAGTTTAGTGACCGCTGATTTAGAGGGTAAACTTTATTTACGGCGAAAGTGCACATGTTTCACAAAATCTGTTTGTATTACATTGTTTTTGTGTTACACAGCCCAGATTTACACATTTTTCGTCTGAAACCAAAAAGTTTTTTTGTAAAACGACTCTAAAAAAATCAGTGAAGATATCAAAATTACGATATCAGCGAGCGGTGGTTTGCCAAATTATATACCCTTGGTTAAAATTCATAGAATTTAGCAAGACGTCCATCATCGTTTTTACACTTTGCTGCAATTAGACATTCTATGTTCATAACCTTGAAGACCCCTGGCCCAAATATCGCGTTTGAGTCTAATCCAACTCGAAGCTCGTATTTGGATAACCCTAGACTTGTTGACAAAACAACAGTTCATATGCATTAATGGTAATCTCTTGTTTTGAAAAAAAAAACAGCAACCAACAGTACAAAGACGGTGGTCAACGTTTAAGCTTCGTTGCACGTGTAATTAGCAAATCAATATTGACAAGGACGCACCAACAGTCACTTTTTAGCAATAAAACCACCGATGTGTGAACGCAGCCAAAGGTATAGTGTAGTTCAACCAACAGCGAACCAAAATGGTCAAAATATTGCGGAAATGAAAATATTTGGCATGCATACAACTTCTGAAAACCGACAGAATTAATTATTTCACTTTTGAATTAAAAGAAGCTGCACCTTTTCGATTGTGTTTTTTAAATGTTGATTAGTTGATTACAAATCTTTTTACGTAAATTTAAGGGCACTATGTACAGATCTGTGATGTAGTTTGATAATAATTCCTACGCCTAATAGGTCGTGTAAATCGACATCATTTTTATACAGACGTTTCGATGCGTACTTTTATCATTACCAGTTAATGTGACTGAAATTTATCCAAACCTCACTTATAAAAGGTGAAACGCAATTCTTATCAATCTGAGTTTCTAATCTTTTAGAGCGTCAATTCGAACCTTCAGGTGTTGAACAGGTTTTAAAGTCAGCTCTTGCGAAGGTTGCTGTTTAATATTTTCGTCATTTTCCTTTAAGTTCCTTTCGATTTTTATGTAATTTGGTAAAATGTTGCCAATAATGGCACAAAAAAGGGTGCTGGCCGTTTCGCAATGGGTCAGGTAAATGGGCCAATCGCCGCTTTCACGTTTAAGCTTGCAACAACAAGGCCCCCCAGCCTGTGGAACAGCTGACACGCAGCCACTGTTTGTACTGCGCGTTTGTTTGCTCGACTATATCGACCTGGGCCAACCACATTTAACCCGTCATTTCATGGCCTTTGGTGGCATAACAACAAGGGGTATACGTACAGGGCAAAAAATCGTTTTTTAGGATTTTTTTGCGCTTTGGTTATTAGTATTAAGTGAATCGGAGAAAAAGTAGTAGTTTTTTTTTATAAAGTTGTTTTAAACGGCGTTTCGTTGATAAGTACCACACGGGTTATCACAAACAACTTACAATTATATCACAAAATTATTCCAGCCGCTTTACATGGTAACTTCGAATAAAGGTTTACATTTTTTTTTACCCTTGACTAAGTTTATGATAGACGACCCATTCTGCACGTTTCTAAACTTTTCCACCTGTTATAGGGGCGCCTTAAGTCAGAGGAAATTAAAAACATGGTTTACAAAACACGCTGATATTTACAGAGTACCCGAGCAAATAAAACAACAATTGATATGTTAGAGGAAAGCCGTGTCGATTCTCACTTTTTCAGATGAATTGTTTCCGATTCCAACAACGAGGTCCCTGGCTTGGTATTGGAAAACACAACTATATATAAGACTCGAAATGTCACGGGATGTAAGGAAGCCGTAAATTCATTTGACCGAAACTTTTCTGGTAATCTGGCGTGGCAAGTTTGAAGAAAAGTTATTCTGGTTCTTGGGCGTCCGGCCGATATGTTTAGACAATGTGTTGTAACTCGAAAACACCGATATAGTTAGTACATATACGTTTTGAAAGTCAATGTCAAACACACCTGGCTTCTTTCTGAAGTTTACTATTTGATCTGTGCCAAACTTTTATTAAAAAAGAAGTGTTTTGTTTCAGGTAATTTACTTTATGGTTTTGCCTTTCAATGCACTTGCAATACCACCTATATAGGGTAACGATTTCGAAATCTTTACTTCAAGCCCTTTCAAACATTCCTTCATAAACAGAGGTTACGAAATTAGCCATGACTGAAAAAGAGAATGTAATGTATATCCCACTAAAAGTGGCTTGTATGGTTTTTGTCGAGATTTGCGCTGTAATACTTTAATAAAATGCGTGAGTGATTTATCAACATTTAAGGGTCCGTGACAAAACACAACATCGTGTAAAAGTCGAATTTAATTATACTAGCTAGAGTAACTAGTACAAAAACAAAATCGTATAATATTGTTCCATTATTTTTCCACAAATAGCCTCTTTGTTTTGTAAATTTCTGGGCATTGAAGAGCTATTTTGAAATTATTTTACGTATAGCTATGAATTTGTGGGGTTCAGACAAACTTCTAACTTTAAAAGAGCTGCACAAAACTTTCTTTCACATTTTGACATTTACAGTACCTGGGCTTGTTTTAAATGGACATCGACAAGGCAAACATAAGCGGCTGGCTAAAGCAACATCAGCAGAACTTGACAAAGCAGAGTGGGCTAAAACAGGATATGCCGAAAATCGACCGGTCCTTTGTGTTAAAAAGGCTCAGTCGAATAAATCCCCTGCCACATTTATGACATATAGATATATATTTTGGCATTCAATTAGTCCATGCACCAATACTAAACCAGCCTTTCTTTGAATTAAATTTACCCCAGGGGTTTACTTGTTTTGGGGAGTAAATGAGCTATCGTTAAAAATATCCACATCGATTGACATTTTTGTTGTGCATTGTCTACTACTTTACTAAACATTGAGCATCTCGTTGCCAAAGAGTAAGGGCAGCCGTTGCATTGAATATAATTGACTTAGCCTACGTTTTTAATATATGAGCACCATTTTTTATATTGGGGGTAAATCTGATAATTATTTTTGTTAAAAGTATTAGGTAAAACATACAAAAAGGGGTTAAAGAACCCATGTACTAAACGATGGGGACGAAGTCCACCTCCTTTCAAATGGCCAAGATAACTGTCCAAAGCATGAAGAGAAGTAGGGACGCCAATAGTCACATAAAGGCGGTAAATGTTCTAAAGTTTTAGGAAACTTCTAGAAAAAGTTAGGCATGCGTCACCAATATTTCGTGATATAGTAAACAGCTGATTTTCTAAAAAAATAAAAAAGGTAAAACTGCGAATAAAGCATACGGTTAAGTAATTGTCGCCGGGTATTTCACCATAATTCTTTACATAATTCAAAAAGTTGTAGCCTACAGCAGAAGCCTTGGGTCTGGGAAAAAGACAGGTTGCCTGTCTAGGATTTCCATGCTAGAAAGGCAAGAAAAATTGTCTTTGATGAGATTCAAAACCACGTCTTGGTTTCCCTATGGGATATTTGCTCTACCAACATATTTTGGTAAATGATGAGGAAAATCGACAAACGTATTTATATTCCAGCAACGTTTTTCATAATACATATATACCCGAAAATTCAGCATAAGCGTAAGGAACTGTAGTGCTAATTTAACAAGTATTACATCTAAAGCAGACGTGGGCAAACTGCTATTCTCTGATAGCCTACATATAATTTTGTTGCTCTTCCGTTTAAAGAGTAATATAAAAGATCAATACAGAGATGAACCTCTTATAACTATATGTTTTGTTTATTAATGTGCTTCTTTGTGACAAATCTAGTTTACCCACAACAAACCATATCACCCTTGTGATGTAGCATTGCAGTTTTGCTGCTTCAAGAATCAAAACATATTAAAAATCAATATTATTCTGCAAATGTTACCATGTTTTCACAATTTCTATTGTGGCCTACAGACCAGCAAGCTCACGTGATGGTGCAAATATAATTTGTTATCCATTTTACAAACTTCAACTTAGTTCATGAGACTCTTTAAACTCTGTCAAAATGTGACTCACGTTTGTAGAAAGTTTTCCAAATCCTGATCTAAAACTTAAAATAGGTATTAACATCTCAGGGTTAGGCCTGCAATCCAGATGAATTTTTTTTATTATGCAGTTATTCAATTGTAATGGGAGGCCTGAAAGCATTTGTAGCCCAGCCGAAATACATCGGTTTGAAAAACATTAGGTATATTGTGGGCGCTTTGTTCTTCAAGACCTTAGATCGAAAACAACCCGCTCCTGACAAAGGAGAGGGCCAGACGAATCCATTTGCTATGCAAACTCAAGCTCATATAGCCCGGTTTATTCGTCTGTGAGAGCCCTACCAGGTCGCAAATGGACCTTTATAGTTAGAGAGCAAATCGAGAGGCGTTTACCGTCAGGGTATATAATTTTATGGGATATTTAAATTCGTGGACTGTTCAATTAAACAGGCGAAAAAGAAGAAGAATTTTATTTCTTCAAATACCCTAAAATACAATTTTGCTGTAAAAAAATAGACATTCTTAGTTTCCTAACTTGATGTTAAGGTCACATAATACAGTTTAAAGATATTAAACAAGTGAACCCGGACTTAAAAATTCAGGTATGCCGAAACCCAGTTGCAGGCATTTTACTACGTGTTTCTTATATACTGGAAAAATTAATTTATGTTTTTTGCCCTTTAATAAGCAGTCAAAATATTCAGTTGTCAGAAGGGGGAATCTTTTGTTTTAGATTTGTTGTCTGCTGAAGATTACTGTCATACACAACTGTTTTATATCATTAGATATTGCTGTGAAAGGTTTATTTTTTATGTTGTTTTAAACTTTGCGATGCTCCTTAAACGATATCGTTCTCTTTCTATTGAATCTATAGCCGCAGTACCTTGACATTACTCCGTTTAAAAACTCCAAATGGATTTTGCTAAATTTTGACAGTTCTAGAATTTTGTAGATTGCGGTTTTGGCAACTCTAGTTTAAACAGCTTGTATCAGGTGTATTAATGACTGATATAAATTATCGCACGCCAGGGGTTAATTTCTGGCAGGGATCTGAAAAAAAATGAAGTGCAACTAAAAAGTTGCCGGATGCAATTCAAAACAAAATTTTGATGTAATTGTCAACTGTACCACAATTTATTTATGGTCCCTACAGTATTTATTGCATATTATTTATTTATATTTCCCTCGTTTACCATTTAAAAAGTTAATGAAATTCGAAAAAAAATTACATCTGGTCCGCAAAAGTTATCTGGCCCGCGACGGTCCGACTCCAGAATAATCTGGCCCTTCATGGAAAAAGTGTGTTGACCCATGATTTAGGGGGGAACACCAGGACATAGCCCCTCCAAACGTATATTGTTTGCCGACCAAGTCCATTATTTACCAAATATTTCGGAAAAATTTCGGAAAATACAGCAAAAAACAGCAAAAATTGTCCGTTTCGAAAAATACTTACGAACTGTGTTTAAAGTAGTGGCGAGAAATAAAAATTATGTTTTAACACAATACAAATGTACATAAAGAAATTCCCTTTCAACGCCAGACGCGAAAACTTTTTTTAACGCCCGACGCGAAACTCAAGTCTCGTGTTTTTTTTTGGTTTTGTCCGTTATTGATCGTTTTAGTCACCTTTTTTGCAAAGATCAGGATCAGTATTCTTTTGTGAAAAACGGTGATTTCCAATGCGGTTTCAGTTACGTGACAATTTCTCTAGCTTTATGCCTGTAAAAACAACCATGTCGACCAACGGTAAAATTCAAATCTGAACGTCTTGTTGATTTAGGGATTTTCACTTACAAAAGTTTAACAAGCTGGGAAAACTTTTTTTTGTTACATTACAACAAAACAAGTGAAAATCAGCATCGAAAACTGGAAAATAAAAGTCATACAGTGTAGGGCAAGTTTATGTCATCAGCTGACATGTACACAGGTTAATCACAGAGATGTTTTTGCCTTTATTTGTTGCTTACGTCAATTTCTGACTTTCTCTTTGTATTGCATCATTTTTACAGCGTTTGCAAGGTATAATATATCTATTTTGGACTTAAGACAGTCTTTGCAGGTTCATTAGTAAAGCAGTTCGCTTTTGTCGTTTTTCAAGTTTACTTTTACCTGTTCAACAAGATTATCTTTAAAACCGGTTAAATTACTGAGAAATTAAATCTTATTTGATTAAACTTCCAGCGGATGTACGTCGGCTTTATTCTAGTGCAGAGTTAATCGCGGTTATTCTGAAAAAAACTAGAGTCAAGTGTCGCAAGTTTTTCCTCGAAATGACGAGCTTTTGCATCCGTTTAAAGGTCAGATATGTTGTGCCGTTGCGTAGAAGTTTTTGTGCAAATGCTGAAAGGTTAAATAGGTCCATGTTGTCCTAAGAAACCTTCGATTTTACAGCGAGTTGTTTCGACGGAGGCAGATCGGCGTAACTGTTGTGTTTTTTACACTGCAATTTAAAATAGAGAAATATTTTGCGAATTTTGTCTTTCAATCGTGAAATAGTAAGTTTAACGTTGTGTAGATATGGGGCATCATTTGCAAACCGAATTCATTATTGGCAGTTAATCACCTCGACTTTAAATGATTTTCAGTTTTGGTAATAGACTAAGCTCGCCGGAATTCGATCTCCTCTTTACGTCATAGAAACGTGCTTACTTATACCAGTGTTGCTCAACCTCTTTTTCGCTGCGATCAAAATACTAAGCAAAAATATACAGCGACGATTTGGCGAACCAATTCTCTTCACCGATTTTATTGTAGGGTTAAAGTGAACAAAACACAAATAAGACAATATCATAAATAAGTTTTCATCGAACTAACATAAGCAATATCCATGTTGCTTCCGCAATTGTCTTAAATTTTGCAAAAATCTTGCTCGGAACCACAAAAAAAATCTAGCCATATGAACTGCTGCAGTCGAAAGCCCAATTTTGAGTCTCAAACAATGATTAAGGAAAGTAGAACTTACAAAACACAATCACATATTTTTTTATGCAAGCTAAAGGCCATGAAACAACCCCCCAAGAAAGCTCAGGGCAGCTCTGAAAACGATCGCAATATCCTATGCAAATGTAAACTATAAACTGAACTCGCAAGAAAAGTCACGAAACGATGAATCAAGCGAACTTACACGAAGTGTAACCACCGATAAAGTCGACTGTTGTGACTATTCGGTCTAGTTTAATCCCCGGATAGCCACAACAAACAAAACTGCTCGGTATACGCGTTCGCAAACATTGACGCGTGGCCTAAGGACCGGAGATGGTTGATTAAAGAGCGAATTTCCGACCGCGACGTTTGTTGACCAGCTTTTCGCTTTGTTTAGGTGCGTTTCGGCGATTGTTTCGCGCTATAGAGACATTTTCACTTTGGGGCATTCGGCACGCTAGGCTGTTTAGTGCAATTAGATAAGAAGTTGCACTGCTACAAAGCTGGAATTTTTACGCAATCCTTGTAGTTGCTTTTGCAATCCAGCGCACACACTTTAAAAAAAACTATTATAAAAAGTATATTTTTTATGAACGTAAAACTTAACGTTCAGCTATATCCAATCTTCGAGCAAAAGGTCTAACTTTTAACGATTTAAATTGCATGATATTATACTCTATAAAAGGAGCCAATATTCGAAGGTAATTTTATTCAGAAAATAATTTCAATAATCGTTTAAAAATTTATAACTGAAAACTTTAAAAGTTTAGAAAAAATTATATCAAGTTAGACCATAATATAGTACTCTGCAATATAAGTTCTCAAACACCAAATATTTTATACGTTAATTTCACGTAGTTTTTTTAGTTTTTGTTTATTATATTTTTTATGCAACTCGAAAACATTGAAAAAACAAAGACACAAAATAGAACATGGACAGATAAAAAACCTTACGGTCATGGGGGTCGAGCTGCCCATAAGATAGAGACCTGAAAATGTTGCACAATCAGGGTTACCACACAATTGCATAAGAAAATTCAAAGACATTAAACGACGTTTTCAATTCAAAAATTGTTTTTTTAGACTAAAAATTTGATCACTCGAGAATTTTTTAAAGTAGTTCGGATTTTTGAATAACACCAAAACAGCATAAAAGTCATTTCTTTAAAAGTTTTTCAACGGCAATTTCAAAACACTTAATTTAAGCTTGACATAATTATTTAACTCAAAGACTAATCAACAACCTTTAGAAAAAACTTTTCAATATGTAAATCAATTTAAAGAATTTCATAGATTGTATGGGAACCATGACAATCGTTGCATTCCCTTTAACGCGCAATCGGGTGTTAAAAATAAAAATAAAAAAGCAACGCGAGCGGTTTCAGGTCCCAATCGGTGCCACTACCGGTCGGTTCCAGGCCGAGTTTACGCATGGCGTGGCGCTAAACACCTCTGATCCGCTCCGGTGTATTGACATAACGACGGTGGTCCTGTTTAGGCCACACATGCAAAGGATTTAGGTGGCGCTCGAATTAGATGGCGGTTTCGAATCGGACAGAGCACATTGGGCGCCTTTGTTACTCTGGGTCGATGCAGAATTCGATCGCCGTTTGTCAGTGTTTCTAGCCAAAACAAAACGAGAAATTTCGGATCGCAGACGGATAAATTTTAATTTGCCGAACCAAAATTGTCCGCGATTCTATTTTTGGTTATTTACGCAACCAGAAAACGATTTGCCAGAAGACAACACACGAAAAAACACGTTACCGTGCTAAAATGGCAAAGACTCATTATCAGTGTTGTAAGCAAGTCGTCAAATCCCAGTCAAGTCATAATAAAATTTTTTATGCGCGAAAATTTAGATAGATAACCCTTTTTTTTCATTTATTCAAAAGACTAAGTTAAGTCAAGTTATTTGTCTGAAAGACTTTAGTCAAGTTAAGTCATTTTGCCCTATCAAGTCGTTTAAAAACAATGACTGATTTAGGTCATTACAAAACTGCTGTTTATTAGTTAGGTCAACTTCAAATCATTGTTTTACGAAAATGGATTAATGTGCTAGTTTTGCTTCAAAGACATCTCAACGTTTAAATACAGCGTTCTTTTACAAAATTTACGAAGTTCAATTTTAGCAGATAAGGCCACCAAATAAGGATCCAAGCCCCACCACGGCATTTAGACCACCATGTTTCACTTTTTCACAGACACGCTCCTTGAGACATATTTTCACTAAACTGAAGTGTCCACGCCCACTTTTCGGCGGATATCTGACCAATCGATCATCGGCACGTTAGACTGGTCGAAAATCGGCACGTCTAGGGTCGAGAAGGTACATAGGCGGAGCCCAATTTACAAGGTACAAAGACGGTTTCTAAATGTAATGCAAAACAACCCCCCCTCCATGCGAAATGCAACCCACAAAATAACTTAACTGAATTACACGCATTTATAGACCTAGAAAGTCTGCCGATTTTTTACAAACAACCGTAAAACATTCATTGAAAACAAATGAGAATATTGTTTTACAAAAAATGGATTAATTGTCTTGTATTACAGAGCGACAATGTAACCAATCGTATCAGCTCTGGTTACTTGTGTTCTGACTTTTACTATAATATAGACAAGAGTTTAAGTTGATGCTAATATTTAAAACAATACAGGATAGATAGCGGAAGATTTACCCAGGAGATAAAAACTTTTACAGTGATATGCTGTAAAATGGTTCTGTACCAAATACTTCCTTTGAAGTAATACCAGTATCTGTCCATCAAACTTTCCCAAGATTTTTGTTGTCTCAGATAACCGCCAAGAACAAACACTACAACAAACAGCATTTTTGTCCAGCTTTAGGTAAATTGAATTTTTAATAAAATCTGGTTAATACGGCCAAAATCAGCATGTTAAAATAACTCAAGTGGAGGTCCATTGTTTGCGTTCCAAATGGGAATAATGATTTCTTGCCAAACAATGGCGATTGTTGACATTTCGTTCTTGAGTTGATTGTTTCAGTTGGTCGCTAAGAAAGCAACAAATATACTGGTAAAGAAAATATTTTCTTAGACAGTGTATGTCTGCTTCTTTCGGCTTTCGCTGAGAGTTTTCAAATGCGTACTCAAAATATATTACAGCTACAGTTTGTGAAGTGCAATTGTTGTTTGTGAAATTGGTCTTCATTTAGAGTTATGCTGAAACGTATATTGACTCGGCATTAATGCTAGCACTAAACTGTTAACATTCGACTGGTACTATAGATGTTTATATAATTGAACATAGATGTGTGTTGGTGTATTTATTTAAACCCCTAGCTGTAACGTAATATGCGTTTATGGGTGTTAGCGATAAAAAAAGCAATTAATGCATTCTCTTTAAAGCAGCAAAAATATTTTTGCCAATTTAAGTAAGGGATTGTAGGGAGAATTGGCTTCACTGTTATAATATTTTGATTATTTTACAGAAAAGAGATTTTGGTATGTTAGCATTTGCTATATGAAACAGAAACAAATAGTTGTTCTTATTGGTGCTGCATAAATTTACTCAAATATACTCAGAGTCAAAATGTATCGCCTATTTACATATAATGGCTAAAGATGTTTGACTATTTCAGATTTATGTTGTGCA
Source organism: Ascidiella aspersa (assembly GCF_963924565.1). Lineage (NCBI taxonomy): Eukaryota > Metazoa > Chordata > Ascidiacea > Phlebobranchia > Ascidiidae > Ascidiella > Ascidiella aspersa. The sequence continues at coordinate 35,101,112 of NC_139447.1, read as the reverse complement.
GTGCAGTTGTAATGTTGTTGTAGTAAACAACCGTGTAAATGTAAGACAACTGTTGTTAAAAATATAAAGCAGGTTAACGAATGAAACACAGCAAACTTAATGACGTTATCTCAGGATAAGTGCAGCTGAAGAATATTGTAGTATTCATAAATGTAGTATATGGTAACCAGTTTTTTTAACACGGGGATAGTACATAACGTTTTTTCTGAACGGACAGCGGTAAAACCTGAACACTGTGATAGAGTATAAGATTTACTTTTTTGACAAACACACTTGGCTGTGTTCATTTGTGATGTTATAATATATATAACAGCAATCCGTATTTTCTTGACTTAAGTTTAGTGCGGCGCTAAATGTTATACTGTACATACATTTAAAACTGCTTTGTAGTGGAGCAAAAAATCTTAACTAGCGATGTCCGACAATATCGGAATAGAGCCGATACTTGATGCCAAATTATATTATCGGTACTCGTCCGATACTAGATAGTGTTCTACATTTAAGGGAAGTTTCCTAGAAAATGTGACATTGAAAATGGAAGGTAATTAGGCTTTTCAGCGCAAAAGCTATTTTCGGCCCGATATTCTGAAAACCATTACCATCACACTTCTCAGTTCGATCTCTTTTACTTTAGACCTTAGTAATGACGTCATTTGGTATGAGATCGGATCGCGATACTTTTTTCTCAAAATATCGAGTATCTGTATCGTAATGAAATGTCAAGTGTTAGAAATTTTTTAACTTAACTTACAAACAGTTTTAATACCCCAAGTTCGATGGCATGGAAAATAGTGTTTTATTTTCAACTTGACGGAATGCATCATAAATATAAAACAAGCTGAACAAGACAAATATGAAGTAAAAAAAAAATTTGCGACTATTTACACAATGACTGTCTCAAAAATGTACGTACACTCGCCGACTATAATTTTATACAGCGAAAAGGTCGCTGCAATTTACAACTTAAGTGCACTTGGTATTCGTATTAACATACGTCTTTTCAATTTAATTTCATCTTCGCAAATCAGGAAAGTCGCACTTGGAACTTGATAAATACCTCGCCGTTTAAAAACGAAACTCTCTAAAAGTATAACTATGTATGTTTACGTGCGCGTATGAAGAACAGTGAAATAAATACAGCAGCAGAAGGGTGGGCGACAAAAATATCGAAACAACAACAAAACAAACAAAGCGCGGCCTCATCGCCTCATTCTGATCCCGCGAGATCCAGCGTCAGTTGTCAGTACCAGATAGGGGGCGCCATAAAGCGTGACCCCGTTCCTGGCGCAAGAGACAAAGGCCCTCCGCCGCTGGCACAACACGGACATATGGAGGTCCGGAATGGCCCAGGAGGCCAGAGTCGGCAGTTCCCGGTCTCCCCGGCGCCCCTCGGTCAAATTCGCGTCGATGCGTCGATTCTGTGACGAGGCCGTCGCTTTTCCGAGCCCGGTAATGTTGAATACGTAACGCTTGATGACGTGGCTTGACCTCAGGCGCCCTGACCTATTGACCCCTGACTCCTGGTCGCTCAGCTGCTCGTCGGTCCAGTGTTTCGCTGTAGCGACTACAGTCCGACCGTCGGGCGCGCGAAGGAGGAAAGCCAGGATTGTGACGTCACGACGGAAATCGGTGACGCGCGTCCGGTTGATGCGGCCATGACGTCGCGATGATGACGTCATGGGCTGGAAGGCGCCCTCGACGACGAACTGGACGTAGATCTCGGCGAAGCGCAAGCGGACGTTGGCGTCGGCCGCTGTGACGTCAGAAGTGTCGAAGGAAATGACGTTGCGGTGGTTTGCGTCTGTAGAAAGATTAATAATTTAGCGGGTTTAAAAAAGTTTACTCCTTAAGCTTTTGTTGCACCTAAGAGTAAAAAATTAAAACTATATAGCTTAAAATTTTAAGATTAGGGAAAAAAGTTTACTCTTTAAAGCCTTTGTGGCAGCTAGGAGTAAAACAAATAAAGTTATATAGCGGTGTTTTGCGTCTGACCGAAGATTATAAATTTAGCTTCCTTGAAAAAATTGCTCCTAAAGATTTTGTTGAAGCTAAGAGTAAAAAATTAGTTGTGACAGCTCTTCGCAGTGAATGGAGACATGCAAAGTCTAATCCTGGACATTTAAACCTTTTTTCATTTATAATCATCTACTGATTCATAGGATGTGGTGAAACAATGAGAAATTTTCTTTTAAGCGGTTTTACATTCTGTTTGACATTTGTTGCGCGATTATCTCGTCGACACAATAAAGATATCTCGTATAACATATTATATTTAAAAGACAAAAAACTACTTGTGCTTTTGCACGTGACCTTAACTCTCAGTTGAAAAAACGCGAGTTTTGTAGAGAAATTTATATGCTACAAAGTAAAATAAAAATTCACATTCCCTTTTAAAGAAAATGAATGCTGATAATAAGCGTTTCCAAACAGCAAACTATGAATATTGCTTCCTGTACGCTGATGGTACTTAGCTCAGTATTTCCTAGCGTGCCTCTGTTACGCATGGCGGACATGATTCTGCACAAACTGACATAAAACTTAATGAACATTAAACATTAATATTTCTTATTAGGTTGACAGCAATCCCATTAAACAGTGAAAATTGTCTGTAAGAACAGAGAGCTACAAATAAACCAAAATTTTACATTCCTTCTGAAGAGAATGAATGCTGATAATGATCGTTCTCAAACGGCAAACTATGTCAATTGCTTCTTGTCCGCAGACTGCCAAACACTGATCTAATGCAATGGTAATATCATATTTACCTTTCGTTATGATTGGAAGCGGGAAAACAGTGATTGTGTCGCCCGAGGTTGATGGGAATCCGAAAGCGGGAGCGTTAAGTATCGTGCTGTTTGCGATCTCAGTTCGCTGCTGCAACTTCCTCCTGGCCGCTGAGTGTCTTCTCCGCTCCCTCCTTCGCATTTTCCTCCTGCTCTTCCGCCTCTCACTCCGACTGATGCTCCCGGATCTGACGTGGGACTTTTCGGCGCCGTGATAAGCGGTAACGGATGCGACGCCGTGGCCGAAACGTCGCTCGCCGATTTCCAAAGACGCCGGGCTGAGCGGCGAATAGCGGTATGCGCGGACGGAGCTCAGCAGACGTTTGCCGCCCACCGCTCTTGGCGAGTTGCTTCTGCGGGGATACGCGGCCCCAAACGCCGCCAAATCGGCCGCGAAAGTCACGACGGCCAGGCAGAGCGCGCTCCGCAAAATCTCCATCGCGGATCGGCCGCACTATAATCTGATAAGCCGGAATTCGGAAACAATCGATGCTATTGTTGTTTGGCGCGCGAGCTGGATCGAAGCCTGTGGCGTTGACAAACGGATCTCCTCGTTATTCTTCTATATCGCGCGCTCTGTTTGTGACGTAACAATAGCTTGGCGCCCGCCGCAAACCGAGTGGAGCAAAATGGAGGCTCTCAACGCCTATATAGAATCTACAAGTAAAATTTCCCTTTTTCTACGAAAATTTCGTTTTGAAAGCTGAAACAAGTAAAAATGAGAAAGTTAGTGTCGGGATGGTCGACTGGTACTTTAAAGTTGATACACCAATCTTGCTCGATATTGAAGAAATAACGCATTTTTCGGCTGGTCTAATAAGACATTAAGTTCTGGTCGATTCATATGCCTGATGTTGTCTATTCTAGCGATAACAACTTATTTTCTTCTTCCAAATGCTGAATGAAGAAAGCCAAGTTAATGGAAAGTTGATTTTCTCCCTCGCCCGCCATGCCCTTTACTACACGACGTATTGCGGTTGGAGAGACTGATCGTTACAACTGCTTTCCGAGTTCGTGTCACACAATACCTTGTAACGGCTATAGCTTCAAAAGGATTTTGATTTTTAGAAAAACGCGTCAGTTTATGGACATCAAGTGTACACGAACGATCAACACCGTCGATTGTCTCCAATCAATCGTAATGTCTTAACTATACAACGTAACACGGCCAAACCTCAATACACGACATGGGTTCTCAAACTTCTCATACATGTCAAACAATATATAAACCGTTAAATCACACAATTACGTTATTGCGAGTTTTTTTGCATTGCAAATAGCACCTAAATTTTCACGATCTGAAACCACAGAGTCATGAAGTTGTGGTCTTACCTATACAAATTGATAATATACAACAGAGACCTCGCCCAGACACGACATGGTGTAGTTTTAATTTGTGTTCAACTAAAACTCAGAAAACAAGCAATTCACTGTGATATAAACTTAACTATATGAGACAGATCTGATTGTTTAAAATAGTTTGTGTTTTTCTTTATTCGAACACCATTATCCCAAAGCAATTTGTATCAGCGACTAAAAAGTCGAACTGTAGAGCGACTTATAAATATTATAACAAACAAATATTTATATCTATTTGCGCAAATCGACAAAACAAGCCTGCGGTGAGGTTCGAACTCAAGACCTCAGATCATAATATAGAAGTAAATTGTTAAATAACAAAATCGCATTAAAAGCTTGTATTTGCGAAGTAATATGCCTAACCCAGAGCCTTGATTCACAGCACGTCTTAATTATCAGGGATTCGCAATATCACGTAAACGACATCATAAACTAATCAGAAACCTGGGCGGCAACACGAATTACAAACTGCCTTATATAAACCACACCCTTTGCACATATACAGTAGATGGGAGCCGTGCAAAGTGTAATGTGGCGATTTCGTCGATCGGCGTAACGCTTAAATATGCTCCGCGCGACGCAAAAACTCATCGCGATATTATCGCCTAAACACGTCACGACCGCTACCGAAGGAAGCGTGTGGGGGGAGGCGCCGCCACTCTCGATTGTTGACGTAACAAAGGCGAAACCGATAAGCGCAATGGCATGTGTGTGACACTATCACTTGACGTTCACGCCATCAAAATTCTGGCCGCTAAACGCCAGATAGATTCTGGCCGCTAAGTTAGTCACCCTGGTTTGGTCTAAGGTGTTTTTTTACCAGGCCTGTATTTCGCAGTGTTATTTGCTTCTCGAGCACTTACATAACGAGCAATGTAAGCCATTAACCTTGACAACGTTTGGAGAAGTTGTGAAAAGCATAAAAACAAAACGCTTTACTTTGGAGCATATGTAATTAATGTTTGGAGGTTTTAGTAAGACGTAATAAGAATATTAAAACCCATACAGAAGTAGGTATCATTAAAAAAATATGTGGAAAATGAATAAAGAGCTATTTTAAACGTTCAAAATGATACCTACTTCTGCATGGGCGTTGATATTCTTAAGACGTTATATATGTATTCAGTGTTTTTTTAAGGTGTTTTGGGGGGCCGAAACGTTCCCCAAATTTCTCCAGTGGTTTCCCAAATTTTGGACTTGCAACTTTTTGGTATTTAAATGAAACACTTGCGGTCTCTTAAAACTACTTAGCGGTCACTTAAACCAAACTTTAAAAAAAAACCTGTATGTATTAAACAATATTTGGTTCGTTTTTTCGTAAAACTTGTGCTAATTCTACCTGTTCAAACATAGTTTGCAATTCGTTTATGATTCGCGAAATCCTTCATAAAAAAATATCCAGTTCACTGAAACAATCATTTTCAAAGCACAAAAATATCGTTATCGGTAAACTGACAGTCACCCAGTTTTCGCCTGCTTAATGCTTAGCGCTGTCGGTGTGCGGGATTTAGCAACACCTGTTCAGGCGTACAACCGGTTCCCGCGTTATTTCACGCATCTTGATTTGCTGTGATTAGCACCTGGGCATCTATATGGGATGCTTTATCACTGATCCAAGTCTCCGCTGATACACTAAGAGTTTAAGGGCTGATTCAATTGGAATTTTGAGACTATGAGTTAGAAAACAGGGAAACCGTTGTTAATGAGCCGATTATAACGGATTTTACCAATTAATCAGTTGGCATTATTGAGGCGGCCGTCAAAAAAAATTAAACCGCAGATTAAAAACAACATATTTTTCGAAAATATATATTTTTATTAGTGCAAAATTAGGACCCGGCAAATGTACGCACTTCGTTGTGGGTGACAGTTCATTATTTTTTTTTATTAAAGTCTGTCACAAAGTTCTACAAGAAACCATCGCAACGATTACATTGCTTGCGTGCATTATTGACGCCGTAACGCACTCATTGACGCCGTAACGCACTTATTGACGCCGTAACGCGTCTTTTCGTAACTCATTAACGTAAAGTCGAGGGTGATATTGTGGGATTATTGGGTTCATTACATACACTGGGGAGTTTCTTTGGATATGCCCTTTACCGTTGTGATACTTTAAAGCTAAACGAACCAATCTCTTGAAAATGCCATTTTCCAACGCTTAAAATGTCACATTAGAAATAGCGGCATGTGACCTTCCTTACATTTTAAAATGAACTTTACTGTTGAGTCAAAACATGAAGAGCAAGCACGCCAAAACATGGAAAACGATCATTCTTGAAAATGTCAGAATGAACATTTGCGCAATATTTACACGGAAACCTTTACCTTGTTTTAACCTCTTGAAAGAACTCCCCTGAAGTAAAAAACTGAGAAACATATCCAATTTATTTTTGCTAAAAAGGCAATTCAAAGTAAAAAAAATATAAAAGAAGGCAAGTTGGGCCATTTGAGGCCCATAACTCACGTGGGGTTCGAATTTCTGGGTGTAACCCCTTAGACACGTTCCGGAACCACTTTGGGGCGCCCCTGGGTTTCCTAGTTTGGGGACGAGTAGCTCCACTGCAATGCGGAAGCACTTAGACACGCAAATGCCGCCAAACTGCCACTGTGTTGATGCCGTATAGTCATTGAGGGTTTCTCCTAACTGAGAGACAGGACGTGATGTTACCATTCCACCAACTACAGTGAATCAACAGCTTGCTTAAAAAATGTAAAATCGACAAACAATGGCGGGTCGAAATGTCTGGCCACAGCGAAAATGGTGTTAATTAGCTTTTGTTTTCACCTTTTTATTCTACTCAACCTGCTTTAATTATGGGGTCCTATTTCTTAACTTAAGTTAAGAGCATGTCTGAGTCAGATAGCAGCACACTGTAGCATGAAAACTCGCTCTGGCAAACATTTTGACCAGAATGTTTTGTATTTTGCTACTACAATTAACTGCTTCCAGAGTTAGTGACCTTTACCTTAGTTTTTTCGCTTTTACCCAAGTATCACAACTGTATAGCAACTGCAGGATAATACGTAGCGGCCACGCAACCGACTTTGAGGTATCCAAAGTATCAGAACAAATTATAACTTCAGCTTAGCCGGAAGTATTTAAAATTGCAATGCGATTAAAACCACTTAACATACTTATTAGTTAACGGCGTTAATTTGGCCAAGCGTTTTGGCCAAGTGCTTAATTCGTGGTGATGCAGCAATCCAATCAAATATTGCTGATTGTCCGACGGACAATACTTAGTTGCGCATCAATGTTTCCCAATGAATGCAAAAATACATCCAATTAGACTAATGTTGCGGTCTACCTTACCGCAAAACAAATTCAAACTGATAAAACAGGCCTCGTTAACGAATAAACCCAAACCTGCTCAAACTACGTTCCCAACTATGTAAAATTGGTCGATTTAACGTGGATTTTATTCATAAAGACTCACAGAGACTAACAAACACACGGATTGGTTTTGTCGACCACTGCTATTTTTAAAGTGTTTTATATCATTATCATACAGATGTCAAAACTTAAGACTAACTTATCAGGGCGCCTAACTAAAACTGCGATTTTCTCGTTCGTTAGGATAAAGAAGATGTTCCAACCAGCTCGAAAACCGGACTTTTATAGCGACGCGTATTGCTTGGTTTATTTTGGTTGAACCGCGTAATAAAAGACAACATTTCTTTAAATTGAAAATATATTTCCGGGGCTCAATTATAATCTTTGAAGCTTGTTTCGCAAAAATGGTTTATTTGAAGTAGAACCGAATTGAATCAAATGTTCCTTTTATGTGCACGGATCTAATGTTTCGTTTGGCGGAGAATGGCTCTATTGTGGCAGCGGCTATTTATTTGCGTGTGTTTCTCCTGTCCTATTCGAATGCGCTTAGAGTCTTGCAACTAGGCATGGCCGCGCAAAATCGCGATCGCAACAAGGCCCAGCTTTGATGCAGTTTATTTGTTTTCGTTCAACCCCTAATCAAGCAAAACAAGTCATGTTTATCCAGCGAATTTAAACCGTTTTAGTTTCGCGCTCACACAGCGCTATTAATAGCTTTGTTTAAGTGATCTCTTTTAAAATTGGCAAGGCTTGTTTGCAATAGATTATATCGTTGTGCCTTTTTAACTTTGAGGTTGTTCAACGTGTTCGTTTTAAAAAATGTATATTTTTCTGCCCTTATTTTGTGTTTTTGTGTTAAAAAAACGAAATCTGGAAGCGGGGTATTAAACATAGTAAACAATAGCGATGATCGATATTATCGGCTCGGATCCGATACTGATGCCAAGTAATAGTATCGAAACTCGTCCGATACTGGGGTAGGGTGCTATTTTTTCGGACCAAACCAAATCAAACGGCGACTAAGTATGTCCGATAATATCGGATCGGATCGGAGCCGATACCGAAAGCCAAGTGGTGGTATCGATATTCCCCCGATACTAGGGTGGTATCGGCGTCGATCCGATACCAAACTAATACAAGAATTTTAACCATAATTTGCGCTCCAATTAAGCGATTCTATCTTAGGATTAATTTATCAAAAACAGTAGGTTACCAACTGAAGGAAACTTCCTAACGCTGAAGAAAAGTTGTGCATAATAGGTGCAAAACAATGCATTTCAACGATTAAACTTTTTTCTTTTAGCATAGTAATGACGTCATTTATTTAGTTTCGGATCAAATCGCGATACCTTCTCCAGAAAAATATCGGGTATCAGTATCGGAATAAAATGTCGAGTATCGGACATCTCTAGCCGCCCCATGGGTGAAAAACACTGCGGTGTAGATATAGAATAAATAACACAAACAAATATGGGTCGAGTAAATCGACATCATCTTTAGAAGAACGCTTCGATGCGTACAGTTGCATCAGAATCAGTTAGAATTGACTATATTCTATAGTGTAACGTTTTCTTTCAAATTATTTCGATTTACTTGACCGATTTTGACTTGTTATTTATATTCAATTTCTACGATATCTTTACCAAAAACAAGTAAAGCTAAAAACGTATAGTAACTATTTATTTGACGCAACCACGACGCTCTAATTTACATCGAATAAAGCTTATTTCATAAATATCTTAATATAGGATTATTGCGGGCACATTTCGCTGTTTAAGAACCACGCTACAGTTTTGATTGCGATGGACGATATCTTAACACGCTGGCCTGATGTGTATTTATTAGCTTCGCCGCAGACGCTAATAAGAAAACTCCTGCATGAACAGCAACCGCGCCGGCCGCAAGGTCGCCAGGGTTGTACACGTTTCTGCTCCGCTCAGTTTATTTACACCGGAACTTTTGCATGTTTACGGGAATATCGCCTTAGAGCGCCGTAAGAGAAATGAACGTGAACGGTTTGGCGTTCGGCGGCGGTTATAGGATTTTATTTGCGTACACGAAATGCCACTACCGACCAATCTGTTTTGGATCTCTTTATAAGCGCGCCAAACGTAGGTGTGTTGTCTCCCCGTTTCATCTTAAAGTAAACTAAAAATTTAAACGAGAAAATTCGGATACATATGCTTATCAAAACAAATTTGTAATTGTCTATGGTTTCAGAACAAAACGTTTTGGCTTTTTTACGTTTCTAGTTGTTAATTATTATTATCTAAGACTCTAAGTCCAAGTTATAGTAGATAGATAGATAGATAGATTTAACTAGAACGCAATACGAATTTACCAAAAAAATTACAGTTGTTTGTTCCAGGATGCAGCGAAAGACCGTAAGGTACATCGAGTCAACTGCACCCTGAAGTAGGTTTATTCATTTACATACACATTATAAGTACACTGTTATTCTAAAGTTTGAGAAGAAGTACTTTCGTGACCAATTTTTAAGGTTGTGATTTAATTAAACTTATATATGTTTCGGTTTGATTTTACATTCTTTTTCCAAGGTATGACTTTCAAAGGTACAAAAATAAATCTCAAAATCGAAAAAATAGTGTGAAAAACTTAAACGCGTGTGAAACTATAGTGCTAATAAACCCAACTTTTTCCCCTGCTTATTTTGCCATAATTAAACCAAACGCACTGGCGTTAAGCAAGCCTAACGTGCTTTAAAAAACTTTTCAATAAAACGTTTTTAGCGAATTATTTTGATATTTTTAACATATTGTTTAAGCGGTATACGCATGAGTAATGATGCTTAATCAAACACGGGTTTTAATTAAACTTTTTCTTTCAAATTTGTTTGTATTAAAGATAAAACGCGCCGGCTTAAGCAAATCATAAAGATTCGAAAGACGTTTTTCAATTAAACCTTCACACTGCATATATTTTTGCATTTTCACAACCGTAAACCTCAAGACCGGTGTATTCTGACTGATGTATTTTAAAATTTAAATAAAAAAATATGCGAGTCCCTTTTTTGTGCTTAATGCGTCAAATACCATTTAAAATGAAAGTTTTACCAATTTAATGCACTATGTGTCCCGCTTAATATACAGCAGACTTTATAACCGAATTCGATTTAGCGTCTTTTTACAGCCTTTCTATTGTTTTATGTCTCTATATCAAATCATTTATGAATATAGACATTTAGATTTTTGCGCTAAAAAGCAGTCTGCAAGAATTTGTTTTTACATTTCCAAAAGCGTTCAGCAGACGGAATACTACCTCGATGCCGCGCACGTGACACATCTCTCGGCGGCGATTGGTCGAAATTATCGCGAGCTAATCGCCGTTCGAGTCCTAACGCGATAAGTGCTTCCCGTTTACAAATGGGCGGCGCGCCTAATCCGCAGAACCGGAAATCCGGAAAAGGCGGAATCGCGTCCATTGCAATCTCATCTGGTTCGGAATGCTCGCGCGCGCGACGCATCTTCTGTGAGATCACAAACAGCCCTGACGACAGACGACTGCGATAAGGCCAAAGGTGCATTTCCATGAAAGCGATACAATCGCAGTTAATTCCCGAACCGCACTGGGACTGTTTTTTTGAGTTTAGAGCCTCCTGCTGCCGTAAAAACAAATTCAGTAAAAACTGGGAAAAACACACTGATTGGGATCTTTTAAAGCTGCGCCCAGATTTCTGAAGCCATCGCCCCAAACGAAATATTACAAAATGTGATAAGGTAATGGAACTTAATGACGAAAAAACAAAACTTATTGGAAAATGGCTTAAACTATGGAACTTCCAATCAATGTTTTTCGTCACAAACCGGACCCAAATCAAAAAGTCTTACAAGTTACTTAAACGAAATGAGTAACACTTCATTTAAATAGCCCAAAATGTATAGTTTCAACTATCAATTAAAAATGCTTAATTCTAATTTGTTAGCGTTTTCGTTAAAAGACGTTCAGTGAAACTCTTCCAAAATTCGTTGGTCAAGATTTACGGCGAACGCCGACAAATCAGCTAAAAACTTTTGACTTTTTGCATATAGAGCGCTTAAAGAAAAACACATTTAAAACTCGATTTGCCTTCTATCGTGTTTTTAGATTCAAACATTCATGGAACAGAATTGCTGAGGTGTCTTTATTTGCGCTTGTGCGTTAAAGGGAAATGTTTTCAGCCTTTAAAAGCAAACTCATTATTTATTATCTGCGAAGGCAGAGCTGTATCTGTTGATAAACATCTGCGTTATCTGCAGGGTTTATAACTGTTGACAGTGCGGCGGATTATTTATTGTGGAACTCTTTTGTCGATTCTTATTAAGATTAAACCCTCAACCGAAGTGTCTTCATGTTATGGAAGGTGTATGTACGTTTATTTTTAGATTAAACTTGCCCATGGTAAGGGTTTCTAAGTTTCAACAAAACTGCAAAACTTTTAGAATGGAAATAGCGACTAATGACCGGAACACAGCTACCCTTGTCTACACTAAAAAAACACATTGGACAGCCTAAGCCCATATTTCATTGAAATTATAAACACTACTTTCCGGCGTCCATCAGGCAATCTCACCCCGAAACTATCAACTCCTTGTCTTCACAAATAGTTAAGAGTACAACAGCCGTTAAAAATGAACTCTAAAAACACAAACTCTATCGCAGATAGCGCACAACTCATTAAATAGCGATCAGGGGACGTACATCCAGCATCAGTCGGTAGACTGTGAGCTCATTGTGTCCGATCAGGCGAACCTCCTCCGCCCAGTCAATGGCTACAACTAACCGATGGCGAGTAACTGCTGGTGCTCTGATGAGCGCTAAAACAAGTTGACGACTTGAACCTGATGCTGATCTATCATTAGCGAGAGGTTTGGACGGCAGCAACAGCGGCATCACACATAGAGGATGTCTATGCATCCGGAGAGTGTTTGTATGCACAACACAGGACGCCTATCACAGACGGACGTGGCCGCCAGCGCCTGTAAACAGCTTTGAGGCCGCGCGATTTTGCCCGGACAGCATACCGGCATGACGTCATCTTTTAATCTGTAGCGTCACAATGGAGGTGCATTGTTACGCGCAAGTTGGATTTGCTTCGGGATTGCTTTGGGCCCGCGCAAAATCTTGCCGAAAAGGATTGCGGATGTTGACGTTTGTTGAAGGCAATACAAAGGTCGCGAATGAGAAGAAGCGTCGTTTTAATCTCCCAATAAGCGTTAGGTCCGATTTAATTACGGTATTAGTTGGCCACATACGCGGAGAATTTGAGTAATTAAATGATTTTTCGGCGAAGTTGCCTAGCTCTGACAAACTAATACTCGCTTTTTAATGTTTCTTTGCGAAATGATATTCTATTTTTTATTCTGATAATTACCTGGTCACATATGTGAGCTGAGCAACAGACGGCGACTTTCTTCATCGATATTGTCAAGGTTTTTCAGGAATTACGTCAGGGGAGTTAGAATACTGAAAACCAAAGTAACAAATTGGGTGATAGGTTTTCCAAATTTATAACAATTCTTTATTTCTATTTCTTCTGTACAGTTCTTCAGCATTTACACAAATATTGTAATCTAGTAGGGTAATATTCTAAAAAATATTTCCTTATAGTTGATAATTCCTTTAATAAAAAAAAAACAATGTAAAAAATTAACCCAACAGTAAGAACACGTAAGACTACCCGAGTCCGAAGTGCACATGCGCAGTTTAAAATTTCCAAACAGATAGCGCCACAATCTGCAAATTGTTATGGTGGAATTGAATACATGGTTGAATACTTTCCAATCATGTGGTGTGGTTGGATGAGGTGGGTATATCTACCTTAACTAAAATACGTAAAAGGGTAAAATACAGGCTGTAGAGTCGGACTCGACAAAATCGCACATTTGGCCGAAGTCAGACTCGGGACTCGGGTTTATTTATTTGGCCGAAGTCGGCTTCGGCTTATTTTTAACCGACTTTACAACCCTGGCGATAAAGCTGTATAGGCTGCAGATCGAAAAGGCGAGATAGATAGTGCGGAAAACTTTCAAACAATGTTGTGGTTGAGTTGATTGCTATACACCTATCTGTTTTTTACGCGGATGCGCGGAATAACAAGGCTATGGAGTATAAGCGGAAGACACAGAACCCAATGGAGTGCGTTAATTTGGCTATAGGTCGATTTTATTTATTCAACCAAAGTCAACCTCAAGCCTCGGACTTAGGCTGTTTTAAATTTAAGCCGACTTCGCCGACAATTGGTCTTTATTATTTTCCAATATTTTCCAGTTATTTATTTTCCAGTTTTTTGTTCTCATTTGCATCACACAACAATAAAGCAGCCCCCTTAATGATTCGCCAACTTCCTTGGCATTTGGTGATTTTTGTCCAGTAATAATCAATTAACGTCACAACACACGAATGCGTGAGAAATGAAAAGGCAAGATAAAACAAATATAGGATAGCGACGATTTAATAGGAAGGCATCAAATATAGATCTTGATGGCAGTTGGGTTCATCAGGGTACACTTGTGTAATGGAGGTGCGAAACATGGTATTATTAAATTCTTGAGTTAGAATCCAAATAGGATTCCCATTCAAATTTGCCGTTTATTTCGGGTGATTTAAGTCATTTTACCCAAAAGACTTAAGTCAAGTCAGATAATTTGAAAACTATGGGATACGTGCACTCAAGTTAAGTCATGGACTTAAGTAATTGTTACGGAAGGTAAAAAACGAAAATTCAAAGAAAAATACATTGATTTGCTTGAAAAACTGATTTTTCCATATGAAATACTCTGCAGTCTTTGAAGTTTAATTTGGTAGCTTAGATATTTTTAATTAGGGTGGCTCAAACTTTACCTATCCTGTCGGCTTGGAGCGAAAGTCATTCATTTGAATATTGTTGCTTTCAGTTCTTTTTTAAATAAAGAAAACGACGAAAATGGCTAAAGGAAAACAAAATATAGTAGGAAAGGTCTCAGGCAGCTAACGACCATTTACTTTTGTGTATCGCCATACTTCGTCTTTTTAAAGTCGAATATTGCTCGGAAGTTCGCACAGAAGATAACAACGTAAAAAAGCGTAACATAGTTTAGTTTTCTGTCGCATTGTCGCTTGACGGCCTTTGTCACCTCTAGCGGGTAAATAATTTTTAGTTTCTGCCATAGGGTGGCGATATATCGTCATTTATTCGTTATAACTTATCGTGCAATAAGCTTGTCGAAAGAGTGTTGATAAGTGAGTTTTCAGGGAATTTACTGATTGGACATGTTTATAAACTCGAAAAAAATATTTTTTAATCTATTGAAGTAAGCTAACTATCTTTCTACTGTACTAAAATATACAGTAGGATAAATTTGTTAAAGAGGACAAGTTTATAAATCTGTTGTAACTCCAAACGACTTAAATTCAAACTTAATAAGAATGAAACAATTTCTTACATTGACGATTGTAAAGTAACAATTTCGCGTTGTAACGCACCACAGTTTTTCAAACGCTAAACGAACGCCTTTGTTTTGGCGCTGACAAACGAAATTCCCCATCGACTGGTTTTCCGGACGCTTCCTGGAAGACAATAAACAGACAGAACAAAAGGAAATAAAATTCATCAGCACTACTGCTCAGTTATAATATTCGAATACTTTACCGTTGGTATTAATGAAGTGATAGTACAATGATCAGAAACCATTCAGATGTTAGAGTTTAGCAATGTTATTGGCGTTTTCAACTCTTCACTTAGCAATAATATTAGTTTGGATTTAGAGTTACTGGTAATTCTGTTGGTGTAATGTTAAGTAATAATATAAGCGTTAAGCTTTAGAGAACATATTTCTGTTATGCTTAACTATAATAATATTTGTATAAAATACTTCAACTAGTAATGTAAGCGTTACTTCAGTCAAGGAAACCGAAAATATTTAAGTTTGTCAGGTAAGAGAGTTTTAATCATATAAGCTTAATTGATATACTAAGCTTAAGTATTAGCGCGAAGCTTTGGCGATCAAGTTTACTTTACTGAAATTGAACACTGCATAAAAATTGCATAAAGAATTTCGAATTTAAATAATGAGATCATGTTTTCGTATTTGTCCCACAAACGTTAAAGCAATCTCGCCCGAAACAAATCTAAATAAATCTTACTATGTGAACAAGTGCAGTCGGCCAGCCAATCAAATCAAACGGCGACACAATTTTCGCGACTTTTGGTCGAGTGCTTATGACATGTTTATAACCGAACGATATATGGTGTTCCATTTAGCGAATGAGTGAAGAGGTTGTCAAAAGCTTTATTTTGGACCGCTTTTGATTAACTAAACTTTTCGCGACCCTTTTGGTCAGGGCAGGGGCGTATCCCGGATTTTTCTTTGAGGGACCATGGAAGTTTTTATGTAACACGACACAAAGCTAGGTCATGACGTAACGTCACAAAAAGCAATTAATCACAAAAACACTTGTTGGTCTCGAGCAAACCCTATTAATCGTGCGAAGCTCGTGGGGACTTTGAAGTTAAGTATTGCATCTGGTTGTGAGCTACGACATTATGCGTTGGTTAAGTTCTCGAGAAATCTTCGTGATTTTTTCTTCGCTATATTTAAAGTAAACTAACCCGGTGTAGGAATAACCTAACAACTGTAAAAAAAATGACGATTATTGTGTTTCCGGTGGTTGGCGGCAAAGTTAGGTTCCTAACTCGACGGCCACGTACAAAAAGAGTACAACCTCGTCGATCACTATATGTTTGGTTTTATGATGAAATCAATAACACATTCTGAGGGTATCTGTGCTTTAAATTTTTAGAAACTCGCAAATTCTAGAAACTTTAGTTTAGTGGGCAGGCCTTTAGCGGTCGTTTCGATACAAGTGTACGATAAAAGTGCCAATAAATAAAAAGGCTTTTTTCAACCTTGTTGCACAGTTAATGTGTTGTTTAAATCTCGTTTATTGTAAAGCTACAGTTAACCACTCAGCAAAAATACGAGCAAGGGTGCCGCGAACTATTTATAATTTCAGTAGGGGGCCGCAGGCCAAAAAAGGTCGCGAAACACTGCCATAATTGGTAACGTTAACTTGGTTTAACTGCAACAATTCAACCCAATTTTCCTGGAAAACAAATTTGCATACTCGACTGACTGGGAACAGCCGGCGTCATTAGATCACTGTTTTTCTTCCAATAGTATCAACACAATTGCAGCGCTTATCATAGCAGCCCGAATAAACGCACGGCTGTCGTTTCCGCGTGCCGGCTTCATAACCCCCACAATCGACCTGTTCCAAAGAACAATCCAGCGCATTGTTACCGAGTCTATGACGTCAAGATTTCCGTAGCTGGAAGTATTTCTCAGTCGTTATAGCTGTATGCTGTATACATTGTGTATAGACGGCAAATTACCTTGTATTGGGTCTATCCGATCATTGATTAGCCTACTATACAGCAGTGATTCGCAACCTGTGGAACGCCAAGGTGTATTAAGGGTGGTATGCGACCCCTCAAATGTATTTTGGTGTTTTAGCGAAATCAGCGGCTGGCGCTGGCAGTAAGATTTTTTTTATTTTTTGTAAGTAAATTTATGTTCCTTATAAAGTAAATTTGAGCAGATTTGAGTTTTTGTGGGAAATTTAAGTGTTGATGTAAATTTTAATAGTCGACTAGAAAAGGTTGCAAAACACGGCTGTACAGAATGTAATGAGGCAGTAATGGGTGTTACAGCGTTTCTTTAGCTTTTAAAATGGAATGCTTTTAAGCAGTTAGCAAAAAATATTGGGGTGGCTATTCAAACATGCCGTCACAAAAATACGACATATTGTGACATCATTAGACAGGTACCTGAAAAAATTGTTTTGACATTTACGCCCTTGCACAATTGTGCATTTAGCACGGTGAGAAAGCCAAAGCAATATCACGCACTGCTGTACAGGTCTCAAATACATTGTGGCTTGCTAAGCGCGAGCTGTCACACACCTGTGAGTGCAGATGTATATCCGACCAGTGTTGTTTTGTTTTGTATTGCAAACGGACATTTAATCTATTTTGGCACTTAAAAGGAGATTTTTTTTACGTATTTACGAAATGTATGTTAATTGGTGCCGTAGAATTTTTCTTAATTGCTAAAAAGTTTACAGAAAAAAATACAATTGTATCTTGAAAGTTTAGAAGTTGTAGTAAGGTTTTATTTACCATTGAGAAGTAGGTAAAATAGGCTATGTTTAACAATACTTTTTAATTGTAATAAAGTTAGTAAAACTTTTCGAAAGTTTAAAGTGATTTTCGCATTGAGAACTCGTTATAACGGATTCGAAGTAAAGTTCGATACATTTATTGTATAGTGAAGTTAATGGCTTAAAATAAAGACCGAAATACTTCTGGCTTAAACTGCACGACAGATATTTTCCAAAATGTTCCCCGGTGGGATATCCGCAATTGAAAGAAGTGCCCTTCCCTGTTATGGGTCAGGAATCAGGATACTGGGCGAGTCAGTCAAGCAAGATCAGGGAAACTTTACACTTATTGTGTTTGGAGCGGCCACTTTTGTCGGGGTTGGTGATAGTTTAAGCAGAAGATAAACACTAGAGCAAAGTGCATAGAAAGATAGAAATATGTTTACCCAGAAATATGTTTAGCTGTTATGTACAAGAGAGTTTTGGTTTGATCAATGCAATATAGTTTTTAATCAGTGATTCCCAAACTGTGTGCCTCTAGAGATTGTCAAGTGTGCCGCGAAACTTTTTGTAATTTCGGAAGAGAAAGTATTTATATTACCAATGGCATACACGCAAGCATTTTAGACTTAAATACGCACTATCCATTACAAATTAAAAAGACATTTCATATACTTTGACGTGTGTCAATGGCGATTTTAAAGTTACTCTATTGTTGTTCGTTAAAAGCGTACCGCGTACATATTTAGGATTTTTTTAGTGTTGCCGCGATATATAACAAAGTTTGGGAACCACTGTCCCAACCGACTGTTGAAGATAAATGTGTTTACTCTTTCAATCAGCAGCTAGTAACTGCTGTGAAACCTAATATGATCTGCTTTTAAAATCCCTTTTAAGTAGAGTTTTTTGTCGATGCAGTTATGTATATTATTTTCCGGCCTACACAGCGTATAGTTTACAACTAAAAACGTAATGCTATCCTATGAGGAATGTGCATATGTTTGCGGTGATCCGGCCTGTAAAGCCAAACACTAACGGCACAAACATAACGATAGACACGCACCATTGTGTACGTTAAGTGCTTTTTAATATTTGTTTTCCTGTTATGATAAAAACGGAATTTAATTGTTTAAGCACTAAATGCATCGTATTGGCGTAAACGACAACCGTCTAGCCTTAGAAAATGTATTTTTATTGTATTTCTAAAATAGCTCGATGTAATTTTCCAGTGCAAAAATGTGTTTTAACCAACACTGAAAAACATATATAGTCTTTTTATATCCACGGCTAACATGCCTGTGAACTTAACAATATGTTATTCATAACCATAATGACAGGAATGCATTGCGAAAACATTAGGTTTTTATGCCTGTAAATAGAATCCCAAGTATAGCAGCTTAAAATGCCCTTTATTCAATTGTCGGAATGGTCTCTCTTAAGTAAGGCGATTCTTAAACGTTTATTAACGCGCACCCTTAAAAACATTTTTGGGTGACGTCATAAATCGACGTCATAAAACAAAACGACCTGATAAACCTCCTGTTTTAGCGCCAACAAATGTTAAACTAAATCAAGTTTAGAAATACACTCAAGGAGAAGGCACTAAAGTGATTTGTTGATTTAACGATTTTTTTGATAAAAATTATTCTATTTTATTAATTACCCACTAAGAATCAATTCGGCCTCCCCCAGGTTAAGAACCCCTGCTTTAAAGGCAGGCCAATTTCATTTATGGTCACTCAAGCTAGACCAGGGTTTCTTAACAAAGGGTGCGAGATCTGTCCCAAGGGGGTGCGGGGATGTTGAATCAGACACAGAAAATGTAGTGAAATTTATTCCTTTGCTTGGTCAAAGGTAAAACTAACTCGCAATTTAAGAATTGTGTCAATGTGTTATCAGTTAATTGTATAAAAATATAATTAGAATGGTTAGTTATTTAAGCAATTCTAGAAGGGGTGCGAGTATTGGCTGCTGGTATGGTGCATCAAGGCAAAAGGTTAAGAGCCACTAAGCTAGACAAACAGGTGAGCGTATCGTACAGCACCAGTCACAAGTTTGTGGAACTATTTGCGTGAATATAGCAAAAGTCACGAGTTGGAGAACACGAAAGACCACAGAAAAAGTCACGCCGGTTCCTGGTGTGTGCGTGCGTCTGCATTTGGCGCTATTACCGTTTTCTACTTTGTCGATTTCCTTTAAACGCCATGTAAACAGTAAAACCGCGGGTCAAAAGCGTATGCATTGGAGGCCGCTAGTCTGCACTCTGCTTGACAGATAAAAATTTGCGTTTCTACAGCCACATGGCGCATGCGGGGCGAATCCGGAGACGTTATAATAGGCCTTGTCCCCTTCAAACTAAATGTTTTTTACCAACTTTTACTACGTTTGCTATGCTTTACATTAAAATCGAACGTATTCAATTTTCTAGTATGTTTTCCACCGTTGCAAGGCAACCATTTCAAATTAAAGGCATATTGTGACATGCTGCGTCGTATGAATTCATGAACTCCATAAAAAGTGCACTTTCTGCCAATCAATTTTATAAACGCCATTACCTATGTAAAAAATATGCGAACATTATTTATGTGCGCAATTGTCCTTTTAAATTAAAATTGTACGCAACTTAAACTAAACAGACGAAATTGTTTTATTAGCCACTTGCGTATTTATGCACGAATTCGTTGGACAACAGTTTGTGTATTTTTGAAATTAGTTGTTTTGTGACGTTACGCTATGACGTAACATGTTGAAGTCATCTCTGTAAATTGTCAATTCAGTAAGCTTTTTGTGGGGACAAGGACACAAGTGTTAACTTAAGAACCACTACTCGATGATGTATAGATCACAGTGCGAGAGTTGCAAATGAAAGAATGAACCAGGGTAACAATTGGAAAGCACTCGCGCAAATAATGATAAAAAAGCAATTTGGAAATAAAAACCATCGAATTGCGCACTCTATTTAAGTAACCACGAAAGAAATAACGCACGGGGCTTGAATTGATCGGTTACGGCAAAATAAAACGCGAAATTACTGCGGCCCTATAAAGATATAAAAAAAAGCAATTGTCATCACCTAATACAAAAAACAGCCCAGTTGACACAGTCGATGCGGGTCATGTTTTTTTAAGATACGTTATAGTTCGTTAGTTGGTTACTCCCGTAAAAACGTGTCACAGCTAACTTAAAAAAACTACATCTACACCCACGTTAGTAACTGGAATCAGCAGTATCCAAAATTCGAGGCCAGAAACGCTCAGTCATCAACACACTTTGCGTTTGTTTATCGCGTTGAAATATCGTTTCCAGGCGTATCTCGCTCGTTACTCGAATCGGCCATTGATGACAATAAGCCGGTAATAGCCGCCCTAAGACAGACGCATTGTGCTCAGTGCCAGCAATAGGTGTACTCAACAAACACAATTGATTGTTCTGCTTGTGCTGGTCGAACTCTTCTTTGTTTGCGCTTTTCTTGGTTTGTTTTGCCTTTGTTACAAAAAACAGCTTGTGGCAACGCAAACGGTTTTAAAAGTATGTTGTTGTTTCGTGTTACCGAGGGTAATGACTTAAGTTAATGACTTGACTTAAGTGCACTTAAAATGACGTAAGTCTTTTGAACAAAATACCTTGACTTGACTTAAGTGCTTCGGACAAATGACATGACTTGGACTTAATTTAATTATAAGTGTTTGAATGAAAAAAAATTCAATGAAATAAGGGTATTGATTTCAATTTTTCGCACGTAAACCAATTTGCTAGCCATTGCGTTTTTATTATTTTTAGCCACCGACTCCGAAATGAATTTTAAACACCATAATTTAAGCCCATACAGAGGTAGGTAGCATTTTAAACAATATTTTTATATCCATTTTTAACTCTTCTTTATTCTTTTTTTTTGTTTTTTGGACGGTTTTATTTAACGTTTTTTCAATGTACTGCTTTCCACTGATTTATTTTTAATATTTGAAAATGTAAACTTGACACAACACCACGGTCCTTGTTACGATATTAAGTAACACCACATGCGACAGCTCGGGTGGACATATAGTGTCCGCAAAAGCGGCCGTTTGCAGATGGTCATTACTCTTTTAGTGCAACTTTTTGCGACGTGTTTCTAAGCAATTCGAGCAATCTGCAAATATTTCGCTGCCTCTGCACAAAACTATGATAACGTTCCATCAAATGTTTTCGATTGTACGGGCCGCGTTTTTCAAGTATTTCCGGCAAAGATCTTTCGGTATGGGCATGTACTTGTGGCGAAAACTACGCAAATTGTATATGGACGATTGTCTGTTGTCTAACGCCAACCGTGTTTAATTCATTTAGTCAACGTGCTTGTGTAAAAGGCATTACGTTGTTTTCTTCGCAAGGACGGCCAATCAATCAAAACGAGCTGCCTTATAATCTGGAGTTCGCCTACATAGAGTTACAGCGTAAGGGCTTAGTTTGATATAAAGAGGTCGAAAAATTATTACCAGGTTTAGTACCAACTATAGCTGGGTTTGCTTTGCTTAATTGTACAGGTGATAAAATACCCTTTATTTGGTTTAATAGACCCTAATTCTCATTTATATGACAACTCAGAATATGGGCTCGTGCTAAGTAATATGACAAAGCTGTAAGTACTGATTAAGACTACTTATAATACGATTACTTTCCTGCCACAAGAGAGACATAGTTAAGTTTAAAATATTATAAATTAAACTCCCGTTTAATCGAAGTTTAATAGTTTAAAATAATACAAAAAATACGTTAATTTAAGAAAAGTGTTGGAGGAAAAGATTACTGTAGGCCAATAGTGTAAGTTGTATTATTTGGGAAAAAAGTTCAATGAGTATCCTCGATTCAAGTTGGTTGAGTAGGCTGCAAGCGGGCATTTATGATTTTTGTTTGTGGGGGGATATGGAATTTGTTTTAGAGATGACGTCACAAAGTTATAGTTAAACGTGACGTCACACAGTAATGTAAACAATACTACGCACAGTACGTTAATTTTGTGTTTTAGTTTGGCCAGGTGTCGCTTTTAATACAACAGCTATGCTACAAAGATGCAAATAGAGAACCCAGCAACGACTGACCAAGAATAGTGAACTTACACAAGTTATAAAGAAAGGATTGGTGGAAATGTAAAACAAGACGCAGGACGCATAATGACAATTACGGAGAGAGGCAATAATGAAAGGCGAAACGCTAGAAATGCGCAAGGCATTTAATACCATAGAAATCAGAATTAAGATAGAAACATAAATCTTTACAAATAAAGAAACACCTTTTATACCGTAAAATTATTTATTTTCGCGCACTTGAAAAATTAAGCTATCCATCCACCAAGATTAACTAAATGTTTACTTAATGGTGTTTTGGAACACATTTTACATGAAAACAGAAGTTTGTGATTTATTAAGGACCGTAATTACTCGGCCTTAAAATGTTACTAAAACCAACGTTTGCACAGTATGACAAATTTCTAGAGGAAACATTAACACAATGCATTCTGTGAGACATACCAGTAAAGGTACCGGAAAATTGCGGATCGATAAAAGAACAAAACGACCGAAATGCGAAACAAGTCAACGGAGCCGCAAAAATCGAACTAATTTCACGCACTTCATCGAATTGGCCAAGATGCGGTCTGTCGCACAGCAACCAGCGCATCTAAACCGTTGGCGCGGTCAGATAAGGAGGGAGATTAACCGGTATCAGTCGCGCAAGCCCGGCGCTTTGTAGCCTAAAGCGTGTTACGCCGCCGCTGCAGCCCGAACGCCGCTTTTTCTCCGAACCGCGGCAAAACGGGAAAGCTATGGGCGCGGTTTCAGAGTCGCGGCTGCTTGTCGGATGCTGAACGTTCGACGCTTTTTAGTTTTGTGCGCGAAAGGCGACGATGTATGTTGGTGCTTTTTGGAAATGACGTGTATTATAGTTGTGGACGTGAGATGCCGATGGCCTAGTACGTTGTTTTTTACCTTTATCGGCTTGGTTTCAGAGACAATTTATCGGTAATAACGACAGTGCTTGAGAATGGTTGTCACCGTTTTGGTATAATAACGGTTTGTTACCGTTTTGTGGCTATGGAAGTTGAATACAGTTTGCCTTTTCATATAAATTGCTAGTTTTAGTACATTGTAGAAATTGTCAGCGTTTAGTTGTAGAATTTAGTAGCCTACACCTCTATGCAGAAAGCTGCGTTTTTTTTATTTTTAAACATCTACAGAGTTGCTGAAATGTACCGTTCATTCAAGTGTGGCAACTAAAGAAAGATGCCCTTTTTATTGAATTTTTTTCTTTCGCTGATATTTGCCACTTCTTTAGTATTGAAATTATAAAAAAGTTGACATGGCTTTGTCATGAAAGTGCAGAAAGTTTTCATTGTATATCAGTGTCCGTTGTTTTTATATACTTAGAATTATCTTTTTTCAAATAAACTGCCGGAAGGTTGCCCATGTTTTGATATGAATTGGCAGAAAGTTGCCGCTGAATTGTATGAAACATTTTAGAAAGTTGTCTTATTTCGATCGATTAATATAATTACAGAAAGAAGCACTCTTCTTTAGTTCTGCGTGGAAAATAATTAAACGTATTATCCTTAATCTGTACTTTCAGTCTTTCCATGACCTGGTGTCCAACCAGGTAATGAACGGTTGTTGGATCTATTTTTAGCTAAAACAACGGTGTTGAAAGGCCCAATGGAGGGTTCCGTTCAGCGTGACAGGTTTGGATGATTTATCTGTGCTTTTGCGTTGTATAGGTTGCTTCTAAGTTCCACATAAGCAGTCTAGACAGCAAGATTAGGTACGTTTATGCTACTGCATGCCTGAAAATGATTTGCAGAAATGGCACCCTTCGGTTGCAATCTTTTGTCTTGGACGAGTTTAAGTCATTTGTTAGTTGTATACGCAATAAAAGGTTGCTTTTAGTGATTCCGATATTGTAGTTTGAATTCAATTTACGTTTGTTTGTGTTATGTTTAGTTGGAGGACGAATTACCATCAGAAATTGTACAATTTACGTTGTTATTAGTCAGTTTTGTAATACTAATGACTTAATGATTGACTTAAGTGCATCTAAGTCACTTTGTCAAATGACTGGACTTGACCTAAAATCTTTCGGACAAATTACTTGATTTTTAGGCATTTCTTATGAATATTGGGTCATTTATCTCCATTTTTGCACAAACAATTGGCTTGCTATACGTTGCGTTTTTGTTGTTTTTTAGTTGAGTTGTTGCTCATAATCGAACGAGTTTACCAACTTTAATAGCTAACGTTTAATTTTTAATACCTGGACTGGACTTGGGATTGACTTGCTCCTATAATGACTTGACTGGGCCTTTACATTTATTTAAAATGACTTGACTTGGACTGTTAGTTGCTAGTTCGACTTTGCGTCTTTAACTGCGAATATAACGCAATAATCAGTAATGTATGGTAAGGGCAATTAAACGTCAACCGAGATTACTTTAATAGCATTACAATCTGATTGTTGATCAACTTATGACGAACAGTTAATTGCTCAGACTGTGCGGATTACAAAAGCTGACGACGTGTTGGTATTGGCTGAAGTTTGGCAACGTTTAGGAGTAGCACTCTGGTTGTTTTGTACAGTGCTTGGTATTAGTTCGCGATTAACGAGGAAATGAACTTTGCTGTTTTTTGTCATCAGTGGTGTTTCAAGGCATTTGAGGCAAGCATTTTTCACGTGCTGCAACTTGTTAATGGATGAACGATAACGCCAGGGCATTTGCAATTTTAGAAGTGCACTTGTCAACAACCGCCAATGTTTGCAGGATGCAGTATGGAAGTGCGCAGAACAATTTTCGAAAAGCGATTTTTCAAATACCATTTTGTTTTTATCAGGTAATAATAATGTTTAGTAAAGCGATTTAAGTATAAAATAATGTTTAGTAAAGTATAATAATGTTTAGTAAAGCGATTTAAACGTTGTACAGTTTATGCTGTAAGTAGCTGTAGTCGAAATCTCGTATTGTGCAGGCGTATAAAGCAGAAGCATTAACTGCTGAAGTTTGTTCATTTTGTTTTCATTTGTCAATTTACTGCCAGAGCATTGTTTTCACGATTCTATGTTATAATTAGAAAAATAAGTAGATAAATTCTGGTTATGTTTCATCTGGCTCATCGTAATTTATGGGTTTACTGTCTTTTTGTAGAGGTTATACGCTGGCTAAAAGTCGATTTTTGTCATTTTTTTGTGAAAAGAAACCGAAGCAACATGATCTCACGCTCTTGGTGTGTAATTGTGGAAGCACAATGCTGAAAGTCGATTTCTTCGTTTACCGTGGTTCTAAAACGCATTAAAACCGGGTAACGTTTTATCTTTGCTTGTAATTCAGACACCCCCAACGCCTGCGTCACAACCGGCCGTTATAAACTACATTTTAGGACGATTTTAAATAAACTACATTTAACCTGAACAATTTTCTCTAAAACTGGGTTAATTTACCTAGATTTTTACGCGTGAACCAGTTTGGTAAAAATACTTGGTACTATTTTACGCGTAAAACAGTTTTGCTCGAAATTTAATATTTTTGAGTTTGCTATGCAAAATATTGGTCCACATCGAAACGAGATATTGTGCGTTTAGCTCTGCTTTCCACAACTGCGTGGTGCCCATCCTGATCTATACCAGATTAAAAATGGCCTGCTAAACTGACCAAATGGTGTTTCAATTCATGGTTAAAACCCGATTTGTTACCGTCAAGGGCGTTTCACTGCATTAGAAGTAGCAACAACAAAAAGCAGCAACTGCATCAGCCGGCTTCCGCCTTGCTTGTCGTCTGGCATATTTGGCGCGCCAGAAAGCGAATTTCGGGCCCGCTCCAGGCATTACGTCATCCAAAGTTCTTTCCGACCGTCTGGTTTGGCTTTTTGGGCCGTCGACGGGCTACTAGATCGTTTAGCAATTAATCCGACCGCGTTGGGTGCGCGATTGATTGGGCAATATACGGGCAATAGTGCAACTGAGGTCAGGCATATACGATCTCGACGTAAACCCGACGGCTACTTTTTTCTGGCGATTTTTTGTGATGTTTTGCGATCGCGGAGAACCGTTGACGGAAGTGCGTTAGGCAGGCATAATTAAACCCCGCAACCTATTTTTCTTACAGTGTTGGTGTACTGGTTCCTATTGCTGCGGGCCGTTTTTGGTGGGTCACACATTTGTGAGGATTTCTGCAGTTAAAGCCCAGTTACAGCAGCTTTCACGTTGGAAAGTTAAGTGTCAGCGGGTGACTGTTTTGTTTTGCAATTTCACAGGTTAACTAGAAAACCTTTACTTTACAGCATGCTGTAAGTCACGGAGGAGCGTTTTTGATTCAAGATTTCTACCAAGACACAAAATTTAGGATATACTTTGTTAGGCAATAAGTTTTTTTTTGTGAGTCGAAACTCGCTTTCGTTCTATTGAGGTTTTAATAAAACTATTCATGTCAAAAAAGTTTTCATGTACATCGATTGGCGTATATATTTAATTGTAGGTTGGGAAATCAGGTGGCACTTATTAACGACAAATTGTATTAACATCTTGACAAGCTTTCGCACAACCGTGCTTTATCACGTCAAAGCAAAAAAAAAAAACGTTTTTTTCTCGATTTTAATCTAATTTGTCGTTAATGTCACCTGATTTCCGCAAAAGTAGTTTTAGTTTCGTTGCATTTGATGCAAGTTTCTTTTTGAAGGGGTCAAACCTAACGATGATCCGCCAGGGCGCATACCTAGTGTTCTGTGCAGCAGACCATGCGACGAAAGCGTGTTGTTTATAGCTCAACGTAAACGTGCTGCGTCCCAACCAACGCAGTTGCAAAAACAGCCCCGGCTCGCCGCAGTAAACGCCCGAATAACTTGTGGTTACTGAGCCTTGCTGTGTTATGGGTTGTAAGTTGTTGTCCGTTTTACGGAGCATGCTGGCGAGTGCGATTTTCGAATGATGACTAAGAGCTACAAAGCAGAGTTAAAAACACGATAGTTTCGACGCGCCGGTATCAGAACATAGGAATGCTAGGATTGCGGGTACGCTTTTGGGTTTTGGCCGTAGCACACTCTTTTGCTAAAACTAAAGTTTTAAGCAATAATCATTTCATCTCATGGAGAAATTTGTGGGTTTTTTATGCGTTTTTACGGCGGTGTACACTTCGTACATGTGTAGCGACTGAAAAACACGATTTGACAATTCTTTAAACGGCTCTTCCGAGAATCAATTGATTTTGTACTCACATTCTTTACAAACTCGTGAAGCTTCAATAAAACCTAAAACGCCCAAAACGTTAGGAATTATGTTTTCGGTTAGTTTCTTCAAGATCTGATCTTTGCGAAAAACCCGTAGATGTTAAAAAATGTGTAAAGTCAAATAACCGTGAGTCAACCAAGCCTAAAGGTTCTCAGCCTTGGCCTACATTTTCCCTACTTTCACCGACGGTAACTCTAGCTTATGTCTGCTGCACCTTACCCATTTAAAGTGCAATCTTGCCTTAAATCAAGGATGGCTACTGTGCAGTCTTTGGTGGCGATCTAGCACTTTAATTATTGTGTTGTTAAACACAAATTTATGTTTATTAATATGACTCGGTATACCGCCCTTATGACGTCTGTGGCGTTTTTTGG
The DNA here is from genome assembly GCF_963924565.1 of Ascidiella aspersa. Taxonomy (NCBI): domain Eukaryota; kingdom Metazoa; phylum Chordata; class Ascidiacea; order Phlebobranchia; family Ascidiidae; genus Ascidiella; species Ascidiella aspersa. The sequence goes on along the minus strand of NC_139447.1, from coordinate 35,072,886 downwards.
AAATGTGAACATTTGGGGGGGGGGGGGGGGATAACCAGGGGCGGATCCAAGTAGGGGGCACGTGGTCACGCCCCCCTAAAAAAAAACATTAAATTTTCGCCCATTTTTACTAAGCAAATTTAGTATTTTTTGGCGGTCCGCGCGAATCTAGGTTTCTAGAATATCTTAGCCACGTGGTGTGCGCCCCAAAATCCGTATTTAACCTTTCTTAACTATGTAAGTGCAGTTTTTTTCGGAGCTCCGCCCGAATCAAATTATGTTGCTAATATGCCTTCCTATAGCAACATCGAATATAAAAGTTTGGGAAACCATTCGACATGAAATCACGCAAACTATATTTACGCAAAAATGGGTACAGGCCTCATCCACCAAGTTTCTTTGTTTAAACTACTATAAACGTCGCGAAAACGCAGAAAAAAAGTGGCCTCTGTACTCTCCGAAACTTTTTACCGCGCCCCAGTAGGAATACGGGGCGTTTCGAACTAGAGTGCGTCTCGAGTATGTTGTAGAAACAGTGCGTTGCTTGATGCTTGACCTGTTTTCCCGCCGTTACCCGACTGCGCAGAGAGGTAACTTCGCGTTTCGGTCTCGAGACGTTTCCAAGCGAATCTCATTTTGGCGCCTTTCTCTTTCGACCCTCGGTGGAATGTCGTAGCCGGTTTTTTCCTTGGCTCTTTGGCTTTTTGCCAAGTCGACAAAAAAAGCGCATTAGGGCGATTATTTCTCAGCACCCGTTTACAGGTAAAACGGTAGAGGACGTGACGACGGCGGTTTGTTTTGTGTTGATTATATATACGGCGTCGACTCTGTGCCGCGTTTTTTGTTTTGTTCTGTTGTTTAGAAACGATGAATAATGAAGTGTGCACCGAACCTCAAAAACAGAGCGGCCGGTACACTCGTTTCCGCCCTCAGTGCTTAAGTGACTGTTCGGGTATTTTTTTTGTTTTTGGTGGTTACTGTTGTCCTGTTGTTGTTGTAGACAATTTGTTTTTCTACTCGAAGAGACACGTCGAAATTGCGAACAAATTTATCGACCAGAGTTCTAGTGTCTTAGTTTGCATTTCAGTGCTTAAAAACGTTTAGGTAAATACCCAACAATAACTGGTTAGAAAAGTTAAAGAAGGCTAGTTTTGACGATGATATGAGATGATATTATGTGCTTTTCAGTTGTGCGAATTTTCAGGAGATTTTCAAGTGTGTTTATTAATCAATTGATTGCATGTCGCAATATCATAGTTTTTAAAACAAGGATAATTAAAGTTCTTTGCAAAGAAAATGACCCCCAAAAGGTTAGAAACCACTGATTTAATCAATGGACTTACTAACTAGAAGTGATGAATGGCATTTGCAGAAGGCATTGTTCACCATTGCAATTTCCGTCAATTTGTATTTTGCGTTTACGTTGTCACGTATGCGTAGCTCTTTGTATTTTTGAGTAAACAGTCGTGACGCGCAGAATGCAACTCTGGCGGCCCTAAGTGACATTCTTAAACAAATAGGATTTTTGCTTTGGTGCTGTTTTGCTTAACAACGCCAAAACTGACAACTTCAAACTTTTATTACAAATTTCGGTTTTGGTGCTTTTTTCGTTAACACATATCCTATTTAAAAGATAAAAAAATTATTAGTTACAGACTTTGACTTAGTTGCAGGCAGTTCGACAAAGATAAATGCGCATACATACGTGTATAACATCAACACTGCTGAGTGCCTTCTTCAAAGGTTACCGGTATAATAACAACAACGCAATTTCCGATAGACAATACGGCTGCGCACTGCTATTCGAAACTTCACCTATTTTAACATATACATTTAATTTGCACTTTTGTGGCCATTTGAAAGCAATAGGTTCACATTTTCACTAAAAAATTTAAATTTTTGTTCAATGAAAAAATTAAATATTTCAACCTGGTCTTTGCAAAAAGATGAAAAAATACTTCATTGTTTTTTGTTTTGTTTTTTTTGCATTTACTTGAAGTGGGACAAAGGGTGTCCAATTTCCATGGAGCAAATGGTATTACTCGTCCGTTGTTAGGTTGGCAGCGGATCTAGCGATGGTTTGTGATCTAACCATAGATGTGAAAGTAGAAGTTTTTTTTACCGCAGTAATCAATTTTTTTGGGGGGAACGCATGACTTTTTCTATAGATGACGTCACAATGTTACGTCATACCGGAAATGTTAGGAAACAAATCTTAGGAAGTTATCTTTCGGTGTAGTTTACAAATATGCAACTGAAATCTTAGTTTAAAAACACTTAAGGAGATGGAGTGATGGCCTGGTATGAAATGTACAGAGCCTTGTAAATAAGAACATTTTTACCAGTACGGCGTATCTGCAAAACATATTTTACGGAAAGCCGTTCCGGACTGTTTTGGCTTATACTTTTAGAGCAGTGTTTCTTAACCTGGTGAATGGTTCACCCCAGCGTGAACAAAATTTTGGCAGGGGTGAACCAACCAAAAGGGGTGATTAAGGGTGAACCGTCAGAAATGAATGATAGCTCTGCAGTAAATCGACTACTGAATTGTGGTTTTTTTTCGGTGTGTTTTTTGCTAATTGTAACAGTGAAGTTGGTTTGCACCGAGTGTATAAGTGCAAAAATTTGGTGACTGTGTTTTGTGCTTTTGTAGCTTTATATTTTGAGACTCGAGAACTTGTAGATTTGCAATGGTAAAACTTAGCTTGAGTTAATCTTAACAAAAATCAAAACAACCTAAGTCATTTTGTGCCGTTATATATAGACGAGATAGTTTTATCATATCATTAGACAAGGGTGAATGAAATCGGGAGATCGATGCTGGGGGTGAACAAAACTAAAAAAGTTTAAAAAGCACTGCTTTAGACCACTGGGTCCAACCCAGCGTTTTATACCTTGTAAAACACTTCTATTATTTATGATAAGTTATTCGCATTTAAATTTTATCGGTTTTGCTATTTTTGTCACAGTAATCACGTCGGTTGGTATCGGATCATTTTGTCCGATTCATACATCGGGTATCGACCGCGGTATCGCAATAAAAAAGCATCGCTCAGCGCTAAATGTGACAGTATTGTTTTTCAATTAATTTATTCTTCGAAACTGCTTTCAAGACTAATTATATAATCACAAAACGCATATAATGCATTTACAATTATATTTGATCGGTTCCTTTGGTGTAAAGTTTGAAAAGAAATACATGTTCAATTGTTCGTACTGGAAGTTCCTGATAGTTGATTCGGTTAAAAAATATATTTTGATATTTGATTTGCGGAGATTAAAGTTTTATTTTTTTTTGTGACAGTTAATTCCACTTGGCATCGAAGCTATACCACCATTGTGTCGGACTGTTACCAATACTACCACCTGGACAGTTTTCTAGATGTGACAGTTTTCAAATTAATCTAGGCAGAAAATCATTTGCGTCGCGGAACCTCAAATTTAATTTTCACCAGCCGCGCGCAAACGCGTAATTGCGGATCCTTGAAAGGGGCGTCAACATATAAATCGCCCTTAAACAGCAAAGTGTTGACACTCGAAAAAAAAACGTTGGCCGTTCGGCACACGGCATCTGCATTCTGCAAAATGACGGATGTTTTAAAGGCCTTTTGACGATAAAATCAGAGTCAACAGCCAGGCATAATTCGTCCGTTTGGCCACCGCAAATATTGCCGGTCGATTTCTATGAGAAGGCGCGGCGACGTGTTCAAACAAGTTGGCTGGCTTCGCCTCTTTAAGACGTGTTCGCGTTCTAAAGTGTGCTCGTGTGAGTTAGTTCATTAGACGGAAGTGCGCGCGGAGGCCACTTACCGACGCAAAATCTTATTTCGGGACTGAAAAGTTGGCGAGGGGGTGTGTTTCGCAGATAGGACCCAGGGCATTTAATTTTTTTTTTTTTGTAATTTTTTCCTTATAGCCAAGTGAAGATGTTTAAAATAGGTTGTAAAGGATTTCATACGGCGGGCAGTTGGAGTTATTTTTTATTTTATGTTATAACTCATTCGCATAGCTAATCTGCTGTTTCGACGAAGAAGTAAAATAGGTTGTAAAGGATTTTATAAGTCGTAGTTATTTCCATTTGCCATTTCTTTTCCAGTAAAAACTTTATAAAAGAAACTAAACGTTTTTGCTTGTCAATAATGTGGTTCAAGATTAATCACCGGACTTCTGAATGCACGGTGTGCGCTGTTTGATATGTGAACGATTTTTTAAGTTATAGATCCTTAGCTGTAGGGATGTCTGATAATATCGGATCGGAGCCAATACCCGATACCAATTGGTAGTATTGGTAATGGTCCGTTACTAGGGCAGTATGGGCGATCAAATTAATATAGAAATTTCAGCCATGATTTGCCGACGACGGCAGCGATTCTACCTTGATTAGGAAAAAGTTTGTTTAAGTAGTTTAAAAAGTAGTAACTATTTTCTTAAGCAAAAGCAAATTTTGCCCTAATAATCTGTCGCATCTTTTTGTGGAGCTTAAAAGTGTCAGCGTTATAAATCGTAAACTATTTTGATCACCGATTAGGCATTTTCCGAGATTTGAAAATCGAGTTTAGGCGAATTTCCAAGGACATATTGGTGCACAAAAACGAATAAAGAGCCAGATGCTTAAGAAGCCCTATATTAAGTCATGTAAACGTGTCAGCCGTTGATCGAAAGACAAATATTGGCGTGTTCACACTTCGGTGTTAAGGCGCCCGGCGACTAACAGGGACCGGGTGAGAATAAATAATTTATGCGCGCGTGTCGTTGTCCTGGATCGTTCGTTATTGAGAGCGGTGTAGAATAACTCCACCTGGAAAAGGTTTATTGAGGGCGAGCGCGAGGATTGATTAAGTCTGCGCGGTGAAAACAGTCCGTCGGAGAAAGTCGATTTAGCTTTCGCGCGATTGTCACTTTTACCGAAACCTGTCGAAGATTGCAAGTTTACGGCGCAGCAACGTAAAGCAAAACTATATAGTATATGTTTAGTTCACAGTCAGATTAATACCAAAACCCTGCAGAAATAGGTCTATTCCCGACGGAGTAAGGCCAAGACGACGTGGGTTTAGTGCTACCTGGGAAATTAAGTATTAAGTAAGGTAGCTGCGAGGAACTTTAACAATAGACCGAAACTAGAAAAGCAGCAACTTTGGAATAAAGCACAACTTATAGTACATGTGTACTGTGTAGTTAACACGGATTAGGACCTAAACCCGACAGAGTATGGCCAGCTATAGTATGTGTAGTTACAGTCGGATTAAGACATAAACCCTGCAGAATAAAGCTTAAACCCGACAGAAAAAACTAAACGGTCAAAACAAGATCTAAACACCTTATGAAGTAACCCTAAATTAACCTCTTAACCCAGTGTTTCTTAACCTTTTTTACTTGGGGACGCACCTATAGAGACGTATAAAAACGTGGCGGCGCACATTACGAGCGAAGCGAATGCGAAATTTTTGAGGTGTACCGATATTTCTCTTAAATTGCCTGCATTTTTTAATTTCCTGCAGACTTCCAGCCTTTAAATTGCCTGCAGACTTCCAGCCTTTGAGACTAAAAACGTTATTTTGTTCATTAAAGTCTTATTCCGATTAATTTTGGACTTATTTTCGACATGATTTTTTTTTTATCACATTCTGTCTTTGCATTAGTGTTTAGAGTCTTGGCGGTACAAGCTGATTTTAGGACATCAAGTGAAACTATAGTTATCAATCACGTTTTTTTCTTTCCAATTAGACCACCGTTACTGTTTTTCCGGGTTTCCACAATAAAATAACAATATACAAGCACGCTAGCAACATTTCCCGCAATGTACGTAGGTCGAAAACCACAATATTCCTAGAAGTCAATTCCGCGTGGCAAAATGACGCAACTTTCTTCGTTTATTCCCCTGTTTATTACGTCATCAATCGAGCACAAAGGCAATAAAGCGATCGAGGGGTTTTCAAGTGCCAAGTGGTCCTCTCTTCTACGGTAGTGCGTTTCCCTATCGCTTGAGCTGATTATTTTGTTGTGTAGCGCAGAGGAATTGCCAGTGGTGACTGTGACTTGTCTGGAAACATTCAATTGTTTACGTTGGTTCGAGTAAGTCGCGGGCCAGTAATATGAAACTTTCAGTTGGATTTAAAATTTTGGTAAAAACGATTTGAATTTTGGTGGTCTTATTTTGATGTCTGTCGAAGTTGGTTATTGATGTTTTATAAGATACTCTTGATAAAATTTGAGTAATGTGTATGGGCAAAATGTCCCTGAAGACGTTTTTAAAGTTAAAGGTTTTTGAAGTGGATATTATGCCAGGGCGATTATGTTGTATCGAAATTAGGCTTTGCGCAACTTACTTGACTTGAAGAAAATGTAATTTTGCCTTAAAGTCCGTCATGATCGGCTCTGTAACTCATGAGTATTAAAAGCAATAAAAAAACTAACCATTCCGAAAAAAATGTTTAATTGACTTGCGTGAGCAGGTTCTGTGTTTAGCGCAGTATTCACTCGCCAAAAAATGAGCTCGACCGTGTTTAAACTTGTTCGCCGTAGTCTGAACGCAAGGCCCGTGACGTCATTGCTATTTATGACGTCATTTGCGTTAGTCTTCTTTTACCATGTGTCTCGCGAAAATTAACAAGACTTAAAACTCAGAGAACTGATTAAAATTTGACTATTTAACAGTTTTTTAAATGACGACAAATCGAAAACGGTCTTGACAGAGCTAGCAATAAAACAGAAAGTCTGCAGTGTTCCGAAATCAAAGGTGTTTAGTTGTTCACAGCAAAGCTCGAATATTAGAAACTAATTGCGTTGAAAAAAATTGAACTAAAATTTCACTTGCTATCATAACTTAAGCGATTGAACAAAAAAAAAACAAGGTAATGGAAAGAAATATTCACTAATTTTCAACAGAATTTAAAAACATCAAAAAAATTACAGCGACAGCTTTTTCAAAAATTACAACGGCACGCTTTCGAAATGAATCGGCAAATTAAGTCCCGCCTGTATTATTATTCTATATACAATTAGAATAAAATATTGTGTCATCGTGTTAGGACTTGCGCAATGGGACTGTTGCACTCTTTTTCCGCTCGGCGGACGTCTTATTTCCTGCCTTTGGTGCGTACACAATAAAAACCAAAGATCCTTAATATATATTTATTTATTTATATATATGCAAGTATTCTGCAGAGCTTTCTGGCATAAATAGATATTATTTGAATACGAGACTGGTGTTGCCATTATTGGCGTTATAACAATATATTTGTTTGCATTTTAGAAATGACTGACTTTGATTCATTATACCAGGACTTAATGCTAACAGGAAAGTCTCAAGAATGCTTGCTTTTATTTGAGTCAAGTGTGCATTTGATCAGGGGCTACATTGTAATGTAGTGGTGTTCGATAGTATCGGATACTGTGCCGATACTAAGGTGGTATAGGTGCCGATCTAAAACCAAGTTAATGTAGGAATTTTTCAATGCTGTGGTAGAATTCTAGACCAGTGCCAAGGGAATTTGAAACTTGTCTGTAACAGGAATTATGAATGCAATGCAATTACAAAATCCATCCTGTTGCAAAGGGTGGCGAGGCCCATCATGGGATTTTATGTTGGAATCTCTTCGCTCGAACGTAGTAATTCAATCTTGAATTGCAAACTTGTCAAATTTTGAATTGCGAAATAAAAAAGTTAGGTGGTTTAATGATAAAGCAATTTTTGGCTGAATAACCAGCAAACTGCCTTTTCAATTTCATGCATTTTTGCATGGTATTGTTGACGTCATTTGGTATCGGCTCTCTGTCCAAACAATTGGGATCGGTATTGAACTAAAATGTCAAATATCGTACATCCCTATTTGAAAGTAAGCATAAGATTTGCCATCTATACTTGAATCGCGAAATACTGATTCTGAATGCCTCAATGGCCAGCGACACTCGAACAGTGCGCATTGTGCACTTTCGTCACGCGGTAAATTTGCTATAGTCGGCTTGGTGTGACGTAGCTTGGTATGACGTCATTTGCTGTGACGCTTTGTTTCGAATATGTCACTCGTTAAGTATTGTGTCCATTCAATGTCTTTGTAATACTTAAAGAAAACATATGGCTAATTTTACACGGATTTAACCAACATTTTACAATGATTAATTAAGTGACCTTTAATTATTTTTAATGAAAAATCGATGTTTTCGCGCCGTGCTATTTTATCAAACGTTTACCAAGTCTTAAAACCGTCGCATTAGTACAAAGATATTGTGCGGGCAGATAATACCACGTGTTTGTTCAAAGGAACATAGCGTTGTAAAAATGTGTTGTAATTCGTAAACGATAGGCATGTTACATCAGTTACCGTGGCTTACTGCCTTGTTACAACGTGGAATATATATGTATGTATAGTGTGTCACTTTGTAACAGTTAGCAAGCCTGTTATGTGTTTCAAATTGCACGTTGGAAAACTGCAATGTTTTATAATAAACCTAAACCAATAAGTTTGTTTCACTAAATAAAACAACGGGATAATTTTTTTTGTGTTTTACAGTGTATCTATAAGCAAATTAGATGCAGCGTTTGTTCCTAAAATAGGCAGTCAGTTTGTTATGTTAAAAAGAACCTTAAAAGGTTTAAAGATCTAAAAGTATGGAAAATAAAAAAAACTTTGCAGAAACCCAAATTGTTACACGATCAATTCTGATGAAAGAATCCTGTAAAAATTAAACTTAATATAAGAAATAAACTCAATTCCTATAAAATGCCAAACCCCACGTTAATAAATTTATGAATAACTAATTCACTCACCATTACGTCCAAGAAGCAGTGTTGCTGAACGACCAAACATATAATAACCTTGCATTCTGCTGACAGTGCACAGTGCATTTTGTTTTCAAACTTCCAGCGTCAGCCCGTAAGCCAGGCTGCTTTGTCAGCAGGTATGTATGGCTGCGCTGACTTTCCGTTTTTGCATTTAGACGGCGTCTTGTTCCTCAAAACGCAGGTGGCTGGGAGTGGTAGCGTCTGCTTTTAAGCTGCTCACTTTGAGTAACTGCTAGCCTGGCAGCTAGAACAGCGCTAATTGTAGCTTTATTGGCAATCAGAACGCTCGCCGGTTAAACAATGCGCGTAGTAATCAGTGAGCTGCTAATTGTTTTCGTTTGTCTGTGCGACTTTTTACCCGACGGCCTGATCAAGTATGTACAGTTTTGTATAAGGCTCAGTCAGTCTATATTAATTTGCATTCAATATTATACAGTAGTTGCAGCGACATTAGCTTGTATACTGCGACTAGTCGCCTATGTCTTTATTATATTTTACTGCAGCTATATGTTGGTTAACGCAGATTAACTAAGTACAGTCAGGTTTATTCGCAGCAAAAAGATACCAACATTCAGGCGATTGATTATGAGGAAATAACATTGCGTCACAGACTGTTCCATTGCGTAGCTATTCGTGCAGAGATTTTTTCCCAGCTGGCATGTTATTATTTTAGACCGTTGATTAGCTTTAGCGGTCCCAAGATACGAGCATAGGTAAAGTTGCAGTAACTTTGGTCAAGACAACATACAGTGGTGTGAAACACAGCTAAAATATCAATCTAAACCAGCGTACTTTTCGTACAATTTTGCAAACGGCATCTTCGACTTAATAAAGGTGTTACCTTTTGTCAGTTAGGCTACACATATTCTGTATTAGGGATAATCAACCGATGCAAATTTGATTTCGACACCGATATCCGATATTTTGGACAAAAATCAAGCGGTCCGATCAAATACCAAATGACGTCATTTACTGGTTCATACAGGCAAAGTAGAAGTAAATTGAGAGATATTTTGGCATTCTTTGAGAAGTTTAATTGCCTGTACTAGTTAACCTGCGATTTTTTTTAAGTTATGCTTTTATATTGGAACCGCTGCATTGACTTGTGAATCATGGCTGGAAATCCTACATTATTTTGGTATCGGATCGGCACCGAAGTTACCCAAGTATCGATCGAGTACCGATACAACCACTTGGTATCGAATATCGGCTTAAATACTCGGAAGAATAGACGTTGTAGAACAAATTTAATTTATAATAAGCTCAACAGTAAACGAATGTTTGCAAAATTTAGGTTGCAATTTAGATAGAATAAGCATTTTTACAATTGAATTTTTGCTGATGGCCAAGTGGTTGGAAGACACGTTGACTGTTTAATGCAGTGTTTGCAATTTTTTTGGCCTGTGCCACCCTACAGAAGGTATAAATAGTTCGCGGCACCCTTGCTCGTATTTTTGCTGAGTGGTTAACTGTAACGTTACAATAAACGAAATTGACACAGCACACTAATTGTGCAACAAGGTCGGCCTTTTCAAATTTTTGGCACTTTTATCGTACACAAAAAATTCTTAGCTTTCTCAAGAAGCTTACCAATATAGCAAAAATTGGAATCCTAAAGAATTTGAAATATCTCTCGGCACCCTTGAGTGTTAAAAATGGTAGCCTAGAGTTCCGCGGAACCCCGGTTGAGAACCACTGGATTAATGTGAGGTATCCGGGTCGCAACCAACGATGCTACATCCTTCTGCACGGTTGTGGTGATAAGCACGCTTCAGGATGACTCGCATAACGTATCTTCTTCCGGGATGTTGGCCAGGAAGGCGTAGACCTGGTCGTGCCCGGAATGAACCTTCGCTTTTGTTGTGACGTGACATGTTGATGACGTAGACGCACCACAACCGGTTTGAGATGTTTGTTATATTTGTTGTTGTTTGTTTCAGCGAAACAACCGTAGTCCGGAGAATTGTAGATGTCGTCGGATTCTTGCAAACGTTTTGACGGGTATGTGTGAAAATTTCATGACATTAAGTCTCTCACTATTAGAGAGAATATGTTCCGACCTTAAGACACATTCAGAATAACCACTGTGTCAACGTATGTCTATGTTTGGAGCTTAATGGTGCAAAAGCCTAAACAAATTCTCGGATCCCACACCAGCTGTGGTTCTTTTTTTAGGCGTAAAAATCCCGGTCCCGGCGACTCTCAAAAATTTTTTTGTCCCCCTTACGTTTAAAATAAATACGCTTAAAAACGTCACGCGGGCAGTTTCTGAAGTCACGTGTATTAAAAAAACTCAAAATTAAGTTAAATTATTAAACAATTGCAAAGTCCCCTCGATCCCACTTTATTGTCTCTTGAGGGGTCAATGGTCCCGGGTGAGAAACCCTTGGCATTGTATCGTCAGTTATTCCTCGACCGAGTAAAGTACAGTATTTGTAATTAAACATGTTCTCAACTAACCAATTGAATTACGTTTTTTTTAATCAAGGTATTGTATTGAGTAAGATCGTATTACATTTAAATTAAACAAGCTGAAGCTTTTATAGTTCGTATGTTTCAAGCTATTATCTGCTATTTTGAATATGGCAGGTTTATGTTTTCTTTTGTTTTAGACTTACTTTATTTTCTTAGCCTTGGTTCGTTAAACCGGTTTGTTCATATTGCTTTAGAAATTTCCTCATCGGATTAAAACCTACTTATCTAGATAAATTACATCATCGGACGTATAGTGCTACGCTGGTAACTTTCCCGACAACATTGTGACGTCATATTGCGCGGTTTAAGACGCGTTGTCTAACTTTCCGAAAACAACGCGAAAGTACGCTATTAGCGTCAAGCAACCGCACACGGTTCACCGCAGTCAGTCTTTGCAAGTCAAGATGAAAGTCTGTTTTACCGCGGCACCTTGGAAAAAAATCGTTGTTTTTTCTGCTGTTTTAATATTTGCCCTGTTAATAAGCGCGACGTTATTTTAAATATGACAAATATGGTATTTTTATTGTTTCAAAGAAGTCAAAGATGATATTCATTGGCTTATTATGTATTAAACTTTGCCCTTAAATAAGCAGGGCGTTATTGTGACTGGCCAAGGATGGTATTGTTTGCGTTTGTTCTGTGAATGCAGTTAAAGCGTGTTTTGAGTTTAGAAAAGGCAAACGCGTATAAATCTCCGTTAAGGTTAGATTTTTTCAGATTTTTACACTGTTCTGTTTTTATCTATAAACGGTGGGGTAATAAATATAGCCAACTGTACTACGTGTTCTGCTATTTTTGGTTGTTCTTCTCCATTCTGTAAACCAGCTTTTGGGTCCCGACCCTAAATTTTTGGTCGCCTTTTAGTCAGTTGAGTCGCCGACTGAAGTAGTTCACGAACTTCACATGGTTAAGATTTTGTGTCATTAATTGTGAAAAAATATTTTTTGATTTTTCCGAAATTTGAGAAACATTTCAAAAACACGACCAATATTTATTAAATTCAAATTTATTAATGCGATGGTCTTGTTTCTTTTCTGTTTACTTTAAGCTTGCAAAAACTTCGGTGAAGACAATTTGGCTTGCCAAAGCTTCGCTGTAAAACTTAGCTTAAAATTTGTGTCATTGCGAAAAAAGGTAAAATAACACTGCTGTAAACAAAACAGTGCGTGACTTTGACTGATCAAAGATCACTGTTTACCAAAAGCAAGGATGCCGCACCCAAAACATAACTGTACAAGCCGGCAATCATGTTTACCTTTCAGCCCGTCTGGTCTAGCCGGGCTCTTGTAGTGTTTATGTTAAAGTGTTCTTCGGGCTAAGGGAGAACCTTGTTTTGCTTAGAGGTGATTCATCTGCATACAAGTCCCGGTTGACCGGCAGTGGCGTTGTGTCACGTTTATACACCTCGGAGCATTAGGGCGCGCTGGGCTTAAGATTTAAACAGTATTGTGCCAACGCGGTTCCTTTTAATCAGCGGACGTTCTTTGTGCGGCGGATTTGCGCTGAGCTCGATTTCAGGACGAAAAAAATTCGTATCTTGGTAAATGTTTTAAAAACAGTGCTTTCCAAACATCCTTCAAAAGAAATAGCAGGCTTACAGACCCACATATATGTTTTAAATAACCCTCAAAAATAATTTTATGGATGTATGCTTTCGTTGGTGAATACTATAGTGAAATTCAAGTTCAATTTTGTAGTCGAATTTAATTAAGAAAAGTGCCTAAACTTAACAAACTTTTACGTTCAAGAGCTGTTGTCTGAGTTGGAACATGCAAATGTATTTTGTAGTTGCTGGCAAAAAAATTGCTCTCTACCTGGTGGACTTAGTTACCTTAATTATTAAAATGCTATTTTCAAAAATAAATTACCTTTTAGAGTGAAAATCGGTTAAGTAGATTGCAAACTATGACTGAAATACCTGAATTTATTTTGTATGGGAGAGGTGCCGATACAACCCTAGTATCGGAATAGTACCGATAATACCATTTGGAATGGGATAACGGCTCCGATCCATATTATCTGACATCCCTATATTGAAAGGGAAATTTGTATTGTATGATGTGCTTTTCTGTTGCTCCATCAGCGCTCGTACGCCGAATAAATGATTTGCCGCAGCTGGAAATACGCTTTAAAGATTAACCTGCCGTGACCATCGGCAATATGCAAAACGTATTATCGTCAAACGTTTGTGGTTGGATTTTCGACACTCAAAAGCTTTTAACGCCAGAACAGCTCTAGCAAAACCTTTGACCAGACATACATGCGTCTCAACCGAACAGTCTGTGGAAATCGTTTGTTGTGCTATAACGGTGTCTGAAGCTAAAAGAAGTCAAACTGTAAATACTGTTGTAAGGTAAAACACATATTAAGCACAAGCTGGAAGTTATTTGTTGTGTGGGTGGAAAACTTACCAGCAGGACGTTCTATCAACCGTTGGCATTGTTATCGTTTGTAGAACAGGTTGCTGTAGGCATGACTTCAGTTGTAGTAACAAGGCAGGCAAACGTTTTAGGTTGTTGATTTTGTATCTGTAGAACACAGTGCGTTTGTTAATGGACGTATAAGGAAAGTTTGTCTTGTATATAAACCCATTAATTGTTTGTACTCGATATGGGTTATACCGAAGTATCTTGGCCCCTTTTAATGTTTTGATTGTATAGGCTACCGTTTCCGCACTTTGAGCATGGTTTGTGATCTAACTAAGCGTTTTTCAGTTCGAGAGGTAATCGTTTAATAAAATTAGCATATTAATAATAAAATTAATTTGTTTTTCATCGGTAAAACATTGTTGGTGAACAAATGAAAACGATTACCTTTGCTCGTTTTAATTCAATTAATCCAACTTATTCACTTAAATTTAATCATTTAATTTGGTATCGTATCAGATAGGCGGTACTTTTCCCTAAAATATCGGTTATCGGTAGCGGAAGCGATACGTGGTATCGGGCATCCCAATTCCCAAAGGGATTTTGTAAACATGTCACTTCAGCTAAGCGTCAATGTTCGGTATATATTGTATTACGTAAACCACTTAGTCATTAGGTTGGTAGAAGTGCTATATTCACGTATGTTGACACAGGTTTGGCCCAGAAAGGTTTGGTGGGTCCGTATACTTTCCAGGGCGCGACCTTTTTTTGCGGTGACGTATTTTTGCTCGTGTTTCCTCGTGTGACGTAATTTCGTGAAGTTGGAAATGTCTTTATTGCTTAGTGTAGCTTATAATAAATGATTAGCTATTTACGACATGTCAGCGTTTTGATTTCCCTTAAAAATACACTGGGCTAAACAACGGAAATATTTTACTAAAAACACCGGAAATTTTTTGCAAAACTCAATATATTCAATGTTTATCTTTCTACGAACCGGCCTTAACTTAAGCGCTTTTTTCTTTAAGGTAAAGTTGCGCTTAGCGATTTTGTGTTATGAATTAGGTTGATCGTGATTATTGTACATTCGATTAGGTCAAAAGTGCGTACAATGTGTTTTCGTTGTTACATTTAGCAGAAAGTTGCTTCAGCGGTTTTCGATCGAGGCGAAATTGCGATCAGTGTTTTTCACGTTTTTGTGCAGAAAGTAATCTTTGTATATCGTAATTTGGTGTCAGTCAAAATTATCTATGGCGTATGTCTAAGCTCACAATAAAGACGCAAAGGCGCCAGACTATTTAGGAAAGGCAAAGTTTACGGGTTACTCTATTTTCGGCCACGAATATAAGGCTATTTCTACACCTGTGCCACTTTTCTATGGCCAATTTAGATTGTTTTTTCCCCTAACCAGGTGCAGTTTCCAGACTTACAAAATACTTCAAATATAATAATCGGAGGCAGAAACTTAACCGAAAAGTTAACCGTATTCTATTGAGGCGAAATTGCGATCAGTGTTTACTAAGTTTTCGTGCAGGAACTGAGTGGGATCTTTTCACATTGTTTGTGTTGGTCGAAATTGCGTATGGCGTATGTCTAACCTCTCCATAAAGACGCACAGTAGCCAAACGTGGCCATAGACCAGCGTTTCTTAACCTGGGGAAAATTTACCCCGGGACAGAAAAATTGTGCCTGTGCCAGCTGAAGGTATTGGTAGCCTACTTTCCTGGTTTGCATCAACTGCTAATTCTAAGCTATAGCCTAGTAGGCTATTGATTCTTTATCGTCTAGTGTCGATAACGTTATGCTTCACTAATACTGTTTTTTAGATTAAAAGCAAAATTTTTCGTTGCCCAAAGGGCAAAGGCAGCTTTCGCATTGAATATAACTGATGTAATTTGTTATTTTCGTTTTTTTAATGAATAAGCACACTTTTTTATATTGGGGGTAAATTTGAAATTCATCTTTGTTAAAAGGGTAAACCATAAAAACAAAAAAGGTTAGAACCCCTGCCTTAGACAAAGCAGAAACTTAAGTACATTCTCTCTTTTTTTCTCCTTACAGGCCTTAGCAGTAATACACACAGCCCTCATGTTTTAAGCGGCATTGCTAAATAGAAATGTAGCCGGACCCAAAACGCTTAAATGACTGACATCTCCACCAATCGGCTTCTGCCCTGCACCAGATGGGACTTACCCGGCACACGAGGCCACCAGCTGCGCCAGGGCGTCCAGGCCGTCTGGAACGACCGGGTCTCCAAGTGGCCCCTCTGGCGTGTCATGGCCCCCCTACTCCGAATAGCTGTGGCCTCTTGCAGGTGCGTTTTATGTTTGTTTTAAAGGCAGTGGTTTCCAACCAAACTTGGACAACTAGATTTATTTCAGTATTTTAAAACTAGGTTAGAATTAGAATTAGAATTAGATCATTTCAGTTTTTCCTGATTAGATTAGAATTAAAATTAGATCATTTTTGTTTTTTTCAAATTAGATTACAATTCGAATTATCAAATTCTTAAAAAAAAAAGGAATTTTAAGTTTAATTTTTAAGAGTGTGAATGGTAAATACATATGTGCTAAATTTTGTGCCTTTCAGCATAGCTTTTCAGACTGTAAAAAATCACCTACGAGTCTTTTCGACAGAAGAGTTTTAATTCAAATTCTTTGTTTCGATTTAGAGACTAAAAAATGCCATTGGACAAAGTAGCATTATTAGGTAAAATCCGAATTAGATTGGAATAAAAAAAATCAGTTTAAACTTTAAAGGTACATGTTTACAACACTGCTAGCTTGCAACAGACGTTTGTTTTTGCCTTGTTCGTGACCTTTAACCTTTTTTCCCTTGTTCGTGACCCCTTCAAACGCTTACGTTGAACTCTTAAGCAAGTTAACGGCTTACGCGAGTGAAATCATTTAGGCGAGTTGTGAACCGGAAAATTGAACCAGCAAAGCGTGATATGCTTGCTGTTTTTTTTTTTTGCATTTTCGTGCACCTACAGACGTTGAAAAACTAGCATTACTTTATTCCTATAGTATAGTTAGATTAGAATTAAAATTGGAGCTTTTGAGTTTTACGAAATTAGATTGAAAGCTTTGCGAAAACCAGAAATTAAATTAAATCTGAACTAATTTTTGTTTATAAAAAAACAACATTGTTTTTATAAAAAAAAAATACATTTGTTCTTATAGAAATGGGAATGTATAAAATTTTTACAGAAGGTATCGCTTTTTAGGTCAAAATTCACATTCATGACCAAAAGTTGTTTGGACTAAAAATCTGAAAAACGCTTTTCGACAAACTGGCATTTTCGGTAAAAACGGAAATTCGAATTAGATTTAAAACAATTTTTTTGGTAATTTTGGAAAATAAGTTATCTGTTTTACCAATCGGCAGAAACGCAAGCATTTTAAACCGAAATACGCACTATTTTATTACAAATTAATAATATCGAGACATTTACATATTGTTTGTCGCGTGTTAGGGCGATTGTAAAATTACTCTGTTGTTGTTCTCTTAAAAGTGTGTCGCGAAATATTAAAAAAAAACATTAGTGTGCCGCAAGCTTAAAAACTTTGAGAACTACTGACTTAATGAATCAAAATCCAAGCATGACCACAGCGGCTAAAGTTACTGGAAAGGTATTTTGCCTTTAGGGTCGAATTTCATTTTCGGTTTTCGGTGGCCCGCTTTCAAAAGCGGTGTGTCTGCAAAATTGAATGCCGCCCTTTTTCTACCCAAACCACCAGGCGCTTTACAAAGCTATGATTTGCAGCTTCGGTAATCCCTTGATTGCTGTTTTAAACGGCGTTGCTACAACACAGACGCTAACCTTTAAAAGGAGCCTCCGAATTGACGTTTGAAGCTTAAACAATTGACAACAGGCTTTAAAGGCCTATTGTTAACCCAACACATCCAAATTTGGGCAACTTGTTTTAAGTTACTTAGCATTTACAGCGCAAAACAGCAAGGTGTTTGGTGTTTACAGGTCTTGTTCTAATATGCAAATTTCCCGATGTAGTTTTCCCATGCGATATTTTTACCTAATGACGTAGTAAAAGGCCTTTTTGCGTCCTGTTGTAAAGAAAAAAAGTAGTTTCTTTCCGCAAAAACACAACTCGAAATCGAACCATGTTTGGACCTGGCTGGATTCCTTTCTGCTCGATGTTAATATGGAACCAACGAAGCGTTCAACACCAGTCGTGCGTAGCGGATGGAAGCCATTTGTAGAGATTTCTGGCGCGAGGCAACAGACACGAAAGTTTACTTCATTTGTAGCGAGTGCAAGTTCAGACAAAAACGTGCATCCGCCTGAAAAACTGGCTTAGATTTTTTCGACTTCCAAGTTTTGCCAGTAGCACGAAACAAGGGATGAATAACAAAAATTGGGGAGTCCTGTTATAAACCAGGCACATGTAAGACAAGCTTGGTAGCTTTGTTGTCCGAAAGACCAGGGCCAACATTTATGTATTTTCCTCTTCTAAAATTTTCTTAAAACGCAGAGATAAGCACCCGGAAACACATTACGTGTGCTTTTAAAACAGTCTGCTGTCTGGTCTAACTCCGGGCTTTTCAACCTTGCGTAACCCGTTCAAATGTTTTACAACTTTTCGCAAGAATACAGATATAACTTTACTTATAAGAAGTTTTCTTGTCTTGCGCTGTTGTTGAAGTGCAACCGATTAGAGATACCTTTAGGGCAGTAAAACATGATAATTAGGTCCTACCTCATTTCGAATATGAAGTACAATTTACATCAATATGCTACTTTGTGTTAAAAACAACTCGAAACTGATTAAAGAGTTATTCGAAATGTTCAAAATGTTACCTACTTCTGTATATAGGCTTTGATATTCTTACATCTAGCACAAGCTGCAGCCCTGCTTAAGTGTTCCATCGATATGCTGAAATATTTTATTTTTTTATTTTTAACGAATCGACTAATGCAGAAAAGGGTGCATTTGTTTTCCCAGTGTCTGATTTAACTCGTTTCACTTAACATGGCTTTCTCCGACGTAATATGTGGTACTGTGTAGAAGGGCTGCGGAGTCGGACTCGGGACTCGACGGAGTCGGTTTGTTTTGCCGGAGTCGGACTCGGGACTCGGGTAAGACGGCATAAAACTGCCAGAGTCAGACGTGCGCATGTGCAGTATCAAATTTTTAAACTGTTAAGGCGGCAAAATGTAAGTTGTAAAAGTGTAATAGCAAATGGTGAAATATTTTTAAAACATGTAATGCGGGAGGATCAATTATGACACCAATATGAGTGGATTACAGAAAATCCACCTTAATTTAGTTGCGTAAATGGGTAAAATACAGGCTGTATAGTCGGAGCTGGACTCGGGACTTGACAAAATCTTACATTTGGCCGGAGTCGGACTCGGGTGTATTTTTTTGGCCGGAGTCGGACTCGGGTTGTTTTTAACCGACTCCGCAGCCCTGCTGTGTAGTGAGTTTATTAAATGAAAATATCTCGTGAAAATCATTGCTTTGCAGCAGTCTACGATTTTAGTGATGCATTTTATTCCGCCTAAGTTTGCACACTTGTACGTCCTTCAGTTCACACATTTCGCATTACTCCGTCTACCGAATTTCTCAAAACACTAAACCATTTAGGGTGAGCGCGCTTGAACATAAAAACCATGATAGTTTAGCCCATTTGTCAATATATTGCAAGTACTAGGAGTTAGATTTTGCAAAAAATGCATTTGTGGATGTTGTGAACATGCTAAGTAACTCGTAAGGCCACAGCAAGAGAATTTTTTAAACGAAAGTTAATTTGTTTTTATAAAACTACATTTAAAAAATACTTTTTTGTTAAAATCCTAAGGGCTCTTTTCCAACCTATTAAGTTACAACTTGTTGCTTTATAATTACAGCTGCATGCGAGGTCACCACCGCGTATTCAAGCTGAAGAAGAGGCGAGTGGTGTACGGGCTGTCGTTTGTAATGCTCGTCTACATCTTCACCATTAACACCCTTTTTGTTCTCACGCCCATCATTCAGAAAGTCAAGTTTGAGGCCAGGTACGACTCGAAAAACTGGATTTTTTCGTCATATTTTTAAGTTGAAATACAATCAAGATTGCGGCTGGTTTTCCCAAGTTATATTATTAACTGATGATACAAGCTAGTATCGTAACGTCTCAATCAAGATCATGTCGACCTACTCGATCTTTTTGGCTTGCTAGATTATTGGTTTTAGGACTCTTGAATTTGTGAAAAGTTTAATTAATCTTAACTAGAATTACCTTTAATGTTTCCGCAATCACTCTTTTTTTCTTCACTTTTTCAAGTTCAATTACAATCAAAATTCTGCCAAATTTACAAAATTATTAGTTTTAAAACTGTTGAATTTGCGAACAGTGGACTTATCTGAACAGTATTTTCACGATCAGTTTAGATAATGTTTTGCACTTTTGTCTAATAAAATCGCAAACATTTTTTGATGTTTTTAAGTTTATATTTCCTTTGTTTTTTGTTTCTTAGTATATATTTCTAAAATATACATTTTTCGTTGCTTAGTTTGTTTATCTATTTTTATTTTATATTTTTGGGTGGTCTCGGAGTATATTTCTAAAAATATTTTTTGTCTCTCAGTTCGTATTTCCGCACACGCAATTTCCACAGCAACCGTGAACCAGTCATCGACATTTCACTCGACTACGGCGATGAGGTGGACTCGAGGATAGATGAGTAAGTACCCGGGTGAATAGCGAGTAATTTCCGCAATTTTTGCTCGTTTTATGATTTCCAAATCTTGAAAAGCTGTATAGAATCGGCCTAAGTATAAACATATCGCCATCGAATTGAATATTATGAGCTCTCAACATTCAGTAATGAAAATAACTGACACTCCAATTGCAAAACTGATTTGAAAAGGAGAATAACTAACGTTAGAGGCAAATTGTGAAATCCTAATGTCACACTTGTAGAACTTTTTTTTATTATATTTATTAAAAAATCTGATAAGTTATTTTCTGTTGTTGCTCTTGTTCAGCCGTTCTTTGCAGATGAATGAGACTGATGAATAAACTGACATTTATTGGGCTTCAATGGTTGAAGGTTTTGTAATACAGGGATCGGCAACCTTTCGTATGCAGTGTGCCAGTCTATGAATAATGTCAAAATGTCAACAACTCGCGTGCCAAACATTTTTCTATGTTTGATTTTGCACTGGCAAACTCGATTGTCGGTTAAACCTACCGGAGTTGGACTCGAAATGTGCAATTTCATCGAGTCCAGAGTCCGACTCCGCAGCCTTGCTTTGATCTGACATCCAATTTACGAATGATCTGAAATTTAATTTACTATCTTGGGAGACGTAATTAAACCTAATTCCATAAGTTTAATTCTGTAAAGATATTAACCCTACTGAAAAAACGAACTTCACGAACACAATACTGTGCCCGCTTTTTAGGAATATACGCTTTTCAGCCGATACCTAGAAGTTTCACTATCAGTTTCGCTTTTAGCTTGGTTTCTCAGTCGCACAAAAACACACATGCTTACTTTAAATGAAGAATGCCCCGGTTTAACGCAGCAAACATCACGCCACTTTTGGGGCATTATGACGTAATACAAACAGTGAGTCGTAAACAACAAGTTTAACCGGCCACAAAAAATAATGTTGAATACAACAGTTAAACTAATTTTCGACACGAACTGGAAATGGGTGCAACCATTTAGTTAACGCTAATGTCAGTGATGTAATAATAATTTTAATGACGTGGTAGTGATGTAATGGTTGCATTTTCTTAACATAATATAACGTGCGCGTTAAATCATTTGGCGTGCCCTGAAAAACCACCTCGCGTGCCAGGGATTGCCGACCCCTATTGTAAGACTTTGTAAGAATTTCAAAGCCCATACTTGAAGTAGGTAGCATTTTGAACGTTTCAAATATCTCTACATTTTCTTTCAACATCGGATGTTGAGATATTCGAAACGCACATCGGTCAACTATAGGGATTTTTTTTATATGATTTGGTATTGTTTGTGAAATATCGCAACTAGTAAGTATGCAAAGAAACATTTAATAACTTACTGTAGTCAATACTTTGCACTATACAGTGTCATCTCTGATCTTGCACCCCCGAAACAAGAACGACTGTAAAACCTATGACCTTTACAGTGAATAATCCATAGAAATTAAAAAAAAAATGTAAATTGTCTTTATTTGCAATACTTTGCTAAAAACAAAAGAATATAAGGACGCAAGTCACATTTCTTAGAAAAATTAAATACAATAATGTCTGAAAATGCAGACCTGTAATGCAAGGAGATATCCTACTCATGAACATTCAAGCAACTTGCTCAACCGGCAATTCGGATTCGCAGAATTACTTTACGAATTTTTAAACCATTCACCTGTAACCAAAAACCACGGCTGCAAAGCCACACCGTATAGTTCGAGGAACTAACCCATTCAACCGGGGCCGTAGATTGGTTTCTTTTATTTGACAGTTGATTTGTGCATAGACCAACAAATGTAAAATCGCATTTGCACCTTTTTGATAGAAAAAAGAAGCCTATGAAAACTTGAATTGCTTGCGATTTTGAGATGTATTTTAATAATAGGCAAATTTGATATTAAATCATTTAAATATCATTTAAATAAATTAGATTTTAGTGAGGCCGACCTTCTCTTGGCATCTTGCATTTACCTTAGCACAGGGGTCGGGAACATTTTTAACTAAGGAAGCCATAAAAGCCAAATATTTTTGGTTGTATTTCCATGAGAGCCAAATAATACTTTTTTAACATCTAGTTATGGGTGGGCAAAAAATGGTTATTTGAGCAGGGCTTGTTGTCATTTAAAAGACAGAACATTTTATGCACCAAAAGTGAATTAGCTAAGTTTGCACAACTTTGATTTCGGAGTTCCGTTAAAAGAATAGAACCTTGCGGATATTAAGAGATTCCTTCAAACGGGATAACAGTCTCGAAAAAATAATAAGATTTGCGCGATCGCCGAAAATCTGCTACTATGTGTAACGAAAAAGGAAATAAGTTGGGAAAGCGGCCATGGCCGCCTGTTGAGATCATGCTGAGAAATGAAAGCTTAGATTTATTTACAAGCAAGTTACAAGCAAAAGAGGCACATGGCGTCACTAAAAGAAACATAGGTTCCCGACCCCTGCCTTAGCAAGACAAATCAAACAAAAAGTTGACCATACGCCAATCCAACACTCTGTAATTATGAATAACTAGTTAAATATTTACTGGTAAGCGTGTAAACTGCCCCTTCAAAAAACCTTATCAATTTAAAACATTCTGTCATTAAGATGCCAGCCCTGAAGTGCAAGATCGCATAAAGTGCGGTAAAGCGCCCGCTAATTTGCGATATTTTAACAGGTGCGCCCGTCAAAAACCACAAGAGTGGTCAATTTATCTTTCACTCGTCGCGTTTATTTAAAAAAAAAACGGTATTTTGTGCGTTTTTGCCGCCAGCCAGTATTCCGGAGTGGGACCAACGCGGTTTATCAACCGATTAACAATTGCTGAAAGATGTCTTCAAGCTTTTGACTGTTGCCGGGGGCTGGTGGCAGGACAATGGGGGTATTTGCGCGGCTCAGGGCCAACAAAGGCCTCATCGACGCTTAGATGAACATGATCCGGACGGGATTACGTCAAAAAGAAAACTTGGAATTTGTTAATCCGACGTTTTTTGTATTTTTGGCTGGTGGCGGTTAGAGCAGCGGTTCTCAACTAGTGGGCCCTATGGCTCACTGGTGGGCCATAAAATCATTTTAAGGTGGCCGCAGACCAATTTTTTTAAGGTGGGCCACAGACCAGTTTCATTTGTGTCACTATATTTAATTTTACAGGAATGATGGCTTGGGGGAGTGTTCAACCGCAAGTATCTCACTAATGCACGGTTGAATAAATATACTGTTTTGAAATATGTTCTGCTGTTTTTTGTTTTAAACCTAGTTTACAGTTTGTTTCTTTCATAAAACTATTAGGCCACAGATTTTTTTTGCAACGTAAATGGGACACGAAAGAAAAAAAGGTTGAGAACCACTGGGTTAGAGAGAAATGCATTTGCTTGGGTGCTGGACAATGCACTGACCGTTGCAAACTATTTTTTAAACTCCGAGCGTCTAATAAAACGTAGCAACATCCGAACTATTTTTTGCCGGTTTATATAAAAATGGCGTAAAGGTTCTTTGCAAAAAGATGCGCATAACCCGTGTGTTTAAAACAGGCATATATGTAAAAACTCTAGCATTTAGATTCAGATCGATTGCACCGTTGTTTAGGTCAGCAAAATAATTACTTCGGTGTTGTTTCAAGTTTACAGTTTCAAATATTAAAATTTAAAGCAATGGCAAGCAGTAAAGCAAAAAAACGTTACATAAAACCGCAAAAAAAACGAAAAAAAGAGAATAAAGAAGATGTTAAAAAAAAGAGAGAGATGTTTCCAAGTTCAAAATGCTAGCTATACTTCTGTATGGACTGAAAAATTCTTACAACGTATTACCCTATTTTTGATTCTCGACTCGCTTCTCTTCAAGCCTGCATAGCTCAGTTGGTAGAGCGACGGTCCCGGCTTGACCGGAGGTCGCGAGTTTAAACCCTACTGTAGGCTAGTTGTTTTTCTAGCCTGCCCTGATTGCAATTTTGATCGACAAATTCTGAGTCTGCGATGGCTTTCGGTGTACCTACTGCCAGTGTTTTTTTAAGGTGTAAGCGGTTTCCCAAATTTTGGACTTGCAACTTTTTGGTATTTAAATGAAACACTTGCGGTCTCTTAAAACTACTTAGCGGTCACCCAAACCAAACCTTAAAAAAATACTGCGTACTACCCTTTCAATTTTACAAACAAAAAACGCGTTTTGTCTTCAGGTATGAGAGGGTGTTAAAAGCGGCCCCAACCACGGACCTACCCCCTATTTACGCCAGCAACATGAGCGTTCCGCGGCCCCCGATGAAATTTACCCTTAACCCTTGGAGGGTGCTGCAGGACCTCTCAAAACCTGTCAACGGATCCGACTGCGTTCATATGCGACAGGACGAGCTTTACTGTGAGTTGGCTGAAATTCCGGCCTTTGAACAACTTGTCGTTAGCACAGAGTTGTTTTGGGGTCATTTTGTTATTTTTAAACAGTTCATAAGGCGGAAACTGTTAAAATACTGACGATTTATTGCTTTTTGGTTCCGTCAAATACGGCTACCAACCACATGATTTTTAAAGTAGTCCTTGAAAGTTTGCCGAGTTGTGTGCGACACCAACAAAATCTAGAATCTCAATAAATCACAAACTCCAAGTCATTAAAAACTGTTAAACTTAACAAATACAATTCTATTGTTTTCTCTTTGCCAACAAGCGGAATTGTACAAGCTGGGTAGGCGATTTAAAAACAAGCACACCATAAAAAATAGGAAATATGAACGCCATTTTTTGTCCCGGCTCAAATCACACAAATGTGCAGATTCGGTTCAATGAACCTTCATTTCGAAGTTTTCTCAACCCATGAAAATCAATTCAAATCCAAGCGCCATTTTTTGTCCAAATTCACAGGTTTGAATGAATTCAAAGCCAAAAAGGTCAAGTAGATCGACATCATCTTGATTATTAAGACGTTTTGATAAGAGCTTGTAGCATCTTCAGTTAGTGCGACTGAGAAGTAATTCAAGCGAAGGTGACATAAGCTCGCATTGAAACTTCTTAATCAAGATGATGTCGTTCTACTCGACCTTTTTGATTTGCAATTCATTATCAAGCTACATTACAGATCCGTGCATTGTGTACTCAAACAGTACTCCCTTCACACTATTTACAGATCCAAAATGGTCGCTGGTGATCATCCTGAAATCGCGCGGCACCAATTATAAGCGGCGCCAGGCCGTTCGAGCCACCTGGGGCCGGCTCCAGTACCTCAACCAAATCCGGGTCGCTGAGGTATTCATCGTGGGACGCGTGGACGACCCGGATGTCCAGAAGCACTTGGAGGAAGAGAACCGAATATACGGCGACATACTTCAGTACGACGGACCGGACGGTTACAGGTTGGCATTGTTAAACGTAGAATGTACGTCGGATTTTATCAGCTATACAGGCTCAGTGGGGAGCGAGTCGAGAAACAACCATGACCAAAATGCTTGCTATATTCTGTTAGTACAAGCAAGTTTACTTTGAAGGGGATCTACATTATCATATTATTCAATGAAGAAACTTTGATACGTAAGCCGTGATCGTTGGCCAAAAAACAGCTTCAGAAGGTCTACTTAGATCATAGTTGGTAACAAATGTGTGTGTGGATCTCTCATTCTAAAAAACAGACACCGTATAGTTCGAGGAACTAGTCCATTCAACCGTAGCCCATAAATTACTCCTATTTGACACATGTTTTTGCGTATAGCCGACAAACGTAAAACAAGGTTTCCTCCTTTTTTAAAAACGACGTCATTACCATGCTTAAGCCAGCAAATTAGACGAATAGACGAATGACGTCATTACTATGCCTAAGCAAGCAAAATAGACGAATAAACAAATGACGTCATCGCTATGCTCATACAAGCAAAATAGATATCACATCGAAACTTTAAACGATTTTTTTAGGTTATAAGGCCAAAATTATCTTTAGCGTTAGGAGTTACCTCCAGTTCTTAGGCTACATATTTGTAATTTTACCTTTTCAAAATATAATAAATGCGCTTGATGGAAAATCATGGCTGACGGACTCTGGTACCGATATATAGTGCAGAACGTACTGCCGACCTGATACCTTGTAACTTCATTACTATCATCAAATGAGCAAAACTGGTCAATTTGAAACTAAAAAACCTAATGTTTGCCTTTTTATTTTTACATAAAAGTTTCTTTAGCTTTTTGCGGAACCGATACCACCCTACAATCAAACCAATACATCGGTCTACAATTTCTAAAAAGCTCCTTTTTAAAGCGGCTTGACTTGTAATCTTTCGATTTATTAGGGACATATAAATTGCATGACAGCATTTTGAACACTATGATCGGACTAAACGAATAGCTTAGCTGCTTTTAATTTCATGTAACATACCTTTGGAATTTATCAAATATTCTTGGAATGTAGAATTAAGAGAAATCAAGTGACGACATCTCAAAAAAGGTTTTTTTGTGCCTTTTGCCGTGGTCTGCAAATTACCACGGTCGTTTATAAGCTAAATCGAAATCTAACCCGCTTTCTTGTCTTTCTAACACCAAAGTGGCCATATCGTAATTAATTTTAAGCCAAATAAAGTGAAACACTTACCGAAATGCGGGTCTAAAAGTGAACTGTTAATCCTTTTGAATTTCAAAGAAACCCTTTCGTACCACCATGTGAGCAAGATTGGATCCAATATGTGGAGTGAATCCTTGAATTTAGTTGGCAGACAGTGTTAACATTCTGCAGGAATAAAGCAGAAATAAACTTCAGGACACTTTATTCTAGTGAAAATGTTAAACCAAATATTCAACAAATATTAGGCATAACTGTTATAATACGCTGGCAGCCAACTTTCAGTTCAAAATTTATTTTTAACCTATATTGCTGATAGATTCAGCCTTGCAGCGAAACAACAACTTCTTCAGCGCATATAAAGTTAACCAGTTTGTATTTTACCTGTGAAATCGTAATTCCACCGTCTTCCAACCCAATGAAAGATACACACGTACATAAGTGCTCAACGTTGTGATCTAGCCCTTCTGAAGTCGATTTTTGACCAACGATAACGGCTCAGTACAAGCAACTTTACATTAAAGGGAACTTTTTTTGGCCTGCATTGTTTGCATCACTGATCGACAGCCTCGGTTAGTCTGTGATACCTTTTTTTCATATCGTATACAAGTTCAAACAAATCAACTGACTTTAGTATGGCTAAAAGTACAACTGACAGCCGCTAAACACTGCCATCACGGCGACACGTGCATCAAGAGGGCGCGCCGATTGGCAAAATAAGCCTAAATCACCGCCTTAGCGCAGTTTTACCGCGCGTACAAAGTATACACACACACTTACACTTCGTTTGCGCGCCGCAGCCTGAGTTGGACAACTATAGATCATTCTATAGTTTTCTAATTTAATGCGGATATTTCTTATCACGATTTAATTTGTGAATTGCTTACGTGCTCTTATTCTAGTTTTCGATTTCGTGTAAAGTGAATTAAATCTTCGCATTCGTACTTACGCTTAATATTTGAGTCACCACGCAAACGATAAACATTGCTATACATACATTGTAACGTCCACGCCTTAGCAACATACAATCATAAATTTCAAGACTTAGCAAATTTTAACAACGTCATTTTTCCTGAACAGGAACATAGTATTTGAGTAGCCTCGGAAAAAGACGAGAAACACTTCTATATATATTCATCGGGCACTAGGCCATTCCTTATATTTGTTTTGGACGTAAAAGCATTTTTGTTTGCGCTTTGCCCAAATCTTGTTTCTCCATCGAGTGTAAATTGCGAAACACCCTAGTTTCATCCCTGATTAATAGTCGTTGCGATTGTTGTAAGATGCGTAAAAAATCTACACAGTTAAAATTTAACGGCCCGCTGAAAACCTTTGAGTTTGGTTTTTAAAAAAAATGTTGCCCACACCTATGATGAATATCATCACTTGAGCGTACAGTCAAAATGCAATCGTAAATTACAAGACCCCACAATCCCCAATCATTTTAACCAGGTCCTTTTCCCTTCACAGGAACATGCCGATAAAGGTATCGACGGCTATGCAGTGGTCTTCCACACACCTCCCCGACGATTACCTTTACGCGTCGGCCGACGACGACTTCGTAGTTAAGTTTTCGTCGGTCATGGACTTCCTCGAGTACGAGATTAAGACGCAGATCTACTACGAGCGAAAGCTCAGCAGAATCCCCGACATGGCGCAGCTGAGAAGGAGCCTGCCCATCTACTGCATTTACTATGTGGATCGCCAGGTGAATTTGGGCTTTCGTATCTTGGAATGTTTCAAGTTTGATAGCACCTTCTTTGTAGACAAATTATTGCGTGTTTATTTCGCAATTTTAAACAGACGATTTAATAACATTACTATGTGTAGGAATTCCGTTATTCCCAACCTTTTATGGCCTTATGCTCCCTTTTAGTCGATATTCAAATCTAATTTCCCCCCTACGAATAAAGTTTGCTAAAATATATTTTACATTAATATTTTAATGTAATTCTTAGAACTGAGAAATTTTTTCGTACATTCACTATTAGCATTGCTGCCTTAAATACGAGAACTTTCTTTTTCTCAGCTCATATATGGTAAATGCGGCAATAGTAGCAATAGTAGAGAACAAGTAATAGATTAATACTGACACAAATACCACGCTAGTGGGGAATTCCCCCCTGGTTAGGAACCACTGTGTTGGATCTAGATCAGTGCTTTTTATTTTTTGCCGCTGACCTCTAAAAAAGGTCTGGTTCGCGTTAGAGGTCACGTCACGAATGGACCTTATTAAATAAATAAACTTAATAAACCTGTTGTTTTCGGTGCAAAAAATATGAAACTAAGAAATGGAGTCTTTTGTTTTAAAAATTTTGTTCGATTATCCAAAGGCTTTTATTTACGTTTTCCAATAGCTGAAGCCGCATTTATTGTGTTCATTTCCAAACAATCCATTTTTACCCCGCGTTAATATATATACCCTTAACCTAGTGGTTCTCAACCGGGGTGCCGCGGCGCCCTAATGTGCCACTTCTAATGCTCAAGGCTGACGATAGGTATTTGAGAATTTTTAATAATCTTGATTTTTGCTCAATAGGTAAGCTTTTTGATACAACTACTCGTGTACGATTAGAGACCATTATATCAAATGACATTTTCCTACATATTTTAAGTTGATTGTGTTGTTCCAGTTTTATTTATAGCAACATTTCAGTAAAAATCAACGGAAATTTCAGTCGGGGTGCAGCAAATCGATTGATTATTTTTGAGGGGTGCCGTAAGCCATAAAAGGTTGAGAGTCACTGCCTTAACCGAAACCCTTATTTTACTGCTTGTTCAAGTCTTAAAATCCCCTTTTTACCGTCTCAGGTTGAGCCCAACCGCGACAACGAGAGCAAGTGGTATATCTCGCCCGACGAGTACCCAGTCGACCACTACCCTTCCTACTGCGGTGGTGGCTTCTACATAATGCCGGTGGCCATGACGCGCAGCCTCTACGCAATGTCACGCGTCACTCGCCTGCTGCCCATGGATGACGTATGGGTGACGGGCATACTACGTCAGAAGCTGGGCAGGGGCGATAAGAACGTGGTCAAGGCCCGGTGGCCCAAGGACGACCCGGAACCCATCTGGATGCACCTTTGGGGCGACTACGGGCGCCGCAAGAAGGACATCGCGAAATTCCTGCCCTGGGTGCTTGAGAAATGGGAGTGGGACTCGGGACTAGGCGCCAGGCCTCACTGCTTGCGCGCGAAAGTCGCCGAAAAGACGCGAACGGGCGCAAACGCTTCCGAAGCCGATCGCGCGGAAACGGTCGAGACCCGGTAGCGAGCGCTCTTAATAGTGGCAGCTAATGTTGTTGTTTGCTTAAAAATATTTTTTATATGCATTATTCCCACACAAGAAAGCACTGTGACGTCACACGCGCTCCGAGCGGCTCACCAGCGCCACCGAGCGGCAATCCGCTACGCGAGGTCGCGTTTTTTGCACGGCCGGGGTCGCTTTTTGGTCGCTGCTTTATTTGTTTTTGTTCGAGAAACTTCGGCACTTAAATTACCGCAGCACTCTTTAAGTAAGTAGTAGTTTAGTTTCTATACGTCATTCTGGTGCGTAAGTGAAAGGCGCCTCTCGTTCCATCGATGAAACAACTTGTATTTTTTTCAGGTCATTTTATGAATCGCGA
This sequence comes from Ascidiella aspersa, assembly GCF_963924565.1. Taxonomy (NCBI): domain Eukaryota; kingdom Metazoa; phylum Chordata; class Ascidiacea; order Phlebobranchia; family Ascidiidae; genus Ascidiella; species Ascidiella aspersa. Next base: position 35,042,459 of record NC_139447.1, on the reverse strand, counting down.
ACGAACGTGTGACGTCTTAGATACGCATGAGCAGTTTTTTGGTTATTTTTTAGCTTTGCTGTAGAACAGTTGCGTTTTGTTGGGAACCGGAACGTAAGTGGACAATTTAAACCAAAAACGTAGTAAGAATATCAAAGCCCATACATATGTAGGTAGCATTTTTAACGTTTCGAATAACTCTTTCTTTATTTTCAACATGATGTAACGACAACCGCCAACCATTATGCATCTAAATTAAACGCCTTTTTCATCACAAGTGGATCTAACCCTCCCCCGAACATGCTAACTTTAAATTGACCTTCATCAAAAAAAATAAAATTGTTAACTGTAAATAATGTAATGCATAACTTATGTTTGGTTTAAAAAACGGTTAAACAGAGTCAACCATAGAACAAAAGCCTATTTGAGCTGAAATGCAAACTTCAGAAGCGCTTACATAAAATCAAAACTATTATTTCAAGTTCCCCAGAAAGAACTTCCAAAGCGCTTACATAAAATCAAAACTTTTATATCGAATTCCCTATAGACGCACTTTCTTCGGTATGTCCACTCCATATCTCGCTTAAGTTTGGCTTCTAATGGTTTGAAAAAAAAACAGCGCTCCGACGGTACAGCAGTGTTGGAAATGAATCGCTGGACGAAGTGCGACGACCGACCACAGCCACCACAGGGCTCGAAATTAGCGATTGCGCGCAAATCATATAGATTGATGTTGCTTACTTCGAGTTAAGAAACCCATTCGGCAGTAACGTTATATGCAAGTGGCCTTGTTCGTGCGTGAGTGTGCTTTCGACACGTGCATTACTGTGTGTGTGTTTTTCAAAGAGCTTTTAGGGTTTTCGTCGTCGCCTTATTTGTCAGAACCGCGCCGTTTTTTTTTTTTGCTTTTTCGTTTCGTTTTAAAGAGCTGTCGGAATTTTTACACCAGACCTAACCGTCGTTGTTTTGTTGCGCCCTCGCTTCTCTCTCATGCTTCGGTTGCTTTGTACGCTGTAGTGGACTCGTGGTTTTACCGCGCCGTTGGTTTTTTGCGCAAAGGTTGTTTCTTTTGCTTGTACCGTCCGACGATAGGGGATTCCAAATAGGCAGTATCGGAACTACTATATTCTTATACTAGGATAGCATCGTTGTCGAAACAACATTAGTAAAAGTATTTAACTCATAAAAAGCAAACTGGCACGCAATTTTCGACATGGTAAGATATTATTTAAAAAAAAAAAAAACTAAAGTTAACCTAAAAACTAAAGTTATGGCTAACTATGAACTTTGCTGAAGCCCCATAATGAACTATTTGGAGGCTCATCGCATCCCAACTCCCGAAATGTCGGTTGTAGGAATAAAACACAATCTATCTGACGTCATCAGTGACGTAACCTGGTGACGTAACCACGGTGTACGCGATAGGGGATATTTTAAGATAATTACAACCAGACCTAAACCCCATCGCTTAAGTGTGTCATAGAGTTACGTTTTTGTGCTACATAACAAAGAATTCGATCTAACTTCTGCCCGTCTATTCATTCGACATGTTAACTCTCGGTTGGTGCGTAAAGATAAGGTTTACAGCTGTTTCGCAAATTTTCGGTTTAAATCGATTGTTGGCATTTGGTTTAATTGCAACACGAACTTGTGCCATTTCCATTGAATTAATTTTTGAAATTTGCATAGGACGCTATAATTCTTTTTCTTAGGGCGACGTAAAACTACTATGAGACACAAAATACATATTTTTTAACGTATCATTCGCAACAATGTTTGGGTGGCGATTTAACTCTAGCTTAGAAACGCAATAAATGGTTCAGATTGGGAAGCGAAGCAATGTATTGTGTCGTCGTTCGTTCTATGCACTGAGCATTCACAAATCTTGAATGGCACAGCATTGAGCTTGTTTATGAAGCAAAACTGTATCCCGGTCGCCGTGCTGTTTGCGTCAAATATAGTAATACGCTTGACAATGCAATACAAACAACAAATCGTCCAAATACTTTGGCGTTATACAGGAGTCAGTCCTCACCGTAGAACTGCGCAATTGCAAAATGCGATTTGCCTTGCGTGCTAGACAATCGGTTGACAATTTCCCAAAGGTTGTCAAGTAGCTACAATTCGCGTCGCCAAACCAAACGATTTTCTTTTATCACTTTTATTGCGTCGTTTTCAATCGTGTGGGTCGCTTCATTTCTATATTTTGTTGTTGATCGTTCGGTTGACCTTCGACTATAGCGCGCTGTTTCGCTTGTTATCGACAAAAATCAAGTGTTTTTTAAGTGACGCATTTAACACATTCACAAGTATTACACTAGTCGGTAAAATTGTCAAGTCGAGATTCGATTAGACCCTGGAATTCGCAAAACATGTTTTGTCACTAGCAAGGCATTTTAAAATCGGCGGCAGCTCAATTCTTTTTAACACAAACTCGCATTGCGTGCAAGATTTTCTTTCCTTCGTTATTCCGTGAATTTTCACCAGTTCTATTTTGTCGCCAGGCTCTTGGCTTCTATGCGTTCTATTTCACTTTACCTCGATATAACAAAAAGAAAATACAAAGTAACACAAACTCTGGTCGTTAAGTTTGCCTTCAGTTTTAATTGTTGCCTAAAGATCAGTAGTGTTTTAAACAAAGTGAGTAAACTTCCCTCTAATCAACTGGGCCGAGACAATTTAGCGGTCATTGAAGTGTTGTATAATAGTCAGTAAGTCAATTATTGACCTAAGTCAGTGGTCAGCAACCGCCGGTCCGGTCCGTATCAGGGTTCCCAGATTAAATTGTGATTTATAACCAAACTGTACGTAGGAAAAAAGTACAAAAACAATTAATTAAGGCCGGTCCGCGACAAAATTAATTTTCAACCGGCCCGCAGTGCAAAAAAGATTGCCGACCCCTGATCTAAGCGACTGTTTAAAACTTGACTTAATTTTTTTGACTGACTTGACGAACAGAAAGTTTCAGTACTCGCCCGGTCGATGCTAGAGAGGGGTATCGGCGCCGATTCGATACTAAATTATTATGATAATTTCTGCGAGGATTTTCAATCCGACGCAGCTATTCCACTTTAAAAGGTAAATTAATCAAAAACAGTATGGGTTAACAACTTGAGGTAACTGTAGCATGTTACGCTGAAGGAAGCTTTGGCATGACAACAGGAAAAGAAAACCTTTCAAGGTTTCAATTTTAACTATATTTCACAAGTTCGACCATATTAAAAAAAAACGGAAATCACACGCGTGCAGCGTGAAAACTCATCTTTGTATAGTTTGAGATCAGACGCACGGCGCCTTCGGGTTAAGCCGATTTCAACACAATGAGCTCAACATAACTTAGATTTGAGCAGAGGCCTAAATATTTCTACGCAGTTGCAGGCAAGAAATACAGTTTTTAGGGGTACTTGTTTAAGGGACTATAAACCTACTCTTTTAAACTAAAAGTGCCGCGGCCTAAAACTAAAAGTAGGCCATGGGCCAGCCTTTATTCTTCTGCTTATATGTTGCCTACTAGAGGCAGGTAGAAATAAGTTAACTCAGCCTTTAAAACCCAACTAAATTAAAACATTTTTATAAAAAAAAATTACCGGCCATTTCGAACCGATCGATTTGACATAATGAAGTTGCGCCTCGAGGTTTTTCTGGCGTTTTACTTTTATTTTATTTTTTTAAGCACCGTTTTTAACAGCACAAAACCCTGAACTATAGCCTCTAGCAGCCATACTTTTATTTAAAATTTTTTTCAGGATTGTACAAAGCCCACAAACAAGTACGGCAACTAGCATTTTGAATAATTACTTATTTCAGTGCCTTTTCACTGTGTAGAAAATGAATAAAGAGTTATTTGAAACGTTCAAAATGATACCTACTTCTGTATGGGCTTTGATATTCCTACTACGTTCCCTTTAGCGAGTTTTCAAAAATCTACTTTTTTTCAACAACAAAAAAAATTAAACTCTGTACACATATTTTGTTTCCTCTTAACAAAACAGCACATTGTGAAATCATCAACTGTCTTTTTATCTCGAATAATAATAAAACAGCACAAAAAATGTCCGGTTGTCGTTGGTTTAATAGTGGTCAGGAAATTTACACGATTCCATTCTTCTTTTTAATGCAAGCGAAATGAGAGAGAGAGAGAGACAAAAATACTCCTGGAGTAATAATGTGATAGTAGAGACACAGGAACAATATGCCCAATACACGTCACCAACAAATCATACATCCGTGACGCTTGTGACGTCACAAGGCGGGCGAAGGTCATTATTGCGTCACAAACAATACACACACAGCGGGGGGAGCGAGTGAGACGGTATCTGTTCTTTGTAGAGTCGGGCACTACTGCATATTCGAGGCGACACAAATATTGTACAGCAATTAACAGCGACATTTTCCGCTACAATCAGTCCATTCATGACGCCACAATGACCGCAACAAGGGCATTGTTGAAAAGAATCTTTCAAAATGCAATCTAATGTTGTTATTTATATAAGGGTATAAATATCGCCATTGTACAAGAAAAAAAACAAAATTAGGAGATAAATCTGGCGAAAAATCTGAGTGTCAAACCAACTGTTGTGAACTATTCATTGCGAAGAATGCTTAATCTCGAGTTTGTTGATTTCTTTTAATCAGGCAGTAAGTTAGAATCGCGGGAACTGTTGCGTAATAAGGTGGGCACTTTGGGAGTAATAAAGGTGTTAATAGGATAGTGCAAGCTTTTTAACATTAGGAGCGAATATAGGGCGTGCGAAAAACGAACACACACTCACACACACAAACAAACACACAAAAAGTACACGCATGATCAGGGCGTGCCAAATTTGTTCACTTGAAATTTCCTCCTAAAGATTTTGGCCTCTGGTTCGCAAAACTGGGAATGATTTTTTCTAGGGGTGGAAATATTCGTTATTTTGGGGGGCACAGGTACAGTGGCGTAGGGTGAGCTACCTAATGGGGTAAATTAACCCCTACAAAACCATAGGCTTCTTGCAAAAAATAGCTCCGCACATTTTGGAATCAAGCTTTGTGATATTTTGAAAGATTGCCTGAAAAAAGTGAACATAGAGCGGACAAAAATGGGTATATCGTGACGTAATGGGCAACGTGACGTCATGCTGTATCTAGTTGGTGTGCTGACCTAACTCTTCGTCAGGGGTAATATGGCTGGGGCGGGGGTGGTTAGGAACACACAGACACACACGCACACAAAAATGCGAACAGGCATCGGCGACGGAATTAGACGCGGCCCAAACAAACCAAAAAACCTGGTATTTTATATATTTTTTATCATTTTTAAGCGCTGCTTTTTGGGGCCACGTCTAAATCTGGCACCGATCGTATAGTAAAAGGCGAATAGCAATTACACGAACAGATAACATAAGGGGATAAATCTCTTTTTTTGTCACTAAGAAGCTTTCTGGCAAAATGTATAAAATCTTTTTTTCTGTTCGTCGAGAAAAACGCGCGTTTTTTGACGAATTTAGCGAATGAATTTCTTTTTTCAAGTGTAATTGGACATGACTCGGTAAAGAGCTAACGAGATTGTCAGTAGTACACGGCCAGTAAAACTAACGTTTTTACCGGTCGTTCGCTTATAGTGGTCATCATTATGAGCTAGGGATTACTACAAGAAAAATATAAAAAAGAAACGTTTTTTTTACAACCGATGGAGGGTGCAAAGAGAAGGGGGAAAACCCCGTTCTGGCTACAAGGGCCCCCACACAAAAAGAGAAAAAAGAGAGATAACAAAATAGTTTTTTTTTTCACGTTCAAGTTTCTGGATTAGGGTGATAACGACGCAGCTAGCGACTTAGAGCAGAAAAAGAACGAATAAGGTTAAAACCCGCAGTGGATCGAAAAAGACTGTTGACAAAACAATTAGAACCGAAAAAAAAAATTTTTTTTTTGGAAAAAATCCTCTCTCGATTTCCTGCTTAATTCGATCCCGTCTCCTCTCGGAAGAAAAAAGAGGAGCATTTTACTCTTCCTCGCATTCGCCGTCGTCATCGGCCACAACGTCGCCGACGCTCTTCTCCAGTTTGGTGATCCTCCGGTTTTGCTTGCGGACCGTCGCCTTCAGTTTCTTGATGTCTTCCAGAAGTTCTTCGATATTGATTCCCTGAAACAAATTTTATTTTTGATTGTTATTATTTATTTTGGGGCATAATGGTTCGAGGTTGTGGTAAGATGTAGTAAGAATATCAACGCCCATACAAAAGTATAGGTGACACATGTTCGAAATAGATAAACAGATATTCGAAACGTTCAAACCTAAGAGTTCTTCGATTTTGATGCCCTGCTTCACAAGGTTATGGTTTATTATGGTTATTATTTATTTTGGAGCATAATACTTGAAGGTTGTAAGAAGATGTAGTAAGAATATCAAAGCCCATACACGGGTAGGTAGCATTTTGAACGTTTCGAATAACTCTTAAGATAATGGATGGAGGTTGTAGTAAGAATTTCCGAAGCCCATACAGAAGTATTGGTGACATGTGTTCAAAATGAATAAAGAGATATTCGAAAGGTTCAAAGTGCAACCTACACTTCTGTACGGGCTTTCATTCAAAATTAGATCATTTCAGTTTTCTCAAAATTAGATCACAGTTCGGATTATTGATTTTTTTTATAAATCAGAATATAAAACAGACTTCTAACTAGAATTTTATTCACAATCAAGTTAGTTTAAATTGTAATTTATTGACATTAGAATGTAAATGGCAAATATTCCTGTGTTTTTTTAAAACGCTGCGGCATACCCTAAAATTACCTTCAAATCGTGCCGACCAAAGTATTAATTCAAAATTCTTCGCTCTGAGAGACTAAGAAAGTCGTTGGGAAAAGGTAAAATTTTTGGTAAAATCCGAATTAGATTAGAACTAGAATAAGAGCCCACAAGCAGTTCACAAATTAAATTAGAATTAGCCGATTTTTGAAAAAGTATTATTACTCTTATTCAAAAGTATTATTTCAAAATTCTTTGCCTTGACAGAGGGACTTAAAAAGTCGTTGGACAAAGTAGCATTTTTAGTAAAATCCAAAATATTAAAAACTGGAATTAGAGCCAACAAGCAATTCGCAAATTAAATTAGATTTAGAATTAGCCGAATTTTGCTCTTATTCACTAAATTAGAAACATAAATTATCTAGTTATCCAAGTCTGACCGATTGACCTCTTTAGCGATCGTTTCGAAAGATCAAGATCGAAAAAAGTGTTATTTGCAGTGGCACAGAAAACCCACCGGCGGTAAGCTGGTTCCGTTCTCAGGCGCAGCCTGGTATTGCTTGGGACGGGCTGAGAGTTTCGACAAAGTCCTCGTCGGTTTTGACGCCGCAGTAGCATTTGCATTACCACCTTGGCCCGCGGTTTGGTCAAAAACTTTGAAAAACAAAGACAGCGTTATTTAACAAGTAACGAGCTTTGAAATCAGGGCTGCTGGACGAAATGAAAAATAAAAATAAATCCTCAAAAATAACTTCTGTGACCATTTTTAAACTCGAATTGAATTTTAATTATAAACTCTTCTAATAAAATACGTACAAATTGCTTTCTAGCATGTAATTGTAAAAAATTAGCTTAAACAGAATATGATTTATATTAGGAAAAAGGTTTGGGAATTTTCACTAATGTTCAGTTTGTTCAAAAAGTTTGAAAAACAAAAAAACGCTGCTTAACAAGTAATGAGCTTTTAAAACAGGGAGGCTGGACAAGAATTTCTATAAGCAAGTGAAAGGAAATAAACTTAAAGATAGATAGATGGTCGCGCACAACAAATGCAATTAAATATAATTCATACTAGGAAAAAGGGTTAGGAATTTTCACTGATGTGCAGTTGGTTCAAAAATTTGAAAAACAAAGAAACTTTATTTAACAAGTAGTGAGCTTTTAAAAAAGGGGCTGCTGGACGAAAATTTCTATAGGCATGTCATGTGAAAGGTAATAAACTTGAAGATAGATGGTTTGTCCGTGTGGTTTTGTTAAAAAGTTTTTAGCAACTTATGTAACCGCGGACAATAAATAGAATTAAAAATAATTATACTAGGAAAATTTTCTACAAGGTATAGGAATAACCACAACCGACTTTTGTTTTTCGTATGTCGGTTATGTTGGATTACAGTTTAAAACAACTTTTTTTAACAGATGTAAAATTAGCTGTTAAGTGGAAAATAAATTATTCAAAAAGTTGTAGCTAAATCACTCCCAGCTATAACTATTAATTTTTGACAGCAATTTAAATTAGTCTTTCGTTAAATATGGTGCCACGTAATGCCCGCTGCGAATACGTTGTGCATTTTAGGAAATGCCTCCCTTAAATTTCGAATATCGATAAAAGAGTCCACGGGATAAAAAGGTTGAGAACCACTGAGCTAGTAGAAGACCTTATTTGATTGTAAACGATGCTTCATTTTTTTTCATCGGAATTTAATAAAAAACGAAAAAAAATATCGCAATTCGTAAGAACGGAAAATCGAATAATGAAATCGAAAATCGTACAAACGTAAATTGCTTTGCTCAAAACAATGTGGTGCAATTTCTCGGCCGCCCATTTCAAAGTAAATGCTAAGCTTGGACGAAAAAACACAAGTTAAATAAAAACATACTTGGCTTCCATTTCTCCGTTTTGGGTGCGCACGTTTTCCCTCCATTCCATTCCTCCGCCGTCATTGCTGGGTCATAGCTGGGAAAATCTGGGTAAATATCATCCTGGAAGACTTCCGACTAAACAAAAATATTTTTAAGGGGTGTTTTATTAAAAAATAAATAATAAGAGAGAAAACAATTTGTATTGTAAAAGTCTTGCTTCGGAATTGTCGCTAGTTTCGATCGACGTATGTTTTTCTTAATATAATAATTCGAAATTAAGAAAGTATAAATGCCATGGTTAACACACAATAAAAAAAAATTTCCGAAGAAAAAATGAAATGTAAAAGTCTTGCTTCGCTTTTCTCGCTAATTTTACCCAAGTAGTTACGATGAAAGTTTTTTGTATAAATGCCATGGTTATCACAATAAATATTTTTTTCGAAGAAAAAATGAAATGTAACAATCTTGCTTCCCTGTTGTCGCGAATTTCAATAAAGTATAAGTTTAAAAAAATAAACAGGGTTGCCACACAACTTTAAAAGAAAAAATACAAAGACATTTAAAGAAAATGTATAGATTTTCAGAGGCCTAAAGTAGGATAGAATGACGTTTTAATGAATATCATTCAAAACCAAGACAGTGTAAATGAAATAGTTAACACAACAAAAAAATAGCTGAAAATTTGTTTTTAACAGCACTTTTAAACTAAAGCTGGGCACAAAATAAATTGGAAGACTTTAAAAAAAAGAAGCATAGGGTTTTTCGAAGACTTTTCCATACGAGGGTCAATTCAAAGTCTTTGTGATAACCCTGGAATTATTGGATTAGCGAAACACGTCATTAGATTAATTAGTTAAGCGTAAGTATGAACAAAACAAAGCATCTGATCTATTTAATCTGCGTTTTTGAAACAAGCATATAAACCAAACATCTCGCATCGAAATTGTCCTGGATACACAGATATTGGATTGAAAAACAAAAACTGTAAATTTTGCCAAAATATGCATACAATTTAAAAAAATGTTTTGATGAATGCAAAGCTCAAAAAGTAAAATGTTTATTATTGGGTACTACCTTTCTGGGGACAATAAGAGACACCATTTCACAGCTTCCAGTGGTCTGGATCAGTCGATAGAACCTGCACAAAAATAGATCTTTGACGCATTTTGGTATTCACAAGGATCGAACTAAGAACACCGTAAAAATTGTAAAAAAGTCGAAAAACATGTAAAAAAACTCAGAAACAGTGATCATGTAAAAAAATATAATGGCAAAAGTAGCTAAAAAGATGTTGCTTTTTAACGAGGGGGAGGCTGTATAATAATCAAAAAAAGGTTTATGTTGACTACCAATGATACAACAACGTTGAATAGTTTCAGCTGTTTAGTTATTAAAATATATAAATAACAATGTGAACACCACCATTATCTGTGGAATTGATTTAGGAATAGTTACCTCCAAAAACTATAAAGTTTAGACCCAAAAAAAAAGAAGAAAAAGAATTAAAGTAGATCTAACTGTTATCACGATTTTACAACTATTAAAACAGGAAAACCAACAACTTTTTTACATTTTTTAATTGACATATTGTCCCACTCTACATTGTAAGCCTGAAACATCAGGTCTTAACAAAATGTCCACATAAACAAGCTGTCAAAATAAGGGATGTAAGGAAAGGGTCTGTCGCGGAGATTAGGAGCGGAGCCTACATTCTATACAGGAAGTGACCTCTGCTTGTCAAGCAGATTTAGCTGACCGTGCAAAAAAAGGGCTGCCGCTCTTGTGGCTACTATACGCTAGTTTGTCTGGCGGACATTGCGTGTGACATCACACCATTTCCTTGTGGCTTAATTTCCGGAATGATTAGACAGTCTGCACCTTATATGGGCCGGCAGCACCGGCTTGAAAGAAACGGGCTTGTGCGTAGCTGCCGGCAAGAATATTTCCTACTACATGCAAGTCAGTTAGGTAACCTCGGCCCACAAGTATTACACCGTTGGCATCTTTTTTGCATAATGTCGAATCGCAACTAAAAGTGTCAAAAAATAAACCTTGGCAACGGATCAAAAAGTTTTTTGTTTTTGTTTTTAATCAAAAAAAATTTGAAATCACTAATATGCTTAGAAAGTAAACCAACTGAAATCATTCAAAACGTTTGTTCATAATTTATGAACAATAATGGTAAAAAGGGGGTTAATAAAATTGGGCCTGTTCCAATGCTTTGCGTGGGTAAAAGGTTTAAATAAACAAACAAATGAAAAAAAATGGTTAAATAAAACAAATGCCTTGTGCAAGCGAACTTTAAAAAATATAGTTTTGGGATGAACACTTTTTATGGCATTAAAATAAAAATAGTCCAAAGAGTTTCTGCAAGTATTCTCTGGGCCAACCCTAACGAAAACCTTTAAGTATAAATGATATCATTTCCTGTAATTGAAGAATCAGATTTCAATAGTTGCATTTGTGTGCAATTCAAACAGTAGCAAATGGAAATCTGACAATTTTAAGGTAAATTTTTTTTTTGTTTGTTTTAGTTTCAGTTTCTGTTTGACTAAAAACGTCAATACACACCTGGCAATTTCGCAGCTATGGACATCAACCCCGCGTTTGGCCATCCGGGCAACACCGCGCTGACTTTCCTTGCCCATGAAAGTACTGAGATAGTGCACATAGGGATCCTCGTCGTTAATTTCATAGTATCTGATGTTGGAATCGCCCTGAAAAACGAAACTGGTCTTTTCGAGTAACCCAAATCACTAAAAAAAATCTAGGCTATTTCACAAAGGGCAAATTTTCTTGTAGTTGAATTTTGCTGGAACTACAGAGGCTTTGCGGTTCAATGGTGAGAAGCAAATAAATGCTTACTGAAATTTGTGTGGCTAAGTTACATTATCCAACATGCTGATATTTTGCAACTCAGGAAAATGTAAACTAAATGCTCATAGCGACAAAAATATAATTTTTTTTAAATGTGCTCTTAAGCAAAGCTGTAAGGCATTGGTTCTCCACCTGGCTCCTTTAAGTAGATATTTTTAAGTTTGGGGAGGGAATTTATTCCAGGGAGAAATTGGGGAGGAAATTTAATCCAGGGAGAAATTGGGGAGGAACAAAAAGTTATTTAGTCAATTATAATAAAAAGCTTGTTAACTGTAGTTATTGGTATTGTAAAGAATATATTTGGACCATAATCTAAGGCTATTGTTTATTCACAGTTGCAGCCATTTAAAAAATAAACCGCAAGGCAGGCAATTTTATATATAAAATCAATAGATTTGATTTTCTGTCAACAGGGTACATCAAAATAATAAAAAAAGTAGAATACTTGTTACATGTGTTTTTTCTGGGGGGGAATTGACAGTGTTTGGTCTTGAAAGGGAGAAATATGAAAAAAGATTAAAAAGCACTGGTGTAACTTTGAAATGCGGTAGTTACAGTGACATTGCACAACCCAGCCCAATTTGTGAGGTATTTCAAATAACAAAATTGAAAACAAATCGCACTTAACTTTCATTTGTAACACAACATTTTTTAACTATAACCTTATCAGTATACAAAAAGTTTCAATTGGCTTGAATATTATTTTGTATTGGACTAAGTTTCCCCTTTTTGCTTCAAATGCTGTTACAGGATTGCCATATTTTTTTAAAGAACATCTAAAGACATTTATTACAGGATTGCCACACAATTTTATGATGAAAATTTAAAGACATTCATAGACACAATATATAGCATTTTTAAAGACTTAAAAAAACACTTTTTTATGTGATGCGAAAAAAACAGTATAAATGTGCATTAAACACACCAAAAAAATAACTTTTTAAGGAACATACATATAATACTTAAGCTGCACATAAACTAATTCATACTTTGTGGCAACCTTGTATGATAAAAAGTTCCCCTTATTCTGTTAGAAACCTAGTTAAAACCCAAACCGTGCGACATTGATTTAAAAAAGTCTTTTGTTTAGAAGAGCTTTGGCCTGTGTTGTGGGCCCACTTCCGCTTAATTCAAATCTCTTCCTGGCGGTGTGAAACGTAAAGGCAACAGGATAAACGCAAGCACCGCTACTCGTCAGAGTTTAACTAGCGTCCTGTTAGTCAAAGCATTACATCGTGTTTTAGCGAATCAACAGTCGACGAACAGTAGCTGACGCTGACTTTTTTTCTCTGCTTTTATAGTCACAGCAAAGGAATAGAATAGATGGACAGCATGTCACTTCGCAAAATTTGACACTTTTTTGGCTGGGATACAGAATCGACACAAATTTTGTAAAACTAATCACCATACAAACTCATTTTGTAATGCTAAGTTTAATAAAAAAACACATTTTTTTCGTTTTTTTTAGAATCAGTCATTTTAAAAACAACTAAAAAACAGTTTTATGGCCTTTATTAAATATACACTTCTATATGGAAAACTGACGCCAAATATTAGTTGTCATAAATGAAAAAAACGACAAGTCTTTTAAGTTATTTGCATACCAGATTGGTATAAAATTTCCTTAAAAAACACAAAATTACTGTAGAGTGTTGTCTATCACCGCAATAATGTCTTAACTCTTAGGCCTTTCCAGCGCTGATTTATATTGATTTTGCAGGAAATGCTTGAATGGGGAATTTGCCATTGACAGAATGTCCAACTAAACTGACATTATTTGTTTCTTGTCTTTCTGCTGTTGGGGTAATACTGACAGTGAAATCAACTTAAATAAAATATTGTATGTACCGTATGTGGTTCGACAAAAACTGAATGGTAACCCCTGGGTTATGCAACTTTATAGGTGAAAGAAAGGCCATGTGTTGTTATTAAGCGATGACAAAAAAAAAATTCCCTTTGAAATTCTCCCTTGGGTTATTAGGTTAAATTTAAAGTTTAAAATTACAATTTCTAAAATATTTTTCTATTTTTTTAGCACAAACGGTCAAAAGGTATTATTTACCTTTCCGACAATAAAGACTACTCCTGTAGAAGAGTCATAAAATGGATACAGGATTCCGTTGGCTGAATCAACCTCGGCCTCAACCATATTTTCAAGAGTATCCTGCAAAAATAATTAAAAACGTTAACCAACTATTCAATTTTTACATTAAATATGGATAGAAAGGAACACACCAGAATAGTAAGGCATTTTTTTTTTGAAGAAAAATTTTATTTTATTATTTTTTTTTATTGAAGAAAGAGCCCTAAAGTTTGCTCTTTCCAAGAATTCTGTGCAAATGAAATGAATATAAAGCTATATTTATATGCATATGTATATATACTAAGTAAAACGCGTCTTGTACATACAGCTTTCCAAAGAGCATACATTCGCGAGGACATCTTCGAAAATCCAGTGGTAAAGATGTATTTTCCTTGGCTGACAAAAACGCATTTTGATGCCTTCACACTGCCAACGAAATTTTTTTTTTCCTGAAAAAGAAGTGTATCTATATTAGGTAACATCAACATATATATTAAAACCGGATCTGAGAAAAATTTCAATCATAATGTAAAAAGCACTTTAAAATACTCCAAGGTTTATAGTCTGATTTATGTATTTATTTTAAATATTTATAAAAAAAATTAAAAATCGCGCCGTACTTTCCACCCAGGTGCAATTCTAGACTCAATTCTGATTGCAGTTTAAACTGAACAACAATTTCATGAAGCTTTCGATCTTTTTGGCTTTGAAATTAATTATCAAGCTACATTACAGATGCGTGCATAGTGTACCCAAGTATATTGTTCAGGTTTGCCACACGCTTCTATGGAAAACAATCCACATTTAAAGACTTTTTAAAGAAAATTTGTGAGTCTATAAAGGCCAAATTTTTTTGGACCACAAAACATTAAATTGAACCAGTTGACGTTTTTATAATGTTATTAAAAAAAAAACAGTATAAACACCAAGGACAACACAATTTTTTTCAAAAAACAAAAAATTAAAAAAGATGGACATAAAACAAATTCCAAGAATTTTTTTTAAAGCCTATTAAATATGTAAATTAACTCAAAAACATTCAAAGCCTATTAAAGATTAAAAGACTTTGCGGCAACCCTGTCCCAGTTGAATAGTTTTTGTACTTCATCGGTTTAACAACCAAAAATAACCAAGGCAATAAGACATAGTAAGAATAACATATAGAATGGGCCTTAATATTCTTACTACGTCTTACCACAATCTACAACCATTATGCTCCAAGCCCGAGGCTATAAAGTTTGATGCAAAACTTAATATCCAGCCAGCGGTTGTCAATCCTTATGGCTTCACAGCTCATTATGAAGAAGGTTTGTGACCCTCCCGACCCCCCCCAATCTGAGGAAAAAGTAAATGAAATTTAAAATGCGCTTACAGCTAAAACTTTTTCTGCTCTAATATCAATGACACGAAGACACTTGGACTTGGTGGTGACGGCCAACAACGAGCCTTCTTCATTCCAAGATATACTCTGTGGACTGTCACTCCCTGAAAAGTTCATTTCGTGGATGGGAGCTTGGCTCGGAACATCCCACACCACTATTCGCCCGTCGTTACCTGAAGAACAAAGTGAAAGATTAGAATATGTGACTGACCTACAAAAACACACATGGATATATACCATGTTTTTTTAATGGGGGCCATCAACCTCCTATGGGTGACATAAAGCAGTGTTTAGGAGGGGGCAAAAGCATAAAGTATTTTAAATGTCAATCAAACTGAAGTTAGTGGTTTTTATTATAATACCGAAGATCTTCTCTGTGATGATTTGTAACATATTTTTCCCAAGCATATGGGGCCACAAAGAGCGTGTAAAGGCTGAGAGGACCCCAGCCATAAGATCAAAAAATAAGTATACTGTAATCTAGCCCTACTGAACAAGTAGTGACCAGCAACTACAGAAAGATCTATTATGTCATGAGTTGTGCAATTATTTTTTGACTGGGCAAAAAAAGTCAAAATATTGTCAATATTTACACGTTAGGTCAAAATCTTTTAAAATTGTTTCAAGTCAAAATCAATTAAAATGCACAAAAATCAACGACATTTTTCTCTTTAATGCAGGGGTTCTTAAACTGGGGTCCATGGACCCCTTGGGGGTCCGTAAACTAGATTTAGGGGGTCCATGAAGGTACCGCAAACAAAGTTGTGTAAACTTAGCTAACAGTAGAATCCTCTAGCAAAGCTAGCAATTCAGGTCAAATGCTATAAAAAGATCTTCGGCAGCAAAGGTATGGTCAGTAGGGTAAGATCAACATTTATCTTGCAAGGGTCAGCAGGGTGAATTATAATATCATATGTACAGTGCAACAAACTTAGCTAATTCATTTGTTCGTGCTAAGTATGTTTTGTCTTTTAAATGAGAACATAATAAATAGCCCTGTTAAAGTTACTGCTTTTTCCAATATAACTAGAAGTTAAAGAGTATTATATGGCTCCCACGTTTTATCTGCCTTTATTATGATTTGTCTGACTTTATATATATATATATATAGATATATCAGAAAAAGTTGAGTTGTACCGGCAGAAAGAAGCACGTCGTTGGCAGTTGGATGCCACATCACAATTGTGACCCTCTTGTCATGCCTTTTAAGAACAGCGTAAGCGTCATCGTGAGTAAAGGTTCTTTTCAGGCCACCTTCCGGGATTTCCCACACCTGGACAAATAAAAATAAATAAAAATAAAAAGACAAACAGGGAAAGTGGGGCATATGTCCTGGGGTTTAATTAAGTGCATAGCAGCACATCTGTTTTTCTGATTAAAAATTAAATTTTTTAAAAAATATCAACAACCATTTAAATTTTGCCAAGATAGAGTTACTATTTCTGAATGTTGTGATAAAATTGAAAAATATCAAGTTTTCATCAGCCTTAATATATGATGTATGTGAGATGAAAATAAATAAAACATATGTAGCACACCCAACAAATAGTCATGTATAAATTTATGAGATATTCCATGCTACACCATTGTATTTTTGCATTGAGCTTTAGTGCCTGATATTCTTCTATAGAAACATTTAATTAAAAATTGGATATAAAAGTGGCAAAACATGACGCATAAATTGAAAAAAGAACATGGCATAAGTTATTTGATTACAGATTTCACTGAACAAAAGATTGTTTTAACTACATTCAGTATTCATGTGAACTTTCCACGATTGAACAAAGTTTTACAGACACAACGATTTTTAAAAAGTTAAATTTAGTGCGTAGCTCTTTTGGCTCAGCAAATTAGCCTCATAAAAATCTACACAATTGCCTATATGCTTTAAGAAACTAAGATTGTCTAAAACTCTAAAGTAGATAAAAATAGTCCACAATAAAACTGTCTTCATTGTGATAAAACCGATGTTTACCTTAACAGTTGTGTCATCAGAACAACTGGCAATCAGGCTGTCATTAAATGGTGACCAAGCCAAATCGATTACGTCCCCGCTGTGACCATTGACAACGGGCTGATCTAGCGGCAATCTTCCAGTCTGCAAAAAGAAAAAATGTCAAATAAAACCTTATAATTTTGTAGGAACAGTAGGAGTCAGAATTTTAGGCATTTATTGAAAGCGTTCAGCTTTTATTTGTATTCAAATCAGTTAAAATTTAAAGATCTGGTTTGCAATTAACACAATGTAGATTGGGCAAGGGCACAGCATGGGAGTGTCTGGGATACTCGACAACCCCCGCCACCCCTATGCAAACCAAGTAAATGATCTCAGCTGTAACAGGCAATATAATTGCATTTACAACCAAACAGTAATTGCATTTACAGCAAACATTGTATAACTTTTACAAAAATCACGACCTTGGTCAGTTAGCTGATGCATTTGGCAAGGGGGAAAATGTAGCTTAAACATATATTTCGATATAGTAAGAATATTGAACTTGCAATCTATCGACGATGGCTTAGCGCTCTACCCTGGCTCAACATCCATTGCATATTCTAAAAACTATTTAACTTAGTTGGTAAAATATGAGCAGAATTCCTGATAATTTGTGTCTTAAAAAAAAGGCAGTCTGGTATACACGGATTAAATAAAAAATCACTTTTTGCCAGAAAACATTAGCTTCAAGCCTTTCCACATGAGCACATCAAAAAGTGCATCAAAAAGCACACTAAAGTGGATGAATCCATATGACCTACTTGGTGGAAACCCAGTTATGTTCGGTTCTTGCAAGCTGCATTTTTTCTTTTGACTAATGCTTTAGATAACTAACCCACATCATACAATGATTTTTGCATAAGTTAATCAATTTTAATTCTATTCCCTTATACTATCACTTAAAAATTTTTAAAATAAACCACATTCTGATGATCAAATAAACCACATTCTGATGATCAATGTTTTACTGTAATGCAATAAGAGAGCCGACCGTTCTTTTTAAGATTAAGGCTAATTAACGTGTTAAAGATAGCGACCGCTTGACTGAATGGCCGGTGCAAATTTGAGTTCAATATCAACCCGGAATCCCTGAAAAAAAAACATTGACAAAAAACTGAACCCTTACCTGGTTAAGAGGCAAAACAAGAAAGGAGCCACCGCCAGTTCCATCAATGCACATGGCAATATACTGAGGATTAACATCGCACATGTTCGAATCGGCGCTGTTCTTCGACACTTTAATGTTGTTGTAAACCTTTTCCTTGAAAGTCTTGCCAAAAACATGGCGGAACTTGCTGTTACGAACGATGCTCATCTTTGAATTTTTTATGTATAAAGTGGCACACAACAGAGAAAAAAAGCCTAAAAAACAGAGCAAAATGATTTTTCTTTACATTTGCAAAAGTGTCCCAAAACGGTAAAATAATTTAAGATCAGGAAAAAAGAATAAGTATCCATTTTTTTTTTAAGAAAATAGATACCAAATTAAAATTTGCTAAGAGTTAAAATTCAAGAATGGACATTCTCATATAATAATTCCTGTTCATGGGTCAGCACAGTAACAATCAACTAAAAGTATAAAAATAATTAAAAAACACATTTTCGGTTTCTAGTGCTAAAATTATTTTGGTTGGGGTGCAAGTTAGGGTTGGGGTGAGTCAAGTATTATTATATTTATTCGCGTTTAATTTTTACAACTCGTTTTGTTACGGTAAAAAAGAGATGAAATTCTAGACCAGCGCCGAGTGTTTAAATAGTTTTTAAATGAATGCATATTATTTAGGTTTGGGGCGGGTTAGCAGTTGGGTTTGAGTGGGTCAAGTATTGTTATGTTTATTCTTCCTGCTAGTAATTTCAAGTTTGATAACTGATTTCGTAACTGTACCTATAGAAAAGTTAGGATTCCAGACCAGCCCCAATATTTTTGACTGAGGTTAATCATAAAAATAACTAAATATTAACCAATAATCAATTAAGCCAAACTCATACAAACCACATAACAAAACAAAACATTTTTAAAACTACATTCTATAAATTATATAAACACAGAACCGTTGTAGAGTAATACAATAGCAAACTAGCATGGCAATATTTTACAGTAAAAACTGAACCAAATTACATTTAGGATAAGTAAAACACATGGCGCTGGTCTAGCCTACCACTCTTTTTTACAGTAAAGAAACGATTTGTTAAAACTGAAATTGCAATGAAGGAAATAAAGAAATATTGTAGAATAAATATAATAATAACATAATAATACTGGAGGCGCAGGTCTGAATCCTACCACAATCATTAAATCAACGCACAATATTTGGGTAAGGGTGAGAGTTAGCGTTTGGGTGTCGGTGGGTCAAGTATTATTATATTCATTATTTAATAATAATATTTGGGCGCTGGTCTAGAATCCTACCACAATGATTAAATCAACTCACAATATTTGGATTAGGGTGCGAGTTAGCGTTTGGGTGAGGGTGGGTCAAGTATTATTATATTTATTATTTAATATACTTGACCCACCCTAACCCAAAATGCTAACCCGCACCCTAACCCAAATGTTGTGCACTGTGGTAGGATTCTAGACCAGCGCCAATATTTGACCCACCCTAACCCAAACCCGCACCATAACCCAAATATTGTGCGTCGTGGTAGGATTATAGACCAGTGCCATACTTGACCCACCCTCACCCTAACCCTAACCCAAATATTGCGCGTTTATTTAATAATTGTGGTAGGACCAGCGCCCTAAAACAAACTCACTTAAGTGCATAAATTTAATTACGCCCTGGTACTTTTGCGTCGCTAAAGATTGCGTAACGGGCGTAATAAAATTACGTGTAACAGCCAAACCGGGCTACTAAAGCGCAAATTCCTTTCGGTTCGAAGCGGCGATAAAAACTTTTTTTCTGGCGAGAGAAAAGGCGTTTCTTATCTGAAGTCGGTGTCAACTGATGCGGAACTAGTAAAGACTTTTCCGCATTGCGTAAATCTTTCTAGTCGCAACCCCCCTAAAATAAAGTGCAAAGTCACCAAAGCACTTTATTTGCCTACTTTAGGCATTCAATCGCATAAACAAAAGTATTATTTGCAAAATCTGTAGTTTATCACGATGAATAAGAAATTCAGTTTAAAATACTCTTTTAGTAAGTCAGTTTGACACCCTTTAATTAAAAAATATATTTACGCATGGGCGACGCTTAGCGAATACGGAAATAAGGTTATAGAAATAACTTGAAAAATAAGAATATTCATCTGAAAAACAGATTGATTACATAAACCTAGATATTAAAAACTAAAACGACGCCAATGTTGCCATCGTCAGTACTTTCACTAAATGATTTTCTTTTTGTATTTCTATTGTTTAAATACGTAATATATGACAGCTGAAATACGAAACTATTTTCAAGCTGATCTGCATACTAGTTTAACTTTCAAAACAATGACACCTTTTGTAAATTTAAACAATTCTGACACAGGCGTGACATGCGAGGTCATAAAAGTATATCCAATTTGCTTGACAGATTTTGTAATCCACTCATGGAAAAAGGAACAAAAGGAGACATCACCTTTTTTGTGTTGTTTTGCATCGTATGACCACCTCTGATATTACATATTGTGTCCAAACAAAGTTATATCAACAAGCTTTTCTCAATGAAAAAAATTACAAATATATGAATTAGAAATTATAAGTCCAATGATTAACTTTCAAGAACCGCCCGTCGATTACTCAAGCATTGCTTTTTAACCAATAACAAATTGGACTAAGTTTTTTTGCAAATGACTTGACCTGGACTTTCGACAATTCAAAAACACACTGGAGATCAGTGTTATTTTTCTATATGATTAGCCTACATTTTTTAATAGCCTACACTTTTATTTTTTTGCAGGCCACACACAATTGCCTATGAACTTTCGTACCAATATTAGTTTGTACGTTTTTAACGTTTGATTAAAAAAAGTGAAACACGAAAGCCCAAGTTAAGCGCTTTAATCAAAATAAGTGGAACCCTTGGCATCTCGGTTAAGTACTGTTTAATATAAGCTTCCACAATCAATGGCAGGCCAATCGGTTTTGCGATTCACGTGTGTTCCAACAACCAACCAAATCCAACAACCAAGAAAAACATAAGTCTGTATTTTTCGTGAAACAAGCATAGCTAGAAATTTAACAGGTAACGAAAACGGCATAAACGTAGCCAAAAATCATTAAAACTTCCATTACTACGTCGGCTCGTTATCGTATATAGTGCGCAACGTGAGCCGCAGTATACTGGTGTGCCGCGAAGTTCCAGGAGGTATGGCAGTTGTGTTTTTAAGGGTAGTTTTTAATAATCATTCGATTTACGGTAACGCGAAAAACTTTATCTCATCAAGGCAGGTATTTTGACCTTATGCAATATTCCAGGTGTAATTTTATAAACTTTACATATGAATAATCAAAACTTTTTTTCCTATGTTACCTTCTATAACCGGAAATCTAATATAAAATAGTTTTAAAATTGAATCAACTACCATGAACTGCTATAAGTATAAACATACAACAAATGTTTTCAAACTTTACCCCAAAGTGATAAGGGAGATTACCCATACGCTCGAAACACACAAGAAATATTATTGTAGATGTGTTGTATAAAAATTTGGCAGCTGTTGCGAAAAGTAAAAAAGTACAAAGCACTAATTGACAGTGGTCGGCAAACTGTGGGCCGCAGAGCGATTTTTAGTGGGCCGCGAGTTACTTTTCAATAGTTTAGTCTTAATTGTGGACCGCTTGATAGCCGATTAGCCGGCGTATATTAATTTTTATATTGTCTCAGCGTGGTTTAGGCCCGCTTGCCAAATGTGGCCCAAAGTGCCTGTCTAATTATATTCTTTGCCATTTTCAACAATATGTAAAACTTTTCGAAGCGCCGTGTAATATTTCACCTTTTCTTAATTTCAACAGCCTAACGCTGTGTGAACATAGACTCCCTGCAAAATGCAATGTTTACTAAAATATATGTAGTTGAATACACTTTTTTTTATTCCACTTTGCAAAATGGCTATTTTATCACGAGTAACATTTTTTTCAAATTTTAAAACAAGATTTATAACCTAATGGATTCCTTTTATGTGTTTCGTGCGAACGTTTTACGTGCTTGCGGGTGCCGCCATTCAGCTGTGGAGATGATACAGTGTTAATCTTTTATGCAAGTTAGTACACGTCTAAATTGAGCGACTCGCAAAAAAAATAAACGCATTGTTACGTTTCGCGCGTAAACTTGCTTTAGTTGCGCAATAGGTTAAAAACAACATGTTTCTTAAATTACTTAAACTATACGACGTTACTTGTGACGTCAAATGTAGGGATTTTTATGTACTTTTATAAGTTTTGTACTTAAATCTATTCACCCTAAAATAATTTCGTTCGTAGCCTATACGTATACTGTACAGTTCAATTTCTGTTAACTTATACTATAAATGCCGAGCTATATTCGAATCCTTGTGCCATATGCATCACGTACGCTTTCAATTGAAGTTTTGACAAATTAAAACTAATAAACCCATTTTTGTTTACGCGCAATTAAACTGCATTTTAGCTTCATATTTGCGCACGAGTTCGTTCGAGAAAAACGAGTGTTTCTAACTTTGTGACGCCATTCTTATGCCTCCAACTTAAAACAAATAACCTGACACGGTTTTTGTGGTGATTTTACGTAGTCGGCCTTCAATAGCTCCGAAAAGCGTACTTTGGGCCGCGACGAAAAAAGTTTGCCGACCACTGCACCAAGGTGTAGTGGCGTAATCTAATTAAATGTGAGTATTACCGCTATAAACAGACCTATACAGAGTCACTACACCAAGGTCAGGTTTTATTTTTCGAATGCAATTTAAAGCTCTCTGTTCTCTAATCAGGTATTGCGCGGGGTTACAATTTTTAGGACTTGACCGGGTTAAGAAATTTTAGGAAGCCTGCAAAAACGCAAAAAGTATATTTTTTAGCGAATTCGGCGCGTTTCATCATAAATCGCTTCATTTTATGTTTTGGCTGCCTATAGAATATTTGCTGATGTTGTGTATTGTCGATCGACAGGTGTGGTGCAGTCAAATCGCTTTAGGTCTGTTGCTGGATAAAGATTGCAGAGCAACAGCCCAAATTTGCAAACAAGTTGAACCAAACTCCGTTGCATTAGTGTTGGGCTTGAACGTTAGACCCGTTTTTACGCATTCCTTCCGTTAAGTACGGTCCAAAACCACACGTTGTCTTTATACAGCTTCCTCTACTTTTCCGGTCCGTGATTTCATCGTGCACTTTTGGGTCCACCAGGTAGCACTTTTCTGATTGGTCGATCAGCGTCAGGTGAGCTTAATGTTTGGCCAATCACAAACCTGATAGTCGCCTTGACAGACAACCTTGCCTATTTGGCTTACGGGAAGTTTAGTTGCAGAGCGCGTATAAAACTGCAGCGCAATGTATACGTGACAATTTAAAGGAATATAGCTTTCTTAAGGCAACGTTCAAAGTATCAGCTTTAAAACTTTAAGTTTTATATTATGTTTTTAATTATAAGGCCAGTTATGTATTACAAAAAAAAATAATAGAAAGGGTGACAGAACAGATTGGACACAAAAGTAATGATGGCGATTCGAATTTATTTACTTTTCGTGGTGTTTCACAGTTGCGTAATGAAATATTCAAGTTGTTTTGAATTGGGATTGTTCAACTCAATTTAAGTTTTGGGCCAGAGGAGAATATAAGCCGACACTATAACAGGCCTTGGACAGAAACTTATTCGTAAGAGATAAAGTATATGGGTTCAATAAGTCTGTTACCGTATTAGCTTTAAAACACTGTAGCAAACCTATAATAAAGAGTAATTTTCACATTTTTTCCAACAACCTGTTTTTTACATGTTTTTCTTTTATTTAAGGCAGGAGATATATTTTTTAATATTACCGTGTATTACTGTTAAGCGAACCTGACGATGCATATGAAACTCGTGATAGTCGTGATTGTGCTTATGTACAATTCACAAGTCATGGTGAATGGAGCTGCAGGTGGGGCATTTTCTGTTTAATAAATATTTTTTACACAGCCTAAAATTAATACATAGGCCTATACATACTACTACAAGTCTACTTTATGACAAAAATTATATAGGCAATTATGATCCTGAAGCGAAAACGTTACGTTTAATTGCAATTTTCCAAGGACTATACACTCACGTATAATACGCCTCGGCCCTCGGTATATGGGTTTGTTGTTTTACCATTTATCTTTATGCATTCGATGATAAAAATATTTTACCAACTAAATTGTAAAAACAGGTCAATCGTTTTGCATAGTATTTAATAGAAACCCCTCTGGAAAAAATATAAAGTTTGAAGTTCGTTTTTTTAACATTTCCCGAACTTTGATTAAAAAATTACTAAAGTGTTTTTGTTTAGCATTTTTAAAATACATTTTTGTTTTGTTTGAGAAATTTTAACAAAAGCCGGAAACTTGCATTTTTATGTTTACCTGGCGACTCAGCATTATGATTAAAAATGTGATTTACGTTGGGTTTGGGACTCGGGAATCGAGTAAGGCGACGTAAGACTGCCCTAGTCCGAAGTGCGCATGCGCAGCAGGGTTGCGTAATCGGTTAAAAATAATCCGAGTTTGACTCTGACTAAATGTGCGATTTTGTCGAGTCTGCAGTCCGGCTCCGACCATAGTCCTCGCATAGGGGTGTCATATAATTCACCACATCCACCCACAATACGTGGTTCGCAAATATCTCACCATTTCCTGTTACCTTTTTACAATTCACAGTTTGCTGCCTTATCAGTTTCGAAATTTGGTAATGCGCATGAGCATGTCGGACTCGGGACCCGTACAGTTTTTACTCGAGTCCCGACTCCAGGTCCGACTCCAGCTAAACAAATCGACTCCGTCGAGTCCCGAGTAGCTAGTCCCGAGTCCGACTTCTACTTCGCACCCCTGATGCGCAGTATATATTCGAAACCAAAAAGGTCACAAGTTGTAAAGGTGAAAAATCGTATGGAATACTATTTTACTTATGGCGGAACATGTAGCCTATGTTTAATAGTTGATTGCTGTATATCTCGAGTGTATTTTTCGACGAAGTCGGGCTCGGGTTGTTTTTAATCCGCTCCGCAGCTCTGGTTTTAACCAAACGAGACTCGGCTGTTCTGTAACTGTTCAACAGTGTTTTAAGTCGTCTGTTTGCTGTCTTATTTTTTTAGTACCGGTAATCTCTAAAGCCGTTGTGTGTGAGAGGTCTAGAAAAACGTTGACGTGCCCAGAAGGTCAGGTGTTAGACATCGTGAAGGGATTCTACGGACGGACAGATACCACAATGTGAGACCCGCGTTATGTCGATTAGTAAAAATCACGGATGTCGGTTACTTCGGATTTTATCTGAGACTGATGCCAATGTTATGGGCTAAAAGTGGGATATCTTGCTAACATATTAAATAACAAATTGTAACGTATTTTGATCATGAGTAATTACAGTAGCCTACTTAAGTTGTGGCCAATTGTAACACTTTTGTTTTAGAAAAACTCTACCTCTCTTAATAAGTTAATGCTTCCTATGATGGCAACTATGGTTTAAATACAATACAATTTGAAATTATATCGTTATCGATCTACCTTTAGTATCGAAAGAATAACGTTTCACTTAGTAGCAGATATTTCAACTTTCTACATTATTTAGATAAAAAGGATTGCCGCTCTTCCACTCTTGCTCAGTGGCGTAGCCAGCCGAAAGTTTTGTTTTTGGGGGATGACAAAAAGTTTGAACAGTTTTGTTTAGCTTTTGTCATTGTAGTAACTGCCGTAACGAACACAAATAACAATTTTAGCAAACCGTTTCGAGCAGCAACTTACTGTGTGTTAACGTAATACCCAAAAAACATTTAAAGAGCAAAAACTGTCTAAAATTAGTAAAACTACACTAATGTATAACAAACGCAGTATAAACTACATCGCTTATTTGAGTTTTCACATATTGGTTCTGACTTATGTGCACTTAAGTCATTGTTTTCAATTGACCTGACTTAAGACAGCAAAGTGACATTGTTTTCAATTGACATGACATTTTACCAAAGTGACTTGACTCGACTTAAGTCTTTTGGACAAATTACTTGACCTAAATCTTTTAAATAAATAACGTTGGATGAAAATAAGTGATTTTATTTTTTTTTTTATAAAATTCGGTTCTCTATCCTAAGTTTTGCACATACAACAATTTGATTGCTACATGTTGTTGGTTTTTAGCTATATTTTTAGTTGAGGCCTTGAGGAGTTTACCATTTTATTAGTTTAATTTTAAGAACTAGACGTGAAATTTGCTTGCTCGAATAATGACTTGACTTGTTGTTTTTCAAAAAGACTTGACTTTGACTTAAGTCAACACAAAAACTACTTGCGTGATATACAGCAATGCCCCCCTTTTTTCTTTATGGGGGGTAATAACCTAAAAGACACAAATTGTATGTTTTACAAAGTACAATAGATGAATAACCTGGTATTTTTGCTTGTCTGATCGATACAGTTGCCCCAGAGGAATCCACCACAAGACGGATTGCGTAAGCTGCGGATCCGACGGCGTCATCAAGGAAGCCTGTAACGACAAGCAGTCGTGTCGCCTCGTGGCAAGTAGCACAGTCTTTGGTGATCCCTGCAAAGGCTTCTCCAAGTACATATCGGTCGAATACACCTGCAAATAGCCTGGATTGTGACCTCGCTGTAAATACTGACGCTAATTTCAGTCTGTGTATAGCCAAACGTAAATGCAACAGAAAATGGGCGGTCGTTTTTGTGCGACTATATGCTTTACACTCCTTAACTTGAAGCGAAATGTTTTTTAATACATGTAGTTGTAAAGGTTGCTCAATGCTAAATAGATCAATGTAGCCTACCAGCAAAATCTTAAAGCGTGTTTTAATATAACCCCTTAATGTTAATAAAGATTACTGGCGCTTGTGAAAGTGTAACTTGAAAAATTACTTTACGGATTAGTTTTGACAATAGCAAACCAAATTTGCATTTGAATTGAATCTTGTTAGAACCGCCAAATATATATATTTCATCGTGCCAATTACATTAGTATGTTCCTTTTCAATTTATTTGGATAAATGTAGTTTTTAACGCGTTGGTTTGCTTTGTGTTTAACGCTTGTGAAAAATAAAATTCGACTTGTTATATGAAACCTGTTTGTGCGAATAATGCTTTCTTAGTTAGTGACAAGCGACTTTGTGTTTGGCAGAATAACAACTATATTTCTATAGAAATCAGATTTAACAAAATTACCATCGAATTATATTAATCGATACTAAAGAAGGTTTTAATGTAGTGGTAAAAGTAACCATAATATTGCACATGTGGAAGAAGAATAAATCATAAAATGTTGGGGGTCATTTGGGCAGTTTTCGGGTTTTTGAAACGTAATTGTTCTTCAAATATTAACAAAAAAAAATTTAATTGTAATGCTATATAATTTGGTTACCTATTAATGATTGAAACTAAGTAAAAATCTCGAGTTTTTGTCCTGCTACTTACTAGGCCGGCATATATAATAGGTAAAGCGTTTAACAACTTACCTTGGATGCCTCTCTTTGCAATAGGTATTAGTTAGTTGTTATCCAGTTGTTTCTCTTAAATTTCTGTTTAGTAAGCTTTGAATACCCAAATAAATTAAAAAATAACACATTACAAGGGTTACCATTTATAATAAGGTTATATGTTCGATAAGCCTTACTACCAAATATTCCATTGATGGCACTCAACAACCTGGGCGAAGTTGGCGCGCTGGATTGGTTTTGGGCAATATCTCCAAAAGTTGTGACGATACAAAGTTGAAATTTCTACACAATCCTTATATTGCTTACATCTTTCAGCAATCACACTTTTAACGAAAAAATATTAAAAGTGTGATTGCTGGATTGCTGAAGCTATTATAAGGCGTGTGTGAAAATTTCAGATCTCTAACGTGAATATTAGATGGTATTTGGGGCATTTGAAATCGAAAGGCCATATGTCGAATTTGAGCAGTTATGAAATTTTTGATCGCATATTAAAGCAAGGCCCGATTGATATTGACTACAAGCGATGGCTCATTTTGAAGAGTATGTCTTGTAGTTTATTTCGTGAAAAAATTAGCGAGAAAGTTTGAAAATTAGGTGTTAATATAGCTGAATATTAATATTCATAAAAATGAATATTAATATTTTTTTGTTAAAAGTGTGATTGCTGGAAAGATGTAAGCAATATAAGGATTGTGTAGAAATTTCAACTTTGTATCGTCACAACTTTTGGAGATATTACCCAAAACCAATCCAGCGCGCCAACTTCGCCCAGGTCACTCAACAGGGGTAACACTAATTTACGGAATGATGAATGGTCGGAATAGTCGGAACGCTTACTAATTTACGGAATGGTCGGAATTGCCGGAATGGAATGAATAGGGCCGAAACTAATTTGATGAATGGTCGGAACGGAATGAACTGTTGGAATAGAATGAACTGTCGGAATAGAATGTATGACGCTGTAGGAACAGAATGAACTGTCGGAATAGAATGAACTGACGGTATGGAATGAACGAAGCTGTAGGAACAGAATGAACTGTCGGAATAAGATGAACGAAGCTTTCCGACAGTTCATTCTGTTCATACAGCTTCGTTCATTTCATTCCTAAAGTTCATTCCTAACCCCAACCCTAACTCTAACCCTAACAGCTTCGTTCATCTCATTCCGACAGTTCATTCTGTTCCTACAGCTTCGTTCATTTCATTCCGACAGTTCATTCTGTTCCTACAGCTTCGTTCTTTTCATTCCGACAGTTAATTCCGTTCCGACCATTCATCAAATTAGTTTCGGCCCTATTCATTCCATTCCGACAATTCCGACCATTCCGTAAATTAGTGAGCGTTCCGGCCATTCCGACCATTCATCATTCCGTAAATTAGTATTACCCCTCAACAGACACTTTTAAAAATCAATAATGACATTTTTCTACGAAAGTTGTCAAAGTAAAAATTGCAAGGAGGCATAAATATGTAAGAATAAATATACTAATAATACTTGACCCACCCAAAAGCTTACCCTCATCCTTAACCAAATATTGTTAGCAATATAACCCCCCTCCCCTCGACCGAAATGTGGTAGGATTCTATACCAGCGCTCATTCTAAGATTTAAGCTGCTAACATTATTTATTTTAAGGTGCAATTTGGGTTTAAGCGTTTAGGTTTAGATGGGTCAAATTATTATATTTCCCCATATTTATTTCTTCCTTTCAATTTTAATTTTGACTTCTCGTTTTATTACAAAAAAGAGGTAGGATTGTTTCAGCGCCTCCAGAGATAAGTGAGCGTGGCTGTAAATGAAGTCCCACCAAACACTTTAAGAAGTTGGTGTGGATGAACCAGATTACCAGCACTTTTTCTACTAAATTGCAGTCCAACTTTTCTAATATGGCCCACAAAGACTGTCCTGATTGCACTGCCTTCCTGCCAGAAAACTTTGGAGTGGAATGCTTACCCAAAATCATGCCATTGTCATCTTTGTTGTTGAATATCACCGGTGAATTTACCGAAAACAATGGTCGTTTTTGGCATATATGTTGTCCTATTTTGACGTACGATTCAGCCCCCAAAAAATTTGGCGTAAATCTTTGGAGGTCACAAATTATGGTATGCACTCAGCCTGTTTTTTAACCTTTATAATTGTGTTAATATATTGAAAAATTATTCTCAACTGGGTTTCTGTGGCACCTTCGAGTGTCATTTCTAATGCTCTGTAGAACCTCTTATGTTTTTTTAGTTTTTTTTATAAACAAAATTTAGGCCGAAAAATGGAGGAAGACAAAGACGATAAAACGTCTTCAAATATCGGCGACCTTTTGTCCTTGGTGGACGACCTTGGAAATGTGTCTGAGGCAGAGCTGGACACAAGAAAGCTTGTTTCCCAAATGAATCGCAAAAAGAAAAAATCTGGAGGCTTTCAATCAATGGGTAGGACAACTAGGACAATGTGTCAAATGCTTGTATTAACATGATTTATCCTCTTTTAGTTTTCTATAATAACAGTTAACTATACAAAGCAAAGGGTAAATTAAACTTATAACTCAAGACGAGTTACTAAAAAACCTAATATATCTGTTGATTATATTGAATTCCTTACTTAAAAGCAATATGTCTAAAAATATTAGAATAACGCCAACTAGCATGACTGCATTCTATGGCAGATATCACTGAGATTAGTTTTAGCAGCTGATGTGCACACCTGGTCTCGTAAATTTTATTAATACATTTTGTAAAGTATGTTTGTTCTCTAAGAAAGGATCTCAAAAAAAAAAGTCATAAAATTTATACTTGCCACAGAGTCTTTTGTCAATATCTTACCGAGCAAACTGTGCATAGAATGTTTACATTTTGTTAGTCCTGAATATAACCAATTTCATTTTCTTCACAGGTCTTTCTCACAATGTTTACAAAGGGGTGATCAAAAAAGGTTACAAAGTTCCAACACCAATCCAGAGAAAGGTGGGTTAGAGAAAAATATAGAAAATAGATTTATAGTGAGGCATGTTATTTTTTGTGTATTGGTATAAGGTAAGCAATACTGTGCTTTACTATATGATTTTTGTTTGATAGGTATACTACATTTGTTAAAAAAATACAAATATAATTTTATGTCATTTTAATTGGTTTTCACAATTATTTTGTGGACTTGTTTTATTAAATTTTTATTTTCAATGCCAACTTTTTTAGAAACAGGAGACAGTAAATGCAGGGAACGCAAACTTTAATGTTTTAAAACAGCTATTTAAAAAAATTGATGTCTATTAAAATGTGTTCAAAGTCAAACATGTTTATTGACAGCTGTAGTTTTTACCAGGGCTGCGGAGTCGGACTCAGGACTCTAGTAAGACCACCTAAAACTACCCGAGTTCCGAGTCTGATGTGCGCATACGCAGTACCAAATTTTGAAACTGCTATGGCCGCCAACTTTAAATTTTGTAGGCATATGGTGGATATTTTCTAACCATGTATTGTGAATGGATGCATTATATGACACCCCTGTAATTGCTAAATATCCACCTTATATTTGCTAAATTTCCACCTTATTTTGTTTCGTAAATTGGCAAAATACAGGCTGTAGAGTCCGGTCCGGGCTCGAGACTCGATGAAATCTCACTCGGGTTTATTTTTTTACCCGGAGTAGGACTCTGGTTATTTTTAACCGACTCCGCAGCCCTGGTTTTAACAGTTAAAATATTTATCAAAGAAGTGTCACATGTATATGAGTGCAAATGGAGCCACCATAATGTTTTCCAAGAATTATCCAAATGCACAGAATTAGAAAATCATCTCAAATTGAAACTTTTACATAATAATATAACCTCAACCAGATGTAGAAGTTTTTTAATACAAAAATAGATGACAAAATCTTTTAAAAATGGTTATCTATAATCCATCTACCACATAACACATAAAAAAACATCACAGGTTAGTGTGAAATACATTATAACTTGTTCCTTTTTTTTCACAGTGCATTCCACTGATTATGGATGGCAAGGATGTGGTTGCCATGGCGAGAACAGGAAGTGGCAAAACGGCAGCCTTCCTCATTCCACTTTTTGAAAAGTTGCAGACGAGGCAGAGCACGTTGGGAGCAAGAGCGCTCCTTCTTTCTCCAACAAGAGAACTCGCTCTTCAGACCATGAAGTTTTTTAAAGAGGTAATTTGTAGTAAGATATATAATGGCGCTAGATATGATTTTTATGTAAAAAAAAGTAGATCACATTGTTTTAAAGTTTAAAAAAAAATGTCCTATTTAGATTAAGTGTGGTGATAATAAAATTGTCTCACCAAAGTATTTATGTCAAACCGCAACCCTAATCAGTGTTCTTCCAAGTATTCAGAAAGCCAATTGCATGTTGCATAGTTTGCTGAAATATCTGTTAGTTATTGGAGAAAATAATCAATAGTTTGCTACACAGATATGCATTCTAACAACATTGATTTGTTTATGTCCTGGTAAAGATGCACAACATGGTGATTTTAAACCTCGTACTTAAAAAGCTTAACCTTTTTAAACGTTTGCAACAATTTTCTTTGAATTACTGTTATGGACAATCGTAACAGTTACAGTGAAATAAACACATTAAAAATAAAATCAGAATATTACATTAAAAATAAAATCAGAATATTACCCTTGACAAAGGACTTTTGCAGCAACACAATTTTGCCACAATTTTATGCCAGTTATTTGTAGAGATAGACCGATAATATTGGCCGTTATTTTGCTGGTGATATATGTATCGGCACATTTTGGCCGATATTTTGCTACAAAATTATGATTTAGTTTTTCCCTAAAATCAAATAAATTGCATATTTTTTAGGGGCGACAACTTTTTTTAGAAAACAGTTTTTGTGTAGCATAGAGTTTTAAACAAACAAAACTACAGTGAAATGTTATTGACTATATCACAGGTATATTAAAAAATGGGTATCAATATCGGCTATCGGTAGGCAAAAACGTAAAAAATCGATCAGTCTGAAAAAGTGATTCCGCTCGATCTCCACTTTGTTGTAAATCACTCTAAACTTTGTTTCCAGCTCGGCCGTTTTACCAGTCTGCGTGTAGCTTGCATACTCGGTGGAGATTCGATGGACGACCAGTTTGCAGCCCTACATGAGAATCCCGACGTCATAGTGGCCACACCGGGTCGTCTCATGCACGTTCTCATGGAGATGGAACTGCGGCTGAAGTGCATGCAATATGTTGTGTTCGATGAGGCTGACAGGTTTGTTTTGAGTTGGAAATTGCACTTGTTTGCGTTTTGTTTATCGCAAAGATAAAAATATGGTTGTCAGAGTGAAAAATAGACGAAATTGCATTGCAATTTTTGGTAAAAGTTTGTTGAAAAAAGGTTGGTGGTTAAAAGTAGTAATAATTATTACCGAATTTTTTTATGTTAATCATTAAATGGCAAGTTTACAAATTCGATTTACGAAATAGTAGTAATTATATAGGACAGTTATACTTTGCATTTTAGCTCAAATGGGTTTAAATTGTAGAAAGCTGAATACCTCAAAATGATAAGATATATTCAAGAACCACATTTAAATCTCAAAATGACTCTTTTAAACATACCCAATTTCTGTGGTCTCAGACTCATATGTCCTGCGTTTGCAATCCTGCGTTTGAAAGATCCCCCGATTTAAAGAAGAATTTTTTTCGCTGTTTTTGTATACTTCCGACACATAGTCATAAGTGTTGAAGCTACCCTTTACATAAATAACACAAACCCTCTGCAAATGCAGGTTATTTGAACTTGGCTTCCAAGACCAGCTTCACGAGATTTTAAAGCGACTTCCCGAAGACCGCCACACCTTGCTCTTCTCAGCCACACTTCCTAAACAACTGATCGAGTTCGCAAAAGCGGGGCTCAACGACCCTACCCTTGTGAGACTTGACCTAGACTCGAAACTTAGCGAACAACTTAAGGTAAATAAAAAAAAAGGTTTTTAAATGAAATACGATAATGCATTCTAAATTGAATTATTGACGATTGCATCATAAATTATTATCAACTTCAGCAGCTTTATTTGCAAAAAGATCCAATATATGAACTTTAAACGTATTCCTCACTCTTATAGACTATTAATAATTTTGATCTGAGTTATACCAAGAACATGTTTTATGATTGTATTAGTTGATCAGCAAACTGAAAAATGGTGGAAGTGTAGCGCAACGTATTTTTAAGACAAACAAGGATTTTACGGCGTAATATTCTAAATAGCTAATCCGTCATACAAAAATTCAAAAACTCAATGAAAATAGGAAAACTAATTTTTTTCTCTTCAGTTGGCATTCCTGCATTGTCGCCTGGACGACAAACTTCCAACTCTACTACATCTTCTCAAGAACGTCTTTAAAGAAGAGGAACAGACAGTTGTGTTCGTGGCCACAAAGCACCACGTCGAGTACATTAAAGAGGTAAAAATTCAAGTTAAAACTTTTTCAGTAAAATATGATGCTAATTTATAGAATTCGACCGATACAACTATTTTAGACCGATACCCCGATATCGATTTTTATACCCAACAAATGGTCAAAATTTTAACTAATTAAAAATAAAATCCAAATATCACTTTTCACCCCCCTAAATTTGAAAAACTCTTATTTTGCTAATGCTGTACGAAAAAAAAACTTGTTTGTATTTCACAAAACAACTATATCATATTTTGTACTGAAGTATCGGCCAAACTTTACCGATACCGATATATCGGTCGATGTTATTAGTAAATCTATTGGTCAAGTTTACTAATTTTGCATCACTTTTTAATTTATAAAGCAGGAGTGGCTAACGAGTTGAGACCAAGAGCACACCTTGCACATGACAGAAGTTAAGTTTTACAGTTTTTCACCCGAAAGCGATTTTTGAAACACATTGAAACACAGTAACAAACCTTTGTTTTGGCAAATATTGGCCTAATAACCTGAAAAAAACCTTCATTTGCTAATTTAAAATAACGACGTCATTCGGATCAGATATTTCAAGACCCAGCATTCTTTTTTAACCAGTTGCACACATTCCCAGGTGTTGTTGGCCTTAACAACAGAAGGTAACAAAACTTACTTTTTGGCTAATTTTGGTCTAATAACCTAAAAAAATAATTTTCCCAAATTTGAAATAATGACGTCATATGGATCGGATATTCCTACTAGATCAGGGGTTCTTACTTGGTGGTACGAAGCACCAAAGCAGGGGGTACGACATGCAGTGTGAAATTATGCGCTATTTAGGCATATTTGCATTTCGGCAAGTACGAAAAGCAACAAAAAAAACAATATTAAACTGACTGATTTTTTGTGTGTTGTAAATATTGTTGCTTACAAGACTGTATTTAATGCATGCATTCAACACGGAAGTTAGAAATACATTGAGTTTAATACCTATTATTACAATTTAATTTAGTAAACAAAAAGTAAAAAAAGGTTAAGAAACACTGTACTAGATCAATAACCACTTGCAATATTCCCAGGTTTTGCTGGCCTACGAGATCGAGACGTCCTACTCTTACAGCAGTTTGGACCAGATCGCTCGCAACATGAACATTTCGAAGTTTCGCAGCAAGCAGTCCAAGGTGATGGTGGTCACTGACGTGGCCGCACGCGGACTGGACATCCCGATGCTGGACAACGTTGTCAACTTCAGCTTTCCGCCCAAGTCTAAGCTCTTTCTGCACAGAGTTGGTAAATTTTGCGCGCGCGATTTTATTCAAAGTGCCGTCGGGAACTTCAATCTTTTTTTCCAACTTTGTAAAGTCAAATAAATAGAAAGAAATGAAAAATTACCATTTCAACATTCATAACACTTGGTCAGTAAAATTACGGAACCATCAAGAATATTTTTTTCACTTATAATACATCCTAACCAGCCCTATACCAAGTAAATACTCATTTCGTTTCTGGAAAGCGATCCAAGGCACTAAGGCAGTAGTTGCTTGACCCTAACAATGTAGTTATCTTACGTTTGTACTTTTTGTCCAATATATCAGATCTTTTACTTTTTTACCTTTTAATATCATTGTTTCAGAACGAAACATTCCTATTTTAAAGTTCTTGATTTATTTATAGCTGATCGCAGGTTCACAACCGCCTTAAACAAATTAAAATTCAAGATCCGCCTTACAACGGTTCATACCGATAACTGAATTAGCCACAGACCACCGAGTTTAAAGATCATGACCTTCCCCTCTTTGACCCGCAGGTCGCGTTGCGCGCGCAGGTCGAACCGGCTCGGCCTACTCCCTCGTGTGTCCCGACGAGTTGCCCTTCGTCATTGACCTTCACCTCTTTCTCGGCCGACCTTTGACCTTTGTGAAGTCGGGCGTAAAATACAATGGTAAGTTGAAGGAAGACCTTTCAAGTACAGTGGTTCCCAACCTTTTTGTTCTTGCAACCCCTTATAAGATTTCGATAACTTGCACGACCCCCAATTATAGTGTCTGATAAAACAAAGTCAATAATAACACATTTCAAAATTGAGAAAAAATCTAGACAAATTGTATAGAAGTTTAACTAAAATGTCCGGATTTAAGTATTGAACAACAAGCTAAAGTTACAGTTTGAGCGTCCGTTCATTTTTATTATACTTTGTTTGACTGAAGCTACGCTAGATTCATTAATTGAAAAGTGTAATCGTGACGTCATAAACACGACTGGTTCACTGCAGCAAAAGCCACATAAACACAAATGTTAAACTGGCGATTGGTTTTTCTCCTATAATGCTAAACTTTTAGTTCATATTGCTTATTTCTTAAAAAGTTTTTCTTTGTGAAATACTACACCGACCGAGACAACCCCTTGCGACCCCCAGGTTGGAACCACTGCTTTACATCAAAGAGTGTCATTTTTGTTTTCCATTTTTCAGACGCCATTTTGTTTTCGAGCGCATTGAAAAAAATTGACGTATGGAAAAAAATATTAGCTTAGCCGGGATTCAATGTACATTGTTCACTTAAACCAAACTGTTTTAATCGTTTTTAACATTTTTATGGGTGTTTTTTTGGACACGTATATAACTTTACCAACGGCCCTTTTGGCCAACGTCTTTGATTTTTGATAAACATATTCATTAACCGCTCTACCGATAAATGTAATTTGCTCGCCATCGGCTTTCTGTAGACTGTATATAGCCTGCTGAAATTATAAATCTGTCGCTATTGTAAGCTTAAGTTTATAACTAACAAGCGTAATTGCATGCTGTGTTGAAATGTCAAACAGTCCTGTTAGACTTGTGGGTAAGTGTCTCGTCACTAAAACCTGAGGTCGTGGTTTCGATCCCCGTGCCAGTATTGCC
Source organism: Ascidiella aspersa (assembly GCF_963924565.1). NCBI lineage: Eukaryota > Metazoa > Chordata > Ascidiacea > Phlebobranchia > Ascidiidae > Ascidiella > Ascidiella aspersa. The sequence continues at coordinate 35,005,698 of NC_139447.1, read as the reverse complement.
ACTAACATGACATGGAAAGGTATGGTACGCAGGTATGCCGAGACCTTGCATGCTTGTCACTGAGACTTTCCTAAAGCACCAACGTGTCTGAGAACCCTACCACCTTAAATAACAGTGGTAAGGACAGATATGGCACAAACAAGCGTTTTTTAATGTTTGATAATTCTGAACCACTAGAGTTAGATGTGTAAACGTGTAAAAAATAATAATAATAAAATACTAGCAATTATACGCAAATAATATAAAAATTAGCTCGTGGTAATTTTTTTCGAGCCGCAACCTCAAAGTCAAACTTGGCACGTGCGTCATATTTTTTGGTAATTTTAACTATCCAAAAATGTTTCGCACTTTTTCTTATATCGGCGTTGACGTTATATTGAGGTAATCTTTTTAGCATAATGCGCCTAGGTTTTCTAGAACTATCAACATAACGAGTTAGACGCCAACTTATTATAACTGATTGCATTTTATCACGCTTTGAACTAGTTTATTACGTCTTTTAAATATTAAACTAACATTAATGACCTATTTAAATTACATCACAAACTAGATTACCGGCCCTCATTATTAAAACTTTTTTCCTGCCTTCTTTATTATCATTAGACCTTTGTTTATTGAAACAAATCCTAGATCCACCTGATTTACGATTGTTCTAATAAAATGCTTTAAAATTACGCGTTCTAATGACATAATTCTCAGTTGAAATGTAGTGCGATCTGCAGAGACCTTTCTACATTTGTTTTTGGTCCGCCACTGGTAAAAGTTTACGGACCCCTGGGTAGGCCAACCAAAAAGTAACAAAAGAAAAAAACAGCTTTTATTTTGTTTTACTTAACAATAACATGCTTTTGATTTAGCCCATGGTGCTACTTATTTTGACTTACATAGAAAATTGTTCTATCTGTAGATTGTTAGATAATTAGATTACACGGTATTCCAAATGTATCCTTTGATACGATTTTTTTTTTAATACGATTTTTTACTCCCTGCAGCTTGGGATTCTTTGTACGGTAGCGTTGCTCAGCTTGTAATCGACGAGGAACGAGAATCGCTACAAACTGTTGGGAACAACGCCGAAATCGACGCTCTACTAAAAGTCTCGCAAAACGCTTACAAGTAAGTTCGTACAGGTTACATTTTTATCTTATTTTCCTAATGAGTTAAGTAGTTTTAACAATCCAGGCCAAGTATACATTTATATTTATATATATCAGTGTAAAGCGGTTGAGGCTTTATTGCTCAGCTGCGAGATGGTTAAGTCAAGGTAAAAGGGGCAGCACAAGCACAAACACGCGTTTATAAATGAACAATTGCGAAATAGGAAAAAGGCGATCTGCATGCTTCGTTGAACGTGGATGTACATCGGTAGGTTCGCTACAAGTGTTTCTTTTTTTTTTTTTTTTATTTATATTTATATATATCAGTGTTTCTTTTTTTTTTTTTTTATTGATATTTATATATATCAGTGTTTCTTTTTTTTTTTTTTTATATTCATATATATCAGTGTTTCTCAACCTTTTTTCGCTGTCACCCAAACATTATGCTAAGTATAACAGTAAAGACTTGGCGGCGCCATTTTTTTATTGAACTTTTTGTAATAATAAATTCGAATTGTAATTAATGTTATGTCTTCGTGTTGGTTACGCAATACGCATTGTTTTTCAAACTTCGGAGAATCTTTAGAACTACTGCAGTCGGCGACCTAACTAAAATCAAACAGCGACCCAATTTTGGGTCGCGACCCATAGGTTGAGAATCACTGATATATATACCATTAAAACTTACTTTCCTATTCAATTTTTTGGCAATTGATTAAAACTTACTTTCCTATTCAATTTTTTGGGAATTGAAATTCATTTTGGCCATTTGAATTACAAAACATATAGTTGGGTTAATGTAGATAACTTGGAGTTTGCGTGCAATGTTTGATTGTGTTTTTAAGGCAATATTTAAAGTCTCGTCCTTCAGCCGCGGCAGAATCGATTAAAAGAACCAAGGAAATATTGCTCACCACCAAGATGGGAATTCACCCGATATTCGGTGAGTAATAGCGTTAAGGGTCAGTTGTGTTACGTTCTTTTTGTGGAAAATAAATATATTTTAGGATTGTCACTGTAATGCGTATAGATGTCGCGTATATTACAAAAAACTATAGACATTTGATCTACAGTCAGATGAAAAATGTTACCACAGAATGTGTTTCAGGGTGCTCTGTAAAAAAACTGAAAATTTACTGATTTCCAAAAATAAAATGATTGTAGTGCTTTTACGCATTTCAAGAAAAAATATGCTCCTAGCTTTTTTATTGTTGAAATACAAAAACCTAAATTGTTTTGGGTACACTATGCACGGATCTGTAATGTAGCTTAATAATAAATTTCAAAGCCAAAAAGGTCCTAAAGGCTCCAACTGTAAAAACTCTGATGATAACAATTGCGTCCTACCTTTTATAAGTGAAGCTTTGATTTTATTTTCAGCCACACTAACTGAAGATGACACAAGTTCGTATCGAAACGTCTTAATCAAGATGCTGTCGATCTACTCGACCTTTTTGGCTTTGAAATTTATTATTAAGCTAAATTGTTTTGATGTTCAAAAGTTTCAAGTTTTCAAGTTAAAAAAAAAACCTAAACGATTTTAATGTTATTTCAAAAGTTCGGTGTTTTTATTTTCAGAAAACCTTGTCGATAATTCAGAAAGCGCCCGGTTGGATTTGCTTTCTAGCGTCAGGAAGTACAAGCCAAGTACGGTGAGTAGAGTTTTTGCAAATTGACTTCTTCTTTAAAACAGAGTGTACGTTTTTTAACGTTTTATCCGTGATCTTTAAGCGTTGTTAACTCTAGACTATTTTTATAGTTTTTAGTTTTTCCGAAGTTAACTTTGCCATGTTTAATAGGTTGAGTGAAGTAGATTCTCATTTTAGACTAAAAGGTTAGCATGACTCCCATAGCAAAAAAAACATGAACAATATACCCCTTATTTAAACGTTAAAGCCTTCTACATGAACGTGAAACGAAATAGTTGGACTAGGATGTACCGGGTCGCCTTGTTTGAGTATAGGAATTCCTAACTATATGATCATATATTAGCGCAGGGATGTCCAACCTGCGGCCCGTCTGAAATTTTTGTGCGGCCCGCTAGGCATTTTCACTCCCAAGTAGTATTTTAAACCTTCAATATTAGCCTAATTAAAATGTACCAGTCAGCTTTTAGGGGCGAACTAATAGTATAGGATGAGTAAAAAAATATATATTAACTCTAAAGGCCCGTTATAACTCTAAAGAGCAATACTTAATCTTGAAACTTAATAGGTTCTGCAGCCCATTAAATTATTTCAAGTGTCAATGCGGCCCACTATAATAAAAAATTGGACATCCCTGTTCTAGCGCTTACACTTCAACTTTTTTAGTTGCTTCAACTTTTTTAGTTGCTTCTTTAACTTTTTTAGTTGCTTCTTCAACTTTTTTAGTTGTATCTAGTTCAGAACAACAATAGAGTAACTTTACAATCGCCCTTAACACACTACAAACTATGTGTAAATGTAAATGTCCTAATAATATTATTTTATAGGATAGTGCGTATTCAAGTCTGAAATGCTTGGGTGTATGGTATGCCCATTTGTAATACAATAATTTACTTTTTTTAAATTACGATACGTTTCACAGTACATTTAAGAATCTCTCGAGGCACACAATTGGACATTTTGACAATCATTGACTTATAACCAGGACTGCGGAGTCGATTAAAAATGACCCGACCCCGACTCCGGCCAAATGTGCGATTTCGTCGAGACCCAAATCCGGCTCCGACTCTACAGCCTGTATTTCACTTATTTATGAAAATAACATAGATATTCAGCAATCCACCAATAGCGGTATCATATTATTTATCCAACCACAATACATGGTTGGAAAATTTTGCACCATTTGCTATTACACTTTTAAAATTCACAGTTTGCGGTCTTTTCAGTTTCAAAATTTGGTAATGCGCACGCGGGACGCGGCACTCTGGTAGTTTTACGTGGTCTTACTCCAGTCCCGAGTCTGACTACAACAAAACAAACCAACTCCGTCGAGTTAAGAGTCCGACTCCGCAGCCCTGCTTATATTGCTGATCTGTAGACGATATTCGAAAAATCACTTGTTCGTAGTCTTACTGGAGTCTCCAGTCCAACTCCAACTCCTGCTTATAGCGCTGTAGACGTTATTCGAGAAATTACTGACTTTAATAATCTGCAGACGATATTCGAGATTGGTGCAACCGCCAAAGCGACGGGTTCAGGAGTTATGAAGAAGACGCGGAATCGTCACACCAGGTTCGTCGCAAAACATCAGGAAAAACTACGCGTCATCCGAGAATCCAACAAACAAACGTAAGCTTTTCACATACTTTGACGCTAAAAAACGCACTGTTTGTTTTGTTGCAACGCGGTCTCCCGAGACAGAGTATCACCGAACCTTTTCACCTGGTTTTAATGGAACGGTTCTAGAGATTAGAAACAATGTCCGCCGGTTGCGTTCTTAGACAATGTTGGTTGAAGCCTAACAAACTATAAGGCAGTGTTTCTTAACCTTTGTTCGCGGCGACCCAACTACTAAGCATACGCATAGCAGCGAAGCTTATTACCTTCACTGAATATTATGCGAGCCTAAAGCGAACAAACAAGAAATTAGACAGTAGCATTAATAAAGTCAATTTTAGAAAAAATGAGAATTTAATTGCCTCCGCAATTTTTTTTAATTTTTTGAGAACCATTCTCAATAAATCTAACCACATATAAAAGTACCTCAGGCGGTCCAACCAAATCAAACAGCGGCCAAATTTGGGGTAGCGACCGATAGATGGAAAAACACTGCTATAAGGTAAACCTTTAAGTGGGCAATTTGAAGTTTTTTATTGTTTATTTTTTACGATATCTGTGGATACAATAAGGATTCAGACCTTTGTCCGACAGAGTTGTTGTTATTTTGTATTTATTTTTTTAGGATGCATCAGCCTACACACAAACCATCTAGCGAATTGCCCTTAAGCGACGAAACGAATTTAAAGGTGAGTAAGCTTTAAGTGAAGTATGAAATTGGTATTAACTTCTATAAATAAGTGTCTGAAAAGTTTAATTTTAATTTTTGACCGTGTACTGTTGGTTTTCGACATTTTACTTTTAGAAAACCGGAAATATCATTCAAATAAAAATGATCCAATCTTTCTGATTGGATTTAGGTCCAACCACCTCAAAATTTCAGTTTGAATATTTTGGAATGTTTTCTTAATTAATATTTGGTTAACTGTTTATCAGTAGTTTCAAAAAAATTACTTCGATTTTTTTTTATTCTGGTCTTTGTTTAATTCAGGAGTCTGTAAACTGGTGTCCATGTACTCCTTGGGGGTATGTGGACTAATTATAGGGGGTCCATGAAGGCGTATTTAAAATATAAGTGTTTTATTTGAAATTAAAATAAATAGTTTTAAAAGAAAACACATTTATTGAAATAAAACGCTTCGGCGCTTTCTTCTTGAATCTATTTAGACCATGTTTCAATTTCACATTTTAAACAGAAGTTTTCTTGTAATAATTTCATGCCCACCAGGGTCCACGCCACCCAAAGTTTTTATTGGGTGTCCGCTTTAAAAAAGTTTCAGAAACCGTGACTTAATACAAGCAAACCCCACATTTCTTCGTTGTTCATAGGAAGTCTTCAGTCGTGTGATCCAACCTTCCAGCAAATATATTATTATCAAGCTACATTACAGATCCGTGCACTGTGTTCCTAAGTCTTTGAATTTTTTTCATTAATGTCGGCGGCACCCCTGTAAAGTTTACGAAACCCATATTTCTTTGTTATTCACAGGAAATCTTCAGTCGCGTGATCCAACCTTCCAGCAAACCGTTCGTCGCCAAAACGAAAAAACGCAAATCGCACCGGAAGAACTTTCGTGACGACGAGTTCTACATCGGGTATTCCCCCAAGGATCGGCACTCGGAAGCGGGGTAACAGTTTTGTGACGTCACAATGGAGTAGTGTCTCTGAAGTGTCTAGGCTCCCATTATTGCCAATATTGACATGATAAGTTAAATTAGACACTAAATATATGTTTTTTTGGTTTAACTGGGTGATCTGATAATGAGGAAAACATTTGTCCGTAAGTTGCTATTGGATCTGGATTACAACTCGAAAAAAGGAACCTATATTATATATTGACATGTTTAGCGCTGTATTCAAACTATATATAACTAGTACAGTCAGCAACCCTACTATCGAACTGTGATCTATGACAGTGTTTCTTAATCTTTTTCTATAGCGGTCCCACCAAAAACGTTTCCCCGCAAGTTGCTATTGGATCTGGGTTACAACTCGAAAAAAGCTACCTATAAATCTTTATTATTCCAAATGACCTGTCCGTATAAATCGCTCTATCTTTTGAGAATGTTCGCCAAAACCGGTTATTTGATTTAAATTTTTAGATATTCGATGAAGAAAGAGGCTTCAAATTTCACGCAGGAGGCAACCAACTTAAGCCTGGACTTAATGGCCGACGACGATACGCAAGTAAGAAGTGCTTTCAAACATTATAAGCACTGTAATACCTTAATTCACCAACTTAAGTGAACGAGATTGACTTGAGAGTTAAAACAAGCGGTTTTTGTTGCTATGAGTAAAAATATTAAACGTATTAAAACGTTAGAAAATTTATTGGAGGGCCGGGTTAAGTAGGAATCGTTATAAAAGAAAGCTGTAAATAGAATTGTTTAAACAATTTGGAAAATTTTTGTTTGAACAAAAATTTCCAATTTGTTGCAATTTCCGTTTTTTTAATTTGGTACTGCGTATGCGTCGTCAGACTCGGGACTCTGGTAATTTTACGTAGTCTTACTCAAGTCCCGAGTTCGGTTCCAGCAAAATAAACCGTCTTCGTCGAGTATCAAGTCCTTCATCGACTCGGCAGCTCTGCTTACAAGTATAACTTGATCAATAAATTATTCTAAAATCTAGGTAAAACACGTAGCAGTGTTTGTCAACCTTTTTAGCGCTAAATTTTCTCGTACCCCTTTCTACAATGGTCGACGGAAGTAGATAAAATGAACAATCAATCAATTTACTAATGCCTTTATTGTTGTTGCTTTGAATAAAATATGCATTCCTCACAAATATGCCTTAATAGCGCATAATTTCACACTGCATGTTGTACCCCTTGCTTTGGTGGTGCGTACCATTAAGAACCCCTGACCTAGAGGCTTACTTTTGCCTAAAAGGAGTTTTATGGAAGATAAACAACAGGCCATTTAAATTTCTTGGCGGAGCATAGTTTGCCCAGATCTGTGTGTTAACCAGTCCATCTGTCATGAACAGAATTTTGCACATCATTGCCCCAAGCGCAAAAATACACATTTTAACCAAAATATTATCGTTTTGCTTCTTATCCATGGAAACCATCGTCTTCTAACTAATTTTTTGTCGAGTATAACGTCAACAAAAACAGTCATCATCACATGAAAGATTCATAACAGACCAACTTCAGTCAGTTGATCACTTATATTCTTCCAAAGATGCGGAAGCAGAAGGCTCAACAGAGAAAGGTGTGGGATCGCAAGAGGAAGCGCTTCGTCAATGCCCAGGATCTCGGAGGAGGAGCGGGAGGACCTCTAAACAAAAAGATGAAGAACGAGAGTGGCGCTTTCATCTCCGGGAAAAACAAGAAGAACTTCTACCAGGAGTGGAGGAAAAGATCTAAGATCGAAGAGCGGAACAATGATGAAGCTGCTAAGAAGGACGATTGGAGAGGTGAGCTTTTTTTTCGTCCGATAGTATCGGATCGGTGACGATAATTAACCGATACCCGATTGTTATATTGGTATTTTTATTTTATGGTATTAGAGCCGAATCGATGTCGTTTAGTTAGGCATTTTTACCAGGGATGAGCACTGTTGTAAAGAAGTCATTTTGAAAAACACTTAAGTCACAGTCAAGTCATTCTGAGACCAAAATTCAACATATAACAAGCAACTTGTTTCACGTGCAAACATTCTGATAAATATAGCTCAATTTTAGAATAAAATATTTTATTTCAACCCAAGTAGTTTAGTTTGTTGACTTCGGTCAAAGTCCAGTCATTTGGCAAAATATAAGTTAAGTCGAGTAATTTTACCGAGTAGACAAGATCAAATGTCACAGGTCTCGCTTTTTGCAGACCGAAAAACAAACAAGACAGCTTAACATCGGCCGAGTCTTTATACTAACCATTCCCACTTTTGTTCCGCAGGAGGTCGCCAACGATCCACGGGTCGTTTCAACGCGAAAACGAGCGGGAAAGGAGTGAAAGCCAAGTCCGAGCTGAAGAGGCCAGAGCAGATTTTGAAACAGCGCAAACAAGATAAGATCAAGGAAAAGAACAAGCGCAGTCAAAAGCGCGGAAGAAAAAGATGATTTTTTTGCGCTTTGCTGTCAATAAAACTTGTTAAATCCGCACAATTTGTGAAGCTTGTTTGTTATGTCGTATAAAGGTTACCTGTTTAACTCTACGATTGCATAACTTTCGGCAACAGGGAAAAAAATATATTTGCATATGAAATAACGCTAGGCACGCGTTTGTTGCGAAAACACCACGTGGAAGTAGCATTGCCTAACTAGATGATCCTACATAACCTTTCTAGTCTGCCATCCTTTCCATTACTTTGGTTAAAATAAATTAACAGTGTTAAAATAAACAGCTGGTTATTTAACATTTCAATGAATAAGCTCTGTGGCTTTTCAGGATCGGTTCGAGTTTCGTTGAACCTAAAATAAAACTGTGGGTCAATAAATGTATGGAACGCTTTTTCAATTGTAACCTGTAATTTAAGTTCTATGAAGTATTTAGAAAACAAGCAGCTAATCATTGAAATCTTAAAACAATAAAATAAGAACGTTTTATTCATTGAATATGCATTTTTAATTTATTCAATTAAATAAAAACATTTCTTGGAAATATTTTGTTAACGGTACCAAAATTGACCATGGTATAAATTGACACTTTGAAATATAAATTTGACGTCATGCTGGAGTGAACCGCTTTTTCAATTGGTCGGGGGTCGGTTAAGGGTCATATCATCATATGTTCTTTTAAAATATTCGGTTCAGTGCCAGAACAGCTCCTTAAAATCTTCAAAAAATGGTTGAGATTCGGTTACGGTCCGAAAAACACACAGCCCAAAACCGGTTTATGAAGTACCGGTTCGGGTTCGGTTTGGTTCGGTTCCCTGCATAGAACGCGCAAACTTACGGTGTTTTTAAGAATGTAACTTAGTTAGGGAGTTTCCCGAAAATAAATATGGCATTGTCCATGCAATTTTGGTTTCAATATTAGGTTTGTATTTTAATAACTACAACAGCTTAATTAGTAAAAAGAGCTTACCGAATACCCTCAAAATGACATAACGTAAACCAGAGGGGTCTAATCTGAACCTTAAATCACTACCAACCGTCTTCAGTTTAATTTAGGTTGCCGCTTAGCGTTTGGATTACTTTAATAATGTGGCAAAAGCCAACAAGTAAACAATTAATAGTTTATTAAACTTCACACAATATTAAAATTTTAGGAGCTGGTCTAGAATCTTCCCCCTTTTTAGTCCGGGGATTTATATGGAAAAAGCTATTCACCCGGACAATAAAGGTTTAAATTGATATATAACCACTAACAGGCATCTGTGGAAAGTATGACAAGTGCACCCGCGAGTTTTTATCAACCTTTCAAAAGTGCACACCGAAAAAGTCTGAACTGCACCCCAAACTTGTAAGACGCTTGTGCGGCATACGTTTACAGTGCATTGGAAATCAAGTACACCCGGTAACCCGAATTTTTTCGCCTGTGCACACGTGAGATCTCGTCAAGATCTGCCATACTTTCCAGACTGGACAACAGGTGCAACCGTTGAAGAGCGATCTAGTTAAATAGTCACTTCTGGTTTATTTTGCTAACATTATTTGGGTTAAGGTGCAAGTTAGTGTTTGGGTTTGAGTGGGTCAAGTATCATTATTATTCTCCCATATATGTCTTTCTTGCCATTTCATTTTTGACAACTTGTATTGTTACTGTATAAAAAAAGTGGTAGGATTATCCATCTGATACATAGGTGCCTAAAATTAAAATTCTCTTTGATTACATTTGGACATTCACAACTTTATGCCAATGATACACTAAGTAGGATATTTATAAAAAAAATCCTATGGAGTTGCAAGCTGTTGTGATGGCCGGAGGTCGAGGCAGCCATATGCTCGACCTGACCGGATCTATTCCAAAACCGCTCATACCAGTTGGAAACAAGCCTTTGATCTGGTATACAATTAAAATGCTGGAGAATGCCGGATTCACAGGTAAAAGTCTACTGGCAACATATTTGTATTGGTCTATTTGGCAACATATTTTTTTGTATTAATGCAGTGTTTTGCAAACTTTTTTTTGGCTTGCAACACCCTACAGAAATTATAAATAGTTTGCGTCACCCTTGCTCGTATTTTTGCTGAGTGGTAAGTTTAACATTACAATAAACAAGATTGAAACAGCACATTAACTGTGCAACAAACTTGAAAATTTTTTGCACATTTATCGCACACAAAAAATTGTATCAAGAAGCTTACGAATAAACCAAAAATTGGAATCCTAAAGAATTTGAAATATCTCTCGGCACCCTTGAAAGTTAAAAATGGCACCCTAGAGTGCGCTGCCCCAAGTTGGGAGAAATTATGTGTATTGCTTGCACCCTTAGCAATGACCATAGTTGCATATTTCATGTAAATTTGAATATTTTATCTAATCAAATGCATTATAGGTGCATAAATATATCTTTAGGATTAAAGTTTAAAAAATATATGCTGATTTTTCTTTCTGTAGCCCCATTTTTTGTTATCTGTCTGGTTATCTAAATTAAAAAAAAATAATTATGTATTAAAAGCAAAGGCAATTACAGCTTTAAAAGGAAATTTTCTGTTATGAGTCTTAAATCTGCAAAGTGCGACAAACAATGTGGTTACAATTCATGCACATTTCTAACTAAACACTATTTATGAAGCTCTAATAATGTGTTTTTCTTGCAGAGGCAATTGTGGTGACATTACACAGCATTAAAAATGACATTGAGATTGTTATGAGAGAGTTCAAAATGGAAATAAAAATTGTTGTAATACTGGAAGAATCTGAAATGGACACTGTTGATGCACTTCTTCTAGTCAAGGACAGAATTAAAGTAAATATATGTTTTTACGACTATAACATGTTAAAGACATATTTTTTGTTCTATTTTTTTAAATAATTTTATATAAAAAACATATGCAAACAGTGTGGCATTGCATCAAAGTTAATAAACACATGGTTAAAGTTTAACACTTAAATATTAATATTTTTTAAACGAAATGCATAGCTTTTGAAGCTATTTTAATTAAATTTAAATTCTAGACTATTCAATAAAATTGAGATATTTTTTAAATCGCTACATTTTTAAATGTGTCATAAAGAATTTTTTTTATAGACAGATATATTGATTGTGAGTTGTGACCTTGTCACTGAGCTACCTTTTCATCGGATTGCTGACGTTCACCGCCTAAATGACTCAACGATAACCATGCTACTTTGTCCATCTAAGGCTGATTTGGACAATTTGCCTGGCATTAAACCAAAGAAAAAGGGTATTTATTCTGTTTGTGGATGTGTGTTTTATTTTAAAAAACATTTGTTGGACACTTTTATAATTTTTTGTTCCTGTTTTTCTGCCCAGGCCAACAAAGACAAAGAGAATTTATTGGCATGAGTTCAAATGACAGACAAAACCACAGAGTTTTGTTTCTTGCAAATGAAGCAGACTTAGAAGTAGGCAACAACCTATTTAAATCTGTGTTAAAACCTAAAATATAGTTTTTAAATTATTTTTTTTAAATGTATTTTTATTCAATTTACATTTTAATATTTTAATTTCTTTACGTGAGTACCGATCTATGTTTTAGCCAGCCAAAAATATCATGTATGCTATTTTGGTACATTTGTTTCACACAGCAAATATGTGTAAACAGAAAATAAAGATACATATACCCAACAACAACTATGATTAGTTCAGGGGTTGGCAACCTACGGCCCGCCAATGCATATCATCCGCCCTGAGACCCATTTTATAATCTGGACATGACGCCATTATTCAAATTTATAGGCTATGCCAACTGGGTAAAGGCGAATTTTTTTACAGCTTATTCCTGCATTGCATGTAGCATGTAGTTAGAGCCTTTTCAATTGCAAAAAAACTAGTTTTATCCCTGATAAACAGTTATTCCAGTTGTTATAATAATATGCGTAAAAGCAGTGACGTTGTCTGAGTTTGGTTTTGGCCCGTAACTAGAAAAATGTTGCCCTACCCTAAAGTCATTATGGATCAATGATAGCAGCTTACGTATCATAGTACACCTAAAGCCTTCTAAAGAATAAGTCTAGAAACCTAACCAGCCTGTGGTGAGGTTCAAACACACGACCTTCGGTCTTACCAGGACTGTGACTCTACCAGCTAAAGAGCTGAGCAAGTGGAGAAGCAGCGATGACACCATTGCTTGCTGCACACTATTAGTACAAATAACACAATATGGCCTGTGAGTTCAAGCCTCGCCACAGACTAGTTATTTTCCTAGCCTGCCTTGCCTGCATCTTTGTGATTTTGGTTGGTATGTGTTAAGTTCTCACTGTTAAACAAATAACCTTTTAATTATTGTAAAAAATGTTTTTTTTTACTTAGAATGATGTGTTACCTGTGCGTCAAAGTTTGCTGCAGAGATTTCCAAGGTTTCAAGTCAGAACTGATTTACATGACGCGCACATGTACATCGTTAAAAAGTGGATTATCGACTACCTTTCTCACAACAAGTAAGTTCAGAGGCTAGTCACTATCGTTTGTCTTTGTTGACGAATTATTTTATTGGTGTTTCGAGGAATCAAATCAGCTTACCATGATATAGCCTTCTTCTAAAAAAAAAAAATACAGCTATAATTATTATATGTGGTTAGATAAAATAGGTGATTTTGTTTAATTTTCCAGTGGTCACTGAAATTAAACCTAAAAAAGAGTTCACACACCTTTTAATTTTTTAATTTATATATGTAATCAGATGAACATTTTATTTAATTTAACCAGCATGCAAAACGAAATATTTTGGAAATCAGTATCAAACTTGCAAACAACTTCTTTCAATTGCCTTATATTTTTATATATTTCTGTGCAAGATAAATAAATAGCTTTTTTTATCCAATAAGACTTAGGAGCTCTTTTCGAAGTGAAGTTTTGCCATATGTTGTTCAAAAGCAATTTGCCAAAAGCTGTGAAAAGGCAGCTTTAAATGAGTTGGATGTTACTCCAAAATGCGACACGAAAGGTATTATGCCTCATAAAAATCATATCTGAACAACTCTGTTAATCTAAATTTTGTTTTACTATCAAAATATATTTTAGTAAAGTCAATAGATGGGATATTTTATTTTATATTCATTGCCCTGTCTTTTATTGTCTCAATATTTGAATAAAATTTGTGCAACACATTAAATTTTAACCAAACATTAACATTTCAGTCTTTTAATTTTCAAGATGAACTGCATGATTAAAAATCTTTAATACTAAATTTGAAACTCTGCAAAATTGCATTTTTTGGGCTTAATGTAAATTTGATGTTAATTGCTACTATTATTTCATCTGGCTGGAGCACACATAAATATATTTTTTTTAAATATGATTTTTCTTGTTTACCAAATTCTGATTTTGGCAACAAGTGTTTCAATCTACAACAAAACTAATTTGACTTTTCAAACAAATTACGTTACATTAGTAACTATTTGTTTTATTTTTCAGATATTTTCTTTTTTTGTGATCATGACAATGAGAAAGACTATGTCACTGATTTAAGTCTTACGTTAAACAAAAAAGACTCAATTTCAAATAGGATTTCTTGCTATGCTTATGTCTATGATGAAGGAATTTGCATGAACGTCAATAATTTGTCTTTATTTATGGAAGCAAACCGCCATGTAAATATGACCATATCTCTTCAGTTGATGTGGTTTAATTCACGTTGACAATATTTTTATTTCTATATATTTTATTTTGTATATTTTTGCTGGTTAGAATAGTTTGGTAATGAATTAGCGTGGATGCTTATGCGGAGAACCAATGAATGTTTGCCTAAAAACATATTTTTTTAAATATATTTTACCAGGTATCCAAACCTGAATCAACGTTTCTTTCGCCCGCCAATCGAATTCCACCAACGGCTAAAATTGATGAACGATCCCAGGTGAGTCTTAAGTTATATGTAGTTAGCTTTTATATATTGTTAAATTGATGTCTTTTTATGAGTATTTGGATTAAACCTATGTTGATATTTTTCTGTCGAATTTTGGCATAATTTAGGTAATATAGAAATAATTTAGGTAATATAGTAATATAGAACCAGTAACAGTAACACTTTGGTAGTGTGTTATCCAGTACGAAATATTACATTCTGTTTTACAAGCCTTGCACAATTAAGGCCGGAAATTTAAGAGAATTCACTTACCCTTTACCCTATTTTTAGACAAAAAGAAACTAAGTGAGAAATATAAGTATTTCGTTTCCAGTGGCACTCTTCCGTTTATTGTGAACCAATGCACTTCGTCAGTTTGTATTGCAATTGCGTAGCGCGCTCCCTATATAATAATTTCTGGTATTTATACAGTAAAAAACTTTTTTTTAAATTTGTGTTTTAAGGTAAACTTTTTTTAGGGAGTGTTGGAGTAGTTTAAAACCAATTTTTTTTTCCTTTTAAAATATTGTAAAAATGCTTTTTTAAGCAGTGTTTCACTTTTAGATAGAAACCTGCTATTGCTTTATGGCAGGGGTTCTTAAACTGTTTTACTGCTTCGAGTGGACCACGGTAGGCAAGAAATTTCCAATCAAGTTGGCTTCACAATCAAATAAACTTAAAAAATATGCTGATGATTCAAGTAAAATGGAGTCTAAATACATCCATTTCTAAAACGTTTTATTTTTAATCACTCGCTGAAAAATTTACTTTTTAAATATACACTAATATTTCAATTTGGCCTTCATGAACCCCTTACAATTAGTTCACGGACCCCCAAGGGGTCCATGAACCCAAGTTTACGAGCCCCTGCTTTATGGTGTTGGCTGATAACACACCTTGCATAGTACAACATGTGCCTAATTGAAGGGAATTCACCGCCGTTTTAACCCTTTTCAGGTGGGTGCCGATTGTTTGGTTGGAGATCGCACCGAGGTGGGTGAGCGCAGCGCCATCAAGCGGTCGATTGTGGGCAAATATTGCGTAATCGGCTCCAACGTGAAAATCGCAAACTGCGTGATCATGGACAGGGTTCGTGTTGCAAGCGGGTGAGTAAGGCCTTGTAGTTTGTCATTTGTGGGCACTGTCCAACGTACAGACCCCCTTTTCGTACATAGCTAACTTGTTTAAACTGGTTGGCATTTTTTTAACTGCAAAAAAATTAACTTTTTAAACTTGTGTCTAGAAAAAAATGTTTCGCAACGCGACCTAGGTGCTAAGCGTAAGTAAAAACGATGCTTTGGCGACTCAATTCTTTCCCAGAATTAATCTCAATCTAACCATGTGAGCTAGTATAGTCAGCAAACCAATTTGGGTGACGACCAAACCCTGGGTTAGATATGTAACTATAAGTGTTTATAGTGTTTAATAAATAATCCTGTTTTATTGATTGTAATGAAATCTTTTTATCGATTTATCGGTAACATAGACCCAACCTAATCACGTTTGTATCTCGTGTTAGCTTATAGTTTTGCTGTTTCAACAATATGGGACTAAAATATAATTTCCTGAGATAAAGAAATACATCGCCTTGAATTTTTATTTCGCTGACGCGATTAGTTACGTTGTATTTGGCAACCAAAGTCTCTGGATAATATAAAAAACGGTTTTCTGATTTTTTTTTACCAATAATCGATACCGAGACTTGAATATCATTACATGCTCTGTTTTACTTTTTTTTTTTTTTTACTTTTTTATTAATGCGTAATGTTTCAAATTCTATTTCCAGATGCAACATAAGCGGTAGCGTACTGTGTCAAGACGTTAATGTTGGCGACGGATGCGAATTAAAAGATTGCTTCGTTGGTTCGCAGAGAAAAATCCCCCCTCAATGTAAGTCACTTTATAATTTTTAAATGTTAAGGGTGCTCGCATTTACATTTGTGAAAATAACGATTTGGCAGTTGATCAAAAAAAAACAGTAATGTACTCAGGTACTTTTGCTTTTAAAGGTCTTAAGAACGTTGGTTGCAGAAAACAGAAACGTGTGGCCAAATTTCGTGAAAACCTAACGATTTTGGGCCTTCTGTTTTCTGTTTTTAGTTAAACCTTTTTTGTGCAGTACATAATATGGGTGTTTGTTAAACAAAAAAGGTTCAAGGATGTAATACCTATGACAATTTTTTTAACTTTGTGAGCTGAATGTGATGCCTGTATATTTTACACCCTATTTTGCTGAACACCTAATCGTTTTGTTTTTTGATGCAGCTCAATATTCGAGGGAAACTTTGGTGGACAGCGAAGCTATGATGGAATTCGAATAAACCGATATTTTGCTGTTCTTGTTATTTTATTGCAATTGTTGCTATGCGTGTTTATGAACTATCATTTTATGTGCTACTCTTGTGGTGAAGTGATTGCGTTTTTTGTATCATTCGCCGACGGAAAAAAAGTAAAAGAAAAGATGGACATCCCAAACAGTTATTTATTGATGTTTTTTTTTTTTAAACCGTTCCTGTCTTTGTGCTAAGATTCTTTTGCTATTGAACAGGTTACAATTATATTTCGCGTGTACTACACAGGTTTATGTGCCTTTACACCATGGGCCTGTTTCACAAGAAACAAAATTTAGCATGAAACAATTTCGTGGTTAATGTTGAGTTATGATTCAGCAGCGATTGCACTATTTCGTAAAAAGCATATAAATTTGCCGAAAAAGATCAAGTCAAAAGTGTGAATATTAAGACGAGTTATTGAAAAACTTGACCTGCGAAATTAGCCTACTTTCCACAACTGCTACTATACGAAATAAATGTTAGTTCATTTTTTTAACAAAAGTAACTGTTTTGCTTGGATCATATTCAATTTGGGTTAAAAACAAAAAAATAAGATGCTCGACTTTTCTGCAGTTATTCTTATAAACGGGAAACCAATCGATCTATATTGCTATTTGTAGTATATTATTTTCTCAATCATTCACAACAAGAAATCTTTTAGATAACAGAACTCATCTGCTAAATTTGACAGTTGCGTAAATGATTTGCCCCGGCGTGCACGTCGACATGAATTTCGTTCGCCGTCACTTTCGTGACTTTCAACACGTCGTCGGTGTTTCAAGTACATTTGGCGCCCGGGGCTGTCCATCAGTTTACTGCCCCACGAGAGACTTTGTTGACCGAATAGACTACCAAAAATAGGTAAGGATTTGTTTGACGACTGAAAAATGGCGAAAATTGTCTTCATCACTTTGCAGATGTGTGCAACTTTTCTTCTTTTGAATATATTTATTACTGTTTGTATGAGAAAGAGGGTCCGAAATATACCTGATAAAACTCTTTCATAAATTTGTAAACGTTTTTGCAAGCCGCAAGTTCATCTCACTTAATAGTGACAAAATTAGGTCTTACCAACAAGAGTAACAGTTTTTTTTATATTTAAGATTATGTGCAATTTGATAAGTTTTGCCGGAACCAAGTATTTGTGAAAATTTCATCACCAAGTTCTGCTGAATTTTAAACTCTTTCATTATCATTCAACCTTGTTATTAAAGTAAGGAATCGCTATAGTTAAATAATTCATAAAAATGGGCCACGTAGTGGTTGGACTGGTTTGGCCGAAATAACACAATATAATTTAGTTTTGCATAAGGCAGTTCTTTATCTTTAGTAAACGTCTGCCAGTAGATGTCGTCAGTGATTTAGCTGGGATTGGATTTGAGGCCAGACAGTAAACCGCCAAGGTTTTGATTTATTACTGAGCTGTCAACAATAGCAAGCTTTTTTGCAACATAGTTTGGTCGACGATACACTGTTTGTAATTGAAAACAATGGACAACAATTCCGCCACACAATGACAAATAAAACAAAAGTTAGTTGTAGTAGTTCGCTTTTTATTGCAAAAATCACAAAATACACGTTTTAAGATGTAACTTGAATAATGTTGTAAAATAAAACAAATTGATGTAACAACTTAACTCATGGCAAAACATAATTGGCAGCTGTCGGCACCACCAACTTTTGATCGAAACAATGGCCGGCTGGATCCCCCTTCTTTTTTCTGCAAGACGCGCCCTAGATATTTTCTCACTTCGTGGCTTGCTCAGCGCAGCCAGCGACCCACTTTGTCTCTCTCGCTATTTTTGCTCAGCGCGTCACGAGGGCACAGCGATAAGTTTTATCACATCGGTCGAACTACTGGGACTTTATTGCCGATTTTTCACAAGTTTCTAAGGTTCAAAGTGCTGAAACACAATCCTTAAAAAGTTATTAACGTAGGCAGAGGTTTAAAAGTAGCTTCCGGTGTTCGAATAACATAAATTTGCTGGTTTTATATATCATTAGCATTGCCATATGCTTGTGGTGCAGATAAATCCGCCCTTGGCTCTCTTTCAACTGCAAGTCAAGCTAAGGTACAGTTCGGTGCGGCTTAAAATGCTTGTTTGCTGCTGCACATTTAACTATTTTATATACCGTGTGAGTTGGAAATTCTTGTATTCAAGTATCTTAATAGTTACAAGCTTCACGTTTGATGAGGTAAGGTCAGAAAACACAAAACCGAAGAGGCTCGAGCCTCCCGCGAAACGTCCTTCGGCCGCCATTGTTTCTACGGGCACCACGAAGGTTGTACAATTGCGTCACTACGGCTCGACCAATCAAACCTGCCCGTTGGCGTTATACGGGCATATACGTCACGGCCTGTTTGTTCCTTTTGTCTGACTCGTGATTCGTGGCATTTTTGTTTTAACGAACTCGGCCGTTTTCCTGTTGCAGCATTTTTGGATTGTATTGCGTTGTCAGTTCTCAAAATCGATGAAACATCGCAGTTATCCATTGTAAGACGTCTATTCCACGGCAACATATAACCATGACAAAATCAAGTGTATTACTTAGTAGGTGATCTTTGCTAGGAAGATTGTTAAAGTCGGCATTCGTTCAGCTGTTAAATGGCGTATTGAAAGCTTGTATCAACAGTTTTTAATGGGTAAAATATATTATGAGAGATAGGATTTTGGAAAGTTGCCTTTTCGCAAAATGGCCATGGTGTTATACGTTTTAATTAGGATATGGGATAACTTTGAACCGTGACTTGATCATTTCCAACTTAACTTCATTGTTGTGCAAAAGACGTTGCGCTGTCGCTTCATTGTTAAAACTCCTTCACAGTAGTAGGGGCATTTTTATCACTAGTTTGTCGTGTTATGTTTACTCGGAAGTTTTTCGGGATGGCTTGGGCCAGAATATCTTTCTCTTGGTGCTAAAATGTTGCATTAAATGTTATGGAATTTGTATGGCGAATTATGACGTCATAAAACTGAACCAAATGGATATTGCATGTCACAATATCCCTGGCAAATCAACTTGTTAAAGAAGTACTCAAATACATTGTTTTTAAAGAGTTTTTGGTGAAATAAAGTCGTTTATAAACGCTAATTAATTAAAAATACTATTTTGAGCGTGTTTCGTGGTAAGAAACTTTGTAAGTTTCCTCCCAAAACCCCAAACATACCACTTAAATTAGATGCAGTTTTTTGAAAAATATTATATTTACAATCGTTACCTTGGTTGGACACGTACAAGTCGGTTCAATAACCTTAATGATCTTGGGTGTTATTACAATAATTACCTCTTCTCAAACCACAACCCCCCATTCGAAAAAATTATATATTGATTTTTACTAAAATAGTTTGGTTATTTTGTGAAATAAATTAGGCTAAATAAACTTATGGATATTCGGCGTCGTTTTACTAATTACCTTTCCAATCCCCCCTCCCCCCCCCCAAAAAAAAACAACTTTTATAATTTTAAGTTCTAAAAAATAAGACATACGTGTCAGAGTGATGGTTATTTTGCCGGGAGAAATTTGCTCTTTTTAAATTGCCTTACTCTGTAAGCGAACAGGGACTGTTTTCCTTATGGGACTTACGATCATTGGCCTAAATAATTGTAAGCCCACAAATGGTTTGCCCCCAAAGGACTTAACATATCATATAACCATGAACTCAGGGTTCCAATTAATAGTTTCGTCAAGGGGCCCACCGAGTAGGCATTTCCTGTACTGAATGTCAAATGAATACGAATGTAATTGTCAATAATTATAAGAGTAACATCAGCGCAGATTCAAAGCTGTTTGAATGAGTAATGATTTCGCAACGGTTTGGATGGTCGTTGTATTTCAAGGCCAGTTGCACAACGTATTTTCCAATTGTTACTAAAACCATTCCAATCCCAAAGATGTTTTTGAGCGGACGCAAAGCTTGCGAGCTCGTATATAACATAACCGGTTTTATTAGCGACCCAAAGTACCGATTTTTCGACGGTGCACTTTGACCAGATCTTGAATTTGTTAAAACATTTCGTGTCGAGTTTTTAGCTGTTTTCTTGTCCTACTCCGGGCTTGTGTTCCAGCCAGTTTAAGGCACGATTTTTTTAGACTTTTCCTTCCCAGTTGGCTATTTTCTTAATTGTCTCAATATCGCCGTTTGTGTGGGAATAGATACCGTCAAACTGCGAAATAGGTCATTGGTGTTTTTGCGTGACCGTAGTCAGCCTTAAAATTCTATTTCCACTGTGAGCCCAAGTAACCGCTTATAAACTATTTATAAGGTTGTTTTTTAGCGAGCTAGGTTTGACCTTGGCAGCTGTAAAACGCCACTTGGAATATGCTATCTATCCAGTCGGCTCATTAAAGTGACCCCCTCCCGTTAGGAATGTCAACGGGCCCTTGATTACGCAATTTCCCGTGCGCGCGCCAATTAAAGAGAAAAGAGGAGGCGGGCTGTTATTCCTCCCACTAAGCGCTCTCCAATCACGTCACAGCCGCTTTTTTCTCTCGTTTTCCGAAAACAGTTCAAGCGCGGTTTTGCGAAGCTGTGCGACTCGCCAGCGACACCTCACGGCAATTTATTCGTTTTGACATTATACATTTCACTCACATGCTGTGTGAATTAGTTCACACCTCTCCTATTACAAATAACACAACAGTTGTTCCAATGTCACCACACCATTTAACCAATCCTTAAGACCTGTATGGGTTTATTACATCACTTAGCAACAGAGCTTTGATATATTCTGTTGTTATAACGATTTCCCCTGTTAAATGTAAATGATCAAAAGTAGCATTGTTCAAGTTTATTTATTATTATTGCTGAACATGAAATGGAGTATTTATTCAAGTTAGTTTTTTGTTAATCAGTATCTTTGAAAATTATTTGTAAATGTTAATATTAACATAGCTCTTACAACAAGTTAAGTTTAAACTAGAAATATGCTAATCAAACAAAGAACTACAGATTTAAAATAGTACACTAATTTAAACAATATTTATTGCAACGCAGATTCACCTTTAATTTACTTAAACCACAAGCAAATATTCAATATTTTACTACTTTTGTTATAGCATTACAATATTAGCATGTCATCTGTTAAACACAACTTGTACAATGTCTAATAATTAAAACATCATTGACATCAGGACACAATATCTTCACACACAATTAAACAAATAATTAAATAATCAAGGCTATTTAAACATCACTATGTTAATTTGTTAACAATTTTTCACCAATGTTACATTTTATCTCCATAGAATAAGTCGTATAGTTTATGTTGGGTTTTTTCACACAATGCTGAGCATGGATTCCGGGCAATTAGATCACTTGGCCGCTGGATTGCACAATGTAGTTGAAGAGGACGGTGAAATCCTCGAAGACGGTGAACTTGATGAGGAAGAGATTGTAGAAACGGAGGAAGTTGTTGAGGCTGCTCCTGAAGAAGTAACGGGAGGTGCGGATGACGACTCAAATGAGGAAGATGATGAAAAGAAGAAGCACCACCGAAAGTCACATCACAAGCGTAGGAAGAGAAAGCATGACAAGGAAGACCGGAAGTCTGAAGAGAAAAAATCCAGACACAAAAAGCGCAAGGTTTAAAACACCCTCTTAGTTTAATCTTGATTAACAATTAATAAAACAGTTTAAAATTTTTTAAAAATCATTAAAATAAATATTCGCGACTCCTAGGTTTTATATGGCCAACATTATTGTATCCATAAAAAATTCTGCTTGTAATATTATCACACATATATAATCTTCCCTTTACTTTATTCTATAGGGTGATGAGGCAAGTGAAAGTGGTGGTGATAGTCCTCCATCAAAGAAAAAGAAGAAGAAGAAGAAACATTCAAGGGAGAAGAAGGAAGAATCAAGTTCGTCTCCAGAAAAGGAAAATCAAATCCAGGAAGCAAAGCTTACCCAGGGCTCCGAATCACCCCCATTGCCATCAGAGCAGGATTATTATGGGTACAATTCATATGAGACTGTTGGTAACTATGAGAAGAGTTATTCAACAGAATATAACCAGACCACTGACTATAACAGTTCAAAACTGTCGCGCAGCGCTTACGGCAACACAACCTACGATAACTCGCAAGGTTATGCTAAGGAAGAAGACTTTTCTTCTGGGTCTGACTCTTATTACAGTGACTTTGAATCGCATTTAGCGCAATATCAAAATTACAAGAAGAATTCTCTCGAAACAAGTAAAACCACTGAAAACAACAATGACGACGACAATTACTATAGTGTTGGATATGACGACACAACTAGAAGACAAAAGCGCCTGAGGGAATCTGCGAATCGTTCGCACCGATCTTCCCAAAGACAACGCTCTTCAAACAATAATTCGGTAAGTAAATAATTTTTTACTTGTGTGGCAAAGCAGCGTTTTTAAACCATTCAAACTATTGGTATAATAGTTATATTTTTATCAATTTTAGTATTCAGAACGTCGACGAAACCGCAGTCGTAGACGAACGTCTTTATCACCAAACAACAACCACAACGAACAAACAATTTGTCGCTTTTACCAGGAAGGCAAATGTGGCAAGGTAATTTTAAAAAATTCCTAAATAAATTAACAATTCCAACGTCGTTAAAGTATGTCATAATTATTTACTAACTTTGCAAAATAATGTTAAGTTATTTTGTTTTAAATATTAGTATTTTATTGAAAAAATATTCAAAATTAAAAAAAAAACATTGTAAAATTAATTTAAAAAAATTGTTTTTCAGGGGGATAAGTGCCCCTACATTCATCAGCAAAGCAGTCGCCGACAGAGGGAGCCGAGATTCAGGAAAACCCTGGAACTCTGTCAGTTCTACTTGACAGGCAACTGCGAAAACCCTGACAAATGCAGATATATGCATGATATCCTTTTAAAAACATTTACATAATTTTTATTTTATTTATATTCAGATAAAATGTCTTTAACATAATGGGATTTGACTAATTTTTTTTTATAAAAATAATTTTAAAAATACGCATTGTTGTACAAAAAGTTGGTATTTTCGTAAGACATAGGTATTAAAAATTTATTATTTTAGTTTTTTTCACATTTATCCTTAACTCTCGTCACACAAGAATACCCTTGCAAATATTTCCACACTGGAACGGAGTGTCTGGCTGGAGATAAATGTCTCTTTTCTCATGAAGCAATGAACGACACTACTAAACAAATTGTGCAAAAAGTATGATAAATATTTCAATGCATTACTTGTTCATCATTGATACCAAAGTTTTTTGTGCCAAAATATTTTTGTTATTTAATTTTGTTATTTACTTAAAATTACAATAATGTATTTTCTAAAATTTAATTTTAAAACTACAATATGATTTTGACACATGTTTTTGGTAATTTTATTACTTACTAAAAAATTACATTATTGTGTTTTCTAAAATTAATTCTAAAAGTACAATATTTTTTTGCACAGTGGCAAGACATCTACAACAGTATCGATGATTCTGAAGAAATCGAAGCTCTCGAAAAAGTCGGAATGAAGCCTTTACGAAAGCCTCCTCCCGGAATGGGGCTTTTGCCGACCCCTCCGGCCGACAAGGCCCTAGTGTCCCCCAGTAAGCTGCCTGTTCACCCTCCCAATCATTATCAGCCCCGGACCACTGGAATCCCATCGCTGTTTGAAATCAGCGTGCAACCAACTGCAGAAATGCAAGAAAGAATTAATAACAAGTATGTGGTTTCATGGTGATAAATTGGGGTAAAAATGTAAACCAAACTTTTACAAGAAAATCCTAATTAATTCAAGAGTTTAATATCGTCAGAAAAAATATAAGCTTAATTTTAAAAGAAAGTCATAGGTAATTTACAAGTTTAATCTCGTCAGAAAAATATAAGCCTAATTTTAGAAGAAAATCATAAGTAATTTAAGAGTTTAATCATGTCAGAAAAATATAATCTTAAATCGTAAGTCAATAAATTTTATGGAGTTCAAGTTATGTGTAAGTTGTACTTGTGGCCGCAGCACAGTGTTAACTAGATGAGATGTATAGCTGAAGATCAGTTTAGTTTTACTTGTAAAGTTACAGTTAATTTTGGAATTTATGTAGATTAGTGTCAGTTACAAGAGTTTGCAAATGTATTTCAGTTGTCCTTTACCGCCACCCCCTCTCCCTTGGATGGCAAGGTTTATCCCTCCACCAAATATAAGGTAAATGCCCAATAAAATGTGTATTCAGGCCCAGTGTTAATAATTGCTTAAAATTAAACAGTCTGAAATATTTAAGTATATATATTAGTGAGAAAGTAAAAAGGAACAAAATAAACCTCCTTTATAACTAGTTTAGAAAGTAAAAGGAGCAAAATAAACCTCCTTTATACTAGTTCATGTTATTTATGCACAGATGTAAAGTTTTTAAAGATTTTTTTGCAAAAAACATTTTTTTAACTATTTTGGGAAAGTTTTTAATTTAATATAATATTAAACAATTGTTTTCTGTGTGTTTTATGCATTTTAATTTGTAAAATTAATTGTGTTTCTTGTGTAGTGCTGTCCCCTCCCTCATTATGACTGACGAAGAGCTGATTGCCCACCAGAGTGGTCTCCCTCACCCGACCCCCCTCTATGGTCATCAAGGGGGTCTTCTGCCCCTCCCAACCCCTAATGTTCCCCCACCCCTAAACCCCTACTATCAACAACCAAGTTTGCTGGGCATGCCTCCTGGCCTGGCTGCACCCCCACAAAGTAAATGCAGTTAATGTTTTATGTTTTCTCACCATTTGTGTTAAAATCAAAATATTCCTGTAGCTTAAAACATTCACTGCGACTTGGTTCAATGAAACTACTGACTTGTCAGTCTTTTCTGGCAAACAAATTTCGATACATTTGAAAGATACTAAAGCCACAGCCCTTTATTTTCTCTTACGTTTTTTCTTGGGTTTAACAAAAAAATACATTATTTATGTTTAAATTAAAATTACACAAGGAAACATTTTTAATCATATAATTCAGCATCAAAGCCAAAAAGGTTGAGAAAATAATCGACATCATCTTAATAAAGGCGTTTAGATACCTACTTGTATCATCATCAGTCACTGTGTCTGCAATATATCCAAACCTCGCTCATAAAGCGTGGAACGTAATTTATATTTGCAAGGCTGGTAGAAAATTGGTTCTTAGTCGACCCATTTGGCTTCATGATTCACGATTACCAAAACACATACAGATCCATGTTACCAAATTTTAATATTTTTATTAAGGCTTATTTATTTTTTACAGTGGCTCCACCAATCATGGATCCGAGCTTGTCCTTCAACAGTCCCTACTTTAAGCAACCTGAAAAAATGGAAACCATGGATAAGCAGCAAGAACAAATGGAAAGCCATGACAATGAATGTATGTTACATCTCTAAGCCTCAGCTTGTAATTGAATATTATCTAACTTTAAATTAGTTTGTCCTCTTTTACTTAATAGTTAAATATTTGTTTTTTTTAATAGCCCATTTGGACAATTCCCAATCTCAACAAAACACGTTTCATGATACTCACGATAATGATGATTACCATGACAATGATGATCATGACAGTGAGAAAGATGAAGACGTGATAAGAATGAATGACCACGATGTCATAAAGGGTAAGTGTATGAAATTAAAGTGTAAAAATACTGTGATGAGAAGAAAAACTTCCTTGTTAGGAAGCATTTACAGATGTTTGAATCACTCCACTAACTAAATTTGTTGCTAGATGCTTGGGTATCCATACTTACAGTTTAACCATTGTATATTTTTTCTACAGCTGTTAAAGCTCCTGATTTCCTTCCTGCCAAACAAAAAGCACTTTTCATGAGAATTCAACAGACGCGCAAATCATCAAATGACAGCCAAAGCAATGACGAAATAGCTCAAAACGCGAGAGGTTAGTATTGTCCCAATTTAAACCAATTTTTGTAGTTAGGAATGATTTTACAAATCTTTTAACCCTGAAATAAAGGGATATGCCTTTTTACCAACCAAAATTTCCCTTGTGAAATCCTAAAAAAAAACAGCTTTCTGGACCAGGTTGGTCCACAAATTTTTTAGCATCTGGGGCCATACTATTTTCTGTGATTGTTAACTCGTTTACTAGACACAAAGTAGGTTAAAAATTTTAACCCTGTGCTGCTATTGTTTTTTATTTTACTTCTTAGAACCTTTTATCTAACACTTTACAGATTTCCTAAAATCAAAGGTGCACTTCATTAAAAAGTTTAGAAATTTTTTATAAATGATTTACTACGGCGGATTAGACAACACAGTTCTATCGCAGCAGTGTCCAATAAAAAAACCAAAATTTAAATAAAATTTTAAAGGTAACTTGACCGCCAACTGGACATATTCAAGTGATGAGGATGAATCTTCCGGATCACACAGGAGCAGTTTGTCTGGTAGTAAGAAGTTGACGACCTCTGGTGCTCCCGTATCATCTTCCTCTTCTTCCGTGCAATCAATCATGCAAATGATCTCCAACAAAAATCCCAGCGACGTCGATACCAATTTGCTGTCCAAGGTTGCAAGCGTAATCGGAATGAATACACCGATGCCAAGTGCGTATAAGTGCCAAACTTATTTCCTTAAAATAGAATATTTTGCTTGATAATGAATCACAAAGCCAAAAAGTCGAGTAAATCGACGTCATCTTTATATTAACTAAAGATGATTTGGGTCGAAACGTTTTTATCAAGGTCGATTAACTAGACCTTTTTTGCTTTGAGATTTATTATTAATTATCAAGCTACATTATAGATCCGTGCGTATTGTACCGAAGGTGTTTGTTGAATATGAACTTAATTTGTCTAAATTAGTAGTTTGTATTTACACTGACTTTTGGCAAACTTCATTACATTTTTATTTTTTATTTTTTTATTATTATTATTATTTTTTCATTTAACACTACTTTGTGGTTAAACAATAAACATATACAACATGTTAAAACCTGAGCTGTAACCTTTTTTCTTATCTCCCGTCGATATTTTTCGCAAGTTTTGAATATACTCATGCAAATTTGACCCGCGAACATATAAACAACATCTCACCCTTTTGTTTCAAACAGGCGCCACCCCAAACCCCCACTCAACCCAGCCGATGATGTCACCGCCCCAGCACCCAGCCCCTCATCACCGCGAGCGAAAACTGAGCAGCACCAGCAGCAGCTCGAGCCCCGGCGGGGGCACTCACCCCTCCAAGCCCCACTTCCACCAGCCCCAGGCTCTCAGGCGTCGTCTCTCGACGAGCGAGCTCAACAAAGAGCCCCTTGTCATCCCGCTTGTGACGAAACAATCGGTGGAATCGGTACACGCGGCGCACCCCGATCCCAGAATCTCGCTCAGTCGTCTCTTCGGCAAAACGCGTGCTGAATTCCGCGCTCCACTCCCGCATTTCGGCAAGGAACTGATGATAGCCACCGGCAAGCTGGTAGGACTCAAAGTGACGTTAAACAACGCGAACGGCGCGCGGCCAAACATCGCTGACAAGGACCCGCGCCTTTCCGGGGGCCAGCAGCTGCGCTCAAAGTCCTCACCCACCGCAGACCCCAGGGTCAAGTCCAAACCCAACGACCCGCGTCTCAGTCGCCGCACTTCAATGAGCAAAACGACCCCTACACGCCAGAGCTCACCCCCGCATATTCCGCGGCCCAGCGTGCCCTCTAAGCCCGCCGCTCTCCTTACAAAGCCCCCTTCTTCAATCATTCCCAGTCTGCCTGAACTCAACTTCGACGTGGCCGCTCTGAAGAGCAAGGTAAAGTCGCCCCCTGCGCTCAGCCATCCACCGACAGACCCGCTCTCCAGCCTACCCAAGCTGCTAATGGCCAGGAGTAAGCCATCTTCTCTCAGTCCTAAGACCCCTACCCCTGCGGAACCGGCGCCCAAAGCGTCAGAACCACCGCCTCCTACAATAGCGCCTTACGACCCCCGATATATCTCGGCTGCTGCTAGTAAAACGACAACACCAGGTGTGTACCAACCATTCTTACAAGATTTTGATTTAATTAAGCAGCGAACTGGTATTTATCATTTGCCTTAACTAAATTATAACTAAGTAGTTGTTGTAACTTTTTTTATAGAGTGCGCATATTTAAAAATAAACATGAAATAGTTGCTACATTAAAGTTATAATTAGTTCTCTAACATAAAACCTATTTCAAAAATATAATCTTTAATTCGATAAACGATAACAACTTATGATTTTAAACTTAAAAAAACATCAATATGTAGTCTAACATCGTCCGTTTTTGCTTACAGCCACGACCCCTCCGCCTACCCCAGTTTCGGCCCCCTATGACCCCAGGGCTATGAAGGCCCCCTCGCTGGCGCCCCCGCTCCTGGCTCCACGCGGCGGTGCCCCCAACGATGCAAAAGCCCCCACCAGGACAATTCAGCTCCCTAAACTAACCCCAGCACCACCCAGACTCACCCCAGCCCCTATGCACATCATCAAGAAAGTGGTGGGTGAAACAAACGGGAGTTCCCCCTCTTTACCCACGGGTGAAAGCGTTTAGGGAGTTCCCCCAAACCAAATGCTCGTGTTTTTGCTGTTAAAGATTTTTTACTATTTTTACGACATTATTTTTGTTGTGCTCTCTATCCCTTTCCCGCGCATTACACTGCAGGACAACGTGTTGGACTTTGGGTTTTTGTTTTGAGATTTAGTGTCAGAAACCTGGGAATGCTTTGTGTCGTTCAGGTCAACCTAGGTATCGCATAGTTCAATAGCAATCACAGTCTATTCATTTGAACGCAAAATCGCTGACACGCAAATAAAAACGAAGGACATTTCTTCGTGCTTAGCCAGTCAATAGACACTGGTTTACATATAAGGCGAAACATAAATCTTCAAGCAAATGTCCTAAAGATGCATGAAAACGGTAAAACAATAATAAAAACTTAAAACATATTAAAAAAATACAGTTCTGTTGAGTTTTTGTGTCTGCTCGGTATTTATTCTAGTTTAATGGACTAATTAATAATTATAATATTTGTCTAATCTGTTTTCAAGTAGACTTACAAATTTGGTGTGTCTAATTACAATTCTTAAATGTTTTACCACTGCTTCTGAAGCCAACAATGTGAAGTATTGTTAAACTTACCCTGCCAGTAAATAGAGAAAATATTATTTTTATAACCAGTAAGCCAGACTTTACCTTTAACGTAGTTTAGGTCATGAAATGCGAAAAGTATACTATGTACGATAGTACGTGAACACAAATACGTACGTTAACACAATACAGGTTGTCCTTCGGTTCAGGGCTGCGGAGTCGGACTCGGGACTCGATTAAGACCACGTAAAACAACCCGAGTCCGTCTTGGGCGTACGCAGTGCCAATTTTTTAAATCCTAGCCACCAACTGTAAATTGTAAAGGCGGAATAGAACATGGTGGATATTTTCCAACCATGTGTGGTGAGTGGATGAGCTGTATGACGCCCCTATAAGTGGAACGTTGAATATCCACCGTATTTAGTTATGTAATCGGAATACAGGGTGTCGAGCAGGGGTTCTTAAACTGGGGTCCATGGACCCCTTGGGTAATAATAATAAAAAAAAATACTAGTGCATAAGTAATTAATTTTTCAAACAGTTTAATTAAAATAAAACCGTTTTGCACTGAATGTACAGTTATAGAGTTTCACATTTTTCGGGCCGAAATAAACATATTTATGAAGTCTATTTGTATTGTGACGTGAATTTATGACGTCATTTTTGAGCATTTCTTGCCTACCGTGATTCATGCAAAGCAAAAAAAGTTTAGGGGTCCGCGGTAAATAAAGTTTAAGAACCCCTGGTCTAGAGTCAGAGCCTGATCGGGTTTATTTTTTTTAGACCGGAGTCGGACTCGAGGTATTTGTAACCGACTCCGCAGCCCTGCTTTGGTTAATGCTATTTCCCTGCAACACCCAGTTATGAATACATCTGTTTAACATGAAGCCACCTTGTACTTAGCCAGGTTACTGATCCCTCCTTATATTTAACATTTCTGAGTGCTTTACGACTATTTATCTAAAAAAAACCTGGCCATGAGTGCACTGCTCAGTGTGTGCGGCAAACGAACTAAAAAACAATAATATTGTCCAAATTTGGTTCACTATGGATCACTTAAAACGAATAAGGTGAAAGTCTGGCTTGCTGTCGCATATGACTCCTATGTTATCGATATTTGCTGGCATTGTGCATTAACAAGACTTCAACTTGGGCTAAAGAAAGAAGCACACCTACTATCTGTTTATTTGTTCGCTGCATTAAAGCGGAGATCAGGTTAATCTATACGGAATGTGTTGTTTTGGCTGTCAAGGCACCATACTGGTATTTCTTTGACTTTCTATTCCCCAGATTGTTAGTATCAGAACAGAAATAGTTTATTTTGTACGTAGTTAAGTATTGAACCGAAACCCTAATACTTTAAACCAGTGGTTCTCAACCAGGGTGACGCGGTTCCATTTCTAATGCTCAAGGGCGCCGATAGGTATTTGTGTTATTTAGAAACCTGATTAAATTAGTAAGCATTTAGATCCAACTCTTTGTACGATTAGAGACCTATTTATCAAATGACATTTTTCTAAATGTTTCAAGTTGATTGTGTTGTTCCAGTTTAGATGTTTGGCACTGCGATTTTGAATACTTAAAACGACGGCTCTAACTTTGAGAAAGCAAATTGATGTTATCTCTATTCTATCTTAATTATCTTTAGGCATTAATTTGTACATAATTTATAATTAAACTCTGTAGTCAAACCTAGTAAACATGGTGCTGACTAGAGCTGGTTTTACAAAGATTTAAAATCATATTTCCATAAAAGCTGGGTAAACTTCATTGTTTTTGCCTAGGGGCTACAAATCAAACATTATCTCTGCAGATTTTTAGCTTTTTTGCAACTATATTCAGCGAATTTTTGTATTCAAAAAGCGATGAAAAACACACAATGGCATCATTAGGATTAAAATATTTGCTACTTAACCAGGTTTGAATTTTTACTGGCTTGAACCTCCAGTTGTGCAGCTCCTTAACTGCATTGTTTTTTCAAGTGTTACAGTTGCAACGAAAAGTTTGAACATCAGTCTTCCTTGATTTCTCCACACTCCTCTATTACAACTTTTCCATTGGGAGTTCCTTGTGGCGTACCCTTTTCTTCCATTTTCCTCACAATGTCCAAGCCTTCAATAACCTTGCCGAACACTGTGTGACTGAAAATGTGTTGATGGTAAAATGCAAAGAAAATATTCGATAACAGGTTGAAACAGTGTTTGTTAACCTTTTGACACGGTGAAACAAAACATAAGAGTAAGAATAACAGCGAAGCATTAGTGACCTGTTTTCTTATCACCAAACTTTTTGCAAGCTTACAGTAAACAAAACGCAAATAATACAATAGCTTGAAAATTTACTTCAAATTAGACTAATATGCGTCATTTCTTTGTATTGCTCACACAATATTCTCAAATTTAGGGAAATCTTGCTCAGAACAAATCACAAAAAAACAATGTGAACTCTACAATAGGAGTGACCGAAGCAAACTCAAACAGAGCTAGTTTTGGTTGGCGACCCATAGGGTAGGAAAAACAAAATATAACAATTAATTTTAACTTACTTGCCATCCAACCAATCTGTCTTCACTGTGCAAATAAAAAATTGTGACCCATTGGTGTTAGGCCCTGCGTTAGCCATTGAAAGGATTCCTGGTTCTGTGTGCTTGAGCGTGAAGTTTTCGTCTTTAAATGTTCTTCCATAAATGCTTTTTCCCCCTGTGCCATTGCCGGAAGTAAAGTCCCCACCCTGGCACATGAAGCCGGGAATAATACGATGGAAAGCAGAACCCTTGTAGCCGAAACCCTTCTCACCTGTGCAGAGAGCACGAAAGTTTTCGGCCGTTCTGGGCGCTATATCTTTTCGCAACTCCATCACTATTCGTCCGGCGGTCTGGTCGTTGATTTTGATGTCAAAAAACACGTTTGGGTTCTTGCCGGTGGCACTGGAGGAGAAGCACCTAAAGATTCTCGAGCACATCATGTTTACAGTAAAACCTATGGGCACTGAAAGAATACAAAGACTTGAATATTGTTTCACAACATTGCATGTCATATATACACATAATATTACTTACTAAACTCTTTTTTTTTATAATTTTTTTTAAAAAAGACAGTATGTAACAGAACTAACTGATTTTATACCAAAGGGCAGTGTAATAGTGAAGATTTATTGCAAAAAATAGATAGGACGATAAAAAACACAAGCACAGTGAATATCATTTAACAACTTATAAAGATAATCCTTTGACAAAAGTTTAGCAAATGCGGCAAGCAAAAATATAGCAAGATAATGCACCGACAGAAGTTTATCAAACATGATAAGCTAAGATTTTGTTTATCAATGCCATCCTGCTACTTTAACTTCGCAACCCTTGCATCAAAGTCTTTTTTTGTCAGGGTATAAGCCCAATGAAGCAAAACCTGTCTAATAACTGGCGAAACGGAGCGGTCATTGTACGCCTTTCCAGCGCGATGTATTTTTCCTATCAAGTTGTTCCTCCATCGGCCAGTCACTCCTGTACATTTTTTCCAGCGGCTAATTTGTCGTTCATCATCGCTTGATCTTCGACCCTGAAAGTAGCGACAGTACCACTGAAACCAACCGTAAGGATCCTGCGCTACAATCCAGTTTGAGTCCTCCCACATTTGCAACGAACCCCCACATTTTACTTTGTACTTGTTCACATTGACGTCGTAATCGGGGCAAGCAACCTGTTTTTTGATGCTCAAGCCCTCCAACCAGTCTTGCGGCAACTCTTTCCACACCTCCGACCCGTACGACTGTTTCGTTACCCCTGATTTGATGGGTCGAAAATAGGTGCCACCGAAACTGCCAGCTTGCAGCACTTCTTTTGGCGACAAGTTTGGACGAAATTCTGGATTATCTTCAAATAGAAAAACATTGTCAATATCACGCTTTGGAAGTGAGTCTAAAATTGCTTCTTTCCCAACATCATTAGTTTTCTTTTTCTTTGGCGTGACAACTGTTTGATCATCGCCTGTTTGTTTATCAAGATTTTTAGATGGTTTCAACCTTTTTCGTTGTGTACTGCTCATTTTCCTTATAAAACGCAGCATACAACTGCATAAAATACCTTGGATTTTGCCTTACAAAAGCAACACAAATCTATAAAATATTTTTGTATAATTTTACAGAATATAACAACATAATAAAAATAATTTTTCAAGCTATAATTGTAACAGTTGCTATTTTGCATTTTAATTTAAAATTTTTAATTTTAAAAGTACGACTTAACTTCTAATTTTCTGTGACAGTTTCTACTGTTATTTTAGTATTGCCGAAGTAACAGTTTTTACCGTAAACCAGGCCTTCAATCCCAAATTAAATGACTATATTCTTTGCAAACTTTGTACCATTTTACCTGAAGCTTTCTGCTGAAAACGCACGAGTTCTATTTTGTGCACTCAACCATAACCGCAGACAGCTGATGTAATTTAAAATTATTGGAAACGAGGGTTTCGTTAGTAAAATGTTTTTTGCCCTAGTTGTTAACCAGGACTAGCGTTCTTCTAGTAACTTGTTTTACTACTTTACATTAGTTTACCAGTAAATGAAACAAAAGTGTAGAAGCGGTCACTTTGTAAACTATTTTTTTTTCTATGTCGTTGGTAAAACTAAAAAGACACTATTGGTTTTAATTTTAATCATCACAATGGCATAATTACAAAAGTAGGAGGATTTCCAAAGTCGTGGTTACATACAATGCAAATCTTTTCAATGTACCTAGGATACTGCAATAACCTAGCCTCGGAGGTATGAGGTAAAATCCAAGCGTCAAACACAACATGAGGCAAAAACGTACAAAACGGTCCTTGTTTGTTTGTTTCTAGAAATTATGCCAGTGAATATCAAAGGGAATATATCCAACAGTAAAATGGCTCAAAAATCCACTTTTCCCATTAGAGCAGCGTTTCTTAACCAGGGGTACATGTACCCCTTAGTGGTACGAAGCACCAAATCAGGGGGTACGACATGCAGTGTGAAAAATTATATTTGTCGTAAATATTGTTGAACTTGCAAGACTGTTTTTAATGCATGCATTTATCACGTAATTTATAAATACACTGAGTTTTATTCCTATTATTACAATTTTATTTACTTCCGTCGACCATCGTAGAAAGGGGGGTACGAGAAAAAATTCATGAAAGCTCAAAGGGTACGAGCGTTAAAAAGGTTAAGAAACACTGTGCTAGAGCGATCATCTACAGATATCGTCTTTAGGGTAAATATAACAGTGTAAAGAAAGAATCCTTGTCGGGTCTTCAGTCTTGTTAAACCGCGGGTTCAGTGACTCCAGGTTAACAACGTTTGGAACTTTGCCTTGAAGCGAATAAGCAACGCTAACCTGCCAAAAGTGTACAAAAAGTAGGTTGAAATGTTTAAAAACTCTTATAGTGTTTGTCGGCCTTAAAACAAACTTACCAGATCAATTGACGTAATTAAATATTGTTTTTAAGTTAGCCTAAGTAACGTGACTTAAGTCGTTTGGGCAAAATGACTAGATTAAGTTACATTTAGGCAAGTAAACTGCCTACTTTTTAACAGCAAACCTAAAGTACTATTGTAGCGCACGGCTATTGACCGACTAAGAGATTTTGTGTTTATTGTGCAATTTACGCTGTAACGGCTTATGCCCCAGATTTATTGTCTACTCGCACCAAAGTGTAAATGCTAAATGTGCTGTTCCGCGATTATCTTGGCGGTCAGCAGTTCGATTGTCTGTGGCTACTTAAGCCGCTGTCCGCTTGTAAATTGGGCCTCTTCTCAGTTAACGTGTGGTGCGGTTGACAGCGCTGTGCTGTTCGCAGCGCTGTGTTGTTAACAGTGTTGATTGTCCGCCTTCTATAGTTTCAACTGGGTGTTTCGCTCAGGAACTTCAACTAAACTACTAATCTCGTGCCCCACACTATGACTTGGATAATCGATATAGCCTACACCAGTGCTTTTCAACCTTTTTGCTGGAGTGGAACCCTATGGAAACATTCCACTGGCTCGAATAACCCCAGTGCAATAATTCCACTGGCTGGAGGAACCCCAGTGTAATAAAAACACCTCAATTAGCTAAAGAATTTAGAAATTGCGGAACCCCTGAACTGTACAAGCGGAACCCTAAGGTTCCGCGGAACCCTGGTTGAAAACCACTGGCCTACACAAAGACAACTCAGCAAGATAATCCACAGTCAGGTTGCTGATTTTTTTACCTGGTTTTTCAATTCACTTGGCTTAATTATCTTCATTGGTCGGTTGTGTGCGTTAAACAGCAACGACTCGGTGAAGGGGCATTGCGTCATTCCCATCGCGATCAAACCGATTATGACGTCATCCGCAGCGTCACCCACTCGACATGTGACGGGGAGTTTCCCGTACCTGAAACCTTCGCTTTTTTAGGTTGATCATTTGTCATGCAGACCACGCCGTGGTTCTTAAACTTTTTTAACTTGCGGAAAACTTCTTAGAATATAAAAAACGCGTTATCTGTTTTACAGAATAATGTTATTGTAACTTCACATTGTTACTTAGACCGAAAACAAGGTAACGTAGTATAGGTAAACATCATACCATCACTTCTACAAAACAATCCTCGTACGCTTGCTTGCATACCTAAACGTGCGGAAGTTTTGCCCCATTGTTTTTACCTTTTTTCAATGTTTTTTTGCTATGATTACTTGAAACTGGCCGGTGGCGCAGGGCTGCCGGAAAACATTCCGTACCCCACGTATAGGCAATCTGATTTCTGTTTATCGTCGCATGCAAATGGTTTATTTGCCGTGTGCAAAGTTAGATTTGGTTCTAGTGACAATACGGACTGTGTCAGGGCGGATAAAGTACGTATATTATTGTGACACATAAAGAAACTTTGGACTACGCTCTATTGAAACTGGAAGCTTATAAACGCGCGCTATAATAGTTTTTTTTTCGAAAATCCCCCCCAAGAATAGCGGCCTACTTGAAAATCCCTCAAGGAACAAAGTTTGAGAATTACTGACGTAGACATTGTGAAATATTTTTATTTTTTAAATGACTCAAGTCAAAGTCAAAGTATTTATTCAAATACTTTAAGTCAAGTCAAGCCATCTTGCCCAAAAAACTACGGCCAAGTCAAGTCATTTGAAAACAGTGACTCAGGTAGGCTACAGTCATTATACAGCATCACGACTCACCCTATCCAAGGTGTCATCTGCAGCATAAGATTACGCGACAAACAATACCCGGCACCTCCCGTACCAAACTGGAACCTGTATCTTCTTCCCAGGAATATGTTGCGCTGCAAAACAAAGGCTTGTTATTTTTTAAAAGACTTGACTTGAACTTGAGTTATTTCACAAATGACTTTTTTACAACACTGGTAGGCTATGAGTCGCTTGAACTTACCCAAGTTGGCCTGCTTAACTTTCCCAGGTACCAGGGTTTATTCCAGTCGTATTCTGCAAGAAACTGGATCAGACGATCAACGTTTACGTACACGTCGTCGTCAAAATGACACCACCATCTAAAAACAATATAGCATCGCTCGTATTTTACCCGTAAAGGTTTAAAATATGATATTATTTGTTCGGTTGGTTTTGTAATGGCGGTTCACACTTTGCGATTGCCAATATAAAGGGTGGTGGTCTAGGTTTTCACATTCTTTACCCCATGTAGCGCCATTTTTTCTCGAAGCACCGCAGCGTTCTTGGACTTTACATGCGTGGAACAAAATGCAGAGTCGGTTTGATTTACCTTTGCTTTCATTAATCACACATCTTCTTTAAAACCATCAATGTACAACCACAAAAATATCCTAATAGCTATATCCATATATGGACGACATTCGCGTGACCTCATCAAGCTGGTCACCAGTGTTGTAAGAACTTGAGTCAATTTTACTTAAGTTCACTTAAATCACAGTTTTAAAATGACTTGACTTGGCTTAAGTCTTTTGGCAAATGACTTGACTTGACTTAAGTCTTTGACAAAAGACTTGGGTTAAATTGAGGTGTTTTCATTATGCATTTTTTTTATAAAATGCAATTATATATATTAATTTTCACATATAACAAACTGCTTGATATATGATGCGTTTTTTGAATGGGACTTCATTTTGAAAAGACTTGTTTGCAACACTGCTGGTCACTGGATGGTCGCGCCATGGATAACGTGGTAACCGGTGCCCATACCATGCACGGATGTTTGAACCCAATGAGGTACACTAAGGTCCCTAATCTGTAATTATCTGTGTGTAACTATTTTTATCAATGGCTAATTGCAGGGGCGCCGGAGAGGGGGCGCGGGGAGGCAAGCGCCCCTCTTGCCCTTTGGGGGGGGGGGGGGCAAGGGGGGCAAAAGTACCCTTTTCATGAAAAATGATAAATTGCTTTTTACGGAAAGCTACGGAAAAACGCAAAAAAATTCGTGACATGGTTGATATTTGTTAAAACATTTTTGGTACCATTTTAAGCCAATCTAGAGGGCGTGGCCGCAAAAATTTTTCCGGGGGAGCACCCCCCGACACCCCAATATTTCGGCTCGCTACGCTCGCCTGCGGTCTATGTTGCCCTAACCAAAAAAGTCGCCCCCCCTTGCCCTGAAATCGCTCCGGCGTCCCTGGCTAATTGCTGACAAAGCCGCCGCAACAGCGTAACATAGAACATAAATGTAAGTAACCAGTTGGTTTACACATCACTTGCAGGCCTGCTTTACCAGCATATATAGGCTTATGGTTCCTACGGACCCTTACAACTCTGTGTTAATTCCGATTTTATCAGGTGGCATCAATGGTAAACAGCAAGATATGTTTTCATATATCGTGTGATACAAGCAAAATCAATCGAACTGGCCATTTCCGCAACAAGCTTTATGTGTACGTGTTATTGTGCATATAGTAGTCGAACTATTGGCGTCCGCAACACCTAACAATCTGTCATAAGCTGCCGTACGTTAAACGTGTAATATATATTTGTAACTATCATCTCATATTTTAACTATTAACCTATTATAATCACAACACTAATTGACAAATTAATTAAAAAAATAACTGACTTGTTATTCGGGGTGACGAAAAAACGAGTAAACTCTACGTCAGTTTTGCAGCAAAGGTCTGATCTGAAAATAAAAATTTCGCTTTATATTTTCATATTGAAATTAACTTCAAAACAACCACATATATTTAAATAGTCTATAATTCTCTAATTTAGCTTTAATAGAAGCGTGTTTAAATTTCTCTTACACTTACAAATTATGTGTTTGGCCGCATCTTGCGTCGATTAGGTTTCCGTGGCCTGTTAAAGAAATAAAAAAAAATTGGGACCGTTAGACGATATATTATGGTTGTCATGACTTAAGTCAGTTTACTTGACTTAAGTGCACGCAAGTCACTGTTTTTAAATAACTTGACTTAGTCTTTTGGGCAAAATTATTTAACTGACTTTAAGTCTTATGACTTGACTTGACTTGCTATTTATTCAAAAAGACTTTACTTGGACTTAGGTTATTTTACAACTGACTTAATTGGGATTTGAGCCATTTCAAAATGACTTGTTTGCAGCATTGCGTTATTTTAGACTTTTATTCAGAGGTTGAATGTATACAGGGATAGAAGAAGGAGGTTCTTCACACGTTTTTACAGTATTTGCTCATGTGAAATTTCGTTAAGTTCATTCTTTATCCAAATTACTTTTATATTATGTTAGTGGCAAAATTGTTGAAATAACGCGTAAAACTAATTTGTTTTAAAAATTTATTTTGTTACATCACACATAAAACAATGTTTTACCAATTTTTTTCGCGTATTCCGGTGTCACAGCATCTGATATAAAGCTGACCTGCAAAAACAAATCATTTTTTGCATGTTTAGCTGGCTGCAATTTATTAGCTGATCATTTTAATCGTTATGGTCAAATACATTTTTAAGTCTGTACAAATCGCCACAGCTGACTTAAAAGCTACATAACGAGACACCGTTTTGTTCCCGCAAAACAAATAAAGCACAATTTGTATTTTGTTGGACCTTGCGGTAAATAGCTTATACTTTGATTTATTGTGATTTAAGCAGATTGTTTTTGCATTCAATTTATATATATATGTACATATGTAGGACTAGACTAACAAGTACGGCAGTAGGCCTATAATGACCTTAACTTTGACCTTACTTGTTATTTGTTAAAATCGTTTGGGAAAAGTATTTTTCCAATGCTTATACTAAATACTAAAAACAAAAAGTCCCAAACAAAAAGCCCAACTAAAGATATAACGGGCAAAAATAAAGAATATTTTTTCGGAAGATAACTTACACTTGTCAGTTTTAAAGCAGGTTTTTAAAAAAAGATTTCCGCTTTTGCTAAAAGAAAATATTTCAAAGAAGTAAAAAAACAACGAAAAACGCAAACCTGTCCTTTGGCAGTTTTGAACCATGTTTTTAAAATCAGCTCGATCCTCGTCGTGTAATATCGCTTTGTCGTCTTCACAGTAATAGTGACGTCATCTACCGAAATGTTGGCGAAGCTCGGGCGAGACTCAACTGCAACTGGCTGCGGCGACGCCTTTAATGACGTCATTGTTACGTTGGCCGTTGATGACGTGGCAAACGGCTGTGACGTCGCGAATCTTGTGGTGACGTCATCATGGCTCCGTTTGCGATAGGGTCGCGTTGGGGCCAGGGATTCCATTTTAAGCAGAATGGCAGTGCCACAAATGACGACTATGGCGAATGCCAAAAACAAGTGTCTCATTTTTACGCTTTTGGAGTAAGTTTAGTGCCGGAAAAGTTTAAAGGTCGTGTTCAAAAATACTTCAACATGAAATAGCACCTCTCCTCACCCAAAACGAAAATTAACACTTTGTGCTACGGTTTGCATCTAATAGCCTAAAGAAGGAAAAAAATAGAAAACGAAAAACCAAATAAGCTATGCAGTGGGGTAAGTGGTAACACTAAAGACAGTAGCTATCCAAATACGACTATCAGTAATAGTTATAGCTAGCGGTTTTTGCTGCGAAGCTTCTGTAGTATTTTACCATTCGATATTAAGTTAGTGTTTTATATACTTAGCATAAAATACTAAGCTGTATGACATACGATGGCTACTACTTAGCAGTTTCTAAACTTTTTATTTCTTAAACATTTGTTTTGAAAAGCCTTTAAAAATCTACCAAAATAACAGACAAGATGACTGTTTTAAACTGAACTTTTAAATACGTGGAGCGCTTTAGTTGGAAATTACTCAAACTGGATGCTAATTCCTTCCTCGAACCGTACTATAAAAAGTGTTAAATTGAGCACATAGCTAGTATTTCTGAATGCCAATACCTTGATGCAATGTTTGCCTATTTTAATACAACGACGCAACTCTATAGTTCTGTGGCCGAATTACAACAAGCGTGGCAGCTGAGAATTTAGTTTCCTGCGGCGCAGGCATTGCTACACGAATGTCATTTTGGTGCGAACAAGCACGTTTTTATATTTTAGTAACTATATGCACACATCGAAATAGAATTGTTCATCGAACCAGGTCTGTCTACACCTGACCCTATTATGCTTAACCTAGCTGCCATACAGTGATGATTTACAACAGCAAATATAAGGTCTAGCACAAATGAAAGAAACTACGGTTCACGAAAAAATGATTGTGTTTTGTCGAAACAGATACATCAAAGATAAAAAACGATGTTTGGGCAATTTCCTGCCTACTTGAACGTGATTTATGACGGGCTTTGTTAAAAAAACTTAGTCACGACCTTACAAAGGTGCAAAGGAAATCTCACGTTAACAAAATTAAAAACATGTTTTCTTTTTTATATGGGCCGAAAATTTATTTTCGGGACATATCTTGTTTTTGCCGTTATTATATGGGCCGAAAATTTATTTTCGGGACATATCTTGTTTTTGCCGTTATTCTTTTTTGGTTTCCTATGGTTTCCTATGGTTTCCTATGGTTTCCTATGGTTTCCTATGGTTTGTTTCAGACCGAGTTTTGTCCGAAGCTTTATAGAAAAAGTAGACATCGTAGAACCTTCAAATTTTCAGACATGGCGTAGTGTGGTATGTAGGTGCTTTGTAAAAGTTTATGAGGCTGCACTCCCAGGGGCCTTTGCTTGGGGGGTAAAAACCTGAAATATTGCGTTTTAGCACTTTGTAGCTAACGACAGCCATCTAGCAGCAGAAAAACTTTCATACAGAATTCGTTCATATTCGCTTGCTTTGTCCAGCTCGCGTCGCGACGAGGCGGCTGCTGGCATCCCTGCTGCGCCCTATTGTCCCGCGCGTGCAACATTTGTGTTGGAAGTGGCTTGCCTAGTAAAACTATGCACATGCGACTTGCCTTTCATAAAGAGGCCTCTCTAAGTAAAAAAACCTATTGCTCTTACAACACAAAATATTTTACCACCGCAAATTTAAATGCGAATCCTACAGGCAGTGTACACATCTCTGTTAGCACATGTTGTAATTGTTGCACCATTCAAACATATCAACACCAGGTCTAAGCAAATATAATTATACAAGGGCCGCAACAACAAAAAGCTTAAGTTTAACGCATTCTTAACGACGACGTTACAAAGCTACGTCATAACATGGCGTCATAAATAAATAAATCTTGCGTTTATTGGATTTAAATTGGCAAAACTTTCAATATAAAACGTGGCTTATTAGGCACATAAACGTGTTTGCATATTGCTCAAAACTACAGATTTAAACTCTGTTTCAACAGTGATTGCTCAGACCAAGGCATGGTAAAAATTTACACAGTAAAAGTTGGAAAAAGTATAGCAAACCATAGACGTTAAATCATTTAG
Organism: Ascidiella aspersa; assembly: GCF_963924565.1. NCBI lineage: Eukaryota > Metazoa > Chordata > Ascidiacea > Phlebobranchia > Ascidiidae > Ascidiella > Ascidiella aspersa. The sequence goes on along the minus strand of NC_139447.1, from coordinate 34,963,287 downwards.
AGAGAATGAAAATATTGACTTTTTAAACATGCTAGCTGACCAAAATGTAATAACATGGCCGTAAGCATTATCTACGTAAATTTTTATTGATCAAATGTATGTTTCGATCATTTGCCAAAATCTACGCCATATTTGAACCCCCTTCTCTTCAAAGCCATAAGTTATTATATTATTATACACAACTTATAATTGTGTGTAGATATGTTGGATTGGAGTAACATACAGAACAGGTGCAAATAGCAAATATTCTCCAAATACGATGTTTCCAATATTCTCCAAATCGTATTTCATCGTATTGTCGCGGTAATACACAAAGAGGTAAGGCCGTGAATAAAGTTTCACCCACCGTACAATTAACGGAGGGAAGCATTTCGAGTAGGGATGTTCAAGGCAGAATATCGGCGACACATTTATAATGCTTGCTTTAAATGCGGCGTCAGCATTTTTTGGGGCGACCAATTACTTCGCGATAAGCTTCGCCTAATAATTAAGTGTCAATAGGGTGTATTTCCGCCGCAAGTTTAAATGCGAAATCTTAAGGCAGTCTACGCCTCTCTGTTAGCACCTGTTGTGCATCTTGCTCCAACCAGCATACCAACATCAGGCCTAAACTTATCTAGTTCTTTTTTGGTTTCCTATGGTTTCCTATGGTTTGTTTCAGACCGACTTTTGTCCGAAGCTTTATAGAAAAAGTAGACATCGTAGAACCTTCAAATTTTCAGACATGGCGTAGAGTGGTATGAAGGTGCTTTGTAAAAGTTTATGAGGCTGCACTCCCAGGGGCCTTTGCTTGGGGGGTAAAAACCTGAAATATTGCGTTTTAGCACTTTGTAGCTAACGACAGCCATCTAGCAGCAGAAAAACTTTCATACAGAATTCGTTCATATTCGCTTGCTTTGTCCAGCTCGCGTCGCGACGAGGCGGCTGCTGGCATCCCTGCTGCGCCCTATTGTCCCGCGCGTGCAACATTTGTGTTGGAAGTGGCTTGCCTAGTAAAACTATGCACATGCGACTTGCCTTTCATAAAGAGGCCTCTCTAAGTAAAAAAAACTATTGCTCTTACAACACAAAATATTTTACCACCGCAAATTTAAATGCGAATCCTACAGGCAGTGTACACATCTCTGTTAGCACATGTTGTAATTGTTGCACCATTCAAACATATCAACACCAGGTCTAAGCAAATATAATTATACAAGGGCCGCAACAACAAAAAGCTTAAGTTTAACGCATTCTTAACGACGACGTTACAAAGCTACGTCATAACATGGCGTCATAAATAAATAAATCTTGCGTTTATTGGATTTAAATTGGCAAAACTTTCAATATAAAACGTGGCTTATTAGGCACATAAACGTGTTTGCATATTGCTCAAAACTACAGATTTAAACTCTGTTTCAACAGTGATTGCTCAGACCAAGGCATGGTAAAAATTTACACAGTAAAAGTTGGAAAAAGTATAGCAAACCATAGACGTTAAATCATTTAGAGAGAATGAAAATATTGACTTTTTAAACATGCTAGCTGACCAAAATGTAATAACATGGCCGTAAGCATTATCTACGTAAATTTTTATTGATCAAATGTATGTTTCGATCATTTGCCAAAATCTACGCCATATTTGAACCCCCTTCGCTTCAAAGCCATCAGTTATTATATTATTATACACAACTCATAATTGTGTGTAGATATGTTGGATTGGAGTAACATACAGAACAGGTGCAAATAGCAAATATTCTCCAAATACGATGTTTCCAATATTCTCCAAATCGTATTTCATCGTATTGTCGCGGTAATACACAAAGAGGTAAGGCCGTGAATAAAGTTTCACCCACCGTACAATTAACGGAGGGAAGCATTTCGAGTAGGGATGTTCAAGGCAGAATATCGGCGACACATTTATAATGCTTGCTTTAAATGCGGCGTCAGCATTTTTTGGGGCGACCAATTACTTCGCGATAAGCTTCGCGTAATAATTAAGTGTCAATAGGGTGTATTTACCGCCGCAAGTTTAAATGCGAAATCTTAAGGCAGTCTACGCCTCTCTGTTAGCACCTGTTGTGCATCTTGCTCCAACCAGCATACCAACATCAGACCTAAATTATCTAGCAAAACTTTCGATTTAATAGTTTGCGTATTAGGCACGTAATAGTGTTTTTCATATTGTTTGAAACGACAGATTTAAAGCCTGTTTTAACAGTGATTGCTCGGACCAAGCTACGGTAAAAAATTACCTAGTGAAAGTTTGCAAAAGTATAGCAAACCATAGGCGTTAAACCATTTTTAGTCTTTAAGAGAATGATAATATTTGATTTTCAAACACGTAAGCTGGTCAAAATTTAATAAAATAGCCATATGCATTATCTAAGTAAATTCTATTTATCAAATATATGTTTCGATCATTCCCCAAATTCTACGCCATATTTGAACCACATTCGCATCAAAGGCATATTTTAAGTGGGGAAGTTTTCGGCCCATATCTGTTTTTGCTTGCAAAAACAAGTTAAGGAAAATGAAAAACAAAATATATAATATAAAGTACACAATACAAAATATTAAAAAAAAAATTAAAAAAAAAAAAATTAAAATAAAGTAAAAATTGAAAATAAACACTAAGCCCTGAAAATATATCCCCTGACAAAATATACAACAACCGCACCCCCGTCTAGTTTTACAATTGTTTCCATCTGTTTTTCATATTCCCGCGGTCAACAAGATGAATAAAGTACAACAAAAAACTACCATCTACCAAAAATCTGTAAGATAGTTTGTTTGATGCAGAGCAGATGTTTTATAAGAAAAGCGTAAAAAGGATCACTGTAAAGCCTAAAAAGATAATATTCTAAGGCAATACTAATGTTTTTTAGAAATTTGTAACAAATTAAACCAGCCAAATCACGTGGCAGTCTTTGTACATCAAGAAACCAGCAAATAAGGTAGTAATGTTACACACAGATTGAAATGTTTATGGTAGTGGTCGTAGGAGCTGTGGCATTGGCGGAGGCAGTTGTAAAAGTCGGTGCTGTGGTGGTAGAAGTGCTGTCACCGCCTGAATTGTTGTTATTATTGGTGTTGGTGTTGGTGTTGGTGTTGGTGTTGGTGTTGGTGTTGGTGTTGGTGTTGGTGTTGGTATTATTGGTGTTAGTGTTGGTGTTGGTATTTGAACTGCTTGGCCAATGCCAGGTTGGACTGTTTCCGTACCACGAGTCCTTTGGTTTGTCGCAGATTTCCAACCATTGCTGCTGCCATATCGCCAAACTATGGACAGTGTCGCTTGTGACTGCTGCTGTGTCGCTTATCGCTGCGGCTGTGTCGCTTGTCGCAGCTGTGTCTCTAATCGTGTCAGGTATGACACTCCATACGATGCTTGCCAGGAAATCAATAAAATCATCTTCGAAACTTTTCTTGAGAGCCTCTTTGGCCTTTTCTACGCATTCGCTGTTTTCCTTGCTGACCGTATCAAACAGGTCCTTGATCATTTGAGTGCTGTCGTCGGTCGAAACTCCGCAGGCTTCCGCCACGGTTTCCATGGCATCCAGGATGCTGATGTTGTCTTCTTTGTCGGTGTCGCTTTGTGACCCTTTGAAAAAATTCGGAGTTAACAGAAGCTGTTTTTGTGCAAAGTATTTTTGTACAGTTAATATTGTTGACCGATTGGTGACCCCTTTACGTACCCGTAGAGTTAGAGTGGTCTTTTTTTGTCAAATACTTTTGTGCCCCAGTTATAAATATTGTTTCAGGACACATTTTACCTGGAGGAAAGTGAGTTGCCTGCTGTTTATTTTTACTATTTTAACTTTTTGCCCTACGACCTGTTATTTAATTTTTTTTTTAGTTTTTTTTTTGTTTTTTTTTTGGGGGGGGGGGTTTAAACTTACTTCCTCCATATTTGCTGATCCACGCCTGACAATTGACTGGTTCGGTGGATATTGCTGTATCTGTGGAAAAAATAAGATAAGTTGAAAAAGTATAGAGCGAAGTAACAATTAAGACCGCTGCATATTTTCATACAATCAGGAAAACAGGATTACTAATATTCGGGTTAGACCAGGGGTTCTTAAACTTTTTTTACCGCGGCCCCTAAAATTTTCTTTCATCTCGCGTGGACCACTGTAGGCAAAAAAAAATTAAAAAATGACATCATAAATTGACGTCACAGTACAAATAGACTTCATAAATTTGCTGATTTTGGTCCAAAATTGTGAAAGTGAAATGAAGTATAAATACATTCAGTGCAAAACCGTTTTATTTTTAATTAAATTGATTTCTTTAATAAATTGATTACTTCTTAAATAAACAACAATATTTCAATTAGACCTTAATGGACCCCCTAAAACTAGTTCACGGACCCCTAAGGGTCCATTTTAGGACTTAGGATTGTTTAAAAGTTGCTTCCCACTAAAAGCAACCATAATTATTAAATCGTCTGATTCTTTTATCAGCTTTTCCTCAACAAAAAATTTAAACAACTTTAATATCCTTTTATCTATATGAGACTATAGCTTAAATTAGAGTCCAAACTATACAGTTTGTAGGCCAAATTCAGGCCCCGCAGAGTTAATTCTACCGGCTCGCGGCCTACATCTCCAAATGAATTTAAAATGCAGTTAAATTGTTATCAAATGCAATTTAAGTCTAAATCTGTACAAAATTTTAAGCGGAACGACATTTATTATAGCTTGCTACAGTTTTTTGTTGCTATTTCTTCCCTTAACGATGTAATCAATTTAATAAGTTTGTCACAATATTTGATATACGCCTGAAATCGTCAACACCAACAACTATCCGTCCCGCAATCGCCAGGCGTCACAGTTATCCGTCCTTTTGAGAATAAAGTCTGCGGCGGCAACCCCTGCTTTACATCGATTAAAGTACCTCGGAAAAAGGATCAAACCCAACTGACTATTTTCGTTCTAATTTCATTTTTATATTGACCAACAGAATTGTTAAAAACGTTTTAATGTTTTCCAAAGCGCGGGCCACGAAGTTCTACGTGTTCTTGAATTTAAACGATTTATCTTATCAATACCATTATTACAATATATGAATATAGTTGCTCATAATACTGCAAAAAAAACACGTTTCCAACGGAAATTTTTGTCGGGTGCTCTACCTGCGGCGTTGCTTGTATTGTTAAGCTTGAAATAGAGTCCAAGCCCGATTCCGGCGCCGGCAATCATAAATACGATAAGAATGGTGAGGGACACGATCGCGCAGGTCTTCGAACTTCCAGAGGAAGAAACCTGAAAAACATGAGTGTAATTTGATATTTGAATCTTAAAGCCATTGAATAGCACTTTTGTACACTATGCACGGATCTGTAATGTAGCTTGATAATGAATGTCAAAGACAAAAAGGTCGAGTAAATCGACATCATCTTAACAAAGAAGTTTGAATACGCAACTACACCTTTTAAAATTCTGGTTTAGATATATTTCAGTCATATGAAATAGTAATTATACAGATACGTATCTCAAGATGATGAAGTGTAATTCAATGAAAAGTGTAATTCAATGAGAAATTTGAACAAGTTTCTATGTCGATCTACAAGTTTCGGCGGAAAAGGCACACAAGGTAACATGACCAAGGCATGAGTATGACTTCGTGGTCGTTGAACCAGGGCTGTGGAGTCGGAGTTGGATTAAGGACTCGATTAAGACGACGTAAAACTAAAAGTCCCGAGTCCGTCGTGCGCATTTTCCAATCACGTATTGTGTTTATTGTGGTACACCCCTATGATTGAATTGCTTAATATCAACCTTATTTCAGTTACGTAAATGGGTAAAAGACAGGCTGTAGAGTCGGAGACATATTTGGCCGCAGTCGGACTCGGGAATCGGGAGTCGGATTTGGGTTTATTTTATTAGCCAGAGTCGGACAATTGTTACCGACTCCGAGCCTGCTTAGATCTGCATTCTACTGTAGAAGGCAGTTGGGAAATACGGGAAACCCAGAATCTGGGCGAGATTTTCCTCTTATATGTTTCCTGAAAGTAATTCGCAGTTTTGCGGTGAACTTGCGTCGCTTTAACATGTCACTTATACAATTTTTTAGGCTATAAACTATAAAGGTTTGAAGGCTAATTCGGTGTGGTACCAACTATAGGCTGTGGTTGGGGGCTAAAAATATTTTTTTAACTCGCTGCATGATGATTTTAAAGTTTTAACCAAATGGAAGATCTTGCTGTTTAAAACATTTTTTTAGCTTAGCATAACTATAGTATAAATAAGAATCTCCTCTGTTGATAATCCTGGCAACGTTCCTCAAAATGTTAATGATTTATAGGGTGTTTTGTGACAAACTCACCACCGTTTCCTTTTGCGCCGGCACAGAAACGAAGGCCTCACGTGGGGGAGCACGGTACTGGACCGGCGCCGGTTCGGATGGCGTCAGGTACTGGATGGGAACAGGGGCCGGCTGCTGCTGGGGCAGGACGTACAACGAAGGCGCAGCGCCCGAGGCCAAGTTGATGTTGCTTGGAAGGACTTCTCGTACAAACGTCCTCTGTGCTCTCTGAGAGCTGTCTGGAAACTGCTGGATAGAGTTGACCCTTTGCTGGACAGAAGGCTGGACATCGTCGTCGAAAAACCGCTCGCTCTGGGCGACCTGGCCCGGCAGGGAAGTGTAATAGGGCATCCTCTGGATAAAACGCGACCTTTCGCTCTGTAATCGTTCGTCTGGAATGATAAGAGCCGTCTGCTTTTTCGCTTAAGAACTGTGGCAAAGGTGGCATCACGGTGTTGGGTTTCAATATGTCTGCGCGCAGCAAAGAAGTATGGCGTCAGGGTACAACAAGAGCGATGTACATTGTTGGCCTGTTTTCAAGGCCAGTTAGAAGAGGGCCGGGTTTTTTTGGCCACATTTTGCTGCCGTAGTACGCGGCGCAGAAATTCGAATTTACAAAGAAATGATTTTGTTTAAAAAAGGATGGTATAACTCATGGTATATTATTGAAAAAATGCAATTAATTTAACAGCCTTGCGAAAAAAACAGGTATTAAATTTTTCAGGTGTATATACGCGTCCGGCAGATTTTCTGCTCGTAATTAAAATCGCAAAAACGGCTCCTGTTACCGAGATAACGGGAACTTGTAGTTCAACGAATCGAATAAACAATATAGCCTACGATATTTCACAGACTGAGCAAGTAAGAAAAGCCCATACTGAAGTAGGTAGCATTGATTTTGAATGTTTCGAATATCGTTTTATTCAATTTCATCCTAAGTGCTAGGTCATGGAAATGAATAGTCCTACATATATATTCAAAACTTAGGCCTACTTTCGTATATTCATTCAGGTCGGCACCTACTTGGTGCCTTTGTCCAATACAAATACGACCTGCCTTTTTTGTGCTATTTTTACAACACGCCGGAAGCGTTGTCATCATGAAAGAGTGGCCGATGACCCACCTCCCAAAGTACGAGAAAAAATGGACCCGACCGCTTTGGGACTGGTTACGTCAGTTGGCTTAATTAGCTGTACGTTCCAATATGACGTAGGCTACATTTCGTTTAGCGTAAATCAGTTTTCCCAGATTGTGTTTCGCAACAATAAAGACACGCGACAAGACGGTCTTTAAGTAATGAAACTTAATCTGCGACAAAGATACACGTCGCCAAAACACATAATTCGTCTGTAGCCCGAAATAGTCTTAAAACCGAACACCGGAAGGATTGGCTTTGTTTTATTACGACGTATATCGAGCTCTGTCTTGTCACGTTAGTACCTGAACCAGTTTTATCGAGCGACCTAAACATTTTTTGTGTTGTGACTTTTTTATTTCGTAGGCCTACCACAAAGGCAAATATAAGGTTTTTTGGTTCTGGGTTCAAATTTACAGTTTGGTTAAATTTAAATTTGTTTTTTTGGCTATTTTGGCAGAATTTTTCCCTTGTTAAACCGAATTATTAGTTTTAAGCAGAGCGCAAAATCATCTTTCTTCGTAATTAAAATAGGTAAAAATTACCGTTTCGATGGGCATCGTCCTTCCCCCCGTTTGCTTCGCCCTTGCTGTTGTTTAAAATTCACCATTCTTTCTAATCACAAATGAACTGTTAATACGCAAAGTGGTATACCCGACTAATTGCTGTAAGTGGCCTACCCTTGTCACTGCGTCAAGTTGATAAATTAGGGTAATGTTTATAGGATTTTACTCTTTTCAGGTATAAATGTTTCTTTTAATGATATGCGATTGTGCACTATTGGTAAAACTAACGATTTATTTAACAGCTTTTTACCTCTAATTTAACGTCTTTGGCGTGCATCAAAAAGAATACAATATCTTTGGTATGTCAGTTCATGCAAATCGTTTAAGCGTTCTATTAAAATTTGTTTTCTTGCTTATTCATGCGAATTAAGAAATTTACTCATGCAAACAATCACTAAAATTAAAACGAATTGATGCAAAAATACAATGTGCCGCGCAAATAATGTGCATTATGTGATTCAACACTTGAAATTCTAACGTACACCCCTATAATTAAATTGTGTGAACTAGGAATTTTATCATTGTAGTTACAGTTTCATTGAGTAAATGGCTTAAACTTTGCATTAGGTTTGCCGTTAATCCTTTTTTTAAATGTTTGGGTTTGAAAGAACTTAAAGTAAAATTGACGACTTTTGTTAAATAATTTAAAATAGCCTAACAAGTTCATTAAAACTTAAAGGGATGTACGTGGATTCCAAGAGATGTGCGTGGATGCGCAAAATAAATGAGTACTGCAACTTGTAAACAAGAAAATATATATTTATCACAGAAACGGGGACATATCAAAGATAAATTAATGCTTCTTGCAAATTAGTAATAAGTCTTGCTAGTACGTTAAGATGCTTCATACATCTAGTCCGGAATTTCTTATTCACAAACTATGTGAAGTGCTTTGTGGCAGTGGTGACCCAGGTATGTATTTGTTAATTGCATTTTGTAAAAACTTTTTACGGAATGTTGCCCAAAACCACACCAATGATGTCATTAGGTGTGAAATATTGCAGATCAAGTGAATTAATAGAAATAAGCTGTTCAGCTATGAACAGTCAATTAAACTTGCAAAACTTCGATCTCGCCATTCTAGGGGTAGTTTTATTACTGTAATAATTTCTTAAACTAGGGGACTTTACTTGAAAGCCTTTTAGACCAAATTTAATTACAAAAATGAAAAATCAGTTTTTTATGTTTATCCCATATATACACTATGATTTTACTATTAACATTCAAGCAACAGTTTCTGCCGACTTGTTTTTATTACTGCAAGTTTAGCAGGATTTTTTTTTTTTAGGAGGAATTTTTTTACAGATGTATCAAGTTTTAAACTGCATAGACACCTCCCTTATCGAAAATTAAAAGTTTTAAATGTGGACATTTAAATACATTAAGTGGTTGATTTAAATAAGTTCTAACACTATTGGCAAGTACAAGTATAAATATTGATGTACTGATGGTGAACTATGCTTTCTGCGAATTCAGCCAATATTAACCTTTCTAAAATATCCTTTATTTAAAAGTTAATATTTTCTAATTCAGAAGCCATAAAACAAACCGCACAATATGCTTTCCGCATGCTTTCTCACTGTGGCCAGCACACCGTTCCAAATATTGATGAAACTGGTCTGATTGAAAAAGTTAAACTGCAGTGTAAGTGAAATTCTTTATATAATCTAAATTGAGTTAAAATCTTAAAGGTCACATATGGGTAGGGATGCTCAAAGTAGAATATCGAATCCTTGGATTCGAATCCCATCTGGATTCGAATCCAATTCTGCCGTTTATTTCGGGTAACTGGAACCGATATAATGTAATTGGAACCGATATAATTTACTGTTTTACCGCCGATTGTTGCGCCTAATTGTACAAACGCGTGTGGTAAGTTGGCCTGTTGTTGCGACGACCAATTTATGGCGCTTGCTTTAAATGTAACGATGTAGTGCAGTGTCAGCGTTTTTTCGGGCGACTAATTACCGCGTCTCGCGATAACGTTCGTCTAATAATTAGATGCCAATCAAGCGTTATTGGGCGAGCGACTAACGTGCAATGTCTGGTGTGGAGTTCGCAATGCGTTAAGTTGCAAAAGTAATATTACGTTGTAAAACGTGCTGACCGTCCACAAAATGCGCTATAGGGTTACTGAAGTTCAACTTTAGGCCAATATTCAACGAAGTTATGGAGTTATGCACAACGTAATTGTCAAGAATTTGTTATGTCAATAATAACTTTGTATTCTTTGCAGTACATTATTTGACTGCATAACAGATCAAGTTAGTCAAAAAAGCACTAAGACCCAACAATACTTTAAAAAACAGGACCGAATTGCTAAAGAGTTCTATGGACAGTGTTTCATTGTACTCACTATTGGCAAAAATATAAGTTTTGACAACAACCTCGACAGTTAACATATTACAGTTTACAGAACTGCTTCAAATGACACTTGTTAAGAATGTTAAACATATGGGAGATTTTTTTATTATCATATACGAATGTTAGAAAATTGTTTGGGCGATTTATTGATGTGATTGTAGGCCCTGTGGGGTAGATTAAGATTCATCCCTTCCCCAAACAAAATCAAGGTTAAATAATAATTTAATAAAAATATACTAGGATTCGCTATTCTGGATTCGTTATTCTAGATTCGAAACCTATTATTCTAGAATACCTTGGGATTCTACTTTGAACATCCCTACATACATGAAAAACAGTTGAAAAGCTTTACAGATTACACATACAAAAAATTGTAAAGTTGTTCCACCAAAAAATTATAAGTTGTACTAAAATAGTTATAAAAAATGCTGTTTATATTTTATGGTGTCTACTCTTTATTTTGTTATATGGGAAATGATACCAAATATGTATTATATGGGCCGAAAATTTATTTTCGGGACATATCTTGTTTTTGCCGCTATTCTTTTTTGGTTTCCTATGGTATGTTTCAGACCGATTTTTGTCCGAAGCTTTATAGAAAAAGTATACATTGTAGAACGTTCAAATTTTCAGAAATGGCGTAGAGTGGTATGTAGGTGCTTTGCAGAAGTTTATGAGGCTGTACCCCCAGGGGCCTTTGCTTGGGGGGTAAAAACCTGAAATATTGCGTTTTAGCACTTTGTAGCTAACGACTGCCATCTAGCAGCAGAAAAACTTTCACACAGAATTCGTTCATATTCGCTTGCTTTGTCCAGCTTGTGAAGTGACGAAGCGACTTACCGCCTGCTGGGCTTTATTGTCCAGCGCGTGAGACTTTCATTGTGCGAAGTGGCACGTCCTAAACTGGGCTCGTGCGACTTGCATTTTAAAACGAGGCTTCTCTTTAGTAAAATTACTTAATGCTGTTAAGAAACAACTCATTTTACCGCCGCAAATTTAAATGCGAAATCTGGTGGCAACTCTAATCCAACATATCAACACCAGGCCTACACAACTTAAAATTGTGTGTTGATATGTTGGATTGGAGTAACATACTATACAGGTGCAAATAGCAAATATTCTCCAAATACGATTTTTCCAATATTCTCCAAATCGTATTTCATCGTATTGTCGCGGTAATACACAAAGAGGTAAGACCGTGAATAAAGTTTCACCCACCGTACAATTAACGGAGGGAAGCATTGCGAGTAGAGATGTTCAAAGCAGAATATCGGCGACTCATTTATAATGCTTGCTTTTAATGCGGCGTTAGTTTTTTTTCGGGCGACCAATTACTTCGCGATAATCTTCGCCTAATAATTAAGTGTCAATAGGGTGTATTTACCGCCGCAAGTTTAAATGCGAAATTTTAAGGCAGTCTACGCCTCTCTGTTAGCACCTGTCGTGCATCTTGCTCCAACCAGCATACTACCAACATCAGGCCTAAACATCTAGCAAAACTTTCGATTTAATAGTTTGCGTATTGAGAACATAATAGTGTTTTTCATATTGTTTAAAACTACAGATTTAAAGCCTGTTTTAACAGTGATTGCTCGGCCCAAGCCATGGTAAAAAGTTACCGAGTAAAAGTTTGCAAAAGTATTGCAAACCATAGGCGTTAAACCATTTTTAGTCTTTAAGAGAATAATAATATTTGCTTTTCAAACACGTAAGCTGGTCAAAATTTAATAAAATGACCATACGCATTATCTACGTAAATTCTATTTATCAAATATATGTTTCGATCATTCCCCAAATTCTACGCCATATTTGAACCCCTTTCGTATCAAAGGCATATTTTAAGTGGGGAAGTTTTCGGCCCATATCTGTTTTTGCTTGCAGAAACAAGTTAAGGAAAATAAAAAACAAAATATATAATATAAAGTACACAATACAAAATATTAAAAAAAATAAATAAATAAAATAAAATAAAAAAAATAAAATAAAGTAAAAATTGAAAACAAACACTAAGCCCTGAAAATATACCCCCTGACAAAATATACAACAGCCGCACCCCCGTCTAGTTAGCATTTATTATTAAAACCATTAACTAAGTGGTCGATTAATTTTTTGTTTTGTGTTCAAGTGACCAAAAGTGGAAAAATGGATGATGCAGTTAAGGTTTCGGTTCTTCACAGAAGATTGAAGCAATGCGAATTTTTACAAAACAGATGGTCCATACTCTACTTACTTCACGCTCTTTCCGGCAAGAAAAACCCTAAGGTTGGAAAATAGGGAGTTTCTAATTATTTTATAGATCGGTTATTTAGGGACTTCTCTACACACTAACTGAGACACAAAATTATGATCGTCACGCCCAGGGTTTTTTTAAGGATTGGTTTGGGTGACCGCAAAGTAGTTTTAAGAGACCGCTAGTGTTTCATTTAAATACCAAAAAGTTGCAAGTCCAAAATTTGGGAAACCGCTGGAGAAATTTCAAAACACCTTAAAAAAAAACTGGTCACGACTATATTTTCTACTTCTATTGGGCGATGTAATACGTTCGTCAGGTTCCAAAATAATGTTCAATGGAAAGTATTCCACATTAACATTTACAATTGGGACTTGCCTGTCCCCTGGATACGCCCTGACATGTCATTGTCATACTTGTATTTTGTCGATTTAAATGGCATTTTAGTTATTGGTGGTTGATTTTTTAGGTCAAATGCAAGTATGATGCCATTAGAATAAGAATGTTTTACCAGTCAAAGTAAGTCGTACCACAAATCTTTGCAAACATTTAGGCATTTTTTTTTAAATAAACACTTCAGTTCCGATGTCTACTACCCCCAATTAAACAAGGCATTTCACCCTTAGGTAACTTTTTTCAAAAAGGCAAAACAAAATGAAATGCCGCCGCTTTTAGTATGAAATGTTTGCGCATATTCACACATTTAAAAATTGAAATTGATGAGATCGACTATGACTTGTGGAAAAATGTTCAGAAGGGTTTTACAACTTAAAATAAAATATTTTCTAACTTGAAGAAGTTAAAAATAGGTTTGGGACCCTTACTGGAATGGGAAGTAGTCTTACAAAAAACTAAACTAAAAACAACACTTATAGACTGTGCATCATGTACAATTTTTTTAGAAAATAATGTATCACAAAGCTTACCAATAGAGAAAAATTATAATAAAAAATAAGTTTACCCTTAAAATAGGCACATAAGGTGTGGCACCAGTTTGGTAACCACTTAGGTATGCATTAAAGTTTTTATCTCAAAAAATTATTTCCAATATTTTATTCGCTTGATTTCTGCATTTTCAGCAACAGTTTGGCAGTGGATCCCTACTTTTTCGACAAGGTCTTGCCTCTTCATCCACTCCGGCAGCTAATTTATCTGGTGGAAGAATCTCCCAGCATTCCATGACATCAAGCAGCGGCTTTGGGACTGCTGTTCCAGCTAGCTCCAGAGGGGGTATACACTCATGTTCCTAGTGTTGCAATCAGTGTTTTTTTTAAGGTGTTTCGGAGGACAAATTTATCCAGCGGTTTCCCAAAATTTGGACTTGCAACTGCCACTAGCCCAATAAATAATTCGTTTAAGCAAATATGGATATTTTTTGGTATTCAATTGAAACACTTGCGGTCTCTTGAAACTACTTAGCGGTCACCCAAACCAAACCTTAAAAAAACCCTGGTTGCAATGACCGAAGTCAATGACTTGTAGTGCACTTAAGTCACTGTTTTCAAATGAATTGACTTGACTTGACTTAAGTCTTTTGGACAAGTGGGTTGAAATGAAGTGTTTTCTTTAAGCATTTTTGTTAAAAATATTGAGCTATATATCCAAATTTTTACACACAAATTATTTGCTTGCTATATATTCCGTTTTATTTTTTTTTAGTTTAGATATTGTTTATAATTGTAAGACTTTAACAATTCCATTTGCTTAGCGTTTCTTTTTTCTCAAGGACCTGACTTGAAAATTATTTGCTCTAATTATGACTTGGGCAACTGATGACTTGGACAGTGACTTGACTTGTCATTTATTTAAAAAGACTTGACTATTATTTTACAGATTACTTGACTGCAACTTAATTCTTTTTAAAATAACTTGTGTACAACAAAATGACTTTCTTTCTATGTTTAATCAAGTGATTAAATAACCAGTGGTAGGTCTAATATTTTATTTTATTATTTTTTTTTTTCGACTGTCTAAAGCCTTGGTTTTTGGCCTTTTTTCTTGATGGATCGCTTTTGATTCCCTCATACAAGGTCACGGACCACTTAATTTTTCAAAAAAGACGCTTCCAATAGAACCTAAAGTTTTATAAAGTATATAACAAAATAGATTATTCAGCAAATATTCAAATCATAACAAATAAACCTCAAACCATTTTAAAATGTGATAACTTATCAAACATGCTGCAACTTTGACCCACCTTGTTCAGAACAGCTGGTTTTGAACCTAATTTAAGTTGGTTTTCAACTAAGCTGATTAAGTCAAAATTTTTAACCAATAACAAGTAAACAACAGATTATTGTTATAGGAAGTTTAGTTTTAGTAAAAAATATTTCTTTTTAGTAAAATTAGAGTTGCTCATTGCCAATTGCAAATTATTAATATTGTGATTTTTATTTTTAAATCAATAAAAAATTATTATGTTTGTTTTATTCTTCTCTCAGAAAAGTTCATGTTATATACACATGTTGGGTTGGATTTATTTTAAGACTTATTAACACCCTGTTTTCCTAGCCTGGTAGTTATTGTAAAACTTTTCGCAGGAGACAGAACCGTATCCCAGCTTCCAAGCGAGATCCGAACACCAATCGACAACACACGCTCCGATTTCTCCTCAATGAACCTTTCGTCCCGATTGGCATGGACCAAAACCCCGGCCTCGTCAAACAACACACTGAGCTCCAGGCAAAACAGGACTGCATCTATAAGTAAGCTTGTTGTAATGTCAAGAATAAAAAAATTGTTATTAAAATAAAACCCTATTTAGAATATTTACTTTCATGCTTATTATATTTTTATTTTCTTTAGGTTTAGCAGTGTTGTGTTATTCTTGAATAAATCTTTCAAAACTATTGAAAGGTTAGCATTCATACCCAGCCTTTTATTAACTTTTTTTTCATGTTATAAAACAATAGTATGTAAATGAAAATACATACATATCGTTAAAACAGGCACAGTTATGTTTTGTGAAACACTTTTAGGCAAATTTTATGTATAACTTTGTTTGGTTCCGACCTATTAAGGCATCCAGATATTATGTTATCTTTGTGAACAGTTCGTTAAAAAAATTATAAATTTGTTTTCAGCTCAAATTCCACTAGAAAACATAACCAACAATGCAACCCGTGGTCATTCCGCTTTAACATCAAGAGACAGGGTAAAAAAGTTGTTGTTTATGTATAACTATAGGTTTAAAATGTTATCTTTTTACATTGCAATCAAACAGTCAAATAAAACTTTAGCCGGTTTTTGTTGGTGATAAGGTGCCATGATTAAGACTATGAAGTTTTGGCAAAATATAGGTCTTAAAATTGAGATTAGTTCAGCTTTTACATTTGATATGAAATATTTGTATTATGGCCCAAGCTAGATATTGTTCAGTTGCCATCAAAATATTTTTTTGCTTATTAAATATTTGTTACCGTTTGTAAAGACCATATGATGATTTTATTGAATCCCTTTTTAAACTTTTTAGGTTACTGAAGGCAGTCTTGTCCGCCAGCTGCTTTATGTCTTTCAAGGAATAGAGACGAAGAACATCAAGCACAGCACAAGGGAAAATGCATTTTGTCTGGGCAGTGAGGTAGGTCACTTGTTTTGCAAATGTTTCATAGCAATAAAACGATTCGAGCAAACCAGAAAATGTTTGAAGCAACTCCTGGCATTTTGTTGTTGCTATTGGTAGAACGCTTAATATTTAATGCTTTTTTGGCTATATTTCAATTGGGTTTTTATAAATTCAGTGTTTGTTAATTTCATAAAACAAAAATGCAACTTGTCTTTCCAACTCTTTTTTAATAGCACTTGATTATGGACCTAATTTCCCACACCAAGTACAGCTTGTACTCACCTCAATTTGCATTTTCTCTCAGTTTTTATTTCTTTTTCATGTGTTTCTGCTTTGGTGATATTGCATATTTATTACATAAGGGAGATTTTTGTAACATTTGATTAGCTTTTGTCATGTTCAAGACTTTTGTTTTTGCTTATTTATTGTGTGTAACAAATAATTTTTCTACTCAAAAATACTCTAAATACATTATGAACTGTTTCAGCAAGTTTAACATGAACTTACACCCAGGTTGGAATTTTCTAGAATTTGTATGATATATTATTGACTTTGTACAGTTGGAGGTTGACAAGCGTGACAAGCAAACTGTGCATCGATTGGCAGAGCTTGGCTGGCTCCACAACAAAGTCAAAAAGTACATCGACACACACAATAAGGATAAAGCTTTCGGATTGGTTGGCCAGGTGAGCTCTAATGATTATATTTGCATTCGAGGAAAATGCCTAACTGCACCCCACCAATGTGGTGCACCCTCTAACAATTCTGTTACACCCTGGGGTGGACAATATACACTGTTGTAAACAAGTCCTCTTGAAATGACTTAAGTCCCAGTCAAGTCATTTATTAAATAACTTAAGTCCAAGTCAAGTCTTTTTAAAAAATAGAAAGTCAATTCCCAATCAAGTCTTTTTAAAAAATAGCAAGTCAATTCCCAGTCAAGTCATTATTATAGCAAGTCATCTCCAAGTCAAACCACTAATGTAATAATAAAACGATAAACCGTTAAAATTGGTAAAACTTTTTCCCGATTTTAAGCAATAGTTCAACTAAAAATAACAAAAACAACAACATGTTGCAATCTAATTTTTCAACACTTGCGATAAATAGCTCAATTTTACAATAAAATAGTAAATGAAAACACTTGTAATTTCAACCCAACTAATTTGACTCAATGACTTAAGTCAAGTCATTGGAAATATACCCGATTGAAAAGGACTGACCTAAAATCCCTTTAATTTTCAACCTTGCTTTTTCAGTCGTTTTGTGCGGCTCTGCAACAGGAACTGACCGAGTACTACCGACTCCTCTCGGTTCTGCAGTCCCAGATCCAGCAGGTCGACTCTGGCTTCGAGGACGACTGCTCACTAACGCTCTCCAAGCTTGTGGTGTGGACTTACGAGCCTATGGAGAGACTGCGCTGGATTGCCACTCTCGTCGACAACTGTCAGGGTGCGAGGAATAACTTTAATTTAAGTTCGAGTCTGAAACAAAAAGTTGATAAATATTATAATAGGCATTTGAAAAACGCGTTTGGCACTTGCCACTCTTGTCGACAACTGTCAGGGTGCGGGGAATATACATTTTTGCCATTTTGAGGCGAACTTTGATTTGTGTTCAAGTCAAAAGCAAACAGTTGATCAATATTAGAATAGACATTTGGAAAATATGGCCTTGGCTAGAATGTCTCTAAAATCCTAACTGAAACCCCTAAAAAAGGATTTTTTTCCCTAAAAGTTAGATCACGAAATAAAAAAAAATCCCTAAAAGTTAGATCACGAAATAAAAATTTGTTTAGTTTCCACTAAGTATAATATGTAATATATTTTGTACGTATATTTTTGGAAAATACTCTTACGGATCACTTAGGTTTATTTTGCCAAATGTTAAACATTACCACTTGCAAAATATACGATCATGATTTAAAATGTGCGGTAGGTAACAGCCAGTATTTCTTCAAATGAATGGGAATGATTGGTCAATTTAGAGCTGGTAAATGTACGCAAATTTATAAATTCCTTTTATATACAGCCTTGAACTATTCTTAATTATTTTTGCTATAAAAATAAATTTCCTTAAATGAAAAACCAGGTTGCCTGATAGCAGGGATCACTAACTTTTTATTTATTAAGTCGTGGGCTGTATTACTGTAAAAATGAAAATCACGGCAGAATGAAAAAAATAATAATTGCGTTTCTTTGTTAAGTATCAGTTTGAGCTTGCATCCGAATATCGCTTCCTTTAAAAAACTAATTTAAACCGTATTTTAGCTTGATTACTGCAATATGGTAAAGGCCGAAAGATTTAACACGACATGCCGCATTTTTTCGACGGTTGGTGGTTTAATGACTGCTCTATTAAATTTTTTTTTATATATTTCTAGGCAAGAAAGGAGGCGCGCTGGCAAGTATGGTGCACTCGTACATGCAAACAGGTGATGAGAACTCTAGGGCGATCACCACGCGGATCCTTAACGTCGTGTCCCAGCCCATCTTCTACATTGTGGATCGCTGGATCTACGACGGGGAACTTCATGACCCTTTTCACGAGGTTTGTCCAGTCCAACATTAATGAAAAACAGACAAACATAATTGATACGGTCTGGTTAACCCCCTTCATTGTGAAGTTGCTTGCACTAGCAGAATGTTGCAAGCATTGGGCGTATGGGTTTTTCTCGGCGTGCTCCTCTATGAGCCTATGTAGCTCAGTTGGTAGAGCGACGGTCCCGGTATGGCCGAGGTCGCGAGTTCGAACCTCACTGCAGGCTAGCTGTTTTCTAGCCTGTCTTGCTTGCATCATTGATCGACAGATTCGGCGAGTCTGCGATGTCTTATAGTGTACTATGATATGTAAGCCGTAATCGTTGGTCAAAAAGCAGATCCAGAAGAGCTAGATCACATTTGTTGAACACATATCTGTGTATTTTTCATTTAGAAAACATTTTTAACAATTTTGCCTTAAACTCCAGCCTCCCAAAATTTTTAACAAATTTTGCCTTAAACCGAAGACTAAAAATGTAATTTCCAGTTCTTCGTGGCTTCCGACCAAGGAGTGAGCAACGAGCGGCTGTGGTACGACAAGTATCGGATGCGGACCGCCATGATCCCCTCCTTCGTGAAGATGGAGCAAGCGCAGAAGATCCTGCTCGTCGGCAAGTCCATCAACTTCCTCAGGCTGGTCTGCAAGGATCGATCCACCATCAACAACAAGGATAAGAGGCTGGCACAAGCTGGCGACGCCAAGGCTGATAAGAAGGGTAATGGACTCTTGAGTAGTTTGGATCCTGAAAAAAGGTTGTTAGGGTAGGGATGGACCATAGTCTCGGATATTGGAGCCATACCTGATGCCAAGTGTTTGTATCGGTACTCGTCAGATACTAGGGACGTAGCGGTGCCGTCCGGATGGTTGGAGCAATGCTGCTGGTGCTGAGAGGTCATGAGTTTGAATCTCACTGTTGGCTAGATTTCTCTATATAATCTTGCCTTGCATGACAAACCTGATAGGCCTAAAGAAATAAAAATCAACAACTTAAAAATGTTTCTAATTTTGCCAATCGACAAACCTTTAAATCTGAAAGGTTTTAAAAATTGAGTCAAATGTGTCACAAAAAAACAGAACTTCTATAATAATTTATAGGAAATACTGCCCTTTTTAAACCCCACCCACTTCTGTGTTTTTTATCCAGGCGTTAATTGGAAGAGTTTCAAAAACTACCTACATTTTTGTGACCACAAATTCAGTCAAATGTGTCACAAAAAAATAGAACTCGTAAACAAAAATTTATACCAAATACTGCCCGTTTCAACCAAGCCCCTTTTTCTTTTTTTATCCAGGCTACGGGGTCGATTTTGCCAGCGACCTAAAAGTGCGTGTCGATCGCGCTTACCAAGCGACCAGCTCGCACCTGTTGCAAGTGCTCAACGATCGTTACAAGATGCTCACTCACCTCCACGCTTTACGCAAGTTCCTTCTGCTTGGACAGGGAGACTTTATCAGGCATCTGCTCGACTTCCTGCAGTAAGTGATTGAGGTTTTTTTGAGTTAAGTAATCATGGTTTCCCGCTTTTCGAGCTATATCGAAATACAGCTACTTTTGAGAATGTCCTATGGCAGTGGTTCCCAACCGGGGCGCCGCGGCACCCTGGGGAGCCATTTCTAATGCTCAAGGGTGCCGATAGATATTTGAGAATCTTAAAGAATCTAATTTTTGTTCAACTCTTACAAATTTTTTTTGTAAAGATTAGAGTGGAATAAATTCAATTATAACTTCCTACGCTGTGTAGATGTGTGTTGTTCCAGTTCCGTTTATTGTGACATTCTAGTGAATAACGTACAGAAAAATCTTGTAGGGGTGCCGCAATATGTCTATTATTTCTGAGGGGCGCCGCAAGCCATAAAAGGCTGAAAAACACTGCCCTATGGTTACCAATCTAACGCCCGCGGACCAGATCCGACAAGCCGGTTAAATTTAGCCCGCCCGGCGCATATTTCCATAATGATTTCAAAATACTGTTACGAATACTTTATTAACTTTTGTCGAATACAAAACTCAGCCAAATTTTGAAGAAATGTCAAACTAAACGACAATTTCACAAAGCTCGCACAAAATGTATTGTTGATTTTTGTGATTATTTTTCTCTATGTTTCATAATTATGTAACTTAAATAAGGTCAATACAAAATTATACCAGCCCGCAATAGTCAATATTTACGGTTATCCGGTCCGCGATCGCCGAAGCCTTATCAAAAAAAATTGATGATCCCTGCCCTTTACTTCGTGTTTTTTATTTCGATACTCGATATATTCGGTAAAAAAAATAAAGCTGTCAAAACGATACCTAATGTCGTCATTGCTATGTACAAATAGGCAAAATTTATAAAAGAGGAAAGAGGGGACAAAAGTAACGTTTGTTTGGTTTTTTAATCTATATTTTGCTTTCGCATTCAAAAGCTTTATTACCTTCAAATGTTAATTTACTACTTTCGAAACGATATTTCCGTTTAAAGTAGAAATCGCTTCGTTGAAAATAATAGTGACAATTAATTTAGTTTCGGATCAGCACCGAATCGGACATCGATAATTACATTCGTGGAAAAAAATATATTGTTGAAGATAAATAAAGAGATATTCAAAACGTTCAAAATGTGCCTACTCCTGTATGGTCTTCGATATTCTCACTACGTATTACTCCAACCTCCAACTTAAAAAAAAAGAAAAAAATCTGTAAAATCGTATGCTTTTCCAAACAGACGGACTACTCGTACATAACTATAGCTTAGACCAGTGTTTCTTAAACTTTTTTAGTTTTGTTCATCCCTAGCATCTATCTCCAGATTTCATTCACCCTTGTCTCATTGATATGATAAAACTATCTTGTTTATAACACGACAAAATGACCTAGGTTGTTTCGCAAGCTATCATCCATTTCTGATGGTTCATCCGTATTCACCCCTGCAAAATTTTTATTCACCCTGGGGTGAACCATTCACCTAATTATGAAACACTGGCTTATACAATTCACTACAACAAGAAAAACAAGAGTGCAAAAATCACATACCTTTTAAAACAGAAAACGTAGTAGAAGTTTCAATAACTATAGCTTCCGAATTATCCAGGGACGAGTTGGACAAACCAGCTTCGACCTTGTATCGCCACAACCTCAGCGGTCCAGTGGAGGCGGCTGTAAGGGCATCAAACGCACAGTTCGAAGACCAGGATGTGCTGGCGAGGTTGGACTTTCGACTTCTCGAGATCAACCCTGGCGACTTTGGATGGGATGTGTTCAGCCTCGATTATCACGTCGACGCCCCGCTGGACACTGTGAGTGCTTCAGGGTTTGTTCTGTCAGAAAGTAGATCACAGTTGTTGAACACACATGTTTGTGTAATGTGTATTAGGGTTGTTAAAAAAACACTTTTTTGTCGAATTTCGGTGGTGAAATTGTTAGGTTGCGTCTAAAAAATCCACGAACCGTTTGGGTCAGTATTGACCGTGCTACGTCAATTTAAAAAATCAAATTTACTGTGTATCTTTCATTGAATAATATATTACTGCAATTCCCCTTTTATGTGAAGTTGCTTGTACTAACAGAATGTAGCAAGCATTGGCGTCATAGTTGTTGCTCGGCTCGCTCCTATCTGAGCCGGTGTGTAGTTCAGTTGGCAGAGCGACGGTCCCGGTATGGCTGGAGGTCGTGAGTTCGAACCTCACTGCAGGCTAGTTGTTTTTCTAGCCTGACTTGCTTGCATCATTGATCGAGATTCGGTTAGTCTGCGATGGATTTCGATTTTGGGTCTTAAAATATTTTATGCAATTTGGTTAGCTTTTAGTGTCGATCAAAAAAATCAGAAAGTGATATTTCTGAGATTATTTCGCAACTATTTTGAAATATCCGCTTGGCTGTGAAAATATTAAGTATTATAAATTTTGACTAAGGGTAAGAATACATTTTACGAATTCACAACTAAAAAATTCGTGTGTATTAAGCAAGTAAAAAAATAAAATTATTAACTGTTAGGTTACCGCTCTATTTGAGGACATGAAAGACAGCTTAATTTTGTGTCATTTTATTAAAATGAGCTAAGACATACTATACAAACCTTTATTCAGATTCGCGCGGAGCCAAAAAGTGCATTTGCGCAGTTACAGTAGGCAAATAAAACAGTTTGTAGGGACCATGGCCACGTGTCCCCCATTTGTCCGGTGAATAAATCTTTGTATTACAAAACTTAAACCCGGCTTTTTCTAGCTGATAACCCCTGACGTGATGTTGGTTTACCTGCGCATCTTCATCTTTCTGTGGCGAGCAAAGCGAATGGAATACCAGCTCTCACTCATATGGACGAGCTCCATGGAACAGACCAGGAGCCTGGCTCCCAACCTCAAGCACTTGCAAGGTATAGATGCCAATTCGACGAAAAGAAACTTTAGATTAGGACAACAACATACGGTGATATACGTAATTGCGCAAATCGTTGCATTTTCTTAAGGTATGAATTCATTGAATTGCTTTAAATTTCTAAAATGACACGGATGCCTACGGAAAGGCTTGCCGGATTCAGCCAGGCTGCCTCATTTGGTACCTCTGTAGGTATCCGGTGTACCTTATATGGATGCCGTTATCGTTGGCCAGTACGACTCCAGAAGGGCTTGATCACAAAATATACATTGTGCACGCATATGAACGTTTCAGTTGCACTAAAATAAATAAACACTTTTACGATAACTCGTAGTGTAGCGGCTTTTAAAAGCAGTACACTACCAGTACACTTTCTGATGCTACCCATTTCTTTATTTCATTTCCTCCATTATATATTTCAAAATCCTACTACAGGGGACTATTGTACCTAATAAAGCGTAACTTTTAGCTTTTTATTTTATTCTTTAGGAGTGCTTCACCATTGCCACACACTAGCTGCTGAAATGGTCCACTTTGTCCACCAGATGCAGTATTACATTGCTTTCGAGGTAACCTACAACTGTATGTGAGAAAATGTATGGATGTCATCAAATCCTGGCACTTTGCCTGATTTGCAGATTCAACTGTCTTCGTTTTTCAAAGCCTTATGTCCGCAAATTTGTCAAGCTTTAATATATATGTGATTGATTCCGTATTCATTTACATTCGAGATCATTTGATTTAATTTCCACTTTTAGAACTTGATATTCATGTGATAAAACATTGTTAGCAATTCACCTTGACAAACTTTTTTGTGATTTAGAGAAATTTCACCTACATTTTATTTCAAACCATTATCTTTTTTCAGGTTCTTGAGTGCTCGTGGGCAGACCTACAGACGAAACTTGAAGAGTCGAAGGACTTTGACGAAGTGATTGACGCCCACCACACCTTCCTGCAATCTCTTATGAAGCGATGTCTCCTCGACCAATCTTCAAGGTAGCAGAGAACAGTGTTCCTGTTTCTTTCTATCGGCTGATATGTTGCCTGGTGGAGCTAACTCTATTTATAAATTATATTATAATATTGAATTTACGTAAACCGATTAGATTGCAACATTTTTTTGTTTTTTCAGTTGATATACTGCTCATAATTGCAATTAATCGCACGAGTTTACCATTTTTATTGTTTTGTTTTTACAACACTGATTTGACTTTTAATCGGACTCAAGGAGTCGGTTTATTTTTGCTGGAGTCGGTCTCGGGACTCGGGACTCGAGTAAGACCACGTAAAACTACCCGAGTCCCGAGTCCGGCATGCGCATGCGCAGTACCGAATTTTAAAACTGATATGGTCGCCAACTGGAAATTGTAAAGGTGGTATAGCATAATGGTGAATATTTTCCAACCATGTATTGTGAGTGAATGAATTATACGACACCCCTAGAAGTAGATTGCTGAATATCCACGTTATTGTAGTTACGTAAATTGGCGGAATACAGGCTGGAGAGTCAGGGCCGGACTCGGGACTCGACGAAATCGCACATTTGACCGGAGTCGGACTCGGGACTCGGGTTTATTTTTTTGACCGGAGTCGGACTCTGGTTATTTTTAACCGAATCCGCAGCCCTGACAGGAACAACACACAACACAGTCAATTTAAAACATGTAGGAAAATGTCGTTTGATATAATGGTCTCTAATCGCACACAAATAGTTGTTTCAAGAAGCTTATCAATTGAACAAAAATCAGATTATTAAAAATTCTCAAATACCTCGGCACCTTTGAGCATTAGAAATGGCTCACCAGGGCGCCGCGGCATCCCGGTTGAGAAACACTGTGTTAACCTAAAACTTACGCATATTCTCCTTCAAAAATGCCCTGAAAAAATGCTCAAAATGCCCTGTTGTTTCCCAGCAACCTTCTGATGCAGCTTCGCACCATCTTCGACCAGATCGTGAAGTTCGAACACCTCCAGAAGGACATCTACGAACAATCGTGCTCCGAGCTACGCGCAAGGAAGCGATACGACAGGGAGCTCGATGAAGCAGAACAAAAGGTAGGGTAGACTTTGTATTTCCACAGATTTTGAATTGATATTTTGCTTCAAAGTTTTGTTAGGCATCATTGATATTTCAAACTATATGCAATAGTTTGACCTGTACCTGATTGTGATCTTATGTCTAAAACACCAAAAATGTATAACAAATAAAACTTTAAGTTATTATCTTTCAAATAAACTTGATTTCAAACTATAACTCCAATGTATTAAAAAGCTGTGTTAGATTAAATTTACGTGGCTAAAATAAATGAATTTCACGCTGTAGCGAGCAAAATACCAATTTTCAAAAATACATAACTTTTTAACCCCTTAAGTTAAGCAATTTTGACAAAATAAGGTTTACTGTTATCAGTTAGGAAAACTCTGAATATGTACAAAATTTCAGCAGTTTTGAAAACATATGGGTTACATAGGTAGGTTGGTTTCCCATGGAATGACCGTCATCTCACACTTTTCACGCTTTGGCTGCACACGGAGTGCCTCCCGTCCATTTGTTAACGATTTCTTTAATAAACCCTACCTCCCACCCGTTGCTTGCTCGCAAAGTGGGGCTTACACGAATTGACAATCCCTTTCTTGCATTTATTGGTAAGATTTAGATGTAATAAGTCTTATGCATTTATCAACTAATCTATCGCGCTTACAAATATTTTTTTGTTGATCATTTTTTCGTCTAGATTTTTAACAAACAAACCTGCCTTTGAATAAAATTCAACCGAAAATCCCGTTACTTGCCCACAAAGTGGTGCTAAGTGTAATTGCCACGAGTTGTCGATCTCACTCTTCTCACGCTTGGATGCGCAGGGAGTGTGGGGAGCAGATAGTGAGAAGGAGGAGGAGGAAATGGCGCGGAGGAGATCGTTCAAGAAGATCACCATTCCCGAGATGCGAGCGCGACTTAAAGTGTGCACCTGCTCCTACCAGGTATCATAGCCGTCCTACATATGTCTACGATCGTCACAGCAACCCTGCCTTCATTCGATTAACTTAACTAGCTTTTTTCTTTGAAAGAGAGGGGTTCTTCAGTTAGTGTTGTTTTGGTCGCATCAAACCATCTGTTACACCGTTAGTGTTACTGAAAAGTATACACTATATTTTTTTTTAATGTTTACCCCACCAAAAATTAACACACCAGTGATTTTAGTGACGAGAGATGTAGAGTAACTTAGAGGGGTCACTGATCCAGGTTTGTGGCTGAATGGGGCATTGGTTGGATGTTGGTGAATATTTAGGTCGTCGGCCGTCGGCGAAATCGCTGTCTAGTAAACCGTTCATTTGCCGATTACTTTTGTACAGGGCGAAGGTATACTTGCACTACTTAACCTTTAAAAGAAAGCATGCGCAACGTCAAAAGTATAAACCTTTGTCAGTAATTTTGGATCATTTTTTTTATGTTGAAGATTATTTATAACAAAGTGCTTTTATGTGCTGCTAATATAATATTTTTTAGCTGGAAACGTTTACAATTAAATCGGAACGTCTCCAGGTTTTTGACAATTAGACAATACCACAGGTCACGCGTTCTTAAACTGGGGTCCGTGACCCTTACGAAGTATGTCAACTAGGTTTATGGGGTCTATGAAGGGTTTAAGGCCCAATTAAAGTATATCTAACTTGTGTTACTTGAAAAGTGACACATTTTCAAAAATAAAACAAACACTATATTCTTAATGTATTTTTACCGCGTATTAGTTTCACATTTTTTGGACCGAAACAGCACGTTTTCCAGGTCAACTTGTTTTTATAACGGCGGCTCTAAAAAATTCATGCCAAGCCCTATTCAACGCGAACCAAAAATAATTTTTAGGGGTCTGCGTTAAAAAGTTTAAGAAAACCACTGCCATAGGTAAACATAATATATTAAACATTTGGTTTCCCCCCAGGACATGGTTGTAATGTTCCTGCGTCAGCTGGACCAGGAAAGTGACACAAACCTGCGTAACCTGAGCTGGAGGTTGGACTTCAACGAGCACTATCGATCCAGGAACACCGCTCTGCAAGCGGGAAAGTCCCGCAACAACAAACAGCGCTGACGGGAGTAGCGACACTTGGTCTTAACGCTCGCTCTTTCTGTTAAGCAGTCTTGGATTCCAAGTAGAACGACTGGAATTAACCTCAAACAAAAATAGTCGACTTTTAATGAATGTTAAGCGTAGTATTTTTGGAACAGTATAAAAATATTCGTTTATTTGAGTTGATCTTGCATGTGTTAAAATTATTAGCATAGCACAATGACGTGCTAAATATATCGATTTATAACGAGAAAAATAATTCAAAAACCTTTTCCATGTGTTTTTCTCAAATTTGTGTTTTAGAACATTTCAAGACTTGACTATAGAGTTGGTAGAGTCCCTTTTGTATTTCTACGCGCAAAATTCATACTTTATCCAGTGTCCACGAAGCTTAACTGTTCAGTAACTTTGTTACATAGTACTTCCTTGCTCGTATATGGTGCTCTAGATTGTTAAACAGCTTTTCTAATATATAACCCTGATTTTTAAACGCTGGAGCTACCCGCTTCTTTGACCGCTAAAAGCGGCTTAAATAGTAATGGCTCCTAACCTTTTTGGGTTTTCCACACTCTTTAAAATCATAAAAATAAAATATTAAATAGTTGGGAAAAGGCAAATTTTAGCCTATAGTGATTAACTATGATGTTACAATAAACTGGACTTGAAACAGTACACATGAACTGTACACACAGGCCCAGGTTTGAAAAAAAATCTAGATTTGTTGCACTTCAATCGTACACGAAACGTGTATCAAGATAATAAACAATAGACAAAAATTAAAACTTAAGAATTTGAAATATGTCTCGGCAACCTTCAGCGTTGTATACACAGGTTGGAATACGCTGGCCTAGATCGCACTACATTAGCGAAATTGTGCTTATATCGTAGTTTTTTTGTGCATGTGGCATTCCAGTTGTGTGAATTGAATCTTGTCCGCGCTGCTGCATGTTCCGAAAACCTAAAGTTGAAATTTGTGTTTTTCCGTTTCTCTGTGACTTGGATTTTCATTCTGGGGTTATGAACGAAAACAATACACACTTACTTTTCTACTCGGTCTGTTTTTTCATTACTAAGTTAATTTTAAAACAGACACTTGATCAATTGTTCTGGGTAAGCAAGTTTTACAAGTAGCAATCAAGAAAAAAGGTGATTCCATTTCGTCACTTATTCAGGTCAAAACTTGCAGTAGGCCAACTAAAGAATGGTAATAACAGTGACCAAGATTAAAGTAAGCCGGGACGGCGTCCTGGTAATATACTAATTGCCACCGAAACGGCATTTTCTGTAGCCTAAAGTTTTTTGTTAGGATAAAACCACGTCGGTTGTAATTGCATCTCGTTGGCGATTGTTGTTAAGCAAAACAATAATGAACCGACGGAAATTATAACACAACACGTTGGCACTGGCAGTTAGCCATACCGTTATGTAATTGACCATATACAGAGCATTCCACTGTTTATACATTTAGCCGATTTTGCAGCAACTGACGATACAATTCATTAGGGCGTGCTTCATTTTCCATACAAGTTTATAGTCTACACTTTTTTAAATTTCTGTAGAGTGCCGCAAGCCACAAAACGTTGCGAAACACTGGATTAGAAGAAGCAGTTGCTAGGCTCTTAAGGGGAGACCGGCGGCCGCCGAAGTCTCTTGCACGTTCCTTGTTGCACCTGACTCCACGGAGCAGGCCGTTAAAATACCTGCCCTTAACTTCTTGAACTCTAAATCTAGACAGAGTCACTTCACTGAGTTGATATTGTTCGTTAAGTGTATATATTGACAAATTTCAGTACACACGAAAACACGGTTTAGGCCGCCAGTATATAAGCCGTATCAAGTAGAATGGAATCGGGAAACGCTGATCACGCTCGGTTCGGGTGTTGGTCACACGTCAGTGGACACCGGTTACGTGTTTAGTGACGTCAAGTTGGGCAACGCAGTGGTAAGTTAGGGTAAACTACTTACTAATGATACACTGCCCAATCCCCGAAACAACATTGAAAGATAAACCATGGTTAGTCACGTGATCTTCAAAGGTCACGTTTTTGCAACAAAAATAAAGCATGAAGGAAAAATGACACGTCATATGCTAAACATCAAGTTCTAATTATAATTTTGCTCATTTCATGTTTAAAAACCAGTGTCGGCAAATAACCATCAAAAAAATCGGCGTAGGGAAGTATTTTCTGCAACCGGTCAAAAAAGTTCCTAAAAAAAATTCACACAGCCCCCTATTTGTCCGGAAAAATTCTCTAACGGCAAAAGAGCACGCGAGTCGGTCTTTCTTTTTGTCTGGCGTGACGAAAGAAAAGTCGCGACCGGCATTCCTCGTTTTCGTCAAATCGAAATAAAAGCTTAGCGCGTTGATTCAGAAAATACCTACGAAAATAAGCGCATCAATCGATTAATTTACAGTGAGCCTGGCTGTTTCAAAAATGTAAGTGGATAAATTAGCAGTGCGAGGACAGAAAGCGTGGTTTAAAAATTTGCTTAAAAAATGGCTTGTTCCAAATGTGAAGCGAACTATTTGCTTCATTAAGTATGTTTTGAGGTTTTATTATAATGAGCTGTAGCTTATTTTTTTAAAAACGAAACACTACTATTTGATAATAAATATATATATCAATAATTTTTTATATCTATTTCTGTTGATTTGATTTTAACTAGTTTGAATTAAACTGTAAATTACTGGTATATCTTTCTTTTTTTACAAACCATTTTTAGATAAATTAACACTTTAGGGCCAAAGTATTTAATTCTTAGTCCCTTCCAAATAGAATTCTTGATTTTTAATTGAGAAGCAAACACAAAAATGGCTCACTCAAATGGACCTTCTTTGGATCAACAGGTAATCTTTATTTTCTTTCAAATTTTACTTTGCGTGTTTAAGGTTTATATAAAGAGCAAGTGACTTAAACTACCTTAAATGACTCCTATGTAATCTAATTTGTAAAATTGAGCAGGCATCAATGATTTTAAACAGTGACTGTGATCCTATTCTTAGTAATTAACCATCCAGTGGCCCAATTGCATCCCAGTGCCTTCCTGTTAAGAATCTTTGGCATGAAATAAAGCCAAAATTTATACCAATGACATTATTAAGAGTAAAATGTAGCTGTGTTGCAATAAAAAATAGCCTTTTGTACATCGCGGAGTGTCGGCAAAATACAATTTTGCGGCTACAAGTTATGAAAGGCAGTCTGGCCTAGTGGCGTTTTACTGTGAATGAGTACCATCTGGCTTCAAAAGAAACAACATTTTTGATTATATTTTGTTGATCACAAGTGAAAGATAAATTAAAGAAGCCCAACTCCCTGAAATAATAGCCACAGATTCTAGATTGATTTAATTCGAAAAAAACGGAAAAAAGCTTAAATCGCCATACCCATTAATATTAAAATGGCGCTAGTCTAGAATCTTCCCAAATTTTTCACTGTAACAAAACTGTGCCCTAAAATTTACAAATTTGTGTTAAAATTTTAAACTACTATCGTACATGTAGCCCAGGTTGTAAACCACTGATTCGAAATCTAAAGCAATTTTTAAGTGTTTTGTTGTGAAGGCTAATTTACTTTTAGATGGCCGGTCTTGACATTAATGTTGGAAGAGGTGGGGCAAGTGGTGCCAACTCTGGTGAGTAATTTATTTTACCATTACATATGCAATTACATCTTCACAATGTGCCAGAATATTGAACACTACTTAAAAAAAATACCCGTTTTTGTATGAATTGAAATTTACATGTAAAGTGATTTTTAAGCGACAGAAAAAATCTCATACAAAAATTAACAAATTACTCTTTATAAATGGGCAACTGTCTATTAAAATTTGTAATGGTCACCAAAATAAATCTTAACTTGAAAAAATTGTTTGTCTTGCGTTGCTCTTAAAGTTAATAGTTTCAAATTTCAACCAAAATAATGTTTTGTTAATTAGCCTGTTTAGCATGAAAATTTGAATTGGTTTTAAAAACAAATAATAACACAATTATTATTTATTTTCAAATAATAACACAATTATATTTTAACTGAATGGTATTGCCATAGGTGAAAAGTAGTTTTAAAACTGGTAGTAATTAAGTAACAGTGTTGTTTAATAAATAGGACGATACGGTGCCGGCGGTGGCGGTTATGTTCCACCGCACATGAGGAACCAGCCAATGGGCCGAGGTGGACCCCCTATTGTGCAACCTGGACTTCAGGCCACGTATGGCGGCGCTCCCATGACTGGGCCCAATGGTGGTAAGACACTACATAAAACAGACTATGATTTTTATTTTAATGGCTTTAAGAGATGTTTTGGGTGTTTGTATTTACAATGAAGCACTGTCAAAATAGAAGGCTGTTTTTTTAGAAAGTTTTAACCCACATTTTGACTTCATTTCAGGTTTGTCCATACCACAAACCTTTGACTTTCTATTTTTTGTTTTAATGGGTGTAAAACTGTTAGAGGGTGTTTAAATTTACAATTAAAACCCGATCAAAGCACAGTTGAACAAAAGATGGGTTCTCATTTTATCTGGTTTGGTCACCACTTTTTTGTTAGCCTCTCAATTGTATCCGTATCGCAGAAATCCGCTACGGTGCCATGATGCCCGGACCTCCGCCCGGCCCTATGCCCGCAGGACCCCCCAACAGTTATGGGAGTGCCCCGCCCCAAAGGGGTGGAATTTATACGAATGGGGTGAATCGCGATAGAGCACAACAACCGCAGCGTTACAATGATCGGGGTGGATATCAAAACCCACCAGACAAAGGTGAAATTAGGGGTTACTGAATGAGTTTTTTTTTAGAACTTTGACTCAATTTGAAAGTGTGTTATTTTGCTTAGATATCAACAATGACAAATTATAGCAAAATAAGGTTATTCAATTATTGACAAGAATACTTTTACGTGTTTTTTTATTAAAGGGTCACAAAACATTTCATGGAGAGCCAAATTACTGAATAGGTTTAACATTGCGGGCTGGATATTAAATTTTCTGTTTGACTTTTTGACTCCCGATATGTTAGACAAAGGGGAAAAAAATATTTAACAAGAAAGTCAAATTTGTTTTTTTAACAAGTTTAAATTCTTTTGTTTTAAGATTTAAAGTAAATATCATGCCCAAACGAAACATTTAAGTTTAGAAGTCAATACTGAATTTTTTTTTTTTTTTTAGAAGCAATAAAAGTGTTTTACTACATAATCGCTCTACCTTGTGTCTTGTGCTTGTCGATAAAACATTGAAATATTTCACTAACCCTGTGCAGTTTCAGGTCAGTATCGTCCCCCAGCACAGCAGCAGTACATGAACTACGGAGGTGGCTACAACAATAATAGCGACCGTGGCTTCAACCGAGGTGGAGGGTTCAACGAACGAGGATACAACGACCGCAGGGGTGGAGGCGGCGGCGGCTGGAACCAGGGTAAGATATGCTCAACTTAACTTATGTGGTTGATTTAAGACAAACATTGTAGTTAAGTTCATTAGTGACAAACTGAAATGACTCTTTTGGAACTTTAGCCAAAATTTATATCACCCTGCTTCATCCTTACTTTTGTATATACCTTTGCTAAGTTAAATTTAATATTAATGTTGCACACTAACAATATTGTGTGGGCTTTAATTTTTTTCCTATCTTTTTTTTTCAATTTTTATTCACACAAAAAAAAAAACATGCCACACCATAAAATTAGTCTTGTGTGCAAATATGCAACGAAAAGGATGCATAAGATTTTCAAGGGTAAGGCGCCAAAGGGTTTTCTCCCTTAAAAGCCATAAAATACCTCGCGTTTTTATTTCGACAAGGTTTTTCAAAAACATGCTATGACATGGATAGATATTAGAGATTTATCAGAGTTATGCAAAAGTTTTTGTTTTCGAAATGTTTAAAGTTGAAAGAAACTTAGTGAATGAAAAAAAGGCACTGGACATCCTAAAAAAGATCAAATACTACCTAAACGTGAGAGCAGCTTAACACTGGCTTAGTGGCTTCAAAAGCCACGGTTTGGCCAGCCCTGGTCTATTTTAACACAATTACTTGCATTAAGGTGGTCAAGTTGGTGGATACTGGGAAGGACCTCCACAGCAGCAAGTTCCTGATCGCTGGGCCCGACTTGATGATGGTGGTGAGAATTCTTACCCAATTACATTGACACCCGAATAAAACACTGATTGGAATAAGGCTCAACAGGACTAATATCTAATAGTGCTAATAACATCTAAATTAGAAGAAGACCTAATAAGGCTGAAACAACATTTTATCCCACCCAACCCCACTCATACCTTTATCATCAACTCCCCTAATAATTAACCCAATTTCTAACCCCACCCGTTACCTTCCCCTGAAACAGCAATTCCCCAACAGGGCTATTTGAACTAGACCCCCAAAACGTTAACAGAAAAACGGCCAATGCCAGACAGCTGTCACCTAATTATCCCATACCCTCTCCCTACAGTTTCCGGCATCATTTTGTCCATTTACAACTTATTCCAATTAATTTAGAACTTATTCCGACATGCTTAGATGTTATTCAGGCAATTTTAGCTGTTATTCTGTAATAAAATGTAACTTATAGTTTTCTTATATATGAATTATTTATTTACTTATTAATTAACTACCTGCTATAGGTCGGGTAAAGATATGTTTACAACCAAAGCATTCTCAATGATCTCGTAATTTTCTTGCAACATTCTCATTAAATATAGCCTACTTCTGTAGCTACAGTAATGAATGCATAGTTAGTTTGTAGTCAACAAGTCAGCTTTTTAAATCTTCTTGCGC
Source organism: Ascidiella aspersa (assembly GCF_963924565.1). NCBI lineage: Eukaryota > Metazoa > Chordata > Ascidiacea > Phlebobranchia > Ascidiidae > Ascidiella > Ascidiella aspersa. The sequence continues at coordinate 34,929,404 of NC_139447.1, read as the reverse complement.
CAACAAAGCCATACCTAAAAAAGCTGTTTACAACAATTTAATTAGGTATGGCAAGTGGTCGCTACGGGCAACATCGGGAAGGTGACGACCGTTTGGCGAAGAAGTGGGACGACCGTCAGGGAAGCGGCGATGCGTTCAACGACATCGACTGGAGCAAGCCGACCACTAGAAACGAGGACCTTGAAAAGTGAGCAGTTATGACGGTGGTTAGCAAACTTTTTTTTCGCAGCCCAAAACACTATTTCAAGAGCTATTGAAGGCCCATTAGGTCAGTGGTTCTAAACACTTTGTGACCCCAGCCCCCCTTGCTTACGAATACGAAAAACACTTCAAATAACATCTAAAGAGAGGTTTCTAAAGACGTAACGAAAACCCCCAAAAAATAGTTTAACAGGCTAATTGGTAAACTAAGACATGTTCATGGGCCCCTGAAGACTGCTCCATGAACCACTGGGGGGCCAAGGGCCACGGTTGAGAAACGCTTCACTATGTGAAACCACTACGACAACAGGGGTGGTTTCATGATTTTTTTTGAGGGGTCATGAAAATTTTTAGAATGACGTCACAATGTTTGATTTGGTACACATGACCTGTTGGTCCTGTGATGAAGCAATGAGCTAAAAGTAACACTCTTAGCCACACAAACTTTTTAAAACACAGTGCAATGAATGTATGACTATCATATGGCCCACAACTACGTGATAAAACTGATTTAGCTTGCGGCCCACTAAAAATTACTAGAAGACCCCACACTTTTTGCAAGCTTGAAGTGGACAAAACATAAATAGGAAAAGAATGTTAATCAATTTGAATTCAATTAATATTAGCCTTAACTTTGTATTACTTTTACGATTTTATCAGATTTTGAAAAGATCTTGCTCAGAACCCAATCCCAGCAAATTAAATCATATAAAACTAACGCAGTTGGCGACCAAACAAAATCATACCGCGAACCCAAATTGACAACCTAATTTTGGGTTGCGAGTTGAGAAACACTTCAAAGATGATCAATGCTTAAAACGAAAAAAAAAAGATGATCAATGCTTAAAACGAATAAATCCTTTTTTCAAAATGAAACTGACAAAATATAATTTTCTGAAAAAAGCATTTGCTTCTTGATTTAATATGGCCTAGCTTCAATAGTTTAAATTACTGTCTTGCAAAGCCAACTTTTCAAATTTTTTCCAAATAGACAACTGTTCTCTGGCTCTAACACTGGCATCAACTTTGACAAGTACGAAGACATCCCTGTTGAAGCAACTGGAGAGGATTGCCCAGATCACATTGATTGTGTAAGTTCCTCTTGTACTTGTCACACAATATCCGAAAACTTGAGTTTCTCAAAGCAGTTGATGGTAATAGAACCGCAGCATATTAAAATTACACACAAAGCAATGCACAATAAGTGCTTAATAGGTATATTCGATAGTTGACATTTTATTCCGATACCTGATATATGGACAAAAATTATCCAAAATGTTGTCATTACTGTGCTTACAAACGCAACATAGAAAAACAATATAGCTTTGGAAGGTTTTATTTATCAGTTTATTAGGCCAAAATATGCTTTAGAATTATGAAGTTCATTTACCTTCAGTTTTGACCTTCTATCGTTTGATCAATTTACCTTTCAATATTGCAAATCATGGCTAACATTTATAAATCATTTTGGCATCGGATCCTCACCAATACCACCCTATTATCGGACGAGTACCGCTACTACCACATTAGTTATCAGCTCAGACTAGATTTTATAGGACATCCCTAGAGCTTACATAAGAATGATAAGGTTCTCAACCTGTGTTAAACATACCAATAGTGCTACTAAAAGGCTTTTCAGTTGGTATGCGACCAGCTTTTTGGTTTTCCCCAGAGTTTATGGTTTTATCCGGAGTTTAGGGAAATTAACGCAAATTTTATATTATCAAGATGCCACGAGTTCCACTTGCTCCTTGCCACTAAATCGACCCATTATTTAAAATATGCAACTAGTGCTTGAAGCGAGGTATTTTAGTTCATTTTTTAGCTTAAATGAACATTTGTGGTTCGCAGCTCTTAAAGCTTGAGAGCTACTGCTCTACTTGGATATTGTTTCCAGACTCCATTCAGTTGACTACAAACTAGGGTGAAACTCAGTTCATACACAGCATGGACATTGCATTGTACTTGAGCTATTAGGCATTTGTAGGGTTTGCAAAGTCTTTCAGTCGTTAAAAGTGTTTGAAATGATTTTAAAAAACCCTGCCTTTGAATTTGTTTTATGTGTAACTTGAAGGTATGTTGTTAGAAATTGTTGTTTTCAAATTATGTTTAAAAAATGTGGAGGGGCCCAAATTTTACGTCTTAGGAAAACTATAAATTTTGTTTGAATTGTTTGAATGTCTTTTAATGGTTTCCCTACAAGCATGTGGCAACCCTGTGTTAGCATATGGTCATTTAGACCGGATTGGAACTTTTCAAACATTTTGCATCCTGCTTATACAGTGTATTGCTCTTCCAGATATTTTTTCTCAGGCACCATAAGGTACAAAAGGTCAATAAGTAAAACATTGGCTGTAACAAATTTTATGATCGTTCTGCTTTTGGCTACTGCTTATCCTATCATTTATTTAGACATTCCCATACTAAAAATCAAGCCATGTTAATTATACGGGACTTCCGAAACTACACCCTACAGTTAAAAATGTTCACCCTAATTAATCCATAGATACTTTTTAAGTCTCTCAAAAACACATTTTAACGTAACATGTGTTACCCTGCTTTTTGGTAAAAACTTCAGATTAATTAACAATAATATCTATACCTGTTTGTATGGCATTTTGTATTGTAGGACAGTTTTGGTTTTAGCAAATAAATTGCCATTTAGCTTTGCTGCCTTATATTTTTTATATAAGTTTTATAGCTAACAGTTCTAAGGAATAGTTTTTTCGCCAAAGACCTCTTGGCAGGCGAAAAAAATTACCCCTGTTGCCTTAGTATTTCAGGCCAGGGATGATTGTAGATTTAGGAGACAATGCTGTTGATATTTTATTGACAAAATAGAATATATATATACTTACAATCAGCAAGCATTTGAAACAGATTTTCGTGATGCATGTAGAAAAGATTTACTAACTTTAAATCAAAGTTAATAAAATATGCAGTAAGAATATCAAAGCCTATACAGAAGTAGGTAATATTTTGAATGTTTTGAATATCTCTTTTTTTATACTAGCTTTGGTACTAGTTTCTGATTAATTTTTTTTTGTCTTTAAAAATTTTGTTCATCATAATTTAGCATAACATTGTGATACATTTTTGGTTGCTGCCTTATTATATTTTTAGATGAAATTTTATAGCCAATAGTGCTAAAAATAGTTGTTCCGCCAGAAAACCTCTTTGCAGGCGAAAAATTGCCCCCTTTTTCCCTCGGTAGTATTTTTACAAACTGATTTCTGCCAGAAGTCAACTTGTGGCGTGTGACACGTGTTTCGTCACATAGATATGCCTGTGGCTGGTGGTTCCTGTCCAACTTGGAAGATTCGTCAGCGTTTCCTGCCCAATCATTCGCTTAATGTAGTAGTGCTGTTGGTCACACATACATTTCGGGCTGTTACTGTTGTTTATGCTTAAAAAGTTTTATGTAGACGGTCAAGTAAGACAACCAACCACACACTTAATTAATCACGAAACAAACCACTTTTTGTGTTTTTGTGTAGTTTCAAATTATGGAATATATGTAACTCTGAATTTGGTATGTTTCCTAAATCCATATAGTATCGTTATAATTTCTTTAATATTTTCTAAAAGTTCGGTTTAATGCCTTTTTTTAAGCGTTTGACCTTTTTAAAACATATCAATGATTTTTGCCATTTTGTCAGTTAAATTTTTGTATGTGGTATACTGTCAATACTTGAGTGTTATTAAATTACCATGGATACTAAGTTAGTTAAACATTTTATGTTGAATTTTAGTTTAAATCAGCTGAATTGGGTGAAATCATCAACGAAAACTTGGATTCTTGCAACTACAGCGTGCCAACTCCGGTACAAAAGTACGCAATCCCGATTGTGAAGGCAAAGAGAGACTTGATGGCATGTGCTCAAACTGGTATGTTTGTTAATATTTCACCTTGACCAACAAATTGTATTATTCACTATCTTAGATGTATTGTTTAAAGATGGCATTTTTCAATGTATTTTTTTATTAACAAGGCTTTATTCGCTTTATTCCAGGAAAAATAAGACCCCAACCTAAAAATTATTGTTCACAACTAGCATTATATTAGTTTTTCTACTTAACCCCCAATTTCAATCATTTTTTTTGCAACTTTGGCCCAACAGCTGGGTATTGTATGTTGTATATGTCTTTGGGACCGTGTATGTAAAACATAGATTTAACTGCAATTGAAATATCAATGTCGAAACACCGACAGGAAATGCTGTCAGTCTGGTTTCCCCTAGTGTTGTTTTTGATAAAATTGCTTGTTACAACGATTTACATACCCTTTAGAAATTCAGAGCTCAAATGCCGTTATTGGGTTTAGTTTCTTTAGACTAGACTAGAGACTGATAACTAACTGTAACAAAATATACTTTTTATTTTCACAATATATATTATATATCTTTTACAAAATAAGGTTTGTTTCAATTCAATTACATAATTATAACATAAATATTGTTAATTTTGTTTAGAATTTAACCTTGTTCAAAATGTAATTACATGATTTCCTATTAGAGGAACATCATAATTGTTAATTTAATCAAAAATTAACCTTGTATCAACTTAATGGCATAATTATTTCAATAGGATCTGGCAAGACGGCAGCTTTTCTTTTGCCGATTCTGTCTCAGCTTTACTCGTTGGGTCCCGGTGAGTCACACCAGGCTTCAACTCAATCCAGCCGCGGACGTCGTAAGCTCTACCCACTTGCCCTTATTCTATCTCCCACCAGAGAGTTGGCATCACAGGTATTGTGGCTTGGGTTTTGAGTTCTTATCTTTGGTGCAGGTTTACATGATAGCAATATTGGCAAAAATACTCTTTTAAAGAAATTCTTGATAAGTAAACACCAAACTTAGTTGGCTTTAATCTCTAACCTTCAAAATTTGTATGAGATTTGATAAAATGTGAAATAAATACATACAGTTCAAAACAAAATTATTGAGCAGTACTGTATACATTCCCCTCAGGAGGCATTAAAGCCATTAATAGCAATCGTCCTTTGCAGCAGATTTAGTGAAATATTGCACCTCGGAATATTTGTGAAAATATACTGATAGATTTTTTTTTTTTTTTAAAGAATTTTTCTGCCTTGAAAAAAGTTATATGTTTAGTGTTTTGAAGTCACCATCATAAAAAAACTTTTATGCTTTTGCAAACCAAACAGATGTAAATAAAACAATTTTTTTGACCATATATTACAATGGTAATTTGTTATGTCAAAAAAGTAAATCGAAAAACTTTTCAACCAACTAACTCTGCAATGTTTGCAAAAGATCTACGACGAGGCTCGCAAGTTCTCGTACCGTTCGCATGTGAGGGCCTGTGTGATCTACGGGGGTGCAGATGTGGGGGCGCAGATGCGGGACCTCGATCGTGGGTGCCACGTGCTCGTTGCCACTCCGGGTCGTTTGGTGGACTTTATCGAGCGAAGCAAGATCGGACTGAACTACATCAGGTATGCTTACACCCAGGGCTGGGAAGCCACCGTAAAATAACATTAGCTCCGGCTCCAGCTTCGGAGCCATCAGACAATTATTAAATGGCTCCGGCTCCAGCTCCGGAGTCGTAAAACTCAATCCTTTGGCTCCAGCTCCAGCTCCGGAGTAGTAAAACTTATATCCTTTGGCTCCGGCTCCAGCTCCGGAGCCATCAAACACACACCCAATGACTCCGGCTCCAGCTCCGGTGCCACCAGTCACTTATTCAATGGCAAGTTTTAAAAATTGCTTTTGGCTAACTAACGTTGGAGATGGAACAAAATATAATTTCTTAGCTTTAGCACCACAAATTGAAAAATGGCTCCATCTCCACAAAAATAATGAAAAGGGCTTCGGCTCTGGCTCCAGCTCCACAAAAATAATAAAAAGGGCTTCGGCTCTGGCTCCAGCTCCACAAAAATAATAAAAATGGCTCCGGCTCCGGCTCCGGCTCCACAAAAATAAAAACAATGGCTCCAGAGAAAATGCTTAGCTCCGGGCTCCAGCTCCGGCTCCCCAGCTCTGCTTACAACAGTATTTATAACTTTAGCATAGAAAAAAATGCTTTCTGAAATCGATAGCTTTGGTATTTAATTACCACGTTTGTGCATCCTCTGAGTTGGTAACCAGTAGCATCTTTTAAAGTTTGACATGTAGTTAACATGAGCTTTGTAGAATCGCGTTTTACTTTTCATTATAATGGAAACTGCCATAAATACTTGGAAAGTGACTTAAGCCTAAAAATATATTATATATTAAGAATAAACAGAGTAAAGCAAGAATAAATTATAAGTAATGAAAAAAAAAATAAAAAGGAATACTGAACCGCAACGAACATTATTTGGTTTAGGGTGCGGGTTTAAGTATGGGTGAGTCAAGTGTTATTATTCTTAATAAATATAATACTTGACCCACTCCTATTCAAGGCTGCAAGCAAAAGAACCTAACCTTTGTTTGAATTTTTTATGCTGGTATCCACTGCCTAATAGTAAAACCCGACTCTCGCAATGTTATAGGGATCTTTATAAATGGTTCAAAGATAAAACAGTTTAACCCTGAAATGAAGCACTGTGCGTTTTTCATGTAAGTATATATATTCAATTTTTTTTGTTTTTTTGCAAAAACGGACACTCCTGTGCTGTACAAGCCAGAACATTGGAAGTATTGTGTCTATGTTTATTTTGTTACTTTTTGGCTACTAAGCTTTTGGTGATAAATTAATAACTTATGAGAAAGAGTTCTTCAATATAAATTTTTTTTTTCTGTAGATTTGTTGTCTTGGATGAAGCAGACAGAATGCTTGACATGGGTTTTGAACCCCAGATCAGAAGAATCGTTGAGAACAAGGACATGACTCACAAGGGTTAGTTATGCTTCAAATTTATTTTTAACTAAAAAAATAAGAAGTGTTGCTGAAGTAATTTTTCTTTGAATTTGAAATTTAATTTTTTAATATCTTTATAAAAAAAATTGTAAAGAAACACCTTAACACGAGAATGGTTGGTGAGATGAGCAGAGATTTAAAAGTTTAATTTATTTTTAAACAAATCACTTTTTTAATTTTTTCTTAACACACAAAAAATGCGCATGGCCGTTCCAAAATATTTTCACTTGCCAACCTGTGATTCTATAACCGCGTTATTAAATGGCGTGTTTATAAAAAACACATTCTTTTTCTTGTCTAAACCCTGAAATTTCCGTTGGCAGGAGATCGTCAGACACTCATGTTCAGCGCCACCTTTCCCAAGGAAATCCAGATGCTGGCTCGCGACTTCCTGGACAACTACATCTTCCTGGCTGTTGGAAGAGTCGGATCCACCTCCACCAACATCACGCAGAAGGTGGTCTGGGTTGATGATGAGGAAAAACACAAGTTCCTACTAGACCTTGTCAATGCAACTGGTAAGATCCTCCGTGTAGGATTTGCTATGCCTATTTATTTAGTGTTGTTAAAAAATCTCTGAATGTATTGTTTGATTTTTTACGACATGCTTAACCAATTAGCGTTTGTATTTAATGATTGTGCTAAAAAGAGTTTTTACGACATGCTTCCTAAGCAATTAGTGTAAATTTAAAAACAATTTCTCAACAAGGTTATTTTTGTATGATTTATTTGACCCTATACACAAAGCTCTCACTTGAAATGGAAACAAAAGTTAGATTTTTTAAATGTTTTGTAGAAACTTGTGTCTATCGTTCTTGTCGTAATATTAAAGTGTGAAAGAAATGCTGCAATGCCCGTGCACCCGTCTCGAACCTAATATATTCTTATTGTGCGAAAACAACTATAATTTTCGTCGTACAGATTCGAAGTCGCTGACTCTAATCTTCACTGAAACCAAGAAGGGAGCTGATGCTTTGGACGAGTTCCTATACTCCAGGTTTGTGCTTGTAAATTTAACTGCCTCGCTCTTCGTGTTTGTTGATTTTTTTGTTCATGCGCCGAATGACGTATTTTCAGTTCTAAAAATATTGGCGTCATGCCGTAATATATTAATATTACGACACAAAGCGAAAACTGATAATGGCGTGTGTAAACTTGACCGATGCCCTTGTTTCAAGTAACAAAATTACACCAGCTTTCACAATTTTAGCGTATAGCATTTTGCTATTATGGTTGTGCTGCATTTAATTCCCTCTTATCCACAAATTACTTTTAAGCACACAGTTTATAACACTTGTCCTACTGTTCAAAGCCATTTTTTTTAAAAGAAGGAAGCAGCCTTATTTTTAAACGTTTGTTGAACTAGGAAGTGATTTTTTTTTTCGCTTTTTATACGCCAAAAATTTACATACATAAAAGTTACTTTTTTATATTCCTAAGAATCCTAAGATACGTTAAAGATGTACAGTAGGTCAGCAATTTTATTTACAAAAACAATCTTGATTTTAAACATCACACTACATATTAAGTAAAAAGTGGACAAGTTGAGTAAGTTTTGTTTTCACAGGCAATAGCTAAAACTGTTTTTTCCCTAAAATGTCAAAGCTGAGATTTTTATTACGTACGCGTACAATCGTACATTCATTTTTTACATTTTTGCTGACTGAATTTTATTATTTCTTTAGGAAGTACAAGTCGACCAGTATCCATGGCGACCGAACACAAAGAGAGAGAGAAGAAGCCCTCCTGGCTTTCAGGACCGGGGATTACCCCATTTTGGTCGCCACTGCTGTAAGTTGATTTCCTTGGTCTCGTCAAAAAAACAAGACTTTGCTTTTCACGGTCAAGGTTGGACCGAGCTCGTGAGTTCGAATCTCGCCGCCGGTTACACCTTTCCAGTATCGCCTTACTTGAAGTATAGTACTGATTAGGTCGGGTGGTGATTTCGGTTAGCCGTTAGCCATTCCTTGAGGGCATCTTTTGTCTTATTGTCTAGTGGATATTTGTGAATTTCTCATTAACTTGATTAATGCTATTTTTTATGTTCTGTTTGCTTAACAAAAATTTCAGTATAGAGAATTAGGTTTCGCTTGTACTTGCGCATTAGATTTTGTGCCGCTGCGAAAAAGGTATAGGGAAACACTGGGATAGCCTTTGCGTAAGGCATCTTGTGTTTAGTATTACTAGTTATTTGTGCTGTTATCAACGGTTAGTCTGACTAGTTTAAGCCTTATGTTGTCAAAACCAGCGAGAGCGACGTAATTTTCGTTACATATGTCAATTAATTAATAATTCTATTTATGCGTAATAGCCGTAACAATCTATCCCACCGCTAATGCGACAGTGCCGGTTTACCCAAAACGTTGAATGTCACCAAAGATTTTTATTTTGTAAACTATACCTTGGTCACGAAAATCCTCGCTTTTCCGCTGTTTTCAGAAAGCCTTTACGGTGGCTCCTTCAGTTTGTTTCTTAAACGTAAACGTTTTCACCCTTTTTGGTTTCAGGTTGCCGCTAGAGGTCTCGACATCCCCAACGTTCGTCACGTGATCAACTTTGACCTTCCCAGTGACATTGACGAGTACGTGCACCGAATCGGAAGAACCGGGCGTGTGGGAAATATTGGTAAGGGCAACACAACTAAGCCTGGAACTTAATCTTTAAGGAAGCTTAGAGAGAAAAAAAATACCATTTTAAACCACTGGACACGAACACAAGTGTTTCTCAGCTATGGATGACTGTTTGATTTGGTTAGGTCGTCGTTGGTTAAGTCGTCGATTGCGTTAGTTATATGTGGTTATATTTACTTGGATTGGTTCGAAGCTGAGATTTCTCCAAATTGTGATAAAATTGTCAAAGCAAATGATTCATATCAATTAAATTCGAATTGATTAAAGTTATTTCCGTATTTGTGTTAGTGAAGATACTTGAGGCGCCAAAGCTCCGCTCTCATTCTTAGGCTTAGTATTTGGTCGTCGCGGAAAAAGGTTGCAAAAAGGTATCCGAGGTCTGCTGGTCACTTTCTTCTACAACGACAACACTCTGGCAAATGCATTTTAACACAGTTTTCATGCGAAACTGGCCTTTATAACCCCAAATTACACCTACTTCTACCCAGGTCTTGCCACCTCCTTCTACAACGACAAGAACCTGAACATTGCTAAGGACCTGGTCGATCTTTTGATCGAGGCGTCGCAGGAAGTTCCGCAGTGGCTTGAAACGCACGCCCTCAGCTACCAGAAGGGGCGTCCCCGCGGTGGAAAGCGCTTTTCGACCGGTTTTGGATCGCGCGATTACCGCCAGCAGCAGAACAGGGGCGGAATGGGCCGCGGCGGCGGTGGAATGGGCGCCGGACGCGGAGGAGGCCAGGTGGCGCACCGGTAAGTTTTTTTTTATGAAGTCGATATGATGGGAATGATTCTTTCCAAGTTGAACTCCCGAAAACTCCATGCATCATCTGAATCAAAGCAGAATTGTATGTCATTTGCAGTGACAGGCAAGACTTGACACTACAAATTTTACTGTTTTTGACATTTTTGACAAAAAATTCAATTTTTAATACTGGTACAATTTGTATTAAAACGCAGTCTCGTGCCTCTATATCCATCTGGAAAGAGTCTTTATTTTCCATAAACAATAATTTAAAATCCTGTTTACTTGAAATTTCCGATTGAAGACAATACAAAGTTTTGCCTTTTTTATTAAATTTTGCGATTTTCGGCAAAAATTCAGCTCGATGTCCTCACACCAATACATGTTCAAATGAGCTTAAATTTTGTATACAACGGTTTTAGGTGTCTATCTATCAAAATCCAACTTTTAATACTACTGCAAATAAATGTTATCTGCAATCTCTACCCATCTAACTTGCTTCAGCAATTCCATAATCTGTCTAAAACAATTATACGATCATAGCAAATTAATTTCACTTGAAAAACATCGATTAAACATAACCTAAAATTTCGCAATTTGCGATTTTCGGCAAAAATTCAACTCGATTTCCTCACTCCAATACATGTTCAAATGAGCTTAAATTTTGTATACAACGGTTTTAGGTGTCTATCTATCAAAATCCATATTAGGCAAGAGGATTTGAAAAAAAAAGTGTTTTCGCGACCCGCCCTAATAGATAGTGGCTGTTTACCCTGTTTAGAATTAGACAAATACGGCCATTTACAAACTTAAGTCTAGTTATTAAAAGAAAAAACTCACTTTTTAGTTTTAACCAACGATAAATGTAAAGATTTCTTCCAAATAGCATAGCCATAGCCGTATTTTTGCGGTACTTGACAGAAAAACAGTAAGATTCTGTTTCAAGAATAAAACCCTGCATCTGGAAAGTTTATTTTTTATAGCACTATACATATGTCAGAAAAATGATTAATACCCCCCCCCCCCCCCCACAAAAGTTAAAGAATTTAATCAAAATATACTACAGTTCGATATCCTATTCAAAACCTAATACTCTATAATACCTTGGGAATTGGGATTATACTCTGAATAAGTATAAAAGACAATTAATTTTCAAATTTGTATATTTACTTAAGTATATACTATATATGTTTAACAGTTTACTGTTGACTGATCGCTTTATTCAGACCTAGGAAAATTCATTCTTAATTTACAACATTTTTTAATTTTAATTTTTTATAATTTCAGTGGTGGTGGCGGCGGCGGTAGTTGGGGAATGCCCCCTCAATTTTACCGGGGTAACGACTACGGGGGTTCGTTCGGTGGTAACCAGTCCTCCGGCCCCGACTGGTTCGGCAACTAAGCCCCACCCCAGGACCCCATGATGTCACTTACTGGGGCGAGCCGAAACGGAATAACTGTAAATAAATCGTATATGTGATAACATTTGTGTTTTTGCGGGCGGCTTGTTTTAAATAGCCGAAAAAAAGGCATTTTTATGATAAATAGGTGAATTTAGGAAACCTAAAACCGCAGGTAAAAAATGAGGGTCACATTTTTTGTAATAATATTTGTTTTCACGTGCAGCTTGTTTAAATAGCCGAAACAGGGCAATTTTTACGATAAATAGATAAATTTAGGAAACTTAAAACCGCAGGTTAAAAATAAGGGTCAAATTTTATTGCGGCCTTGGCCTAACTGCTGTTTTCTCGTTCGAAAAATGCAGATGCCGATTGAACGCAGCGGTTTTACGTTTCTTAAGTTTATTTCGAAGATTTTTGCCAGTTGATTTTAACGCTGTCAGTAGCAACGACCAGCATTTAATTTGCCCAAATGTATATAACCTGAACCTTATGGCCGCCCGCCTGTACAGAAGCTTTGTGCCGGTTCCGGTAAAAACCGGTTTCAACCGGACAAAACCGGATCCTGTGTCGTGTTTTCGTTTTGTAAATAGCCTTTTCCTTTTTCGTTTTCTCTCGCCTGAGAGAAAGCTACACCACCCCGAAAAAACCTTGTACCACATGACTGTGCTTACTAGTATCTCTTAGGGTAAGAAATGTGTGTTTACGGCCTAAATCGGCCTGTAGTGGTTCGCAGTCGCCAAAATAAATCTCGCCCGGCGACTGCCCTGCCTTTTTAGACCAACCTATTGACCTATTATTATTATTATTGCTATATCTCCCCCTTTCTTCTGTTTATATCACCCCTCGGCCCAGTCACCGCCATTCGTGCGACGTGCAGTGTTGTCGACTGACCACTTTTTGGTGCTTCAGAGTTTTTTTTTTCTCATTTCTTCAAAATATGTCGCACAGCGAAGAAACTGCATCGCGAAAACGAAACTTTCGCGAAGATGTATGGAAACTCGCGAATATTTCCGAAACTTTGTTCGCGCCGCGAAAGGTCGCGAACTTTTCCGAAGCTTTGCGAAAACGCGCACAACTTCGCTCGCGACGCGAAAATTTTACCTTTTATCATAGAAAATGAAAAAAAAAAACGCGCGCGAGCTAGAAAAGAAAAAAAGGCGCGCCGCTTTTTTACGTGCGCAATTAACGCGCGACCGGATGCGCGTTTTAGAGGCTGATCGCGCGTCCCCTGTCCCTTCAAACAAAAAGGGTTTTTGTGACGCGAATCAGCGCAGAAGTACGTCGACATTGGGATGTCGCCGTATACGTCAAGAGTCTGTCGCGATGAACTAAAGGTTGCTGCAATTGTCATCATTCTCTCCGCTTTGCCGCTCCAACAAACGTACATTAGGTTAATATTTCTCCTACTTTTAATACTAAATAGGGCCGACGTTCGATTTTTGTTAAAGTTCGAAGTCACCGCAAGGGGCGCTGCTGCTAAACTGACCCGGAAGTAACCACGGGCGTGGGAAAATTTTGCTGCGCCGAAAGCCAAGTGTAGTGTGAGCGTTGTCTTGCCACTTTTCTGTAATTTTCCCATAGATTTTTCTTGTTGTGTTACTTCGGACGTGCCGAGTCCCCCTATTTTACCCGAACCCCGCACACACAATCCCTAAACACATTCTTATTCTTGTTGCTTTGGCAATGAGCTTTACTTCATAAGGTGTTGATTTTAAAACGTTTTAGTACTATTTTGTGTGCTTAAAAGCGCCAAAAAGGTGCCAAGTTTTTTTATTTGTGCGCTGCTAAATCTTGCACAGATTTTCGCCAGAAATTTGAAAGCAGACTGGCGTTCAACGCTTATAAATTTAAAGTGCTTTTATTTAAATCTTTTTTCTATTCCTTGTTTGTGCGGGCCACGGCACCATTTGCTTCCGATTTCAGTGACGTAACAATTAAACTGACAGACGGCGTTCTTACGTCACGCTACACGCTCACACGATTAATTACCTCAGTTTAAGGAGCCATCCACGACATAAAACGTTGTAAAAAAAAATAGTTTTGTTCTGCCTTCGAATTTTTCAGCCTTATTTGTTTTCACAGAAAATAAACTAAAAAATAATATTTTTTGCCCGACAGTAATTTTCAACTTGCTTTTACGTTTCTGGATAGTTCCAAGTTGATAACGAAGCGCCGCGATCAAAATACGCCGTTTTATCGCGGCTTTACGAGAAAAGATGTGAAACGTTAACACTGTGCCCCCCTTTCTACATTTTAACGCTATTTATTTTTACTCGCGAAAGGAGAAATCTTGCGGAGAGGAATTGAGCTCGTTTCTCGCCGGTTGTGCTTGATGCGCGAAAACGGCCTCCAGGGACGCTTTTATCTATTTATAAACTATTAAAAATCCACTACGAGGTGTTCAATTTTTCTTCGTCACTCGCCAAAGTTCACCAACACGCTTTTGAGACAAAACTTTTCGTTTCTGGAGTTAACACAGCATTTTGTTTTCGCGAAATCGGCCGGTTTGAGAATAGGGCTTTTTTTCGAGCAACCGAAACGACAGAGCAGCATACGTATGTTAAGGATTTTCGTCCAAAGCACCTTCAACACGGCACTGCACCAAAACTAATCGCACGTCTTGAGCATTACGTGTCAAGGCCGTTCAGATTCAACCTCAAAATCGGTTTCCAAATTGCCTTCCGAACTCCAAATTTTTTTTTTAATTATTGGGTGATTTTTTTTCCACTCCGTGCAGTCATGTGGTTTGCCGACGTTGTCAACTTTAAATTGCACACACAACAAAACGAAAAACATGGTCTCGATGTTTTTTCGCGCACATGCACACAATCGAATTTATTGTTGCTGTGACGTTTATGATGGAAATAAAAAAAACAATATGGTATATTCTGTTGTGTTTTTAGCAGTATTTGTTCTGTACGATCAAGCTATGTGCATCCATAAGGTTTAAGTTGTTAACTTGCTTTTTGTCTCGTTTTTCCTCTTTTCTCTTGTGAGATTTTGCACACCGGAAAGCGTTTAAAGAATTTGTAAGTTTGGCATTTAAGTTGGGATGTGTCAAGTACACGATTTCTAAAGGCCTTGAATTGGAATTTGACTTGAATTATTAGAAAGCAGGGTTACCAAACGTTCTTATTTCTAGGATGTTTGCTTATTCTTGAGTGGTGTGCTTAGTTTGTCTTATTTTAGAATTTATTATATCTCCCTACAGTTTTTATTGCATGGTTTCTTATATTCCCTTCGTTTAACGACAATCAAAATAATAAAATTCGAAAAAAATGTTTTATCTGCTCCGCAATCGTAAGTCTTTACAGTTATCCTTCCCCCATATGGCCAAGCCTTACAATTACATAAACGTTTGGTAAACCCCGGCTGCGCCTTTTTTTTAAATTAAACGTTTTGCCAATTCTCAACAAACATACGCATTTTTTGCGCTTCGTGCGATTAAGCTGCATGTGGCACAGAGAACTAGCAGTGTTTTTAGGATTATTTGTATTCTAATCCCTTCTCCAAAAAGCATCCTAGATTTGCTCCGAGTTAACAGTAGCGTGCTTATAACCAGGGCTGCGGAGTCAGACTCGGGACTCGAGTAAGACCTTGTAAAACTACCAGAGTCCGACAATGCGCATGCGCAGTACCGAATTTTAAAACTGATATGGCCGCCAACTGGAAATTGTAATGGTGGACTATTATATGGCGGAATTTTTTCCAACCATGTATTGTGATTGAATGAATTACATGACCCCCCATAAGTGGATTGCTCAATATCCACGTTATTTTAGTTACGTAAATTGGTGCAATACAGACTGCAGTGTCCGGGCCGGAATCGGGACTCGACAAAATCGCACATTTGACCGGAGTCGGACTCGGGTCTAGTTTTTGGCCGGAGTCGGAAGCAGGAACACAAAAAAAGTATAATTGCGAACTTTTTGTCACAACTCAATTCAATTAACTGAACATACTGTCAACTTGAAGCGATAAAACACGAAAAACGAATAGCATAAAATTCGCAGTTTTTCTAAATTTTCGAGCAATTTTGATCATAACTATCCTTAATAAATCTAAATCTAATTAAATCTAATTAATATACGTCAGTTGACGACCAAAACAAATCGAACGCTCGAATAAGTCTGTTGTAAGTTTATTTTTTAGGCAGAGGCAAACGCCAGCGTTTCACTTATGACGTGTTCGGAGCCATTTTTT
The DNA here is from genome assembly GCF_963924565.1 of Ascidiella aspersa. NCBI lineage: Eukaryota > Metazoa > Chordata > Ascidiacea > Phlebobranchia > Ascidiidae > Ascidiella > Ascidiella aspersa. The sequence continues at coordinate 34,913,361 of NC_139447.1, read as the reverse complement.
TCTTTTTTACCGACCCTTAACTGCGTCACGGTTGGTCACACTTACATGCCGGGGTCGATCAGCTGCTCCTGGTGAGACAAGAAAACAGAATCGTAGCAGTCATAGCACGCATATACAGGTCATTGAAAGTTGCATATAGCCACCTGCAAACGACTTATGCTTGCAGTTGTCAAATTCGTAGCCACCTTAGCGAACTGCTTTGAGCAATGGCAAACTGATAAGGTTTATCCAAGGCGCGATTCTTGCTAGTTGAAAACTATACCCTTAGCGAACTGGTGGTGGTTCTTTGTTGACAAAATTTTCGTTTTCTCAACGTAATGTTGTTCTTTTATCGTTAATTTGCACGATATACGAAGGCGACCAGTCTATAGCGACTAGTGATTGTCGTGATTGGTAATGTTAAGACAACGTTCTTTCTGGGTGTGTAGTTTTTTTTTACAAGATACCGTTTGTTTCAAGGCAGGGATAAAGCTCTGCATCTCTAAGGTTGAGTTTGTGATAGATAATATAAACAGACAAAGTTCTACTTCAGGTAACGTTTTATTACGTTTTTTGGCGCTGGTCTGGAATCCTACCACTTTTTTTACATTAACTGACTAACGAAATGGGTTCTCATAATTTAAATTACAAGGAAGAAGTAAATATGGAAAAATAAATCTAGCAATAATATTTGAGCCAGCCAAACCCAAGTGCTAACTTACACCGTAACCCAAATAATATTTGCAATATAACCTATGTATGAAAATGTTGTAGGATTCTAGACCAGCGCCGCCAAGGTGTAGTGGAATTGACCTTTTTAGATTTGTTAAAGAGAATTAATTACCATGCTGTAAGTGTAACAACTATTGTCATGGGATAATTACAACAACAGCATGGTTGATTTTAACTCTTTTTTTATTCAGGTATAGGTTTACAGTAATTTTAAGAAGTACTGGCAACTTGAGAAGGTGACCGGTTTATAATGTCCACACAGGTTGAGTCAAGAAAGAGGCCATTGCCAAATGAAATCAATCATGCAAGCAATGGTGAAGGATTCGACGACTTGTCTGAGAAACCGAAACTTCGCAAATTGTCAGCTGATGCAACTCGAGAAACGGTAAATCAACTATTTAAAAAAAACTTCCCAAATAATTTATATTTTAATAACTACCTGTTAAAGTTTTATGCAACTACCACTGTGGAAAGTAGGGAAAGTGTTCAGGAAAGGTTTTTTAAAGGGAAAAACGGTACCCCATAAAAATTGAATATGTGCCCTGATTTTCCCATATGTTGTATGGTTGCACTGTGTACATTCACAAGGCCTTTTAATGTTCTAAGAGGTGGAACAATAATATATAAATATAAATATTTTGTGTCTCAGGCTTTGTACAAACCAGCTGTATTTGCACCAGCTGAAGGAAGTTTGTTTGCTGGAAAATATGTTCGATTAACTAAAGAAGAAGCAAGACTTGGAAGTAAGATTAAATGCATTCTTACAATTCCTCTTAGCAATAATTGGGCTTTGTAGATATTGTTTGTCTTTTTTGACAACATGCATTAGCATCAATCATTCTTTTTGTTTTTTGTGTTTTCAATTTTATGTTGTCCAATTTGTTTTTGCTTAAGGAAGTACTATGTCTTTGAAACAACCTTGAGTTAACCTTGTCGATTGAACTGTCATGTATACAGAGATTCAACCAGACTACTTAATAAAAAGTCAATATTTTTTATTGATTGGTGTTTTAGCACTTATAATTAACTATACATGTTTAATATTTGCACTTGCCCTGGGTATAAATAAGCTTGTATCCCTATTTACCAATCTGTCATAATAAGGTTTGATATAAGAGTAGATAATTTACGAAAATTTGTTTACCACATGAGCCATATGGCCCATCAACCCCACTTCATTAGGAATGAGCATGTTTGTTTTTTTCCACTGAACTTATAAACACCAGGAAATCATTAGGCGGTTGACTTTCATATGTATAAGCAGTAAATGGTCAACACTACTAAATAGTGGGCTGGAAAATTTTAATTAAATTGTGGAAATTGACATACGAAACTCCTCATTTCACAAATTATTTGTAATAAACTCACATTTGTGAATGTAAATATCAACGTTTGGGATGAAATCACAACATTAATTAAAAACATTCATTTGTTGTTTAAATATGGTTAATGCCAGTAGAATGGTAGTAGAAGTAGAGGTTCTGCTTAGTAAAAAAAGAAATTTATATTTTGTGTTTTATACTTTTACGGTTTTATTGTTATTTTTATTTAGAGGAACAGTGTGTGTTAAATGGTAAACTTGTAAAAAAGGCCAATCAAAGTCATTGTGCACAACAACAACATATAAATTATATTTAAAGTTTAACTGTTGTATTGTTTCTGCAGATTTTATTTTTTTTACGATTTTTTTAGTTTTTCTTTTAGTCCTACAGTGTGTGTTAAGTAGTAAACTTGTGCAAAAGGCCTATAAACATTGTGCACAACAACGTATAAATCAGGTTTAAAGTTTAACTGTTGTTTTTGTTTCTGCAGACTCGAGGCCAGCGAGGGTTTACGCAGATGGAATTTACGACATGTTTCACTCGGGTCACGCCAGGGCACTGATGCAGGCCAAAAACCTCTTTCCCAACACTCATCTTATGGTTGGAAGTAGGTGTTTGTCCTTTGTAGACCCGACATGTGTTTTCTGTTCCATTTGTTGTCAACTTTTTTGTCCCGTTTTGGTACATTGGAATAACGGAGGACCCCATTAATTTTTAAACAAGAAAAAAAAACGTACCTAAGAATATTATTAGTGCGGTCTATATTGTGTATGCATATTTATGACGAAAGCATAATGTAAAAAATGTCTTATCAAAATATGTTACATGAGCTTGTAATACACATTCAAAACAAAAAGACTCTAAAAAAAGCTTTTTTTCAATATGATTAAATTTGTGTAAAATTTTGTAAATGTCTTTTTCCCCACCCAGTGTGCAATGATGAACTGACTCATCGGCTAAAGGGCAGAACAGTTATGACGGACAGGGAACGATATGAAGCAGTCCTACATTGCAGATATGTGGACGAAGTCATTACAGATGCACCTTGGACTTTAGACGAAGAGTTTTTGGACAAACATAAGGTGTTTACGAGTTAACCTCATTAAGATAAAGCTGCTTTGCAATGCACTTTGGATTTGTTTTGGCTGGTTTGGCAAGTTTAAACTTCCCTTGACCTGATTTTTTTTTCTGATTGAATGTTTTTATTTGTTATGCCATATAATTGAGTCTTTTTAATACAATATTGTTTTTTCGCAGTTATTGATCAACCAGTGGTCCTTAAAAATGTTACATTGGTCCACGAGTACAATAAAACTAAACATACTTTGTTTTTAAATTAATGTGAACTCATAAGGCAACAGTTTTTGAATCAGAATTTTTTTCATTTTAAATTCAAGCATTTTTAATTGTATTTGAAGGGCATTTTATACCCGACTAGTATTTATAAATGTGGGCATACTTTTGTAAAGTTGTTGGTTAGAAAAAGTGCCAAAAAAATTGATCCTAAGCCTGGTAGCATAAAAAGGATAGGGTTAAAAAGCACCAAACCAGACCCAATGTTGACAATCAAGTTTTAATCTATGTAATCAATTTTAATCTATAATTTTCAGATTGATTTTGTGGCACACGACGACCTTCCCTATGCTAGCACTTCTTCAGATGATGTTTACAAACATATCAAGGCAAAAGGTCCGAAATTATTTACAATTTTAAAATAAATTGACAAATAGTATTTTTTGTTTAAATGTAGTCCAGTTACTGTGGAGTCACTTTCTAATTTGCCTAAATGATAAAAGTTTTTTAAAACAGTGAAATTTATTTCTGTATTGTTTTAAGTATTTTTTTTTTTCAATTTGAAATTATTACAAATGCTAAATGGATTCTTGCATATATATTTTTCTAACATACTTGCACATATATTCGTTTATACATATCTACTGTCAATACTTATATGTTTGTTTTCCTGCTTAAAAGCTTTTAACAGATGCTATCAACTTAATCTGTTGCCTATGATTCCAGGCATGTTTTGTGCCACTCAACGTACCGAGGGTATTTCCACGTCAGATGTCATCACCAGGATAGTAAAGGATTATGACATGTATGTCAGACGCAACCTTCAGAGAGGTTACTCTGCGAAGGAACTCAATCTTGGTTTCATCAAGGTAGTTTATTTAAGTCTTAACTGTTTGCACCTACATTCAATGTGGGCATTGGGCATTATTAAAAAAAAGAAAGGTTAGAATTGAAGTTAATTTGTTCTATTCAGGACATGGTAAACCAATTTTGTTTACCATTATGTTAATTTACTTGTTTTTAATACTGTGATGCTCTTTCATGTCACATTAAACCTTAACTGTAAATCAGCGGTGGCCGATTATTTTTGACAGGGGGTCGCATAAGAAACAGAAATTGTCTTTACTGGACTGAACAAAAGAGGATATCTGAAATACACATAATAAAGTGTTATTTATTTGTAAAGAAAATAATCCCGAGTTTTGGCAAGCTGGAAGTGCTATAAATAAGTTGGGATTCCTTGCAAGTGTAATTTATTTAAAAAATTCTCTAAAATTTAAAATAAACACTTAAACACAGATTATACACATTGTGTATATGAATGTTTCAATTAATAAAAAAAACCTACATGCCTATTTTTACCTAAAAAGTTTTTATAAAAAGTAAGTCCGGATGTAGTTTGCCCAGGTCTGCTATACTTCCATGTCTGCAGTTTGTCAAGCAGAAAAGTCTAGGCTACAATATCATTGTCATTATAAACCAGACAGTTTTTCGGGTCATGCAATGTCCCTTGGTGCTATTGATCCTAAATATAAAACCTCATTGGGATGGATTTATAACAACTTCCTATTTTTCTCTCTTACTGGTATTGGCAGTGTGGATTGTACTGTTTGACAGAATATATTTAAAAGTATAATAGATTTTTGCATACAAAATTTGTAGTGAACTAACATTCTGTTCTAAATCAACATATTCCATTACTGTCACTTGTTTAATATAACACTGATCACTTTAAGAAAGTATTTCTATAAACGTAACTTAACCGATTTTAAAGTGAGGACAAATTGTTCAATTTTAAGTCCCAAAGGACTAATTGTGCCCTTGTGTTGATGTGAGTGAAGCTGTTTACTCTGTGTGGTAAATCATTTGTTTATTATACATTTGGTAAATGTTCCACACAGGAATTCATCTAGTAACGTGATGAACAGGAGGAAAATTAATGCCATGTTTATTCAAGAAGTTTTCCTGAGTGTAACATTTGTTGTTAATTGTAATAAAATTAATATGCTGTTGGCATTTGAAAAAAGCTTTTAATAGTCCTCGGCCACTTGTTAAACTGGTTTGGTTCATCATTGCAATAGAAGCGTTTCAGTTTTTATTTTTGGACTTTTGTATTTTGTTCTCCGGTCATCTTTCCTTTTAGTAGCTTATCTATTCCACTTGGACTATCTAACCAGTTTTGTACTTAGCAAAACATGATGACTGTTGGTACTCATTACAAAACTCATACAACAACAAATAAATCATACAACACACAACAAAACAACTCTACTTTTTCTGTTACCTTTGCTGTGCCATGACTTGCTTGTGAACACTTACCTTTTTTTGGAAGCATAGATTTATTTTCTAGATGTAGCTGAAGTAAAATCCCAATACCTATACAGAACTAAACCAACCAATGAATAACTTACTTAGGCTGGCAGAATCTTGTCAGCCTTCTTTTGACAAGCGTTTTTCGCCCAATTTTAGTTTTTGTCCCCTAAAGTTAAATACTGTGTTAGCCTAACATATGAATAAACCTTGTCATGTTTAGGCAATGAACAAGAAAACATTTAGGCATCAGTTATCTAAGAGTTAAAATATTTTTAAAGTAGCAATGTAATTAATAGTGATCTTGGTGTAATATGTTTTTATAAAATGTAATTTTCTTTTTAATAAAATTATTTTGTTGCAACAAGTCGCCAGCATTCTGCCATACTGACTTATATTCAACTGGTTGCTAAATTGCCCAGCCAAATCCAACTAAATCCTCTGTGTTTGTTAAAAAAACTGAGGTGTTAAAAAAACAAACTGTTGGGTCCATGTTTTTTTCTGTGCCTAGTTAAATGACAAGTCACAGCTGTAGCTCAAGCTATAACTGAAACAGAACAGAACATAACCAATCCATAATTGAAGGCAGCTGTTTATAACCTCTGCTAAAAGTTTGACACCAAACCTATATGTATATATATAAAAAATTTGTTTTAAATATTTGAGAAATTTTGGAGAATAAAGGTTGGAGGTTGTAGTAAGACGTAATAAGAATATCAAAGCCCATACAGAAGTGGCTATCATTTTGAAAGTTACGAATACCTCTTTATTCATTTTCAAATTTCAAAATCTTTTTCAGGAGAAAACCTTTAAGGTTCAGAACACTGTCGACACAGTTAAGGATCGACTGAAGGACATGGGGGAGAAATACAAGGAGTTTGTCGGTCGAATCGAGGATCGCAGTCACGAGATGCTGGATAAGTGGAAGGAAAGGTCAAACGAATTTGTCAGGAATTTCATTGAGATGTATGGAACGATGGTGGGTGGAGTTTTTCTGTGTTTTTACTCTTTAGAGAAAAGGTAGAGACTGAAGGGCTTGGATTGTATGTTAGGTTAAACAGGGAGTCGTCAACCTAAGGCCCACAGGTCAATGTGGCATGCCCATGTAAATCATTCCATCAGACACCTCTTGCCAGCTGTGCACAATGTCATGTAACATAATATTAGCCAACTGAGTTACTACAAAATTTTCGGCTTTCATCTACATGCTTGCGGTTTGAGTCAATCTTTTTAGCTTAAGGGCACACAGTGTATGCCCTGGGAGCAATAACAATTTGAGTTTTGCCAACCTAGTATGGCTAAATGAAATTTACTGCTAGTAGGACTAATTACTTTTTTAATTACGAACTTAATATCATAAATTTAACAGCCCTATTCAAATTACACAATAAAGTCTGATGAATGATTTTCTTTATTTTGCCTTTCACAATGGATGATGCCATGTGACTAACATTTCAAGGCACACATACCCATTCTTTTCACACTTTTTTGCTCGAACAGTTTACTTCCTTCAATTGAAACTTTTTAATTGAAACTATCTTATGCTTACTGCAGATTAACTAAAGCTATTGTAACAGTTAAAAAAAGCTTCTGAAGTACATGTTTTAACAGAGCTTGTTAGTTAAATTTCTTACAGCTTGTCAAGCCTTTTAATTGATTTATCTTTTGCCCGTGACTAGAAAACATAAAACAAAAACGACTTTTTGTAATATTACTTAATTGTGTTTACTCTAAAGAAAGGCATGTTATATATATGCTAATAAGATGTTTATTGTCAACACTTAAGGGTAACTAACATGGAGCGAAGTTACTGTACATTTAAAAAGAAGACATATTTCCTTTGCGGATTGTCAGAGAAAAGTCACTTGACCAATGTATATTTAGCCTTCAGGCATGCACTGCCACATTTTCTTCATTGTTATTTGAATAATGTAGCAGTCTACAAAGAAAATTTTCATTATTACAACCCATTTAAGTGAACGAAAATCAATAATTTATTGAATGGTGTGATCAAATCTGTTCTAGGCTATTCTCAACATATGGTGCCTGCTGTTGAAATTATTAAGTTGTATTCACAACTACCATAACCATATCATTGTGGAATGACTTATATATATATAAAGCCAAATTCTTTATCGTTTTATATTTATCAAATCTATTACCATTTGTTTTATTTTTTTACATAAATGTTTTTAATTTTTTTTCGTTAATTACCAGAATATTAAAAATAATAATATCCTTAGTATTTTGTGTTAAATTTATTATTTGCTGTTTCAAAGTCCTACAGTTGTAAAAGTTTATTTTTTAATCGCCAGAATCAATACAAGGAGCAAATATTTGAAGCAATTTCACCTGGACGTGTTAGTCCAGATCCTGATGGTAGCGATGGAATCCCAGAGAATGCTTTCGATTACAAGTAAATAACTATTAAAACATTTTACCTAGTTTTTCAATCTGCCTTATATCCCTCATTGCTATGTTCCTTTAATTTACCTACTGTTATAACATATTTTTTTTTGATAATTTAAAAAGTTCTAGACTAGAAAAAAATAACACTTTATATAAAGTTTTACATGAACGCCTTATAAATTCATTATGTGGCACAAGCCTCCTATTTTTTATCTGAGATTTTCGAATCCACCTTTAATGACCCACTGCTTGAATTTCTCAATTGTTTAGCAAAACTAATTTGTACAACCTTCTTCTTTAATGGGCAAAGTCCAGCTTTTATTTGCCCAAGTTATTTTTAACAAAAGTCTGCTGTTGGCCTCCACCAAAGTTCATGCAAACATTTGCTGAAGGTCCTTTTCTGTGTTTTTTTAGCTACTTAGTAAGACTGTTTCAAGTTTTTAGCTACTCCGTAAGACTGTTTCAAACTAATTTTGGTGAATACTATTTTATGTTGGTAATAATTAGGGATTGTTTTTTGAAGTAGTAGTGTATGCAAGCAATTGAAAATTCAAATCATGTGTGTTATATGGGTAAAATGTCGTAAAATTGCAGGTTGGCTTTATTATTTAAAGGAAGCCTCCTGTTCAGGAAATCTTTTCAAGTTTGTGGGGCAAACTGAAAATATATATAAAATAAATTAAACAAGGACTAATTAATTATTGTAAGGAATTATTTTTTTTATTTAATAACAGGTATTACACCGCATTTCTATCTGTAATCTGTCATACACCTTCGTAAAAAATAATAACCAAGCTGATTAAATAGAGTCATATCCCGTAAAAGTTTTCGCTAAAAATTTAATGAAATAGCCACTTTTGGCGTTAACCTCCCCTAGTTTATGTATTCATTTTTATATTATTGTAATTTAATGTTTCCTTTCACTAGTTTACATTTTTTCAATTTTTTTTTTAGTCTTTATGTTTTTTGAACGTCAGTTTTTTATTTTGCTAACCAAACTTTTGTAACACTGTTTTAAGCCTCATCTCGCCCAGTTTCAAAACGATCATCTACATTCATTTTACTGAACCATCGCGCTGTATTGAAGTCATAGTCCCATTAGTTTAATGTGGTGCTTTTTATGATTTTAAAAGCAATATCGCCTAGTCTACCAGACAGTAGTTTTATTGATTTTCAGCTCAATTTTCTAATACCGGTATATTTTACAATTTCCAGTCCCAGCTCCCCTAGTTTCGTTGTAAAGGAGGCAGCAAGGGCGATGTTGGAAATTACGGACGAGGACGAATAGAAATAGAAGGACTACAGGCACCTGCGTAAAACTACGTTGAATGGCTTACGCAGGCAGTACGTCGCCTTACGCACGCGATTACGCGCGCAACATAGTATACTGTATTTACGCCTAGCTGCGTTACCATCCGTTTTTCAAGGATTGACTACGCGGCAACCGCCTGCGTACCAAGTACGCGCCTACGTACGTAACAAACTGTGACGTAATACTGTGTGACGTACTCGCGTAACGCAATGTGGCGCACTGCCACCGAAACTGTGTTTGTGTGACGAAACCCGGGTATAACGACTGTTCTGTACGTTTCAAGAGAGTGTGTTTTTTGCTGTTTTTTACCTTGATTAAACGCGCATAAGTTTGCTCATCGCGCTTTTCAATATTCAGCGTATTTAAATGAATTTTTTCCCCTTGGAACGCATTGATCTACCCATTTTTACTGATGAAGCGAACTTAAGGTATTACTGCTTTACCTGCTAAGTAATGTAGAACTTGCAATGCTATACTGTCTGTAAAAAATATTTTTTCGTCGGATTGTATAGGCCTACATACGTTTATTTGTGAAATACCCACGTTCGATTATTTTGTATGTTTTTGGGGTGCTGATCATATTTACTCAAGATGTATATTAGTTGCATTCTGCATTTACAAACACTTTTAAGACTGTCACCAAACTGAGCTTTTTTTGAGGTGACTCCGCTTTTAAAAAGAAAATCGAAATCCATATTTTATACCGTTTCGACACAAATCCCATAGGAATGATTGGTATTCATTCGTATTAAACCCATATTTATATTTTTGACTTCACTTACGCGTAGCGTATATTACCACCACTATACTTTTTAGTACCAAATGCGTTGCTTTGCGTTGTACTTAGTAATATTCAGACTGTTGCAGATTTTCGGCAAATTATTCATCGCTTCGCTCTATTAAAAATGCGTCTTTAGACAACCCGCTAAGAAGAAAAAAACAATATTAATCGAAGCAGTAGCGCGGCATGTGAAATCTTCCTTTCTTGGTCTCGCCTAATTTTTTTTGGGCGGAAATTCCGAAGAAAAAAACATATCCTGAAACAACGGGGTACTAAATTAGAGACATGCCCAAAGTTAAAGAGAGGTACTTCCCAGCCTCCTAGGGCTGTTTTACTGCACGGACTTGCCATTATCCTGAAACGAACATCGAAACCAATATAAGCAAATAAGCAGCCTTCACTGCTTGCAGACACAGTAACCCATCATTACAGTTTAAGGTCTCCAGTTTCGGGCGACGCCTAGACGTTCAACCAAAGCCAACATAGTAATATTACCATTTGTTTTCTAATGCGTGCGTCCAATGTAATGGGGCCATTTTACCAAGTTATAGACATCAATAAAATTAACCGAAAATTTCTGATAGGTGTCATTTACAATGAGATAAGTTGCATTGATGGCGAAGCACACTCCGGTAGTTTGCCACACAACTGTTAAACTGATATATACTACCACTTTAAGTCCGTCCTTAATCGCACCTCTCCAACCTAAAACGTTTTTTCATGTTGTGGCGTAACTTACATCATACCTGAAAAAAACATTCATGTCCCCCCCCAAAAAAAAATCCGTGATCCGCGCCAGATTGTTTTGCAATGGATTTGGCTTGTTTGACTATATGTCCGGGCTCGAATAGCGACGCGTAGACGCCGAAAAATTAGAGCTTCATGCTCTTTTGTCCGTAATACATGGTTTAACAAATCGCCGGCACGTAGAGGCGTGTAATAAGTAACTGATCGGCTCCGACAAAGTTTCATTGCACGTGGCCAATGTGCAAAGTCCGCCTTGTAAATCAGTCTCGTCACTTCAGGGCACCTTTGTACCTTTGAGATCAGACCAAAGTCCCTGCTGTTGTTTCGATCGCCACTTTCGGGTCCGGGTGCAAAAAACTTTATTTTTTATTCGATGCCGCCACAGGGGATAAAGTTTGTTTATTTGGCTGGACTTCGAACATGGCGTGTTTAGGATTGGACAGCTTTTTTTCGGAATGAGATGCCTAATTTTTTTCTTTGAGATTTTAAGTGCTGCACTTTTTGGGACCTCATGCTACATTTACTGAAGTTTTAGGAAACTAAAATTGCTATATTTTTGCCGTTAAGCCTTGGGCATTCAAAAACAAATTTTCTGTCCCTGTCTTCGTAAAACCTGCAAAACTTTCTATTCCTGCGCACCTCGCTTTATAAGCTTTTTCGCCTGTATTATACGTATTCGTGCGTGTTTTGAGTTTTAAGTGCAGTTTTGTGAACCCTTGCCGAATGTTCTGGCGCTTCTGTATATTATCCATATATCCTATATTTCTTTGTCTGCTTCAATTTACCGTTGTTATTCACAGTAATACTGTTGTGCTTGTGTGACGTTGCGCAATACCGCACACTTTGTACTAATAACACGTCATTTTGACAAACATTGAAACTGAAATGCCATAAATCAATTGGGACGCACCAATAACCTCCACCATCGAATTCCCTACTATGTTTTGTTTATTTTGTTTAATCTGCGATCTTCAGATTGGTGATTAACTTTTATAAATCAAAACAACGAATAAGCCTTCTTCCTAAATTTTTTTACGAACAAGTATAAACAGCATTTGAAGCGATTAAATGCTGCGTTGTTGTTGCAATTTCAACCGTCCAACACCAAATGTGCGTATTTGCGTTTTTGTAGTGTTGCTATGGTTTACTCTTGTCCCAAGGCGTTACGCAAGTAGAGTTATTACACTATGATGCATATTGCAATTTACCCAAGGCCCCTTAGATATTTTTTGATGTTTTGAAGAACTTATGTCTATTTAGCTTGCTTTTTATTGACGATGCTTTAAACCGACTTCAAGATTTGCATTAATTAAGTATTTTCGGCGCCTTTTGCGTATATTACGGTACTAGAATTTTAATTTCTACTGAACCATATATTTAGGCTAAAGTACGATCTGATCCAAGTGACGCCTATACTAAAAAATGTGAAGCGTAGATAAATTAAAACGTACTGAAATTATTTTTTAAGGAGAAAAAGCTTACTGACCGCAAACCTTGTTTAAAATTAATTGGGCGTCGAAAAGGCACTGACACCACCTTACTATCACATTAATACCGACACTATCGCTTAGCATCCGGTATGAGCTCCGACGCCATATTTTTAAACATCCTACGTAGTCAGCACGCTATAACATCACAACTGACTCCCGAGCGTTTTTGTACAGTAAACACATTAATTTTTTATCGTCTACGGATTTTCAAAAGCCTTAGCAGTTTAAAACTGAAGTCTGGAAAATTGGTTTCAGCACAGTGCGCCCTTTAAATCTTGCGAAATTGATTTCTTCATCGCTTCTCTTGTACATACAGACTTCCACTTCTTCCACGCTACCCCTTTCCACCGTGCAATGCTCGACGCTGTGGCTTCGAATGATATAATTAAAGAGTCGTATTGTTGCTGACCGTGCTTTCGTTGATTCTGGGCGCGACTTTTTTAGTGAGTTTTGGAAATTAAAATTATAGTGCCCACAGATTGCTGTCCTATAAAAAAAATTGGAGCCTGATGCGTAAAGAATATTGCTTTAATACTTTTTAGGCAATTTCAGCAGGATGGAGTTTAAAACAAGCTGGCGGCTTGTTAACACAAACTGTGTGAGGTTAAAATGTAGTAAAGTTAGAAATATCTGGTAAAGTTAAACATCTAATAATTTCCTGAGCGTCGAGTTAATCCCACTGGCTATAGTTAAAATAGTACTTTATTTTTATGGGGTACAATGCTACTAAATCCAAGGGTTGCCGCAACATATTCTTTTAGTGCCGCCTGCGGTATACTATAGTTTACAGCGAGACGTTGGCATGTTGTAAATACGTCATTTGTGAAATAACTTAAAGTCTTAAAAAAATGACAAGTCGCAGTCCAAGATATCAGTTACCCAATTCAAGTAATCTTCAAGTAAAATCACAGCTATAATAAAAAAACGATAAACCATTAAAATTGTTAAGGCTGGTTCACAACAGACGCGTCTAGCGTTAACGTAAAACGTTTTTAAAAAACGCTTTCGGTTGCGGGAAAGTTGAAATATTTCAAATTTGACGCTTTCGGTTAGAAGCGGGGAAATTTGCCGTTAACGCTGGCAACGCGTTATGTAAACTTATTCGACTTATGAGCACTGATTAAAGTCAAGAAAAGCACGCAATCTAATCGCTTTACGTTCAAGACTTGAAATTATTTACAGCCTAATTTTAAAATAAAATGCTAAATGCGCGATTTCATCAAGTCCCGAGTCCGGCTCTGACTCTCACGCCAGCGTTTCACCTATTTACGTAACTAAAATAACGTGGATATTAAGCAATCCACTCATAGGGTTATTAATTTATTATATATAGTTCATCCGACCACAATACATGGTTGGAAAATATTGCAACATTTGCTATTACACATTTACAGTTTGTTGCCTTATTAATTTCGAAATTTGGTGCGCACATCGGACTCGGGAATCGGTCAGTCTTACGTTGTCCTACTCGAGTCTGAATTCAGAAAAACAAACCAACTTCGTCGACTCCAGAGTTCGGTTTCGCAGCCCCACTTAAGGGTGCCAAAAGATATTTGGAAGTTTTTTTTTAGTCTGACTTTTGATTTATTGGTAAGCCTCGAAGTAACTCTTTGTCCACGGTTGGAATACAGTAAATCAAATGATACTTTCCTACATTGCGTATGAGTTGACTTTGTTGTTCCAGTTTAGTTTAAGTAATTGAAACACATTCTAGTAAACTGATTAATGTGAATTCTAGTAGGGGTGTTGCAACATTTTCGGGGCGTGCCGTAGATAGGAAATATATGGTTGGGAACCACTGGTCTACCTCATGTAATTTATTTCGGCATTCTATTTTGCAATGCTTATCACCAGTGTTGTAATGACTTAGGTCAATGACTTGACTTAAGTGCACTTTAATCAATTTTTTCAATTGACTGTCTTGAGTCTTTTGACCAAAATGACTTGACTTGGTTTAAGTCTTTGGTACAAATGGCCTGACTTGGACTTAAGTCATTGTGTTAAATAACTTGGGTTTAAATTAAGTGTTTTCAATAATTTTTTTTCAATAAAATTTGGTTATTTATCTTCATTTTTACACGTCGAAAAATTTGCTACCTGTATATTGCGTTTTTATTAATTTTAGTTGAGTTATTGCTCACAGTCGAACGAGTTTGCCAATTTTAATAGTTAAACGTTTAATATATTTTATTTTGTCATGACTTGAAGTTGACTTGCTTTCAAAATGACCTGACTTGGGCATCTGATGACTTGGACTGAGACTTGGCTTGCTATTTTAGCAAAATACTTGACTTGGACGTAAGTCGTTTCAAAATGACTTTTTAAAACACTGCTTAGCACACAATCCTTACAAAACAAATCAAAAACGCTTTCTTGGTGTCCATTCAAGACAGCAATGCTACAAGCTCTTTTCTGCCCTCTTGCGCACTATAGAATAAGTTGTCTGTTTTTAACCCGCAAACAGTTCAAAGTAATTGTCATTTATGGCGAACAGTTTACAGTTAGCCTTTTTATATGTTGTACGAGTAGACTAGAGTAAACATGTTTCCCCTAAACATCGTGTTCCTGTATTTTTAAATAACATTATTTGTTAAAGCTTTACCAAATTTAGCAGGACATGTCTTTTCAAAAAGGATGCCATTTTGTCCCGATTTTTCTTATTGTTTGGCAAAATATCTAAACAAAGAAATACATTTTATATTAATTATTTTTTAATGTAAGTTAAAATTTCGAAAGAAAATACAGTCTACAAAAGTTTCCAAAAAACGGTTACTACAGTACATTAACCTACACTAGGTGCGTACGTGACACGAAACAGCTATTTAATATGAGAGGTGTGTGTCAAACAACAACTCGCTTTTGATTCAATTGATACTCTCCAAAAGTATACATTCACCTTTTTATAACCAGCAAGGAGTCGAACCTAACCCAAACAGGATTTTTTCTCTGACCCAGAGGCGTAGCGAGGGTATTTTGCGCCCGGGGACAAACTATAAATTTGGCGCCCCCTCTTCCATGTTTAATCACATTTTTTATTGATTAACATAATATACCGTACTTAATTATACGGTTCAAAATAGTAGAAACAATGTATTTATAGAAGAAGCGTTTTGGTTATGCAAACTACACGTATGACTCACTTCGTCACTGTCAAACATGAATGATTTACAACTATAGATTAATTTTTTTTGATTTCACTGTCACAAACTGGTTAATTACGTCATCGAAATCTGTTGTTTCCAATGTTTCTCGTTCAACGCTAAGAATAGCAAGATTACTGAGACGATCCTGACCCATTGATGCACGCAGATAAGACAAAACAAGTTTCAATTTGCTGAACGACCGCTCACAGCTTGCAATTGAAATTGCTATTGTTAACAGAATTTGTAGCGGAATTTGCATATTTGGAAATACGCCATCTCAATAAAACACAATAAAACCAAGATACTCCAAAGGAGTTTTTGGTAGCGCTTCAGTTCAGTTACTGAGCAGCATTCAGCAATCAGCAATTTCAATGAAAAGATCGTTGCCATTGATGTCCGTGTCGTAAAAATTTGCAAAATATTCACAATTTCGACGCGTTGCATCCTCATGTGTGTCAGATAGAAGAGTCTTTAACGTCCAGCAAATATCCAAATTTATTGTTCAGGTCTTTTAGTAGTGAAAAAACGTGTTGACATCTCATGTTGAAGCCAATCAAATACATTCTCTATTACGCGCACAATTTCTTCTTCTGATGAAAGCCCTGCATCTCTTGCCAGTTCTCTAGGCATTCTCTTACGTCGCCTGAATCTTTTGTCCACCCCAATCCCCAGGTCGATTGTTTTGTTTTAGCCTGTTACAGCAACTTGGCTTAAACCATCACGAAATGAGTCTTGGCTTTTATAGTGATTTTAATGGTTTAGTTTTGTGTTCATTCTGATTTTTATGATGTCCTATAGACCTATACTTTACATTGAAATTACAAGTGTAGGTGACTGAAGACATAGTTCATGGATTTGCGATTTGCGATCTTTGCTACTAATTTTTAATAGTTTTTCAGTTGTTGGACTATAATTGCTACTTTTACGACCGATTTAATTAGGGCTATGTTTAGTCGGAACAATTATACGGTATAGTTGTGCAATTTGGTTGGGCACCACTATTACGCCTGTACAAACTCGGTTTTTTGCCCAACTTAACGATTGAAACTTCAAAAAAGTTCTCGTTTATTTTCTCGTTTTTTTTCTGTTTTGTTGACAGTTGTATTTAGCACAAAGTCTCTGTGAGTACCATTGCATGTTTAACAGAACTTTTTCGCGCTACTTGCGACCAACGATACACATTTACTCTTTTTTATGTTGTCCAACTAATATGTAATTCCAAAATACCGAATTGCTTTTCGTAGGGGACGCAAAGCGCAGGACAATTACCAAAAGGGGGCGCGGTTTAATAAAGGTTAAGAATCACTTAGCTAGACGAAACCAGCTGCACGCAGAATCAGTATGTTGGCTGCTGTGATGGCTGGCAACAGTATCAGTCTTGGTCTTGGTGTCGTATCAGATGACGTCTGCCACAGCCGCTGGTGCTATCTTGCTTGTGGTCGTTTTTTACCCTTGTTGTGAAAAATGTGTAAGCCTCATTTTGGCGCCCCTCTACCTTGGCGCCCGGGGACATATGTACCCCCCCGCACCCCCCTAGCTACGCCTCTGCTCTGACCCACCCCAATGAAACCCACCCCAATTTTTCTATGACCCCACCCCCAAACGAACCTTGTTACACAACACGTTTAAGAATTGGAGAGGGGCGTTACTTGAAAACTGCTGTTACAAAATGTTTTTTTCAACCATTTCGTAATGATTACCTTGCCCTGGTTGAACTTGGAATTAGGTTTTAAATTAGACTCGTTTCACCAACTGAAAGCCCATTTATCAATACAAGCCAGTACTTTTAAACCGAATATTACCATTTTTGAAACAAGAGTTATAACCTCACTTGGCCCTGCGTTCCGATAAACGGTTTGTTTAACAAATTACTCACATCACAAACAAATTATTTTTTAAGAGTATATTCACGAAATAAACAGTCGTCATTCAGTATCAATAAACGTGCACCAAAATCACAAGATTAGCGACAAACAAATCACGAGATTCATTACGAAAAAGAAAACCCGAAAACATTGCCAAGAATTTTCCATCGGCGGTATCGCAACGTGGTCACGTGACTGCTTCAGGGTGGAGCGAAGCGTCACGTGAATTCACTCGTACCCAGGCCGCGTCTGACATTTTAAGTTGGCCATGTTTGCCAATCGAAGTGCAACTACTCTGTGACGGTTTTTATTTCTCTCGTAAAGAATGCGTGCAAATTCCAGCTTGTTTACGTTGCTATAGATAGCTGACTAATGCTTACTACAATTTAGTTTTACCTTGTCAACTTTTGCTTACTTTTTTGCTAAGCTAGTATAGTTTGCATAATGTAAATGCTGTTTATTGTTTTTGCTCTGGGCGAAATGTTCGCTATGGCAGTAAAAACGTTAAAGCGTCAATCGTTTTAGTTAACTATTTGTTAACTTAACATGCAGTACGTCTTGTCGACTGATGGTCGTTGACCAACTGGCTTAATGTGTTCAGTGTTGTATTTCAAAGTTTTTGCTCCACATTACTGTTACTTGTTTTGCACACAATATAAACACATATAATACTGTTTTAAATTGTAATTATCTCACATATGTTGTGCAATATAATTTTCGGCGCATAACAACTATTTAAAAAAGCGCACAATATATGGGTTAGGGTGTGGGTTATAGTGTTTGTGTGAGGGTTGGTAAAGTATTATTATTTCAAAATAATGCTTAACCCACCCAAACCCTAAAGGTAACCGGCATCCTAACCCAAATATTATTCGTTGTGGTAGGATTTTAGGCCAGCGACCTTTCTACTTTTATTCACTAATAAAATGCAAATCATGAAAGACAACTATCATTTAGTTACACTGATTCATCTATTTTTCCGCAATGTTCCACTAGTTATTTTTTAATCAGTAGTTATTCCATTTACAACTGGTTAATAACTTTTGCAGATTACTTATTGCACATTTTGTTCTGTGCTAGAACTGTTAAATACACTTTTACATTCACAATGGGAAACTGCCATACAGTTGGACCTAATCAAGCTCTCGTTGTTTCTGGTAAACTACATTTTTTAACTTTTGTAAATCTATGTCAAAAATTATGTAGAAAGTTGGTTTGGGGTATTTTCTACAGGTCGATATGATCGTTTGGTTTTTTATTTTTTTTTTATAGTTATTGCTTGTGTACCCACACTTCAGTTTCAATTGGGCATTGTTCCTATTGTTAGTTTTGTAATAGACCCCAATTACCATACCATTGTTTAACCTTTCAATTCTTTACTGGCCTTTTCATGGTCCTAATAATTTTATGTTATATCTTGTTCGGATCCATTAATTTTTAAATCTTATTAAAATACTATTTTTCATTGGTTTTAGCCTAAAAAACATTTTTTTTTATTTTAGATCCTATTGCTCTTTTTAACACAATTCATTTTTGTGTAGATACATATATAATGTGCGTAATAATACACACTGTTTCAATTTTAAAACACATGTAGCCTCTTAAAAAGTCATTTATTCCTAAAGTAGTATTTTAGTTTTTTTTGATAGTCCATGCTTGAAGATTTTCCTAAAATTAACAAGATATCTACAGAATCTTAATTCACGCCCAAATTTTCACAAAAGTTAATCATGTTGGCAGAGAAATTAGCTTATGACCATGTTGCCAAGTTTAATTTTTTTTGCCTCTGTATAGGTGGATGCTGTGGAGCTGATGGTAAGAAGTATGTGATCGGAGGCTGGGCCTGGGCTTGGTGCTGTGTCACTGAAGTACAATTGTAAGTAAACTCTTGGTTCAGAAACATGTGTTACAAATTTTATTGAATTCAAAGAATGGCCCACCAAGTTCAATTTTAAACCAGGCGCAATTTTGATAAAACCTTTTCTTGTTATTGTCAAGTTTCTCTAGACATGTGCTACATTATGCTTCAGTTAATAACTGTCTGTTACAAAGTGTGGATTTAGCTTGTTACTTCATCATTGTTTATCACTTTTTTATATTGCAAATTTTGCAAAGCGCAATTTTATTTTTTTAATTACTAATTCTAGACTAGTAGCATTCCTATTAGTTTTTATAAGTAATTTTACTTAAATAGTTTTGTTAAACTTTTTAGTCAAATAACACTTTTGTATTTTACTTTTTCTAGTCTTTCATTGGAGGTGATGACATTGAATCCGAAATGTGATAATGTGGAAACTGCTCAAGGTGTCCCACTTACAGTTACTGGAGTTGCACAGGTTAAAACACTTACATATATAGCAACATTATTATTTTCTTTGATTTATAACAGTATAATTTAAAAGTATAGTACTACATGACATTTTTAAGTAAACCGTTTAACTTTTGGTGTTTACCTATTTTAAAAGTAAAAATTTCAATTTCAATTCATCTTCAAACCTATACCTTACCTAGTTTGTTGTGTTGGTTATTCCACATTATACTGATTTACAGTATTTTAGCCCCTTTTTAAACCAAGACTATTGACTGGTGTATTTCCATCATTAAACTGGTGTATTTTTCATTATAAAAAAAAAATTATTGCTTTAAAAGTCATGTTTGTTTGGGCTGCCTTATTAACTGGTGTTACTTTGTTCAGGTCAAAGTGATGACTGAGAAAGATCTTCTTTCCTCGGCCTGCGAACAATTTCTTGGAAAATCTGTCCACGATATTGAGAATATTCTCCTTCAGACACTGGAAGGACATTTAAGAGCCATCCTTGGTTAGTCTTTGAACTATGATATATATATACATTAATATAATTTGTATTTTATTTTTTAAAACATAAGAAAAATTTATCAAATAGAGCACTAGTATCAAGTTGAATATATCTAATTTACAATAGGCAAATGCGACTGGAGTTTATCTTTTGTTGTTCAGACACCATAGTGGCCTTTTGTCATCAATCAACTTGATCAATACTTATTGCATATAAATATCATTGTTATTTATTGTGAGTGACGAAACCATCATTGTTGCACTGTTTTTCCTGTTGACTGTCTTTAATATTTTCATTGGCTGAAGTGAAAATAACAGTTATGGCAGACATTCTTTTCTCACATGCTAAATTACTTTGTTATATGCAAACACATAAATAAAGGCAAAACTTATTTTCAATATTTTACATTTAATTGTATACATGGATGCGGAGTTTGGGGTGCTCAGACCCTTCAAATTACGATAAGTATTCCATTAAATTACTTCATAATTCGTTTGATACATGTAATATGGAAATCTGACAGTTAATGATTCCATGACACAATATACTTTCCTAGCACAAGAAACTGGTACTTCCCAGAAGTTTAGTTTAGTAATACAAAGCTTTAGAGTTGTTTAATAAAGACCATTACTCATTCAAACAAAACCGACTGGACCATTAAGGATCATTCATTAAGATGCGAGAAGCATTCACATTTATCAATCAATACAAGTAGTAAATACAAAAGTTAAAAATATATTACTCAACATATAAACTTGTTAACAGGCATTTGGTGGATCATAATTAGCTTACCATTTTAGCGCGCCTGTGAAAAACAAAAGCCGGCGTCTAGGAGTGTATAATATACACTCCTATATTATACCATACACTTATATATTATACCTAAACTTATAACCATACAAATCTATATTTGTAAATGTAAAGGCACCAAATGTACAGCATTTTTTCCCACCTTTTCCCAGGTACATTGACGGTGGAGCAGATTTACCAGGACCGGGAAACGTTTGCCAGTTTGGTGCGTGAAGTTGCATCGCCAGACGTCGGTCGGATGGGAATTGAGGTTCTCAGCTTCGTCATTAAGGACGTTGTGGACAGCGTTGACTACCTGACCTCAATCGGACGTGCCCAGACTGCTCAAGTTAAGAGAGACGCAGCCATCGGTGTTGCTGAAGCCGAGAGGGACGCTGGTATTGTTGTAAGTTAAATTTACTTTTCTGTTCTTTTTTGTGAAGCACTTGGTTGTTTCCCGACTCATTCTCTGAGCCTGCATAGCTCAGTTGTTAGAGCGACGGTCACGGCTTGACCGGAGGTCGTGAGTTCGAACCTCACTGCAGGCTAGTCGTTTTTCTGGCCTGCCCTGCTTGCATCATAGATCGACAGATTTGGTGGGTCTGCGATCGCTTTTGGTGTACTATTTATTTATAGAAATAATTATTTTCGGTGTACAATGTGTTTTGTTTCATTACAAACCCTGCTCTGCTGTTTAACCTTGTTGCTAGATTTAAAACTCCTTTTTTTGCAAACTTGTGGATTTACAATTTTTTTTCCTTTATGAAAACTTTAAAAACACTGAACCGTTTGGTTTGCAGGAAGCCAAGTGTGACAAAGCTTTGATGGACGTCCGTTTCGACTCTGACACCAAAGTCGCTGACTCAGAACGTATGTACAAAATGTCACAGGCAGCATACCAAAAAGAAGTCAACACTGCTGTAAGACATTTTTTTGTGTACATTAATCTCAGATACAAAAAGTTCCCAAATTTTTCTAATATTAAAAAAATTGTAGGCCTACATGTTGATTACACAGATATATGTCAACTAGTCCCTAAGACTTTAATTAATAGTTTTTTAAAAAATGTCTAAAAATATTAAAAAAAGGGATTTTGTTTTTAAAATGTTTTGCTGAATACAATTTGAGTTTAGAGATTTTTTTTATATAAAAACTTTTTAAGCTTTATTTCAAATTTTTAGTACAACTGATTTTTAAAAGCCTGTCTAACAAATATTTATTTAAGACATTTCTAGTTTTTTGTGTATTGCATTAGGTTGTATTCTACTATGCGTAAACTGAATCCTTTTCTGTATTTCCAAAAAAAGATAGGTCTAAGCACTTTTTACTATTTAAAAAAAATTGTAGCCCATTTATGTCCCTCAGACTATAATGTATAGATCTAAAAAAATGTCAATAAATATTTTAAGATTATTTTTTCATATTAAAAAAATTTTTTTTTTTACTTTTTTTTTGGTACAAATAAGTTAAAAATTTTTTACTACACCTGATTTTTAAAGCCTTTCTAACAAAACATTATTCATCTTAGCAAGCCGAGGCCCAGCTCTCATACCAGCTTCAAGCTGCCAAGGAAAAGCAAAAGATCCGAAAGGAAGAGATAGAAATCGAAGTTGTGCAGCGTCGCAAGCAAATCGATGTCGAAGCGAAGGAAATCGAGCGCAAAGATCGTGAACTTGAAGCCACCGTCAGAAAACCAACGGAGGCGGAGGCCTACAAAGTCAGGACCCTTGCAGAGGGCAGAAGGTGCGTAGAACAATTTATAAATATTTTGTTTAGTAGTTTGCAAGGCAAAATTAAAAAGTTCTGCTTCAGGGTTGCCGCAGAATCTTTTAATCTTTTAAAGTCTTGCCGAAAGTCTTTAAATAGCCTTTGAATTAAATATAATATGTCCAGCATCAGTTACGTGTTTAAAAATGTCAAGTGATTCAGTTTTAGGTCTTTAAAAATATATTTTTTAGTCTTTGAAGTATTTTTCTCTAAACGTGTTTGTCAACCCGATGATACTAAACTAATTGACAAGTTAAGGATTTGCTTGGCGGTAGGTAATCTCGTATATCAGCCACATTTTCAAATCTAAGCTTCAAATTATATTTGAGTAATTTTAAGAATTTTAAACAATTTGATGGTACCATAAATATTAGTGCTCAATTAATTATGGACGTCCATATGCATAAATAATTTCTTAAAACTAACAGAAACATAACCATAGCCACATAAAAACAAGCTTCTTAAGTTTCTGTAAAAAAGCAAGAAAGCATTGAAAAGGCAAAATTGTGCATTTTTAATGTAAAATGGTTGAAGTTCTTTACATACAAGCTGTTTTAGCTATATAGTAGCATATAACAAATCTGTATAACAATTCTGAAATCCATATTTTATCTTATGCGGGAATTTGTTGTTTGGGTAGAGTACCCAAAATGTCTATGCTAATGTTGTACTAGAAATGTCCCGACCCATTTGGTTAACTGTAGTGTATAGTATACACCAGACTAAGATAACAAAAACGTTTCTTTTCAACAATTCTATGCTAACGGACAACTGCGATGGCATAATAGGATGCCCATCTGTTATTGCTTCCTGCTGTGCAATTGTGGTTGTGTGGTGGAAATATAAAAGCAAAAAACACAATTTAATATGTAATAAGAATATCAAAGCCCATACAGAAGTAGGTATCATTTTGAACGTTTCGAATAATTGTTTATTCATTTTCAACATCAAATATGATACCTACTTCTGTATGGGCTTTGATATTCTTATTACGTCTTACTACAACCTCCAACCATTATGCTCCAAAGATTTAATATGTTTTGTCAATGAGTTGTATTTTTAAAGAAATGAAATGTTGTTTGAAAAAGATATGTTTTTAATTTTTCATGTTTTTTACCTTTTATTCATTTTATACCATTATATATGTAGTTAACTTTATACCATACATTTGTAGTAGTTACTAGCCCTCCCATTAACTTGATATCACTAATTTCTTATTAATAATATTGTAAACTGTACTATGTTTTCATTACATTTACCACTTTAGCTAGAGTCTACCATTGCTTTTCTCATTCAGTTAGTAAATAATTCATTACCATCGATCAATGCAAAAATACCAGGATTGTCACTTATATGTAGCAAACCAGAATGTTGTAGAAATAGATGAGCTCTGTCACTTGTAGTTTTTAAATGGCGTGCCTCAACTTGTTTTACCAATTAAACTACCTATAAAAATCTTGATTTTATGTTTTAGTGGCATGCTAAAACATAGATTTTGTATCACAATTTTGTAGGGAAAAAATATCAGAAGTGTGACCAGAAACATAAATGTTTATTTGGTTAGTTGTATGAAAACCTTTATCTCACTAAAAATTAATGCCCAATAAAACTAACAACTTTATAGAAATAATGTTTGAATATAGAAGTTTAATGTTTGCATACAACAGATAAGATTCCAATGAAGTTGAAAGCCAAATATTCTGAGAAAATCTATGTTGAATGTTTCAATTTATATGTTTTGCTTGTTTCATCATAGTAATGGTGCAATTTGGTGTCAGATCAGATTGTGTTACTTTTGATCAAAAATGTTGCACATCGCTATCAGACTAAAATGCTTTTATGTGACATTCTTAATCGGTAAAAAAAAGTATAAGCCATCTCTAATCTAGTAACCTGGCTTATCATAAAGTGTGTCAAGAAAATTGTTTATCCTCATAGTCACAAATCATTACTCTAATTCAGTGCTTCCCAACCAGTGGGTCATGACCCTTTGGTTCGTTGTGAAGCTATTTCAGGTGCATTGTGAAGTTGCAGTTTTCTACTATCTAAACGTTACAGTTTTTTATTAGATCGGGAAATTATTGCATTACCAATTTGTAGCATTTGTGCAAAATTATGACAAATATGTAATAATTATGTATTGTGTCGCATTAACTATTTCAGTATGAAAACAAGTAGTAGAGATGCAGGTTGTATTTAAATTTATATGTTTGGTCATATCTCATTGTAGTTCGCACAATAAAACTTGCATTAAAAGTTGGTCACGAACTGCAAAAAGAAAAGTTTGAAAGCACTGCTCGAACTGACACAAGCAACTATTTGTTTTTAGAACAAAGACAGTGGAAGCTGCTCGTGCCGACGGAGAACGAATTAAGAATGTCGGGGGAGCCGAGGCTTCAGCTATTGAAGCGATAGGAAAAGCTGAAGCTGAAAGCATGAGACAAAAGGCATCTGCATACAAACAATATGGAGATGCTGCTCTTATGTCGTTGGTCCTTGAATCCTTACCCAAGGCGAGTACATTTACCATGTGTTTCATCTAGTTTTAAAAGTAATTTTTAATGTTTTTTTGAAAGGTTTAGGCTCATGATAGGTAGAATGGCTTGTTTTTTAATTATTTTAGTTTGACCGGTGAATTAAACACTGTTTTTGCTTTTGGTTCAATTCCAATGGTATTCTATCGCTTCTCTTGACTTTGTTTTTTGTTTTAGGTTTGCTAAGATTTTACATTCTCGTGTTTTATTTGTTTTAAGTAGGCTCCAGTAAAATTATAATTCGAAAAGCGACTTTTGTTGCAAAACAGTGTTTTTACCATTTCTTAAAAATCCTGTTATGATTTCCAAAAGTGAAAAATAACACTTGTTTTTTTGCAAACTCCCCATTAGTTAAATTTTAATCAATAAATTTACCACTTTCTTTAGGCTTTTAATTATGGTATGCTGTGTCATATTAGCATCACCTATATCAAGGGTCGGGAACCATATTTTCAAATCAATTAACAGCCACGAAAAGACAAGTCGTGCGAAGCACAGAAAAAATGTTGTTAGACTAGTTTTAAATTCAAAGAAATACAATTTAAATAGCGATCATGGCCGCTTGCAGTTTCATTCAAGCCATGATAAATGATATAGCTTAGATTTATCTGCGAGCAAGATTACATCATTAAAAGAGCCATATGGTGTCATTAAAAGAGCCATAGGTTCCCACCCCTGACCTATATTATGAACAACAACTTTTTGTGCTTGGTTAAGTAGTAACTAGCCATTTTCCAAGCCCTCCTACCATATCCTTTTTAGCTGAAAAGGAAATTTATTCATGCCCACTCATTTTAGCTGACTGCAATCAGTAGAATTGTTATCAGTGTTAAATATTATATACTAGTTTTGATTCAGTAATATATTTTAGCACTTTTTTAGCATTAACTTAAGTAGCTTTTCTTTTTTAGGGTAATGGTTTTCTATGTTTTCCCCTATTTACTGTATTGGTGTCACATAACATGTGATTCACAGTTAGTGGTTTTGCATTACAACTGATAACATGTTTTTATACGTGAGCTACTCGGCTATGTACACTAGGTCTGCCATGCTTGTGCAAACAAAATACTTTCTGGGGACCATTAAAATTTGGACCGCTTTATAGACTTGATGAGAAAATCAGCTGCATAAATAACTTTGTTCAATTTCCTTTGAATAACAGAGTCGTTTTTAAGAACATTTAAAGAATTTTTATTCATTAATCTTTTTTTTATATTAAATTGGTATCGAATCGGCAACCGATTCCGGTCTAATATAGCATCAGGTATGGGTGGTGCATACTACTTGCCTTCAACCCCTAAAGTATACAACCATACTTGGAGCTACCAGTATTTCCTCCTAACAACTTGTTTTAACTCCAGATTGCCACTAATTGAGTGTAGTGTGTACGCATACTGTATATATATATACAATACATGCATGGTGATTTAAGATTCAGTATTCTTCATAACCTTTAACAAAACACAATTATTTGTCCAAAAAAAAAAAAAAAAAAAAAAAACGGGATAATGATTTAACCAAAAAAATATTTTCATTTTGAACTGTCTTGCACACAGGAGCCAGTTTGAAAAAAAAAAACGAAATGCCTTTTTAGACCCGGGTAATTGTGAAATATCCGAAAACGACTTTTTACTCACTCTGTGCCAAAAATTATGTTGCTTGTGATATTTACCTCCAACAACTAAGTGTAGTTTCAACAAACTACTGGCAAGGGTTGCCAGAAAGTCTTTAAAAGCCTTTCAATTTATTTGAATTGATTTGCATAGAATTGTGTGGCAACCCTGCATTAGTAATATTTAAACATCTCTATGGCCTTTAACAAACCTGTTTTAAACACAGATTGCAGCGGAGGTGTCTGCTCCACTCGCCAGAGTTGACGAGATTGTTTTGTTGGGTGGAGATGCCGATCGAACCACCACCGAAGTCACCAAATTGCTGTCTGAGCTACCACCTGCGGTACAAGCCATTACTGGCATTGACGTATCCAAGGTAAGACTTTTATTTAACATGAATATCCTTATTCATTTTTTTTCATTTTTATTGCTTATCTTTGTTAAGCAAGTATTGTTTTTGCATAGACAAGAATCAGAAATATAGTATTTTAGCATTTTTATAAGAGGATTTAGTGTTGGAAATATAAAAAATACGGTTTGTATATAAAGATCCAATATGTTTCTGTCAATATTACAACAAACTATAAAATCCTTCCAAGTTGCACATTTTTTTTGGTAAAATATTTAGGTTAAATTTTTCCCGCGATAAAAGCGTTCAACGATATTTAAATATTAAAGTAACGATGTTTAAATATTTTTTGCATGTTCAAAACGTACATTTTCATGTTATTTCCAGTTTGATAAAAAAAAAAATCGAAAAAATAGGGATTTTAGTACCGAGCGCAATGTCAACAGGCCACAAACCGGATTGAGGGCATCTCGGACTCAAAGTAAACAAGCTCGAACAATGAGAAACTCTTTTAAACTTTCACAACTAAATACACGCGCGACTTTTCATTGTTGTCTCGGCATTGTGCGTTGCACTGTTGGGGGAAAGTGAATCGTGTATAGGAGGTGGTTTGGTCAGGAAGTTGGTTGCCTGGCATTGTAATTAGGTAGTCCCCTAATCATTAATTTATTGGCTGTAGTTGCCGCTGAATATGTAGTAAACGGTGCAGCATTACACAAAGGGCCTTTAAAAAAATTGTAAAGCTATTCGCGTAAATAGTTTGCGGCTACAGTAAACTTTACATAGCGCTTTAACATGCAAAAACTCGTTTCGGATTTTGTTTTGAACTACTTGTGCTTTTCGTAGGATCTTCAATAAAACAACAAATCATTTTGATGTTACTTAATTATAATGCTAGCAAAGGTTGCAATGCTGGACTAGAGTAAGCCGTTTAAGGCCAAATAAAGCTAGCATAAGTATAGTTAAGTGTATAGACTAATATTTAATATTCTTCGAGTGCGGCGTTAGTATTGTACAAAATTAAAAAAAAAGATAAAATGTTCACACAAAAATACCCTTTGTGATGTTCACTAATTCTGCAACTACAGTAAGGAGTTGCAACTAACAATTCTGTTCTAAAAAATCGCTTTGAAAAAGTGTGTTGCAATTTTGCTCCCGAAGATTGTGGAGCTTGACGAATCCTTTGGCTACAATGAAAATATTTAAGGCTACGATTTATTTTGCTGTCGTTTGGCCATCTTTAATTGTTGTGTAGAGCAAGTCTTTAATTTTTGGTAAAATAGCTAATAGTTAAAAGTTTGTACATTGCGTCTGATATGAATGTCGGTCAATAATATTTGCTATACTTATATAGATTTGACACAATTGCATTTAACAAAACAAAAAATATATATATATTTTTTTGTCACTAATAATAACCACCGTTTGACAAACAACCCTACACGTTTAAACGTTAAAACTTGCATGAATCAAATAAACTATCCCCGTTTTTCAAATCCCAATCCAAATTAACACCATTGGTTTTCTGCGCAGGTGCTAAAACAGCTCCCGGGAGCCAAGTAGAAGGATGACCGCACCATGCAACTGTCTGCAGCTCACAACCTCAACATCTAAGTGTACAAAGACGCAATTTTCTGAAGTTGACCGGCGATCAACTAACAAAGATGAAACAACTTTTAAGTTGCTTTCCGCTATGCCTGAACACTAAATAACCAACGTTTTAACCCAACCCTATAGTTTTTATGCACGATAATTCTGCCTCTTTGTCGCATGCGTGATTTTTACACATTTTTGTTATTTGCGCCCTTTCTAGTTTTCGGCACCTTCAGCGTAAAAAACGCTTTCGGCCGCGGAAAGTTCAAGTATTTTAACGTTGACGCTTTCGGTAAGGAGCGAGGAAATAAATTTTTTAACGCTAGCGACGCGCTATGTGTGACGCTGTGAATCAGCCTTTAGACAACCGGCTGTTTTTTTTTTTCTGAAACAACAACTGTCCTTTAAATTTAAGCCAGTCGCTTAAATTATCAGCGTTGCTTTTTCGACATTTCGTCAAATGGCATCCTTTTAACCAAAGTGCGTTAAGTCTAGGTTTTCATATGTCTTATAGCAGTTACGTTTTTGCAATGTACAGTTTATTTTCGAAACTAAAGTATTCAAACTTTTAAACCAAAAAAAAAAAAAAAAAATATCTGCCATGAGAAACACATATTCCCCTGAGGCGCGGTTAGATCACGCGACTCTCTGAATTTATTGTAGCGTTTTTACCTGTTGTTATCGATTTTTTAATGTGATTTGCTCGCTTGGTGGCTTTGCTTTGTCTGTTTTGACGAATGCAAAGAAAACTCGTCGCATATTGCTATTTTAACTTTTTGTTATTAACCAGAGCTTTAGAGTTAAAAATGTAAGAAGTTTTGTTATTATAAGTGTGTTGGGAAAATATAAAAAAGATTGTTGTATCTTTCGTATGTTTTGCAAAAACGATTCTTTTTAAAAAAAAAATATCTGCTTTTTAAATTGAATAAAAAACGAAAGACATCCTAATTTTTTGAAAATTCCGTTAGGATTTAGGTTTTTTGCGGTATATATATTTTGTGGCTATGAAAACAGCTTTTCGGCCATTGTTTTTTTTTCGAGTTTAATGCATTTTGCAGAGTGTTGCTCACAAGAGAGTTTACACTACCAAATGCCGCACTAAAAGAACAGGCATTTTCACTTACTAATATAGTTTAGCACGATAATAAAATAAAGGCTGTTAACTTTAGTGTATTTTTTTGTAATTTTTTCGTTTAAAAAAATCTTCACTTTGTATAGCCCCCGAAGTATTTTATTTTTTTTGCGTAACGCCGACAGTTACTTAAATTTCACCGTTTCGAGTCCCATGCCTTCATTTTATCACCTAAATTCATTCTTCTGGTTGTATTTCGCGATTATATTGCAGAAATTTTTTGTTGTCGCATCTGGTATTAGCTAATGTTTTTGGCAATGTTTTTTCACGTCACTTTGTATTGTTTATTACAGGGCTGCGGGGTTGGTTAAAAATGAACCCTTGTCCGACTCCGGTCAAAGTGCGTTTTTTCGGCTCTGACTCTACATCCTGTATTTCATCCATGTACGGAACTAAAATAAAATCGATATTCAAAAATTCATTCATAGGGGTATCCTATAATTCATCCACCCACAGTACATGGGTAAAAAATATTCCACGAAATTTGGTAATGCGCATGCGCACGTTGGATTTGGGACTCGGGTCTTACTTGAGTCCCCGCCTTCGAATCCGCAGCCCTGGTTTGTTACACTTTTGTCATGAGTGATTTTGCAATTGTCAATGCACGAAAAGACTGCAAACCTTGTCTTACGCTTAAATTCACTTGTAGATCTTGTTAAAACGCAGATAGGGCCATTTTTTTGTTAAGGTAGTTTTTCGCCGTACGTCCCAAACTTCACGACCCTTTTAAGTTAAATTGCTCGCAACAGCTTCGTGCTTTTGTCGCCTTTATTAAATTGCCCCCTGCTTTTTAAACTACCTTGTACCTATTTGTAGAAGCTAGAGCTTGAAGTTTGTAGAATTTTATTCGAAAAACCGCGGTCTTGGTGCTCTTTGTTTTTTTTCCAAATGTGACTTGTCTCGCATTTTTCGGCCTTAATAACACGACAATTGTTCATTTGGTATCGCCAGCTTTTCACTAATTGCGTTTTAACATGTTAATAAACGAAAGTAATACTGAAACATTGCTTGTTGTTTTGTTTATATATGAACTCTATCTATATGATAAATTTTTTTATACATGAGATTTGCATACTGTATGTAGAGATTTAACATTTCGTTAATTTTCAGCGATTGTATTAAGACAAGGTTAACGGTTTTCAATATTATGTGCTTTTTATTTCGAGAAGTGAAGGTTATTACTAGGGCCATTTTTATTTTAACCTAAAAAAATTTTTAATTTTATCTTTTCAAATTTTAACTTTATTTTTTAACCTAACGAAATTGCTTGTTTGTAGAGGCCACAGTTCTCCCTTGAATTGATGCCAGTTACCCAAACATAATATTTTGTCGATTTCAGACCCAAACGTAATATTTTGTCGCAAAGTCAAGGTGTTTTATTGGTTATAAAAAGTGCATCGTTTTTTTGGCGATAGATTTAGCTTTGTTAGGCATTTTTGTACCTACAGAATGTCAGTAGGCTATTCCTAAAATCCAAACTGTTGATCTTCGAAAAGACCACGTTTATGAAGATGAAGTGTTTTATATGAATTATTTAAATACGTAACAATAAAAAAAAAATGAACAATTTGCGATAAAAGTTACTGCTGATCCAAGTGGGCATTGTGACATTTTTCCTGCTTTTAATATGGTTTAATTATGTTGCAGTTCCTGATTTACAATGCTTCCACGGCGATTTTTACAAAAATTACTCTCAAGAAACGCAAAAACTTTGTGAAAATCCATAATTTGACAAATTTTGACTTTATTAAAAATTTTTAACTTTATTGTAAATTTTAACTTTATTTTGACCTATAAACTTCTTAGAAACAGTCCTCTAGTTGCTGAAAACAACTTTATTCTTTGATTCGTGGACAGACAAGGTCCTTTAAAAAAAAAAAACTGACTTTTGCGGTCCCTATAGTTATTAGTAAATCAAACTTATGGTTTCGCCCACTTGTCGCTTTAGTTTACCTGAATCGTAATAAAACAGAAGAAACAGCAAACCATTATAGAAATACCTTTTAATCCACAAATTTGCGAAAATTGAACTTAAATAAAAAACAATTTCACATTAAAATCCTGGTTTATACCGGCTTAAAATAATTCTACTTAAATTGTAGGAAAAAAAATAATTATAAGGTTATATATAAAAAAAACTTTTTTTTTGAAGTTGTAAAATCAATTTAAATATTTTGTATCAAAATTTCCTTAATTGAAAACTGAAATTTATATAAATCCTTAAAACTTCACAAAAGCAAATTATTTTACTAAAAAAATGTTCAAAATCGATAAGGTACCATTTCTAAAGTTTTAAAAATCCTTATGACATATTTTTGTTTGCAAAAGTTCATAGTTTAGTTAAAATCAGTTTTAGACACTTCTAACAAACCGCTGAATGAAACTTTCAAATTAAAAAGATATTTTTTCAAATAAACTGTGGATTGATTAAAAAATACAAATCCTCACAGTTTCCAAAGTTATTATGTTTTGCTCCAAATTGTGTTTAAAACCGGTTTAAAAGAGTTCTAACTATATTCCTGATAGAAAGCTAAAAAATTCCTGATATGTATCAACAAATAGGAAATAAAAAAGGCTATCTTCCTGCCAAATTGTTTGATAAAATATTTTTAAATTTTTAAGTAGATTTAAATTTGTTTCTGAGTTGATTTGATTTTCATATCGGATTATGGTAATCTTGGATTATTGCTAGATATAAAATTAAAACAATTTTAACAAATTAAAACAGGAATACTTGAAACCATAAAATGTTGCACTACAGACTTGCCAAATCTAAAAATACTTTTACTACCGGTACCAAATAAGATTTTTTTATCAATCCTGCAAAACAACAATAAGCTGTCTGTTTCTGAATAAAACACGCGCCATAGAATTAAGGTAATTTATTTTTTTATAACGACAAATCGTATAAAATTGCACATTGCATGTACGCGATCATATATTGCACGAAAATTCTTCATACATCGAATAAAAATCAGGGCGATTATTGCACGAATTGCGTGGACAAAAAAAATGAAAGAATAAAATACTACAAAGTGTGGGAGCAAGAAACAGAAAAAAACAGGAAAAAACAGCAATTATCACGCGTCGGTATCGTCAGACCTTCTCCCCCGAGAAGGGCCTTTACCCAGCGTGGCGTAAATTGGGGCCGGTTCTCCAAAATCCTGAAGACCTTCGTCTCCGTAACCCGGGTTGGAGAAACCGGCTTCGGCGCTCGCCTCGTGGCTTCCGAAGGTCGTTGCGGTCATTTCCGTGCTCTCATTGCCCGGAAGGCCGAAACTGGATGAGCCGTACGGTTGGTCGAAGATCGGGTTCGAGTAGGAACTTGCCAGGCCGGAGCTGGGATGACCCTTTGTTCTGCGCAAATAATTTTCGTTTTTAGGCACACTATATGCACGGATCTGTAATGTAGCTTGATAATGAATCTCAAATCCAAAAAGGTCGAGTAGATCGACATCAACTTGATTAGGACGTTTCGATTCGAACTTGTAACATTAACTGAAGATGATGTCCTAATCAAGATGATGTCGATCTACTTGACTTTTTTGGCTTTGAAATTCATTATCAAGATTCCTTTTTATTATTATAATATATTCTATCTCGTGATTGGACTTTTGTTGTTCATTTATATGATATGTGGAGAGTTGTTTCTATGCGATACTGTATTGGATTGGATTGTTATGAAATACCTTTATTACGTATGTATAAGAGTCTGTATATATAAGAGTCTGTATATATAAGAGTCTCACAGGAGTGCGGAATTCATTACTTGTGTTCAACCCTGTGTTGTGTTACTTTCGACTAAGTCGAACCAGTCAATATACAAAATGCAAGTGGTGAAACTAAACCTAAACCTGTATAAAATAATATGCGTTTATCGGTATTAATTTGCACCTTTATCAGTTATCGTTAGGATAAAACGCACTTCACGAAACTAAACCTTTTCTTTTTAAAAATAAAGAAACTTTTACTCACGGTCTTCGCAAATAGTAGAAAAGTGCGACAACCAGTGTGACAGCAACCAGAACTCCGATAACGATTCCAGCAACCGCTCCTGGAAGAGTAATAATATTTCGCTTTATTTACTCTATAGTATATTTTAGTATACATGTTTTCTGTAAGATTTATGAAGAGATTTAACATCTTGGCGAATTTTATCGATATTGCAAGACCAGCTTAACGGTTTGCATTTATGTTCTGTCTTATTTAAAAATTTAACGTTATAATAAAATTAAACTTTAGTCGATTTAATTTATTTGAATTGTAAAAAAAGAAGAAGAAACAGCAACACTTAAACAAATGCCTTGTAATCGACAAATTTAAAGTTTGCAATTTTAATATCAAAAAAAGCATGTTAAAGGATATCTAAATTGTGAACAATATTCTGGCCACTAAAGGCGCAAATGTGCAGCCTAAACTGAACTAGGCATAACAATAACATATCACAAAGCCAAACACTTGTCTCAGATTCCAGTATAGATATTACAAGATCCAATATCCCAGTAGAGCCATTGCAGAATATATACTGTAAATTGAAATAGTTTTGCAATAGTTTTGCATCTATACTGCAAATACTTTTTAGGACCAGTTTTTTCATCCAACAGAAATAGTTTTGCTCGGTAATCGACCTGCATCAATTTCAATTATTGTCGTTGAACAAAATAGGCACTGCTTTTTAACTGGTCAAAGGCGCGAATCTAAAAACAATCAAAAAACACCGACTTGGTCGCAACACACACCTGAATCGAGTCCTGGCGGTATAGAGGTCGGAACCGTTTTGGTCTTCTGGCACCTTTGGCCCACGAAACCCTCGGGGCATTCGCACATCGGGGCGCCGTGGGACATGAGGGAACAGGTGCCATCGTTCTGGCAATAGTCGGCCGGACAAATGTTGCACAAGCTCTCGTCGGCCTAAAACCAGTGAAAGAAACATGTTAAAAAAGAGATATAGTGAAAGAAACATGTTAAAAAAGAGATATCGTTTGCGAAGAGATGTTAGTTTGGTATGAGTAACTGAATAACTTGTTGCGTCTATTTGATCTGGAAGTAATTCGAAAAAAAAAACAGTTTTTAAAATTTGTTTTACAGAACAAAAGTTTTTTATTTCTATTCTTGTGTAATATTGTTGCCGATTTTCAACTTATAACCTTCCAACTTCCTGTGTCAAAACAGTTTAAAAAAATGTTGACACTGTAAACAAAGTAAGCCAAAAATCGAGAATTTTTCAAAAATTTAGCAGATTTAATAAAACTACTTTTAATTAAAAATTAACTGAACACAATTAGTTACCCAAATAAATATCCCCCAAACTAAATACAAAGAGACCAACATTTGTTTCGTAAGAGCAAGTCATCACCTTTTAATTGCCCTTTATTGACAATGTTCAACGAATATTTAAGTTAAAAATTACCAAATAAAAAAATACTTTGGACAGGTTCACCTGCTCAAAAAGCAGTTGACCAACAAAAAAAAACAGTTAAAAAAGATTTACGAGAAAAAAGTGCAAGGCAACAGTTTCAAGTTAACCTGTTTAGCACATAATGAAATGCAAAGGAAAAATCACAAAAAACGGTTCAAATTACGTAGAACAAAAAGCCCAATACAAAAGCTTCAAGTTAGTTTCCAGTTCTTTCACCTGGTATCTCTCGCAGGCCACGAATCCGTCGCATTGCATGGAAGAGTCGTAACAAGCACCGCCGTTGTCAGTACAGTAGAACTGACCGGTGGAGCAGATGAGGTTGGCCTTGCACCCGAATTCGTCTTCACCACCCATGCAGTCGCCCACTCCGTCGCAAACGTACAGGCCAGCGATACACACGTCGTCGCTACACCGGAACTAGAAAGGCAGACGAATATAAGTGATGTTACCGCTCGTCTGCTACTTTCAGTGGTGTAATACCTTAACTCAATGACTTTACTAAAGTGCACTTAAGTCTTTTGGGCAAAATGACTTGACTTGACTTAAGTCTTTTGGACAAGTGACTTGACTTAAGGACTCATGACTTGGGTTGAAATAAAGTGTTTTCATTAAGCATTTTTTTCTAAAATTGGCTTATTTATTTTAATTTTTGCCCATAAAACAATTTTTTGATATATGTTGCATTTATATTATTTTTAGTTGAGTTTTTGCTCACAATCGGATGAGTTTACTAGATTTAATAGTTTAAAGTTTGATATTTAAGAAAAGGATTTGACATGAAGTTGACTTGCTTTAATTATGACTTGACTGGGACTTGACTTGCGCAACCGATAACTTGGACTGGGACTTGACTTGTTATCGACTGGGACTTCAGTCTTTTCAATATGACTTGTTTACAACACTGGCTAC
Source organism: Ascidiella aspersa (assembly GCF_963924565.1). Classification (NCBI taxonomy): domain Eukaryota; kingdom Metazoa; phylum Chordata; class Ascidiacea; order Phlebobranchia; family Ascidiidae; genus Ascidiella; species Ascidiella aspersa. The sequence continues at coordinate 34,877,057 of NC_139447.1, read as the reverse complement.
TGCTAGTGATAATAATAATAATCTATGAAACGAGATATCATAGAAATGTAGCTTTTTTTTTATTGACTACAATTTTAGTTTCTTCTTTCATGAGCACCTACACTCGATAACGCCATCAATTTAAATCATTCGAAAATTTTTAAATCTGAAATGTTCGGATGTACGGTCTGTCCGTGCGTTGTAAAAAAACTACTTTAACCCAACTGTAGATCAAAGTGAACAAGGGATGTCCGCGGCTAACTAAAAAAATCTTCACTAATTCCCGGCACACTTTTAACAGAACATCAATATATATCGTAATTTTACACTCGCCCTTATTTGTAAATGTCTATATTATTAACTTGTAATGGTTAGTGTGTATTTAAGTCTAAAATGCTTGCGTGTATGCCTATTAGTAATACAAATAACTTTCCATAATTAGAAAAAGTTTCGCGGCACACTAGTTTGGGAATCACTGATCTATCTTGTTACTCAAAAAATAATAATTCTTAAAAAAATATCCCACCTCGTTATCTTCACACTGGCCGGTGTGCTGGTTTGGTGTGGTGCCAGGAATGGTGACTTGGGCACATCCCAACTCGTCGGTTCCGTCCGAGCAGTCCAGGTACCCGTCGCACTTCCACGAGTTGGGCTTGCACTCGAGTAATCCGTTGTTGGTGCAAGAGAACTCGCTGCCGCTGCACACCACCGGTGCCGGTGTTGGGGATTGCCCTAAAACGCGATGGACGGTTTTGTTTTAGGGGATGCACCGGGTACGATTTCAGTTTTTCAAACTTATAAGTCACCAAATAACTGTAAGAATTGGCTTACACTGTTCCGAAAACAAGACCCTCGGTGGCATATAGTAATATCAACCTTATTAACTTACTTAAAAAATAAGTTTGACCACAAATAACAATTGCTAAAAACTATTTCGTTTGATACACGTGCAATTGTGTAATTATAATCCAAAAGATGGCCGGACATTTGAAGAGTAACGTTGCTTTTGGTTTATAATAACCGCACTTAGGTATTCGAAAAAATAGCTTTTCTGGTAATAATATTTGTTATCAAAACGTTGAAATATAAATACCAGAGGAGCTATTTTTATTAAAATTGTACATGACAGCAACAGTTTACACACTCAGCTGCTATGTTTCTGAATGCAAAACTAAAACTTGACGGCATCAAATAAATGAGGCGAAATGAAATCCATTACATTTAAGCAAAATGCATTTTCGGTGAATTCTGATCATATTAACCTGCCCAAAATCACAACAGCAATTATTGATTAATTCCAACTTATTTTTACTTCAAATAAAGATTCAAAAAGTCAACCACTCTTGTATCAATTTATTACACGTCACTCACCATCGCGACACGCCTGAGTGAACGTGACGTCATCAATGGCGACCACGCCCCCGGTCGGTGACGTCGAGCCGGCCTCGACCTCGAACTGGACCCGGAAGTTGTCGTTGTTTCCCACGGGCACGGAAGCGTACATCCACTGGGTGGCGTACGGAGTTCCGTAGAGAGTGGCGGCGCGATGACGCGCTCCTGAGGAGGAGATGATGTGGACTCGGAGGATGGTGGAGGAGGAGTAACCTAAAGAGCAGGAGAAAGTTATGGAAGATCGAGAAATCTGTGTTAAGGATAATCTAAGGAGCTGGCGCAATTTATTAATGGTTTAGTTTTAAATGTTGAGTGTATAGGTTAGTAGAGCAGGCCAGACAGTCATTAGAACATGGATAAAACAACACAATGACCAGCTCCTTGAGTTTATGTTTTAAGATTTAAAAAAAGGAGTTTTTTAAGGGAGTTGGTTGGTAGAAAAGCTAGTTGGTTGTACGGAAGCGAACGAGCGAACTTGCATTTCCACAACTCGTCTTCAGTCATTGGCAGGTGAGTTGGTGAAACAAACTCTTAGACAGGACAGAAAACTAATGTCTTGTTTTAAGTAGGCCCACTTTAATTACGATAACATACTTCACTTCCTCCACATCATACTATAAATCTAGTTGAACAATTTTTTGATGGCAAGATGGAAGATGGAACTTAATTTACTAACTTGGATGTGGTATCGAGTTATTTATGTTTTGTAAGGATAAAATTAGGCTAAGTCCTTTAACTTTGGATCGAAGGCGATACTGGATACCAACGGGTAGTATCGGTACTCGTCCCATACTCGACTGGTACCGGTGCCGATCCTATACCAACTTGAAGTAAGTATTTTAACCATGGTTTGTGAACCGAAGGAGTGATTGTTACCAATAAAGTATTTTTTTTAAAGAGTTGTAGGTTAACAACTGAATGTAACTGAATTTGCTAAAACAAGTTTAGGTCTAATAACCAGGAAAAAGTTACCTTTGCACGCTGTAATTTTATCGATTTTTCTTGTTTAAGCATATTAATGACGTCACATGCTATCGGATCGGATCGCCATACATTTTGTTCAAAATATCGGGTATCGGTATCGGAATAAGATGTCCAGTATCGGACATCCCTAGCTGGAATCTTGTCTCACCGAATCAGTACAATCTTACAATCCCAGACCTAGCTACAAACAAATTTACTGCAAATAAAGGTTTCCCACCTGTTATGTAGTACCAGAACCTCATTGTGCAGACTCCAAGGCTTGCAGGGAAGGAGTTGGGCCCGGTAGTGGTCTTTGCCACATCACCGATACGCAAGTTGATGACGTTGACGTAAGCCATGCTGCCTATTGATGAACCGGGCGTATGGTCTAGGCTGGGTCCGTCGATCAACGGGTTGCCAAAATCCAAGTCTGTGTGAGAAAACAATATTTTCGTGTTAAATTGACTTTGACAAATCTGCTTACACTGTATAGTCAGGGTAACCATCTCATAAGACCAAAACTGAGCTAGTGATCTCTGATGACGTATTATTTTAACACCCTTAATTGATAATAATGCTAGCTTTTTGCAATTCTTCTCGCGAAACTTTTAGGATAAATAACCATTATTAAACGAAACAAATAAAAAGTATCTTGAAAAAACATAAACACTGAGGTCAATAAAATTATCGTTTAGTTAAAATGTCATTAAAATTTTCCTGGATATGCATCTGAAAAACATTCCGTCAATAAATTTTGAATAATCCATTTTGAGTTTATTAGAGGAAAATGCCGCTGGCCAAAAAAGTCGGATCTGGGCCGCGGGTCCTAGTTTGGCGACCAATAATAATAAAAGTGCCAATGAAAATAAAAATTCGTGATGATTTTGTAGTTTTTCTGACTGCAACCAGTTATACGAAAAAGGCAAAACAGTGAAACGAAATTAATTATGTGCTACAAAAATGCTTTAAAATCATATATTTAAAATATTTCCGCAAAGGTATGCCTCGAAACTATTATGTATACCGTATATCTCGAACTTATAGAAGCAATTGTCACATTACATTAACTATACGTACGAGTTTCTAATCAAAGTCATAAACGCGCATTTAGAAATAACAATAAGTGTCATTTTTCAGGACTAAAACCAAAAAAAAAATTACTAAAAAGTGTTTTGCCAAACAATATTAAAAAACGACTATTGCTTGTTCCATCTACCTTACTTCGAATGTGCATACGCAAAAAAGGCGCTAAATACGTGTTTAAAATAAATCGCAAATCTTACCAGTGCCGTCCGACAAGCCCCAGTCGGCGTCATCGTCTTGGTTTTGGACCCACTGGCACCCACTTGAGCCCCAGGCAGCCCCATCGAACCAACAGTCGCCGGGGTTCAACGAGCAAGTACCCTCGTCACTCCCGTCGGTACAGTCGTCTTTCTTGTCGCAAACCTGACAATATAAGGGTGATTTGAGGCAAAGTTATTTTTAAGTTGTCTTCTGTTTTTCAAAGGCAGTGTTATAAACAAGTAACTCGGATGTGACTTGAGTACCAGCCAAGTCATTCGTAAAATAACTCAAGTCCAAGTCAAGTCTTTTTTATTAAATTAAGTCAAGTCCCAGTCAAGAAGTGTTTTCGTAAGGCATTTTATTATGAAAATTGGGTTATATATCTTAATTTTTCTACATAAAGCAATATGTTTGCTATATGTTGCGTTTTTGTTATTTCTCAGTTGAGTTATTGCTCATAATTGTACGAGTTCTCCAATTCTAATAGTTTAACGTTTAATATTATAACAAGGACTTGACTTGGAATTGAATTTCTGTTTATTCAAAACACTTGACTTGGACTTAAGTTATTTTATAAGTGACCGGACTTGGATTTAGGTTGTTTTACAAATGACTTGACTTGAATATAAGTTATTTTACAAATGAGTTGACTTGAATATAAGTTATTTTACAAATGAGTTGACTTGGAATTAAGTTATTTCAAAATGATTGGTTTACAACAATGTTAAATCTCCTGAATCTGAATCTAAACAAGTGGATTAAGAACATCAAGTCTTACCTCGTCCAGGTACAAGCATTCCCCACTATCGCATCGGAATCTCTCCGCTCCGCACGCGGCACCGGCTGTGTCGTCACAATCAAGGTATGTGACGTCATCGATCATGACGTAACCAGATCGGTCGCCGTTGTTCACCTCGAAAACGATCTCGAATTTTCTGCGAAGTTGCATTTTTGTCACATTTGCTCAAAGTGTGAGTGATAATTTTTGAAAATATTTTTATACATGAACAAAATTTGTTTCTTTCTAACTTTGCTTTAGCAAAGGAAACAAAAAAATTTAAGTTTTCACGGGTTGCCACACAACTTTATGAAATTTAAATGTATTTAAATACTTTTTAAAGAACAATTCTAGGTTTTTAAAATCCTAAAATTGGTTTGCTTGGCGTTTTTTTGAAAATGGGTCGAAAACAAAACTGTATAAATGAAATTGTCAGCAAAATTAAAAAACATTTTTTAATTGTTTTTTTTTTAACAAAACTTTCAAAACTCAGAACTTAAGGTAGACATTAAAATAATTTGAAAAACTATTTAAAGACATTTGACAAAACAACAGAAGGTTTTTCAAAGACTTCTTAAGACGTAGATCAATTCAAATACATTCAAACACAGATTTAAAGACTTGGTTTTACTAGCAGAATTTTTCGTGAATTAATTCGAACCAATTTTACCACTATTTTTTCGTCTTAAACTTTACCTTTCCTCGCCTATGTTTGCCAGGGCTTGAATCCAGTTGGTTGTTTGCGTGCTGAGTGATTGGAAAATGAGCAATGGCTCGGCGGTGGCGGTCTTCATGAAGATCTTTAAACTGCCAGCCACGTCGTCAGACTGCAAAAAGTTATACGTCGTTGCGTTTAAAAAAGCAAGATTTATATCATTTTTTAACTGTTGGTTTATTTGTCAACACTGACGTTGTATTCCAACACACAGATATGTTTTAGCTGTTGTTGCATCATTTTGAACAGCTAGTCCCTGCTTTAACAAACCAGTCCTTAGAAAATTCTCGGAAATATTGGAGGGAGATATTAAGGCCACATATTCTGATTAAACCGTTTCGGTTTTCATTATTAGGACAGAACGTGAGTCGCGTACATATTTCCATATTTCCAAAGGCGTCGCGCAATAATTCCGTTTCGTATGTGAACTCAATAGCGTTACTCAAATGCTTACAGATTGCATTATTCCATAGCATGTGAACATCATCCCTTGGCACTTTAACAGCATCCCATGACATTTAGTTTTAGGTTTAAATTCTAGTTTATATCCGATTTTCAAGAAGTCAGTAAGTAAAATTTTAACTAAATTGAGAAAACTAAACTTATCAAATTCCAATTCAAAACTATAGTTTGAAAAAATGAAATGCTTTATTTTTAATTTTTTAAAGCATAAATATATCTAGTTGTCCAAGTCTACTATTAGGCGAGCTTTTTCAAACGTCAAATGTGTACAGTGTTCAGTGATCTAACAAACAACGTTGATAAAACTCCAGTATCGACGGATTGCGACTTACAGTTCCTTCTAGCATCCACTTGAAGTAGAACCTCATCTGGCAAGTTTCGGCCGACCTTTTGTACACGTCACTCGTCAGGTGCGCTTTGGCGCCCACTGGCGACGAAGAACCGATGCGAACTTGCATGTAATGACCTTGGGTCGACCTTGAAATGCAACGCAGTTTACAATGATTGGGAAAGCTCTTAACTACTCAGAATAAACACAATTTAGGTTTTTGTTACTTTTTGTTAGGATATTTAAAGTAATAGATTTTTTATAAGATTGATTATTATTATCGTTCGCATTTTGTACATACAAACGTTTTAGTAAACAAATATATATGTAGCTTTTTCGAGTTCTCAATATAGATTTCAGTCAATTTATGATAATAAACAACGGCCAACGGACCAAGTTCTACATACCTTACATTTTTACGTTAAACAATACTAAATATTTGAAATAAATATTCCATTAGTTCTGCCCTGCACCTTTTTCAGCCCTTAAAGCCAAACCTGTTAAATTTTAAGCAAAAAACTACCACTCGCGTATCAAATTATACACGAAACCAAGTGTTGGCATAAACGATAAAGATTGTTAGGAGCGAAGCTATTATCGATGTTGCGACAAAATTAAAGCTACAGAATCGCTCTCATACAGATTCCCTTTTTCGAAAAAAAAATCTGAATATAATCGCTCTATACTTTAGACTTTCTTGTCTGAGCCAAAATCAGTCATTTATAAGTTCCACGTGTTTGGTTTACGTGTTTGCATTATTTTGTGTTTGTTTTTTCAGAGGAACAAGAAATTCTAAAGTATATTGCTACGATTTGAAGTCATGACGTCATTAACGTGTATAGAGACATCTTCTTTTTTACATATTCAGTTTGTATAATCGCTCTAATATCACAACAAGCAACTGACCCTGTAGTGTGGTCATCCCCGGTAGCTCTCGTCCAGTCAAAGTTGTAGCTGGCCGATGGTGAGTTTGTCCAGCCACAAGCAATCGTCTCGAACGTGCAAGTCGATCCTGACATGGGCACAAAAAGGTTTAAGAATCTTCTTACGTAGATCGAAAAACATCGGTCGGTTTACAAGGCATATCGGTATGTACCAGGGAAAAATGTGTTTTTATGAAAGGATTGGCAAATATTGCTAAACAAGCACAAATAACTGACGGATAATTTGAACTGGGAAAACTATAGTTTGAGTGTTGTAATAGACATCGACAAACAGTAATTTATTAATTATTCAAAATGGATGTTACGCCTCAAACAAAATTATCCAACATATAAGCGTTGCTAAAAGCTGGCGAAAATAATAGTAAATATTTCTCTAAACGACAAAACCAGGCAAGTTAGTAGGACTTCTTTTTCGCAAAATTAAACAAAATATATATTCAAATAACCAGACTTCTCTACGCGAAACTTTAAAATAACAACAAGAATGTAGCTTTATAAGCTTTGTTATTTAAATTATTTACTTAGAAGAATATTTTCGTTTAAACTATTTACCTTAAACAAAACTTTTTTGTAAAAGTATTTATATAGAAAACATATTATTTTATTAAATTAAAAAAAAAAATAGAATAAAAGTGTAAGTTGTGCTTTCGCTGCCAAGCAATACTTTGCATAAAAATGCATAAAAAATAATTTTGAAAAAAATAAGTATCCCAAAAATTTCTCCCAACACACATTTCCTCGTTAGAGTTTTTTTTTCGTCAAAAAATATTTACATAGGTAAATAATTTTTGTTTGAATTATTTATACCAGGATGTAACTCCTTTAGTTGCCGACCTGCATTCGCATAAAAACATTTTTTTAAACAAATATATTTAAACAAATTTCTCTCACCACACGTGTTCTCGTCGGAGGGTGGTCCCCCAAACCCGTCGGCGCACTGATCGACAAAATCGCATCGCTGACTCTCCTCGAAGCAGCCTCCGTTTGTGCAGGGGGAAAACCCGGCCCCGCAGGACGAGGGGGGCGGGCTCGGGGTCTGGATGACGCCGTGTTGGCCGTCGGGGTCGTACAGGCAGTCGTCGCTGAAGCTGACGTCATCAATTGCGATGGATGACGTGTAGCCGCCCGAGGTGTGAACCGCCTCGAAGATGACTGGATGATAGAGTTTGTTTTAATAAAAATAAAACTCTCTTTTGTGGGTTTTTGTTTTAACCATAAACGAATATGGAAGTGTTGTAAACAAGACGTTTTGAATTGAAGTCCACATCAAGTCATTGTAAATTAAATTAAAGTCAAGCCCCAGTCATGTCTTTTGTAAAACAAATTTCAAAACAAAAAATGGTGGTTTTGATTTTAACCCTTTACGAATAGCAGTGGTGTAAACAAGTCGTTTTAAAATAATTAAAATAATCTAAATCCAGTATTTTCACAAAACAACAAGCCAAGCCCCAGTCAAGTATTTTGCAAAAAAACAAAAAGACAAGTCCAATCCATATCCAAGTCATCTTTTGCCTAATTCAAGTCCCAGTCAAGTCATTTTCAGAACAAGTCGACTTCATTTTAACCCAAAGAGCACATGATATTCCGTGTGCTTTTTTATTTTGCAAAATCTTGACTAAATTAGTTTAAAAATTGACTTTTGTAAGCAGCTACTCTCTGATTTGAATTTCTTGTCGAATCGGCTTTCGCTCTCTTGTACACACGATAATTATTAGCTTATCGATCAACTGTTGTGCTTTTTTACCTTTTATTGTAATGTGGAACTAAAAAAACTATGTAGGAATAACTTTACTATCGCACCTTTGTATTTAAATCTAGTTTTAAAATTTAAATCATGCTGTCAAGTAAAAAACTCAAATGTATATAGTAATTCTGCAGTTGCTATAAAATGTATTTTTTATTGTCTTCCCAGGTATATTTTTTCATTCCTATTTTGCAGTATAAAAAAAAACATGCATGTCGCCCCAAATCCTAAACAAGAAAAAAAAAATCTTCAAGAAAACATCGTACTAATCACTTACCCTGGTAGGCGTACTGAGCCGTCAATGTGATCTCGGCTCTCTGCCAGAACTGTCCGGGTGTATAGCTCGAGTCAGTGGAGGTAGAGTAGACTCTGCTGAGGCCGACCAGTGGGTTATTCTGCCAGTCTGTCCTCACGTACACCGACAACACGTCGCTCTCGTCCCAGATGTTGTAGTAGAAGCGGACCTTGCAGTTGGTCGAAGGCATGTTGAACAAACCTTAGCAGGAAAGAGCGTTAGGCTCAGTAAGCACCAGTGTCGTAAACAAGTCGTACAAGTAATTTTGGAATGACTTAAGTCCTAGTCAAGTCATTTGTAAAATAACTCAAGTCCAAGTCAAGTCTTTTTTAAAATAACACCTGAAGTCCCAGTCAGGTCATTGTGAGAGGAAGTAAACTTCAAGTCGAGTAATTGACGTAAAACTTAAGCATTAAACCAGTACAATTGGTAAAAGCGTGTAAATCAGACAACATACATTATAGATTTTAATATAACAATATTGTTGCGCAGTTACTAATTAATGTTATACTGTCATACTGACGCCACTCCTTTTGCGCGTTTGCAGCGCCAATCTTTATTAGGATAAAACATAAGGACAAAAATCAACCTCACTTTTAAAGTCATTTGTATTCTTACCTGGAGTTCCGAGCCAGGCCTTGCCGTTGTAGGAGGGGTCAGTTGAGGTCATGGGGTCAGCGAACATGAAGCTTCCCGAAGGGTTCATGAGCGTGTGATCATGAGCGGGGAGAAGACTTCCGTCCGTGATCGATCCTGGTGAGGCGAGCTGCCATTGGAAGTCGGCGTTCTGACGCTCGAAGTCGCACAAGTCGTGCTCGAAATTGCACCTGGAAGAGAAAAAGTTTTTTTGGCTTGAAAATCGTATTCAAAAGGATAGGGCTTTAGAAAATAAAGCAGAGATTTCAACACACGACTAAAAATAACACACTTAAAAATAATAAAATATCTATTAATTATGTTTGTTATTTAATTTGTGCTTGAAAAATGGATAAAACTATTGCACAGCGATGATTATCGAGGAAATAAAAAATCCCTTTATCGTTATCTTCTAGGTTTACTTGATCGTGTTATAGTAATTTAAGCTGTTTTTTGCAGCACTGTATCCAAATTGTTCATCACCCAGTACGTAGTGTTCGGTTTTCAACGGAACTTTAACTATAATGGAGTGATAATCGCCAGTTGAAACCTTACTTTTTAGTTTAGTAATCAATGTGCTACTGTTTTAGTGTATTGGTGTAATTTATCCTTTATGTGACGAGCCTTTATTCATCAATTTAGGAAAGCAACAACCAGAAAAATTCATTGTTTTGATTTATTTTTTTGGTTTTTCTCCTTATTTATTGTTTTACGTGAGACATTCGTTACTTTAATCTTGACTCTTTTCAACAAACGTCTGTATGCAGTACATGATCTCTATACTAATACCACACATGCTAAGCATTCAATAAAATAAGACGTTAACATTCAGATGTTACGTCCATCGATGTACCTGGGTTGCTTGTTGTAGCAAATCGCCGCAATTTCGTCGCTTCCATCTCCACAGTTGTCTTCATAGTCGCACAACAATGCGTGGTCGAGACAAACCTACAATTGTACAAAAAATTACAAAAAAAAACTGTTTACAAAAAACTTTCTTGGACGAAGACTTTATGTTTGGAAGGTTAGCTGTTTATTAAACTGAGCGGTATTATGAGTTAATTATTTGAAATGAATGGAAAGCCAAAAAGATCGAGTGCATCGACAATCTCTTGATTAACATGTTTCAATACGAGCTTGTATCATCTTCAGTTAATGAGACTGAGAAGCAGTTTGACCACCACTTATAAAGTGGGTTGGACGCAATTGCTATCACTTCTCAGTCTAAGTTTAGTGATGCTTGAATTGCTTCTCAGTCTCATTAACTGAAGATGGTACAAGCTCGTATTAAAACGTCCTAATGATGTCGATCTACTCAATCTTTTTGGCTTTCCATTCATTTCAAATGGTAACTCATAACACAGTGCATCCATTCGAAATAAATTTGGTAAAATAATTTGATTGGATTTTGAGCAGAGGTTAAATATACAGGCGGTGTAGCTTAATAACATTTAAAGCATAATTTTTCTGTTTTATCTTAAAAGATGATTACTTTGTTTTATTTAAATAAACAAACCCCTAATTAAACATTCTGTATGTTTAAATTAAAAAAATATTTTTCAGCATTAAACCTTCTAATACATTTATTTACTTTCTTGTTATTGTTATAATACATTCTAAATATAACATTATTTGTATATGACAATATTGATTTTTTATTGCACTGAAACTGAAAAAAAACAACAACACACTGAAAACATTTAATCTTCTATGTCTACACTATTTTAATTTTTACATGGTTTGCAGTTTGAAAAATATAGGAAACTTTTGGAATGTCTTTTGGGATTTTTTATTAAAATGAAAAAAAAAAACATTCAATTATCCATCTTTAGACTATTCTTCGTCTTTACATTGGATGGTGGTTTCACTAATGTACAACAGGTTTCGATGGTTTTCTAATCCGACTATTACGTCACCAGCCCCACTTACCCCGTTTGCGCAGGTGAACTGGGTGCCGCCACACCCCTGGTCAGCTGACTGAGGAGGCTCGCAACCCACGAACTCAAGGTCGTCCAAGGTCACGTCGATGTTGTCGGAGCCTTGGCGTCGAGTTTCGAACATTACCTGGTTCGAATTATTATTCAAGAAGATTTTTAATAAATTGCCAGGACAGGAAGTTTTATATTTATTGCAGGATACGTTTAAAAATTGGTTGTTGTGTTGCGTTTTTTAGTTTGCTTCGCTGCTAGACCGATCGCGTGCAACAATAAGAAAGCAGATAGGCCTTGTTCACCCTAAACACACTCTAGATTACAAACAATGGGTTTACAGATAAATAGGAAAAGCGGAAAGAAATGCGTTTCGGTACAAAAATGAAAATACTAGTCACTGTTTTCACATAGGTTGCGTTTTTTGGGACCTGAAAGCAAAGTATGCCGATTTATATCTTATGAATGACGTGGAATTGCTTTTTAAAAGTTTTTCCAAACTACATGTTTAGATTTTATTGAGTTCCAATATGTGTTTGATATTATTACTGCCCAAATCAATTCAAATTTTACCTTTGAGTCAGTTCTAAATAACCAAAAAAAAAATTTAACTTGTAGTCTTAAAAACATTAATGACTGTTAAAAATATTTTTTACATAAACGCTTTAAAAAGTTCGCATGAAAGTCAAGACAGAACAAAATCTAAAAAAGATTATTACCCTGAAGTTTGTTTTCAGCCCGAAAATTGGTTCCAAGATTTTGTTCGATATTATAACTGTTCAAATCGATTTAAGTTTACCTTAAGTCAGTTCTAAATACCCCCCCACAATTAAACTTAAAGTCAACTCACAATCTAAGAAACACTAATAACTGATAAAAAATAGTTTTGCACAAGCTTAAAAATTCCAATGAACCAAGATAGAGCAGCATTTTAAAAGGCACTTCTTACCCTGAAGTTTGTCTTCTGTCCGACGAAAGCTCTTCCCTCGTGCCAGCCGCTGCCATGGTATCCGTTGCGTGACCACAGCTCCGTGACGTCACTTCCGTAGATAGCGAACACGTGCAGCGAGCCGACTACGTCAGTGGGGAGATTCCCCATCCAGTAGAAGAAGCGAAGCGTGCACTGGGGACCACTGAAGCTTATCGTGGTCGAGTAATGCTGGGAATTGCAAGACAGACGTTTCAAATTAGATAAGAGAGTCGTTTCAAAAAGTAATGGATTTTCGACCAGCTTTCGCCCAACCGTGGTTCATCAGGTCGTCGTTGACTTATCGAGAATCCAATACAATTTGTCCTAATATACAGTGCCACCTGATTCCTCTATTCAGAATTAGACAAATACGGCCATATACAATGATTTTAAAACGAAAATTTGTAAATAAATTTGCTAAAATCACTCAAGAGCAAGGGGTCACTAAACTATAAAGCTTATCGTGGTCGAGTAATGCTGGGAATGGCAAGACAGTCGATTTTAAAAGAAAATTCTTGAATAAATTTGTTCAAATCACTCTAGAGCAGGAGTCACTAAACTATGAGGCTTATCGTGGTCGAGTAATGCTGGGAATGGCGAAAAAGTCGTTTTTAAAAAAGGATTCTTGGATGAAAAAAGAGAATTCTTTCAAGCAAGGCGTGCACTGAGGACCACTGAAACTTAGTGGTCGAGTATTGCTGGAAATGACAAGAGAGACGTTTCAAATTAGATAAGAGAGTCGTTTAAAAAATAAAATTTGTAAATAAATTTGTTAAAATCACTCTAGAGCTGGGTTTCTTTGTCTACTTCAGTCAAGACTTTTGTCTACTTCGGCAAAACACTCTCTACTATGTTTCCATTAACGTAAAATCGTTAGAAAGACTGCTTTAGACAAGGATTTCGATAACCCAATGCTTTCTACTAAATATTCATACGGGCTTGGCGTATACATTAAATCACAGGTTGTGTAACCTTTACTACTCAATTCAACAAAATTTTCATACGTTTGTGACTGCCATTGGATTGGATATTTTAAACTTCTGCCAAGATTGATTTAAACAAATTAAACAAAAAACCTTACTTCTTCAAATATCATTAAATATTTCCATCATTAAATTCACTATATCTAAAGACATGCTTTTGTAACTGTCGCCTTTGCCATCGTCAATCCGAAAAAGAAACGGTTAAATAATGGAAAGCTTCTAATCTAATATGACTTTAGATATAGAGATTTTAATGCTAGAAGTAAGGGTTTATGTTTAATTTATTTATACTATTCTTGGCATAAGTTTCAAAAATCCAATACTTTTGCAGTCACAAACGCACGAATATTTTGTTGAACTGAGCACAATGGAAATCTTATAATATAATATGGATTTTTGGACAATACGGATTTCCTAACTTTATTAATTTCCTAAATGTTTTCGATAACGGAAGATTTATTGTATATTCACACAAAAAAGGCGCTGTACCTGACCATCAACAAACGTACCTCGGCGTAAGTACCAGTTTCTACACCATAGCTGTCGGCATACAAGTAGTAACCGGTGGTTGACAAGCTGGTGTGGTCGGTGGTTGGTAGTTTGCCATTGGTGCCTGCTGGTGCGTCAATTGGTCGGCCTCTGGTCCACGAGAATTCGCCATTTGCCCTTGCTTGCCTACTGAGTGGTTATTGAGAATAGTTTAGAAACACTTTTGTGGTAAATTAAGCAGCAAAAAACACGATTATAAATAAATTCAAAAAATATGTCCAGAAACTATTTTTGCGGTGAATTATCCGGATGAAAGACAATAAGATCAATAAAAAACGGTTAATAAATAATTTTTCGTACGATAAGCCGGAAACTAAAAAATAATTTTTCCTTTTTTTAACAAAAATCGATTGGCTAAATACTGATATAGTTAATTCGCTACTGGACCCAAAACCTTTAAATAAGTAAAACATTAATTATTAACCTAATGCTCACAATAGGATCGTTTTATTGACGAACCACAAATTAGACGGAACAACACATTTTATTTTCTAACTTACCTGAAACCTCCTGGTCCTGCCGTATCATCCAGCCAACCGCAGAGATCAGTTTCAAAGTCGCAACTTTTGTCAACTGAATTACAAATTGAAACAGTGAGGCGACATGACAAAAATACGATATACAAGAGGCTAATCATTTTTTTAATGTAAGACGTCATGGTGATGATACGACACAACCACAAGCTTTTTAATTTTGTCACAAGATGGAATCATGGCGCTTCTGAACAAAGTAGTGGCAATTCCTTTTTGTCGTGAAGGTCGGTGCTTCTTGACAATAAATTGACTTTGGAAACACTTAATACGCAACAGACCGAAAATTTATAGTAACTTAAGTTGTTGTAATGTTCTTTATTAACAATATAGGAAAAATAGTTTGAACTATTTTACATTATTACCCTCCAGAATATCATATAGGACTTCACCTAATGAATTTAAAGAAAATTAGTAAATAATCAACAAACACAATAGTTTTGCCAACGGACTCAACCTGTTTGTTAAACATTCAAAAATCCCACTAAAACTAAATCGCTATTGCTAGTAAATACACGTAATATGCACCATTTATCTTAGGGATTAAGTTAATAAATCAACTATAACATACAGGGAATAGTCGTTCATCAAACACAAAACTAAGAATCCTTTGCTCAGAAATACACGCAATAGGCGTAATTTATATTGCAGCTTGAGTTAATAGATGTCAACCAAGCTTTTGGGTCGAAGTAATACAAAATGGCGTCGGTTTCCTACCGCAGTTTGCCTCGTCGCTCCCGTCGGAGCAGTCGTTGCGGAAGTCGCAGACCTCGGTGTTGAGGATGCAGTGGGAGGTTGCGGAGCAGGTGAACTCCAGGGATGGACTACAGGAGGATGGAGGGGGAGGCAGGGACGGGAAGTCGTTGACTGGAAGAGTCGGTAAACTTCCTGGAGACACACAAGGAGCGACAGAATAAATATAGTGTTCACAAAGTAAATATCAAGTGGATATTAAAATTACAAACAAGAAAGCATAATAAACTTATATTTCCAACAATAATCAGTTTACTCATAAATAATGTTTCAAGAATTTCCAGCAAAGTTGATAGGCTCTTTGTTATTTTTATGTAAAATTTTAAATTGAAAGAGACACTCGAAACGAGAGTATCAATGTGGTGTGCAACACAAGTAAATATCAAGTGGATGTTAAAATTACAAACAAGATGCCTAAAAAATTAATATTTATAGTCTCCACCACAATCAGCAAGCAAACAATGTTTCAAAAACAATTTTCAGCATATTTACTTAACGTTTTGTGATAAGTTAGTAAACTTAATGCTTTACTAACAAAGAAGTGCCGACATTTTATTTCTTTTTCCTAATTATTATTGGTTTGTTTATGTAAAATTGGCCTAATGTCCTGTTGTTGCAAAGATTTTTTTGAAAAAAAATTACGAATCGAAAAACGAATTTGAGTAATTGTGATTGCTCTTAAAAAGTAAATATTGACATTTCTCGCAGACTGTGCTCGGTATAAAGACTCGGTATGAGACTCATTTTGGAAATTCGTGAACAAAATTTTTAAAAATACGTCTACAACACTGCATATCAATTTGTTTATCCTATTACCGCTGTAGGAAGTGCATCCAGGAGTAAAGGAAATGTCATCGATTGCGATATCACCATAAACTCCATTGCCAATCACCGCCTCAAACACAATCTACAAACATATTTTGGTATTGGTGTGTACTCACGAAATATAGAGGTGTCATAAAAACATACAACTAAGAAACATGAAAAACATAGGAAATAATGATTTTTCTATTATTTTTTTCGTCATAATTCAAGAAAAAATGTTCGTGTCCAGACTTTCAAAATATTAAACAACTTTATTGTTTACAAAACCTTTTAGAATGAACCAGAGTTTTATTCAATATGGCTTTAATTTGGGCACCTTAACATTTTGTATACACCTGCTGGTTACGTACATACAAAGTATACGAGGACAGCTAGATTTAAGTTACGTTTGTTACCTGGAATGGCTCTGTTGACGTCACAATCACTCTGCCGCGTTTCCAGAGCAGTTCTGCATCACTGCCCGGGTTCGACCATTGACTTTGGAAACCTCCGTTGGTTGCTGTCTTCTTATACACGCTAAGCCTGTACACGTCTATTCCGTACGTCAGGTACCAGAAGCGCACCTGGATATAAATAATTATTTTAGGGCATTTGTAAGCAACTGCGGAAATACGTTTGTTTAAAGAAAACAGGAATTGCTTAACAGAAATGATTTTAGGGCAAATGGAGATAGTAGCCTATTTTTTTGTCGTTTTCATAGAGTTTTACTGTTGCAGTTGCGAACTATTTTGGTAATAATCTTTTAAAAAAACAAAACAAAACACTGGTATGACATTAAAAAGTGTTTTTAAGACAGGCTACAAAAAATGACCTGTATTAACAAAACTACGTCCTGAAAACAAAAAAAAATACAGAAAAACTATTAGTTTAAATATTCTAAAAATATTTTCCCTATATTTTGACTCAAAAATATAAATATATGTGTTGGAGCTATATGCACAGAATCCGCCCAAAAAACTCGCTCTATTCCGTACTCAGTATTAAACCTCTGCATGGAAATGGTTGGTTTATAAAAAAAAATTACCTCGCAATTAACTGGGTTCGCGGCGAACACCGGACTGTTAAACCAAGCTTTGTCTCCGGATTGTTGTGGAGAAGAAGCGTCGGCGAAGAGGTAAGATCCAGTGCTGGTGGATGTTGTGTGATCGCGGTATGGACCTTTTGAGAAATTGTTAGATTGCATTAAAAGAAATAGTTATTTCGGAATTAGTGTTAAATGGCCTTCCCGCCATCTTGAATGTATTAAACAGATATTTAAGTTGCATATTTTGAGCACAACCTTTAAACCAGGGACGTCCAACCCGCGGCCCGCCTGTTGTTCACGTGTGCCCACCATATTCTCACTTTCAGTAACAATTGTTTTCACTATCATCAAAACATGTAGAACTCGCAGTGTTTGATGTAGGCCTAATCTTATTTTAAGACTATAAAAGAGTCTAATGTCGCATTTCAACATCCGTCGAACAGTTTTGTGCAGCATTATTGCTAAGCAAGATTGGTGTTTTTCTGAATTTGTGTTTTTGCGGACCATTTTAAGGAAATATATCAGCCCGAAGGTGTCGTACCATGACATGATACGGCATGGCGATATCTACTTGCATATTTACACACGAGTTCACTCTCAAAGATCGGATGTTTATAAGTTAAGTTGTTTTATGACGTCAATATATGACGTAACTTATGACGTCACCCATTTAATTTAATAGGTTTGCCGCCTGTCGAAATTTTTAAAGTGGCAATGCGGCCCATTCGGCTAAAAGGTTGGACATCCCTGCTTTAAACGATCACATCGGGTTTTCTGAGATCACGTGCTTAAGTTCGTCTCGTTATTACGAACTTTGTGACGTCATCTTTCAAAACTTTAATGCGGTCCGGTGAGAAAATTACCTAACTCACTCCTGAAATAAGCCTTTAAGCTCAGTAGAACAGATTAGTTGGCACAAATTCTCGTAGTTTAAATCCAACTTAAAACTTCTAATCATTTTCGATGGTGAACGCGATATATTTCATGAATATGAGTTATTGTTCACCTGTTCCAACAGTATCGCTGATTCCCTGGTTGATTTGCCAATCAAAGTCGTCGTACTGTGCTTCATTCTGCCATCCACCAAATCCGTTCTCGAAGGTTGTTATCAACGCGTTTCCTGCAAGAAAATATTTGATAAATAACACAATTTGAGAGCGACCTCAGATGCATATGATGAAGTTATAAAATGTGGGCAGTCTAAAAAGTTTGGTGACATTATAAAATGGAATTTCAGATCCTTTAATAGAGTTTAGCGATTGCCTAAAACACTACCACTCCATGCACCAGTAAGTCGTTGCAAATGTAAAATGTTACCAATTTTACAATTTTATCAATATTGTTTTTTTCGTTGGCTTGTAAGTGATCCTAAAACGTTAAATACTTTATCATTGAATATATTTGGATTTTCGTTAAACCGAATACGGTAAAAATTGTGATGTGGTAAGCATAACCAATGACTGGACACAATATACAAATATTTATGTGGTTGCATTGTTGACACAATCCGAATTAGATTTGACTAGAATAAGAGCACAAAAGCAATTCACAACCTAGATTAGAATATAAATTAGCCGCATTTTGCTCTAATTCATTGAATCAAAAATCTAGAGTTATCTAAAAGTTTGCCATCAATGCAACAAAGCCTTGAAACCGAACAGACCCAACTCACCGCAATTGGCTTCGTCGGAAAAGTCGCCACAGTCGTCGACCCCGTCGCAGAACTTGTCGAGCCGGTTCACGCAGGCCCCAGTGGGGCAAAGGTACTGGCTGGGGTCAGTGCAGGGCTGGGGGAAGGGGGTTTGGCAGTCGGTGAACTTGAGATCGTCGATGGCCGTCTTGGCGTCGTACTGGCCCTGGTCGATCTTCACGAACATGATCTGGAAAAGAAAGGGTTTGAGATTTCGCATACCAAAGTTAGGGAATCTAAATTTGACATGCAGAACCTGCAGTCGAAGTCAATCAGATATTGCTGTCCAGCAGAACATTAGCCAGCCAACAGAGCGATTTCTATCTCAAAATAAAATTAACTAAATTTTGTAGGGCTAAAGCATATTTTTGCATATAATCCCTAAATAAAAAATAAAAAATATTTCTGTTTTCTTAAGATTGCTTATGACGTCATTTAGGTGCGAATCAGACGTACGCCCTAGATATCGTTATCACAAGACATGTCAAGTATAGGACATATTTACCTGGAAGGATTCAGTTCTTCTTCCAACATCAAGCTTCATCTGAGTCCATTTGTCTCCTTTGTCGCCTGCGATGAGAGCCATGGTGGACGGCCGACCAGCGGTCACTAACACCACCTCAAGTTGACCGGGAGAGATGCCGGACTGGTAGTAGTAGAAGGACACCTGTGAGAGTAGAGTGGGTGAGGTTTGTGTTGTTCTTCTATGTATATCAGGGCTTTTAGGCCTAAATATGCGGCGACTTGATACAAGGTGTTAACCTTTTAGTGCTTCATTTCATCAAACACTGCATCTTTGCCTCGAGCAGAAACGTGTCTCGTTCGTGACTTTCCACTTCAGACGTGCCTATGTTAGTGTTAACACCTACTTTTGTTGCGGTGTAAGTTTTAAATTTATTTTGTGTCAATAATTAGTTAAAACGAATAATACAAAGTCGCCAGGGAGTTGCACATTACGTCAACAAATGCGGGCAAAAGCACAACAAAAAGTGTTTTGTTTCACATTATAACTTTACCAGTCGCGAGAATTGTCTTGTTTTAAGTAGGGCCTACATTGTTCCTACTTATAAGGCCTATTAAGTTCAGGGAAGGTTCAGGAAAGCCTTCAAATTGTTACTAGTCATAATAACACCTATTATAGACAAATAAATGTCTTCAGGAGACTTCTCCTCACCACACAGGTTGAATGTGCTCGGTTGTACAGTGGACTTGCGTAATCTGCCATCTGTTGACCTTGTGAAGTGCTCTTTAAGATGTAAGCGTATCCTCCGAGAGGCGAGTTGGCCGTATTGTCTTTTGAAGGCCCGTACCTTGTTTTATTTAAACACAGGTTAATGTTTAAGCTAAGTTTCCTTAGAAGTTGTCCAACAGAACGGCAAGCTAGTTGATTATGATTAACACTAGATTACTGGCTAATCAACTAAATTTAAGCAAGTTTTAAAACAGAGTTACTCCTCTAAACTTGCATTGATATATCTTCATATGTTGAACAAAAATAGTCAAAATAACTCCTTTGTTTTTATATAAAAATCGGTTTATTGCAAGTTTATGACTTTAACCAGTTTCTGAAACATTCATTCATACACAAGAATGTTTCAGTTTCTTGATATGGCACTGCAGATCCCCTTCCGTAATAAGTTGTGCACACGAACAGGATGCAGCAGGGAATAGTGCTAGCTCAGTTTGCTAGAGCGGCCCAAAAAAATTATTTTCTACTTTTAAACTGCGCTACTTACTGCGGACTTGCTTCTCCCGCCTTAGATGCAACCCAGTTGAAACCGTCCAGTCGTGATGCAACGTCCTCGTTGTAACCGCAGATGCCTCCATCCACTGACACTGCCCCGTCGAAGTTGCAAGTTGTTGCTAAATACAACAGTGGTGAAGTGGTTGCATTTTGGGCGACGTTTTTAGTGTGTGCCGAAATAAACAATTGCTTTGCTATATACGTACTATACTTTCAAGTTAGCACCCGGTAAAGTAAAATGTGAAATGTTGATGTTTCACTGGCGGCTTTACCTGAAATTGGTTTTGGGTCTAATTGCCGAAGTGCCTTGTAATAAAATAAATAAACAGCTTCTAAAATATAAAAAAATTCCCCCCTAATTACATCTGTACGTTGTTATTTGTTGACAATATTCAATAATATAGTATATAGTAGTACTAAGAGCAAAATAATAGCGACAGATCAATTCGTGATAGTCATATACAGGGTGAGGAAGAAAAACCGACCACATGTTAAATTGTTGCTGTACCAAAGCTGTACCAGTCTGGTTGAGTTGAAATTTTGCAGCAAAGGACTTACCATTTGTGTTTCAGGTTTTAGTTTTTTACGTTAAAAAAGTTTTGTGAAATTTTTTTAAATTTTGTATCTGTATGTAAAATGGCCCTGACTGGCAAACACCGTGCATTTATTGTGGAAGATTTCATTAGAAATGGGGAACCTGTGACTCGATGGCGCCATCTACAGGATGTAATCTTTAAACCATAAATACATCAAACGGTAACCTTTTGACTTTGAGATGAGACAATAAATCTTTTGATTGCTTATAAATTTTGTCTCTTTTTCCTAGTTTGAAATCTAGTAGGCTTTTCTGCCGCATCCGTCCTATATTTTATTAAAAAAAAACACTAGAATCCGACTAATGAAATCAATGTAGTTCCGGTAAATAATGGAAAAAACAGGTTTCAAAAACAGAAAAAAACGAAATCAGTTACTTCCCGTCGGAAAATATCAATGTCATATTCTTTGATTTAATCTGAGTTCTTATAAATAAATAAAGCGACATTTTAATACTACCAGATTTAGACTAATGGAATTTTCGTAATGCATTTTAAATCAAAACGCCGCAAAAAAACTGAGTTTTAAAGAGCAAATAAACTCACGGCAGTTTCTTTCGTCGTCGAAGTTGGGGCAGTCCCAGTTGAAGTCGCATTCCTTCTTGGGGTCGATGCAAACCTCCACGTCACCCACTTCCGCGTCACAGTGGTAGCTTGTTTCGTCACAGACGAAGGGGGCCTCGGTGGTGGCCGGGTTCACCCCACCGCCCGAGGACTTAATGCAACCTTGGAGAGGTAAAGTTGAGTTTGATCGATTTGTCGGCAATTTACCAAAGCGTAGAAAATGAGAAAAAAAAAACAATTCCTAAAGATGTAAAAAGAAAAATGGAATACTCAAACATTAAGAATATTTTTACCTTTTCGGAATATCAGTATATCGTAGGCAAAGTGGTTTTGAAAGGTATTTAGAAGAATTGAGTAATGTGTTATAAACAATTTTGCTTAATAAAGGAGATCCACAGGGTGAAATAAACTTGGGTAATGATTTTTTTTAAGTGTCTAAACTTCTAATTTGTAAAGATTCTGAAACCGTAATGTTGAATCGACATTTTCGGCGATTTATAAAAGCGCGCCTGCCAACAAAATTTTAAAACTCTTTGTTAAAAGTTTGAGAAATCTTGCCCAAAACCGTTGTTTAAAAAGTGTTAGTCGAAAACATTATTCCGCTGTACAAGCAATTTATCAAAAAACTATTGCATTGTTCTGTTTTTTTTTCAAATTAAAAAACTGTTTTAAGGCTGGAATTAAGCAGATATATAAATAAACACATTACCATATCGTCACGCTCATAACCAATTTGCCTAAGTCATTTTTTTTATGATTTTCAGAGTTTTTGTCTAAGTCATTCCTTGTTACCATCTCGATCCATAGAAAAAGTGCCTAAGACATTTTTTTGCCCAAGCGCATGGAAAATGACCTAAAAACGGCCCAAGCACTTTTTCTATGGATGGGGATGGCAACAAGGGAGTGACTGAAGCAAAGACTTTGAGAATGTATAAAAAATGACTTAGGCAATTTGGTTATGAGCGTGACGATATGATCTATTTCTATTAGAATTTCTGAGTTAGACTTATTTTTTCGTGAACTGACAGGACTCCACAAATTAAAGAGTTCGATAAAAAAATGATTATAGCTTAAAAAATGACCTGATGTGACTTAAATAAGGCATAAAAAAGCAAAGAAAAAATTTAAAGATATCAAAAACTAACTCGATTACTCAAACATTATAAAGATTTTTACCTTTTTGGAATATATACAAAATGATTTTGCAAGGTTTTTAGACGAATTGCGTTTTGTAGAAGAATCGAGTATTGAGTTATTAACAACTTTAGTTAATTAAGGGGTTATATAGCCTACATGGGTAAAGATTGTTTCTAAGTATCAAAACTTCTAGTTTGTAACGATTTTAAAAACTGTAATCATTGAGTCGAACTCCCCCGGTCAATCTCTCACGAGCACGTTTGTCTAATTTATCTACCTTCGCTGAAGGACACGTCATCGATTGCTATAACGGATGGTTGCGAAGATCCGAGCATTCCCTTCAACATAACCTGTAGTGAGAAATTATACGGTGAAGTAAAAGCATAACCTGTGGTAATAAAATTATATGGTGAAGTAAAGCACTTGTCAACAAGTTGTGTAAACGTAGCGCTCGTCTAATTTAGAGTTACTGTAGTATATATGCTCTATATAATTTAACGTGTATATATTAGAAGCAACGATTCAAAGGTACAGATGCTATTAAAAAAATACGGGTTTTGTTTTGTATGAGGAAATGGGTCAACAATAGAAAAAAGTTGACAAAAAGTAACATTTGCGAAAATTCCAACAATAAAGTTTTAAAAGGTATAACCTTGATTTGATGCTCAATGTTTCTGTAAGTTAAAATGGACGTTTGGTTAGATAAGCCTATAATTTCTGTTAGCTCAATTGTGTTACTGCGATAAAAGTCTTCATATATTAAATTCTATATTTGCAAGTTAAACTAAACGTGTCATAAGTAGGGCGGTTATTTTTGGACCTAAAAATAAGAAATTTTGACCTGAAAAATTAAAATTTTGGCAAACTTTGACCTAACATGTAACAATTTTTTTTAAGTCAAAGAATAATCCCCTATGCCATAAGTTAAGCTTACAATCTGTTTATTTCAGACTTTTAAATAGTAGGCCTATATTTTCAACACTTACTTGGAAGACAGCCGTCACTGGCGTGAGTTCCACGCTCTGTCGCTCCCACTGACCAGAAGTGTCGGGTGTGATCGTTTTTAGCAAGTTCTCGCCGTTGTTGGTTGAAACCGTGAGGTCAAGTCTGCTTCCAGAACCGTCCATGTACGAGTAAAACCTATTCAGCAGATTGACAACGTTGTAATGAGGCTTAAAAGGGTTCGGATGATACGTTGCAACTATAGGCATCCTGTTTAATAAATAAATAAGTACCGATAGAGCTTCTTTTTAGTATAGGCCTACTGTGTCTGGTAGCAACTGTATATTTACAAAGTGCAACTGCTGTGTGATTTAAATAGAAAGTTAGCTCTGTTAACCCCGTTGGGACTGAATATAAAGTTTGTGATTGGACAGCACTTTTTGGTTTCATGAAAAATAGATATTTCTTTTTTTTTGTAAGAGGGTGACTCAGTTAAATACCTAAAAATGAATACCAGTTGGATTTTTCGGTTACCTGGCTAATATTCTTTTTTTATATGAGCAATGACTCAATCTAAAAAAATAGTCAGACCAGCTTTACTCCCGATCTACGTTTTAACCTAAATATACTGTTTTTAAGTAATTGTTTGACGAATTGCCCCTTTGTCTTAAAATGCTCTAGTAAGACGTAGTAAAAATATTAAAGCTCATACGAAAGTAGGTAGTAGTTTAAATGTTTCGAATATATCTTTATTTGTGTTCAACATGAAAAAAAGGTTTTAAATGTGGACTTTGATATACTTACAATGTCTTGAAAGGGTTTTGAACATTCAGAATATTTCACCTATATGAACAACAATAGATTTACTTAACAGTTTCGAAACTCTGGCTGTTCTATGGTCAGTTTTGACGAGCCGACTTTCTTTGATCGAACTAAACCAAACGACTTTAATCTGGCAGTAAATTGAAATAACACAATAAATTGCAACACCTCCTTACCTCATGAAGCAATTTTGCGATTCGGCGACGAACGAGGCACTTTGCAAGATGGCCCACTTGCCACTGTCCATAGTGGTGATGTCCAGGTAGGCGAAACCTCCGGTCTCCTGTCCAGTAGTATGGTCAAATCGGGGGTACCCGCTCGGGGACTGTCCCAGTGTCCACTCTGGAGATGTTTGCGCTGAAGAAACAATAATATAAGGCTTTAAAGTTGAAGTTTAAAACGTCAATTTACTGCGATCTTGCCATAGTTAGAGGTGTTAATGATATTCAATTAGTTTAACATTTTATTTTTAGTCGATTTAATCTCATGATGACTTGGACTTGATGTTATATTTACAACAGAATTGACTTGGATTTCAGTTATTTTTCAAATGACTTAACTGGGACTTAGGTCATTTTGAAATAACTTGTTTAGAACACTCCCAAATACCAACTGGGAATAGCAAATAATTATCTACAGAATACAATGTCAAATTGTTTTATCGTCTATCATCGTCCCGAAGCCGTAACTCACAGTTGGAGGTAATTTTCTGCCAGTCGCAGAAGTCCCTCTCGAAGTTGCATCTCGCGTAGGAAGCGCAGATAAAAGCGTCTTCGTCACTTGTGTCGCAACAATCGTAGTTGAAGTCGCACCAATGGTCGGACGACACGCAATGGCCGCTCGCACATCTACAACATGCAAGTATTGTGGGTGCTATACACCACTAATGGTAGAACAAAGCACCTAGAACTTACAAATATTGTGGGTGCTGCTAGCTATCGAACAATACAAGTTGTGTCATATTGAAATATTCTTAAAGCATGCAATCTGTGTACATGTTCGACATTCCCACATTGAAAAGTCTTCAAAAATCAGGGTTCCAAAATTAGGGCTTATCAGGGCTGCGGAGTCGGACTCGGGACTTGGGACTCGAGTAAGACCACGTAAAACCACCCAAGTCCGACGCGCGCAGTACGAGACTTTAAAACTGATAGGGCAACACACTGTAAATTGTGAAAGCGCAATAACAAATTGTGGTTCATATTCCAAACCTATGAATTGTGGGTGGATGAGTTGTATAACACCCCTATGATTAGATTGCTGTATGCCAACCCTTTTTAATATTTTACTTATAAATGGACGAAATCGCACATCTTGCCAAAGTCGGATTTCGGTTATTTTTAACCGACTCCGCAGCCCTGATTTTAATATCGCCTGAGCTACCATACAACTGGTTAGCTCGGTTAGTAGAGCGACGGTCCCGGTATTGCCGGAGGTCGTGAGTTCAAACCTTACCGCATGGGTTGTTTTTTTCTCAGGCGAAAATTAAAGCTAAAAAATCACTTACTGTTTTTCGTCGGCGGTACAGGTCTCAGGTTCGGTCACTTCAACGTAATTACAGTTTTGGAAGTTCAGCTGGTCGATCGCTACATAACCCGGAACGTTGCTTACCACCTCCACTTGGAAAACGGCCTACGAAAACGGAAAATCACCGGTTTTAATTAACCGCTGTTTTTTATATTGATCATCACTTTTAGTTTTGTAAATTTAGCAAAGCAACAATAGTCACAAATATGGTTGGAATATATAGAATTTAAAAGGAGTATAATAAAAACTAAAAATCACTGTTTAAACCTAAATATCAACATTTATAATACCGTATTCAAGTTTGGCAGCATAGAAGAGTTGTTTAACCTGTCATTTGTTTGATAAATATGCCTTTCAAGATTAAATCACTGCGTTAAAGCATGGCTAAAATAGCTTTAACTTATATTTTTAATATCAAAACGGCACGAATATCACCCTAGTATCGGACGAGTAGCGATACTACAACTTGGCATCGGGTATCCGCTCAACGATATTATGAGCTATCTCTATGTCTATAGTTAAAAGGTTTTGCCTGGAAGTCTTTGATGCAGTTGGGCAGGTCGACCATCGTGTAAATCCAAGTTCCGACTCTGCTGTAGTCACTTGGCTCCCAGAGTTCACGAACCGCGCCCGTAGAGGTCAAAGTTCGCACTGAGAACTTGGCCCAGTCGCCGGCGAACAAGTAGTAGTTGAAGCTGGTGAAAACAGAGTGTTAAAATTCGCTCCAATTGCTTTAACGCAGTGGTTCCCAACCTTCTTGTTCTCGACCCCTTTTTATTGTCCAGTAACTTGCCGGACCCCCCAATTGTAGTGTATGATACATAACACATTTCAAAATTGGCCAAATTTAAATTGGGAAAAAATCTAGACGGATTCTATCAGAATTTGGCTAAAATGTCCGGGTTCAAGTATGCACAACATGCTAAAGTTACGGTTTAATCGTCTTTTTATTTTTATTAGACATTGTTTGACTGCTACCCCCAGGTTGGGAACCACTGGTTTAACAAATTACGCCGTACCGGTAAAATTGTTCTTTTTTAAACAGGCAATGTCAATTTTAACCAGGCTATTCCGCCTTTTATTTTGAACGTATTTAATTTAAAATTGCAGTTGCATATGTGTACACATTTAAAAACAAGAACCCCAGCTTTCCAAATGTTACTTGTTTTAGACGTCTCGTTATGACGTAACTTTGTGACGTCATATCTCAAAATTTGCCAACGTGCCGGTGAGAAAACGATTTTACTCTCGCACCTGGTATGACGCTTAAAATAGTTATTTGATTTGTTTGATAGAAAAATTCTTAAAAAAATAATTTGATGGAATCCGAATAGTGAAAAACCAACGATTCTGTTCGCACATAAAGAGATTAACATCAAAGTAAAAACAACCTAAAGAAAACAAACTTTTATTAAGTAAGTTTGGTACATGTTAAGATGAACATGTATAACCCGTATAAGAGAATCATCAGTATCCTTATAGTCTCATGCTCTCTATTTTTTTAGCTACCACTACGATTTTTTGGCTGCCATTTTCCGATGCTCATCGCACAGAGAGCGCAAGATTGCTGATTTTAAATCTTCATTAACAAACCTTGACCTGTTTCATATTATGGCGGCTTAATATTATTTAAAGGTCTACCGTGTCGTAAAATAATATAAAAAACACTGGTCTGTATTGTCGGTTTATGCAGCATTATTTTCAATTTCCAATATTAGGCTTACTTGAAGCTGCAAGTCAGTCCTGCTTGTGAATACTGGGCACTGATCAGCTTGCTCGTCTGTCCGTTCTGGTTTCCGCTCGGAGCCTTCACCAGAGCATAAGAGCCTTTTAAATAAAAAAAAAATATTTGAAGTGTAAAAATAAACTGAATTGAAGAAAATAGATAGACTCTGGATAAGAGTATTAATTGAAGAACTTCTAGTATATTTCTAAGAAAAAATGTTATTACGTTCTAAGTTAATAATATTTTCTAAGAAATTAAACTGAAACTATTAGAGAAAATAGATCGACTCTTTATAAGAACAAAACTGGAAAAACTTTTAATAAATTTCTAGATAAAATATATTAATATGTTCTAAGAAAATATTATTTTCTATGAAATTAAACTGACACTATTAAAGATAAAAAATAAATAGACTCGGTATAAGAGTAAAAATAAAATACCTTTTATTATATTTGCAAGAAAAATATATTAATGTGTTAAATTATATTTCCTAAGAAATTTAAACCATAAGGTAGAATTCTATAGGTTGGATCGCAAAATTGGCTGTAATGCAAAAATGCACCAACACTACCACTTGTAATCGGGTTTAGATCCGATATTATTGGACACGCTTACTCTCGACTGGATTCTTATAAAATTTAAATTTTGAAAAATTAATAAAAAAAAAAAACAATGCAAATTATTTCACAAAAATAAACCTTCAAACTTCAAAACTTGCTAATTCTGTTGAACAACATGTTAAAACTTTTCAGTGTTACTCTTTGGAAAACCTTAAACTTCTTTTTTTAGCATCGACGGAGTTGTGCAGAAAGGAATAAATTTTCGATAACAATAATAGAACTCAATTGATATTTTTCGGTACATACTACGGATTTGTCATAATACGGTTAAACCATGTAAAGCTTTTAAATTAAGCACTTATTAAAATGACCTGTCCCCGCCGAGCTTGCGTCTTTGCTAGGTCCATTTGCGGTTGTGGTCGATCCGCTCGAGGCGTCCTGCACAGTCCATCTGAGGTTGTTGTTGTCGTCATTGACCCAAGAACAGAGACCGTCTTCAAAGTTGCAAATCGCCGGACAGGTCGCCTCGTCCGAACCGTCGCTACAATCCGACTGCACCCCAAAAGTAATGGTTTAAATTTTTTTAAAAGATATAAAACTTTTTTTTTTAGATACTTCTTAAAAGTTTTCATAGATATTTGTAGCACATTGTAGATGGTTTTAAAGAAGCTAACTAAAGATAAATATCAACTGTTTTAATGAATGCGACTGGGAATTGACTAGGGCAACTGGTGACTTGGATTGGACTTGACTTGTTACGCGAGTTCAGTAAATTATTAGTTACAATTCTCATCTGAATCGGCAAAACATCAAGAAACTAATATTAGTTTTTATCTGATAAAAAATTCCAGTTGTCGAAGTCCGTCTTTAACTTACCATAAAGTTGCAGAAGAGGTCCGAACCGATACATAAGCCGTCGCTACACGCCTGTTCACCCACGTCACACCCCAGGATGGCGTTGGGGTCAATTCGACAGCTGGGTGAAAAACTGACGTCATCGACTGAAATACTCCCAGACGAACCTTGGTCCACGACGAAGTCGATTCCGACCTGAAAGAAAGGTATTTGTGTTCTAGTTTGTTAGAACTTATGAGTAGGGCGATCATTTTTTGACCTGAAAATTAAAAAATTTAAAAAATTTTGACCTATTAGAAAAACGTTAATTTAAAATACATATTATTGTTTAAAAGTACTGTCTTGGTGTCGCCCACCACACATTTTGTTGAAATGTTGTTGAATATAATACAAACCTAAATTTTCAACTGATCGGCAATTTCAAAAAGCGGACTGTAGTTTTTTTTTTAATTTTGTAACCCATTTATGTACATTTTGAATCGATTTTGAATTAAAATAATTTTTACCAAATTTTTGTATTGCTGAAAATCTGTTTTCTTTTAGTTATATAAATGGGTGAAAGACTCGGAGCTGAACTCCTTACTTAACGAAATCACACATTTGGTCGGACTCGGAAGTCAGATTCAGGTTATTTTGAACTGCTCTGCAGCCCCTGGTTTTAATATCACAAGAACTACCATATACTGTTTAGCTCGGTTAGTAAAGCGACGGTTCCGGTATTGCCGAAGTCGCGAGTTCGAACCTCACCAAAGGCTGGTCGATTTTTGAGCCTGCTTTGCTAGCATCATTGCTTAATATATATATCAATGGGTTGTAACGGTTTAACCCTTTAAACCAGTGGTTCTCAAACTTTAAAAAAAAAATTACGCAACGGTCCCCCAGCATTTTTTTTAAATTACTCACGGTCCCTTGAAAATATATACAAATAAACACAAAATTACACGTTGTTTTAATGGTATCAATGGGATTTTAATGGTATCAATGAGATGCACTTGCTGTCAGCTCGGCTATGTTAACCTCTAACGAATCACTTTAAATGAGTGAAGCAATTACGAACAGTTTTAAAACCGTTATCGCGCAGCAGCTGTAAAAACATAATTCTCATTAGCACAACGCAACTATGACGTCACAATGGACAATTTAACTCAAAGCGTATAATAACGTGAATAAACAACTAATCAGCTTGGTTTGAAAAAAGTAAATTTCCTGAAAATTTTATTGCACAAAAAGTTTTCTTCTTTAGAAGCTTCGTGTTGATTTTTTGTTAGGCGCTTCGCGGTCCAAGAAAATTGTCTCGCGGACCCCAAAAGGACTGCGGGCCACAGTTTGAGAAGCACTGCTTCAAACGGTATTCGTCGATAACTAAACTACAATGGCGCTATTTTGAGCCCAGCTTTTTACCTGGAAAGGTTGCTTTGCTCCCATGTTAACTGAAGAGAAATACCAATCCAAGTCGCTGTTGACCGTGTCGAACGTTTCCACAAGCTGCCAGCCGCTTGTCTGAGTGAAGAAACAATCAACAAGATAAACAAAACAACTAACTGCGTGGAAGCCCTTCGTATATTGCAACAAAAGATTAGGGCATGGGGTATGTTTTTTCTCTTTTCTTGGTGTGGACGCGGTGCTAACCCTAACCCTAACCCTAACCTCAGTATATATATTACCTTAATATAACTACATGCTGTTGACGATACTTATACAGCTATTGACTAGTTTTCCCCACAAAGTCAACATACTGTCACCTCAATGTAAGTGCTGAGAAGCTAAATTACGGCAGTTACAACCCTTTCAAACCTGTGTCTTGATCAAGACGTTGATCCTCGCTGGGCCAACAGTCTTGATGTTCCGATAGAATCGAATCTGGCAGGCGTTACCATCAACTGGGGCCACGACAGGTCCGTTAAGATGACCCTACACATGATAAATAGTTGCAGGCTAGTAGGTAAGTTGCAGTTCAAAACATGGTAAAATCAAGTTGTGTAATTAGCCATCGGATTTAGCATAACTACCCAGGTCCTAGAAAAACACAACTTTGTGGTTATTGTGAATTTGGCTATGTGAAACAAAATATATCAACGAAAAAGCTACGAAAGATAAGGGGCCAAACTACAATGTGTTCCAGTGATAAGAAAACTCAGAATAACCACAAGATCTAAAACGATCCAAGTGTATTTCTTATTAGCAGATTTTATTAAGGAATTAATGTGGTATTAGGCTTCGAAACAGAGTTTGTTTTGATTTTACTATTGTGTTTCGGTCGATAAGCAAATTCACAATAACCACAAGATTTAAAACGATTCAAGTGTATTTCTAAGTAGTATATTTCATTTAAGAATTGGTGTGGTATTCTCCCTTGAAGCAAAGTTGATATGTTGTTCTGGTTTTATTAATATTTTTCATATATTAAGCAAATCAATGACCATGGCCTATATCATCGTGGTCACACTACCATCATACTTGGCTGTATTCGACATTTAGTTTAGAAAAGCCTGCGTTTTGCCGATATAATTAAAGAAAATAAGTGTATCGCGGTTTGCAAGCCAATTGATTCTTCTTACCACGAGAGTTGTCGAAGGTGATAGGAGATAGACGTACAAGTACTTTCCGTTGGCATTGCTGTTGTGGTCTGAGCTAGGACCAGCGTTGCCACTCAAAACTCCACGGTCGATTTGCATTGTACTGCTGGCGTCATTCGACCATGCGCACGTGTCCGTGTTAAAGTCACACGCCCTACGTAGAGGTAAAGTCATTTAAGGTGGAGTTTCGATAACAGTTTAACAATTAACATCTCTTGTATATGGACTTTACCCTGATATAATTTACCGATACCATGCCTTTGTTGCCTAAAGCTTGTAAGAAAGAGATTTTTATTTTCTTTAACGAAGAAACTAACTAAAAATCATTTTTGGAAAAGTGTTGGGTATCAAGCAAACGTAAACTAATTTATTATAAGTGTTTTTAATTTAAATCGACTTTTCCTCACTGTAGTTAATATTGGTGTTTTCCTAATAGAAAAACAGACCTTAGTTATAAGGTTGAGTGATCATGTTTTTGAACAAGGCACAATCTAACTGTTTTATAAGAAAAAAATTAGTGATGTTTTATAAGAAGATTTCAGCAGCAACTTACAAACTGACGCTTATAAGAACTTAAGAAACGACGACACTGCAACTGCAACAGGCCAGGATTGAACCATAACTTACTAGCATAAGGAACGCGTTAATCATACCAGTTCAAATCTAGTATAGGTTAGAGCAGAGGTTCCTAAATGGGGGTCCGAGGACCCCATGGGGTATGTCGATAGTGTAGGGGTTTCGTGAAGGCCCAATTTGAATCTTGGGCAGTTTTTAGTGTATAATTTGAAAATTGAATATAGTTAAAAAGAAATGAATTGCAAAAACGCTCGGTCGCTTACTAATCGGTTTTAATTTTATGTTTGCGCTTGAGTTCCTAAGTATTCTTGTTTTATATAACGCGGAAAAAATCGTGCCGACTTTGGTCCACGAGCTACTGCCTATCTCACTGGTATAAAAGACAGTTCGACTCGTCGCTATTAAAGTCGTTTATGAATAACTTAACTTTAAGTACGGGCAAGTAGGTTAAAAATATCCCTGTAGTACTTTTAGTTAATATTCCCAGTGTTTTTTAATGATCGTGACACGGAAAATATTTGTACTATGCGAAATATACTTCCAATGGTTTAAAAATTGCTAATTGTAAATAGCAATTTATTCAATAGAACATTAATTTTAAAAGAAGCAACCTAAGATCTCCCCAAAATCAAAAGCCTACTTATTCCTGTAAAAACAGTTGTGTTGTGTGTTAAATAGTTTATCAAATATACTGTTCAGGAATTTTGATGATCATTCCCGCTGAAAACAAAATAAAACATGTTTACGGCCACTGTTTATGTGTACGATTACTGTTTATCTTACTGGTAAGAAGGACAGTCGAACTGGTCGCTATTGTCGTTGCAGTCGTTCAAGAACAATTTAAGTACGGGCAAGTAGGTTAAACAAAAGTGAAACATGTTTACAGCTACGGTTTGTCTTACTGGTACGAAGGACAGTTGAACTCGTCGCTATTGTCGTTGCAGTCGTTCACGAAGTCGCACCGTTTGTCATCAGGGATGCAGTTGCCATTGGAGCACTGGAATTCCTCGAATCCGCAATTTCCTCCGCCTCCTCCTGTAGTCTTGCAGTTCACCAGGAGGATGTCATCCACCGCTATATTGCCTGGCAACGAAAGGAAAGGTCACTAAGGTTCAGATTTGCCGAATAGGTTTTACCTTCTTTTTATTGATAAAAGTGACAGAACTTGTACAATGCATTTACTGGTGTGTGCAGGTGGCTAAGGTAGTTGGTTGGAATCTATTTTTGGTTCTGTAAGTTAAGAGAATATTGCCATTGAGACGTTCAATTGGTTGTGCGAGAAAGCCATAACAAAGGCGTAAGTGATTGGATATTGTTTTTAGGGAACAAAAGTAACGAAAAGGAACAAAAATTAGAAAAAGGCTTAGACCAAACGTATTTTTTTATTTTTTATTTTTTATTTTTCTAATGGTTAGTGGCCGTAACTAAAATCCAACAAATTGTTTGAGACTTAAATTTTCGAAATCCTAAAAAAAAATAAACGTGCTGTCACGTGGCGGACAAATTACCTCCTGCGGTCCCGTGATAAGCTTCGATGATGATGTTGTGTCCGTGTTCCTGAGTTCCGATTGGGACGTCCACGTTCGTCCATTGGTTTCCAGGACTCGTCGATGAAGACCACACAATCTACATAAGATATTTAAGTGCCTTTAAATACAGTGGTTCTTAAACATTTCCTTCTATGCACCTAGTGGCATTATAATGAAGGCGTCAAGTATCTAACCATCAGTCAACCGGCGATTATACGTCTAGATCAGATAGGTGCCTATACGGATTGTTTTACAGGGTTGTGAAGACCGAAACCAATGACGTGACTTTATTGCACCTACGTCAATATTGTCAAATAACTTAACTTAACTCAAGTATTTCGGGTATAATGAATCGAGTTTTGTAATTAAGAAATGAAGTAATTTAGACAAATGACTTGACAAATGTAAGGTACTTTGATTGAATACTTTTTAGTAAAATTGGGTGAGTTAAGCCAATTATGAAATATAAAAAATGTTAACTTGCAGTTTGCTTATTTTTTTGTTTGCTTTTGGAAAATACCTGAACGGAACGTGTTAAACATTTTTAGAAACTTAACCATTTTTTGGTGCCAATGCTGTAAACAGCCTTCACAATTGGGACAAACTACAATCAGAAAAAACGTTGCTTGATAAATAAATTGCAAAGCTAAAAAGGTCGAGTAGATCGACACCATCTTGATTAAAACTATTTGATACGAGCTTGTATCATCTTCAGTAATTTTTGGCTTTGCAAATTATTATCAGGCAACATTACAGATCCGTGCATATTGTACCCAAGAAAAAAAAAAACATCTCTTTAAAGTGTTTAATCAGCATACAAAAAGTCCAGCTATACACAACATTGAAAAATGGTAAAGTTCAAAATAGTTGCACATACCGCCGAGGTGTCGAGTGAGTTGACAATGACTGCGATCTTGGAATCGAAGGTGGCGGTGCCAGAAGAGTAGAGGTAGTACCAGAAGTTGATGGAACAGCTGGCGCCCGACTTGGGTAGGATGGGGCTGGCGAGGTAGGCGTAGTCCATAAAGTCACCGGACGACGGGTTCACGAACATGTAATAGCCTAAAGCGTCGTAACAAGGTTGGTAAAATGGTATGTGACCAATAAAAGGCCCCCAAAGGTATGTTTTTATAAAAAGCTATGTTTTATAAAGAAAAAAAGAAAAGAAAAATGTTTTATTACTTTGTTTTTAAAATTTCCACGAAAAAAGTTTGAAGTGACGCTGAGGATATAAAAGATTTGAATGAAAATATAGACTTTATTGGTTAAGTGCTTGTAATAGAAAAAAGCGTTAAACTATTAAAAAAAAATTGTGCAAAAAATAAAAAAAACATGCAAAAATTAAGATATATAACCCAATTTTATACAAAAAAAAACACTTCTTTTCAACTCAAGTCATTCGTCAATCAGACTTAAGTCAAGTCAAGTAATTTTTAAAAGACTTAAGTCAAGTCAAGTCATTTGAAAACATTGACTTAAAATCACTTAAGTATTTTTCAAGCGAAGTAATTTATCAAAATGATTTCAGTCAAGTCAAGCTATTTGAAAACAGTGACTTAAATATTTCAACCGAAGTCATTTGTCCAAAATACTTAAGTCAAGTCAAGCCATTTGAAAACAGTGACTTGAGCATTTCAGCCGAGGTACGTCCAAAAGACGTCAAGTAAGGTCATTTCAAAACAATGACTTAAGTGCACTCAATTCATTGACTTAAGTCATTACAACACTGTGAAAAAACCCGTATCGTCACCTACCTGATCCAGTTGTATGGTCACCCGACGGGCCGATGGTTACATCCCCGACGCCTTGTCCCTGAATCTTGTCCCAGAAGTAAGCTCCGGTGCTGTAATCCAACCAGCCACAGTCAGTCTCGAAGTCGCAATCTCCGCACGTCGCCTCATCCTTGCCATCTTGGCAGTCAAACTTGCCTGGAGAAAGTGGAATAACGTTGTTATGGAAAAAGCGAGCACTAATCGGACCTTAAATTGGGCTGCAGTTCTGTAGCCGCTTTACTAACAATTTAGCCTAAAATTTAAAGGGAGAAAACCCGAATTAAATTAGCGTATATTGGCGGAAATATTTGAAAATAAAATATCAAAATTGAGGCAAAAAATCACAATAGTAATCAGTACCGGATGTTAAAGATATTTGTCTTTTAGAATCGCATTTTGTTTTTAGGTGGACTTAGAACATTCTAAGTAAGTTTTAAATTCCACAAGGGGTTAATAATATAATGATTTTTTTACTTATATTCCGTATTCTCCAATAAAAAAAAAATTGAGATAAATATAACATTTTAGTTAAAAAACAGAGCAACTTGAGGCGATGTTGGGTTTGTTCGTTTTACATTAGATT
Organism: Ascidiella aspersa; assembly: GCF_963924565.1. Lineage (NCBI taxonomy): Eukaryota > Metazoa > Chordata > Ascidiacea > Phlebobranchia > Ascidiidae > Ascidiella > Ascidiella aspersa. Next base: position 34,840,779 of record NC_139447.1, on the reverse strand, counting down.
AGGAAAATACCAGCAGTGAACGAAGACCCCATCCCGCTCTAAATCCAATATAAGAGAACTAAAACTGCCCCGGAAAAATAAATAAAGAAGATTCGGAATTTTGGCATTTAGGTAATTCTAAATACACGTGTGTGTCTCGACAGAGTTCCAAGTGTTAGGAAAGTAACTCTCCCGAAGTACTAATGGAAACCAACAAGCATGCGAGACATTATATTCATTACGAATTATAGATGATTTATTTAATGTGTTAAAATGTTTAAGGGGAATTGTCATGTTTTTGCAGTATTGATTTGTAGAAAGTTTGTGGCAAATGCGTTTCGATTTTTTTACTGTTGTGCAAGCTATAAGTTGGGGAACCACTGATACAAGGGTTATACATCATTTGCACCAAGCAAGGTTTGCACACAACTAACCGTCGCAGTAGTTATCAAAGTCAATGCAGGTTCCATCTCCGCAGTGGAAGTGTTGAGGGGGGCAGGGGCTGGGGGTGGTCGTGGCCACAGTGGTTCCAGGGGGTAGCACCCCGTTGTAGAGGGTGCAGCCGGGACTGAAACTGATGTCGTCGATGGCGATGTCTCCAAGGTCGGTGTTTGGTGCCAACCCCTCGATTATTACCTGTTTTTGTGGAACACTGGTTAGTTGTATATTCAAGTTTTCAAGAGGTTTTGGTGAGGAAATTGCTTTTGGATTTAGTTTGTTGCGATTTTATCAAAGACTAAACAATGTTTGACATTGTTTACCAAAACTTGTTGCATTTAGACGGATTGTTTGCAAAAAATATAGGAAAAATATAACAGACAATTTTGTACCCAATTTTGTTCAGTTTTATAATTTCAGTCTTAATCTTTAAACACTTAAAACTGACGATAGTTTATTCGGGTTAGAATAGTAATCCATTAAGGAAATGTTTGTTTCAAAAAATGGCTTAACTGGGCGGCGATGCTTTTGTAGTACCGGACTGTACGTTAGTAATAAATGGGTAAAAATAGGTAGATCCAAATTCTGAATCTTAATAACCTGGAATGGTTCGTTGACGTTGGGTTTCAGCATCACTTCTTTTCTCTCCCAGAAGGTGCCCTTGGTGCCGGAAATTGTCCAGATGCGCCAGTTGAGGGGACCGCCTATCTGGGTCCGGCTGTGTACCGAGAGCCTCCGGATGTTCTCACCCCAGAGGAAGTAGTGGATGCGCAGGGAGCAGGAGTCGGCAGCGTTCTGAGTGAGAGCCACCAGAGGAGGACTAATGAGGTAGGCGATGTCGTCTGCGGATGAAACGGTTACTGGGTTGGTAAAAGAGATGCTATGAGGTTGTTGGGTTTGGCGTCCTAAATACTGTTTTAAAACTCAATAAAACATAAGTTTAAAAAGATGTAAACAACTTAATTTAGATCTCTGCATTCCGTCTATTTAACCTTTTCTCTGTCGTTCATGCTTTTTTTTCGCTGTTTTTTGTTCTCTTTTTCTCCTGTTTCCTCTCTAATTGTTTAGTCTATCTTTTCTCTCTCGTTCTTTCTGTCCTTTTTCTCTATTTCTCTCTCTTTCTCTTCCGTTCTCGCCGGTTTTCTCACGTTTTTTCTTCTTCTCTCTCTATGTCTTTTTCTCTCTCTCTGTTTTTCTCCGCTGTTTGGAATTGCTGTTTCCACCTTCAATCAACTAACTTAAGTAAAATAACAACTGGTGCTCTTGGCGGATGATTTTAATGTTGTTTCAAACTCCAAAACGAATCACAAACGGTAATATGATCTAAACAAGTTGAATATATTTAGCACTTAACTGCAGTTACGCAAAAAAACATCATCATCAGTTCCTAATCAGTCTTGCTTTAAAACTAACATATTGGCGTGAACCTATTCCTCGATGTGTTTCCCTCTGTCCCTGTGCATCTCAGTTGGTTGAGAGACGGTCCCCGGTATATTTAGAGGTCGTGAGTTCGAACATCACAGCAGGATAGTTGTTTTTTAGCCTAGCTTTTCTTACACTACAATCCTGATTAGGCTGACTGAATTTGATAAGCCTTTCCGATGGCATCCTGTGTATTATATAATGTGTGCCGTTTCCGTTTTCCATTGCGATTTCTTAAATGAACTAATCTCACATTGTGTATGGACGTTTCGGTTGTTTTGGTTAAGTGATGAAAATTGGCAAATGCTTAGGTAAGCTGAAGTTAAAATAGGGTGAAATTCGTTTTAATTTTAAACAACTGACCTGTACGTAAACCGTAGATACCGTGGCTCTAAGCTGAAGACCGTGGCTCAAATCTAAAACTGTATCACGTTTCGGCCGATTGGCAAATAAAAGACAAAAAAGAAGGACATTCATCTAGATCTTTTGTCGTTTTGGATATGCATTGTTTATTATAGAACAATAACGAGAAAACTACTCTTTGAAATCCAAAAAAATAATCATTTCATTGTCTTTAAACTAAATTTTAACTTGCATTTTACTTTCTATTCCAATGGAATATATTTTGTCTTTGGAACTGAAAATCGTACCTGAGTTTTGCATCCGTGAATCGATGTACAGGTAGTGTCCATCCTTGGTCCCTCTTGTGTGGTCAACGCAAGGTCCGGTCTCGGGTCGGCACCGATGTCCACTCGCGACTGACCAATCGAAATGGTCCACGCCCACTTCTTGCGTCCAATCACACCAGCCGCCCAGCTCGAAGTCACAACGACCAACGTAAGACGAACAGTCTGGAAGCGTATTACCATAAGGCTAGTTGTGTGTTAGAGTTGTTTGGGAATAGACTAGCTGTAAGTGTGTTAACAAAACATTTTTGCAAACCTTTAGTATCTCTAGATTCCTATGATTAATATTTCAGTACTAACACATTGTTAAACTACATCTTTAACAGTAGTATAACAATGTGTTAATAGGGAACCCCTGGTGTTCAGTACTACTTTTTATTAAAAAAATCCAACAAAATAGTTAGGAAATATCTTGACCTGAAAATAGATAAAAATGTCAACAAGACAGTCCTACAAACAGGTGAAAATCTCCACAAAAAGTTGTAGTAAAATGCAATCCAGTATTAGGCTAGTAAATTAGTGGAAATATGTTCGTATTCTTCGTAAGACAGTTTGTTGCTTAGCTTCGACTGTTGCAAGTAAATTTGTTTAAAAAAAAGAAAAATTTGCCGTGGGTATGAATAAAAAGGTCTTCCTTGAAATAAGGTAAACGACACTTCGATTTATCGAATAATGATATGTTAGCAATAACAATGTGATAACACCGAATTAGCATGGCTTACTATACTTTGATTTAAATCCTAAATTTAAACAAAATAGCTCAGAAAAATCTTGACATAAAACAGATTTAAAATAATTTCTACAAACATTTTTTTTGGTGAAAAGGTGGTATTAAAATTCGATTCTTTAAAAGGTCAGTAAAAAGGTGGACCGGGTTTAATGGTGGCTTTCCACCTAATCACATTTTTACAAGGTCTATGCAACGGTACAACCTGTTTTAAAAGAACAAAAAAAATGACGCGAATATTTGTTTTAACATAGCCCTCATTAAAATAAATTTCACGCAGTTTCTACGGCAACATATCGCCGCCGACAATTTCACCTCGCTCATCCGACATATCAGAGCAGTCATCCGTGTAATCGCAGAGCCTGGTATTATCAACACAAGATCCTCGGTCGCAAGTGAACTCATCAGAGTCACAGCTGCCCTCGACAGGAGGCAATTCGCAGTTGACGAAACTTATGTCATCGACGGCGATGTCGCCTGCAAAATAAATTGCAGATTCGAACCATTATGTACACATATTTTTTTTTTTTTTCTCTAAAATTTGAATTAAAAATGCTTAAACGTGTCGGATCAAAGGTAAATTTACATTTTTTTATGACTATATTTATATAATATAATTGTATATATTCTTTATCTTTGGGTAGCGGACAATTATGGGGACACTTTTATCAACAAACACCGGGGGTATCTAAATCAGTTTTGAACCAGTTTCTACACATTTTCTGTTCAGTGATTGTTTTTGAAAAACATTTATATAAATCTATTTATATAAATACAAACATGATGATATCTATACTATGACTTTGTCCAATAATCCATAATTGCGACACACTAATTATTATTCCAATAGATGGTTTTAACCAAATTCACTTCGACCCACAACCAGGTATAAAAATTATTTCGACAAGCAAATTGTTTTTTACTGAAAGAGTTATAAGTAGTTGGTTCATATATACATATTGGCTGCGTCAAACATACCCAAGCTAAAAACAACATTTCAATTTTCTAGAGAAATTTTTCTCGTTTTTAAGAATATTTTTGCAGGCTTCGTATTAGTGAACAAAAGGTTTAAATGCAAACTTAAAACAAGATTTTTGTGCCTAAAAATGATAAGACTGTCCAAAATTTACCAAGCTCATCGAAGTTTCTGGAAGCGGTGATGATCATCTTTAAAATAATTGTCATGGCCATTAAAACAAAAACCCTGGACCCGCCCTCGGTTGTGATCCTAAGGAAATCAACCTTAAACCTTAAGCTTACCGAGCACATCGAAACTTCTTGAAGCTGTGATAATCATCTGGAAAGGTCTTGTGCTCCTTCCTAATCTCACGACGGCTGGAAGCCAGTAATCGCCCTGATCATCCATCTGTGTCCAAACGATGCTGTCCTGCCCGTTCATGCGTTTCACCACCTGCGTGTGTTACGTCATAATTGGTTAGACCAGAGGTAGGTCGCATTAACTTCTGTTATTTCTGCTCCTTAGTGCCACTTAGTATGTAAGCCAAACCGCCATTCAAAAACAAAGTCAAATAAGCATTTTTGTGCTATATAAAATTAACTGTAAAATAAGAAACCCCCTACTTTCCATTAAGTTTATGGTGACCAAAACAAAATCTCTTGTAGTTACTAGTGTTTTTTTTTCTCAGACTTAAACTTGACTTGTTATTTATATAAAAAATATTGAACTTATGTTATTTTATAAATGACTTGACTAGAACTCAAGTTTTCGAAAAACGACCTGTCTGGAACCAGCCATTTCTAAATAACTTGTTAACAAGACGGTAAACAGTTGAACAATGAGTTAGCTCGATTTATTTGGGGTATAAAGAATTGTCGATATATACAGTCGCTAAAAAGTTTGGCAGGACAACTGACAAACAATATTTTTATAACCCACGAAGCTTCCATACTCAAACAAACCAGCGTACCTGCAGAGTGCCGATGTGGTCTCCGTACATGTGATAGTAGAAGAGCATCTCACACTGAGGGCCGCTCTGTTGTACGGTGGGACCGACCAGGTAAGCCTGGTTGCCGTTCGTACCGCTGCCAGCATCAACGTACATGTACCGACCAGAACCTGTCGTGTGATCTCCCGAAGGCCCTGCGGTGCCAGCATTAAGTGGTTTGTCAAAAGCAAGGGCGTGGATTGGTATCACTTTTGCTTTGCTTTGTGAAATAATGCTAAGAATGAAATTATTTTACTTAATTTATCGTTACTCTTTTGATGCAAATTAAATTAATTCGACGTTCTTTCCAAAACGACTGTGATTGCGACTCGTTGTTTGTTAAAAATGAATTAAGGAAATATTTTTATGAATGGCATTTTGACAACACTGTTGCCTTATGCTGGATATATCGTAAGGAAACGCCATTTTCTACGGTTTACCACACAGGACTAAAAATAGATAAACAGAATTTTTTTCTTCCTATTTATGATCGCTCGAAGAAATCAGATAATATTACGATATATATGTTAATTTATGTTTACTAACATGATACTTTTTTTACATATTTTAAAGAAGGTCAACATCCAAATCTATAAGTCAAGCTTTTGCCTGTTGAATATCTTTTTGTGGGGCATTTTACAATTAATAATGCGTGGTGACACGAAACGGTTTGAATTGGAACATCTTTTGTGTTTTTGGTAATTAAAAATATAGGCCTGGTGTTTAAAAAAATAAGTGTGCATTCATAGATTTTTAGTTTAATGTGACGGAAAAATAAATGGAAATCTAAGCATTACAAACCGGTATTGGAACCGGGTGGAGCCCCTGTACTGCTTCCCCAGCGGAATGTGCCAGCGCTGTCGTCCATCCATCTACAACCGTCGTTGTTCTCAAAGTTGCAGTTGTATCTGTGAGGAGAAACAATATCAGGGTGAACAGTGAATTTTATTTGAAGGATTTACACTTGGTCCCTTTAGGTTTACCAGTTAAATGGCCTGATTTTAACCATTACGTTTTTGAACAGTAAATGGTAGTTTGCGTTTTGTGCAGTTTTCGTCCTTTACTAAAGAGTTTTTCTTAAAACCAGTGATTTTTGTCACCGAATTAAAATTTTTGTTTTTTAACCATTGTTTACTATTTTCAACTCACATGAATACAGTTTTAAAAATCAAATAATTTATCAAAGGCTCCTACATCCAACAGTGCCATTCAGCAAAAAATAGTAAAATGATGGCCTACATACTAAGCGATTTAAAAGCTAAGAAAACATAGCTTAAAACAAATTATAACACGTCAGAGATAACTCAAAAACAAACTCAAAAATATTTTATGTAAATATTAATACAGCACAGCAAGACATGGACAACTCGATAATATTTCTAGTTTTCTAATTCAATGAATTAGGCCAAAATGCTGGTACTTATACTTCGAATTCACCAAAAAAACAACTTTACCCAACAATGCAATGACCTTTGCAAATCTAGTTGTCCAAGTCTTCAAATAAATATAAATAGCGCAAAGTTTCAAACTCTATTTTAGTTATGTTGTACTCAGGGACATTTCACTATTATGAGGTTGAATGTTAATTATTAGGAAGTCTTAAATGTTCAAACACATACTTATTTGACAAAAAAAAAAAAAAACATTTTGTTACTACTCAAGCTAAACAAAATCGTATTAAAGGAATCCCCCACATACAATAAAATGTAAAATAAAGATTCTTGCTAAAAGAAAGATACGAATCAAATGAGATTAGATTGTTTAGTTAAACCTCAAATAGTAAATTTTCAAACTCACCCTCAAGAGGTAGAAGGTGCAAAGTTATAAAGGGTTGTGGCTAGGCTCTTTCAAAAACTTACCCGCATTCACCCTCGTCACCCCCACCATTGGGGCAGTCGATGTTAAAGTCGCACACCGCAGAACTAGGGATGCACACGGACGTGCTGGGGTTGGAGGGGTCACAGTAGAGGGCGCATTCGGGGGGTACGGTGGGTACGTAGGGGCATTTGCCGGTCAACACGTTGATGTCGTCAATTGCAACATCGCCTGCATTGGAAAATTACAGTTTTCGCTTTTTAATGTATTTTTCTACTTTTTCTCTATCAAATGATACAAAGATTTAGTATTTCGAGTTAATTCGCTTTATACCTCAAAAATATAAAATTCAAATTTATTTTCTATATTTCAATAATTCGTCTTGTAAGTTTAACAATTTTGGTTTAACATTAAAAAATTTGATTAACATTTAAAATAATTTGATTTAACATTTCAATTCGAACCTGGTTTTAGCTACAACTTTGATTTAGGTAGAAAATATCGAACTTAACCGATAGGCATTTTTTGATCCACCTTTAATCCTTATTTTTTATATTTTCTTAAATAACACCGAATTTTATCTAATCTAACGCTTAATTTTTTTAAACTTATTAAGCAATATATTTATTAAATATTACACATGTATTGAGGTTCGTTTTACGAAGAACTTAAACTTGAAAAACTATGATTAGAAATCTAGAAAGCCCTTTTCAAGTTTTCATTGCAATCATTATTTTCCAACCTACCGTAAGCGCTTGTGCCGACAAAGGCGCGGAACTGTATGACGTAACTATCGTCCTCTGTGACGTTGTTGGGCAGGTCGACCATGGCTTCAATCCAAACGTCACCGTAAGACTTGGAGTCTTGCCAGAGCACGTAATTGTAGGTGGAGTCCCAGTACTGAACCACTTGCAGCGAGCCAATACCTTCTGGAGTCTTGGACTAAACAAATAACATAATGTATTTTGTTAATAGTTAAAGGTAGTTTAATATACAGTATCCTTGTAAAAGATCTTTATCATCAGTAATTTGTGGGAGTCACAACGATAACAGTGTGTTTTCAGCTATCCGGTATCAGGCATTTTGAAGTTTAATTAATTGATTATCACTTCCTTAATAAAGTTGCTTATCTATTGCATTAGAGTCGTTTAGTTTCTACGGTTATACATCGAAACAAGCTAATTTAGTTGTAGGTTGAGTCCCGGTACTGAACCACTTGCAGCGAGCCAATGCCGTCTGGGGTCTTGGATTAAACAATTGATATAATGTATTGAAGAACATTGACCAAGTTTCTCTGATGGGAGCAAGTGACTGCACGGCTGTTGTGTTAAAGGTGGAATATGGGTCTTAAAAGGTTCTTTTGATACTATAGAATTATTACATGGCCGCTTTAAAATACGTTTACAATTGAATATAAAATCTTTCAATGTGTTTTCCGCAAAGTGTTTTCCCCGAAAGTTTTGAACTAATTGGTAAAGGCAGTTTGATATGAGGTGGTGTAAAAAATCTTAATCGTCTCTAATTCATGGGAATGACAAAAATAACAGTGTGTCTTCATCAGGCATTTTGAAGTAACGTTGCTTAATATTTGCAACGTGCGTTAGAGTGTTTTAATTTCTAGGGTTTTACAGCAAAACAAGCTATTTTAGTTGAGTTGTATTCAGTAAAATTTTACTATCATGACGTTAAATGTTTATTAGAAGGACGTCTCAAATTTGCAATACATGCTTATTTAATAAAAAGCATTTTGTTACAATTCTCAAGCTGAAAAAAGTTCGTAAAAAAGGTAATCTTCAGCATACAATAAAGGAATCTCCAGCGTACAATAAAATGTAAAAGAAAGATTTTGGCTAAAAGAAATATTCGAATCACGTGATATTTAGACTGTTTAGTGAAAACAGGTATAAAAGCATAAAAATAAGTTCTTTCCTATACCTGTTTTAACTATACCGTCTATATATCATCGTTACTACTTAAGGTGACTTCCAATGATTTATTTTAGCCGAAAAAAATCAGAAACATGAACGAAAGGCAACCTTCATGAAGTAGAAGAACTGCAAGCATCGAGGCGTGTCCTTGTTGAATCTAACAGAAAATAGTTTGGCCATATCTCCCTCCACTTGCGGAGTTGAAGCGTCCATCAAAAGATAGACACCTGAAACACGAGACGCGGATTTAAAATGCTGAAATGCGATTGGTTCAAAACAAACGAATGGCGGCGTGTTATCGGCGATAAGTCGGTTAAGGGGTGGTTTTACATTTGCAACAATAAATGCTGTATTGGTAGGCCACTTTGAACTTTGCCATGTATAGCATTAACATTTGCATTAAGTTTTCCTTATTGTTGTAAAAGTGGTTGTCAACCTTTTTGGTCCACGGACCAATTACCTGTTATGAATAGTGTTCGCAAACCCTTAAAATAGAAAATTTAAATATATTTACACTCTAAGAGTAATTGCAACAAAACAAGAATTGGATAAATCTATCTGTTTAGTTATCTGTTCAGAAATGTTCAATTCCTATTTATTAAAACAATTTCTACGAGTTCTTATAGTTTCTAATTCTAAAAGATCCAAACATCCCGAACCCTTTTATCCCAAATCAATTAAAAAACTAAATTGCTAAATTAATAGTTATTACTAATTGTTGATCAACACAAGCTTCTCTTCAACTCTAAATCATCTTGAACGTCTAATAGTCTCCACTAACCAAATATCAACAACATTAAAACGCTGCTTGCAACACTAAAATGTTGTTTAAAGCTCGTAATATATACAGCATCTAACATAACATCTTTTCAAGTAGATACAATTTCGAATTATCTCACAGGTTAAACAAGCAATCAACAAAAGCATACCGTGATCGGTTCCAAGCGTGTGGTCGAAGGACGGACCAGTGTCAGCGGTCATCGATTCGCCAGCACTTCGCATCCAGTCAAAATCATCGGAGTTTTCAGAGTTCTGCCAGGTGCAGTAGCCCAGCTCGAATGTACAAGAGCCCAGGGGCGGGCAGGATTCGGGAAGCATTAGAATATCGTCGATGGCGATGTCGCCAACGTCAGAAGTTCCCGCTACAGCCTCGAAGATTATCTGCAATGTTGCGTGTACGTTAAGTTAGGTTTGGCTACGGAACTGAAGAAGGAATTGAGGCTACATGTAGACATATTTTATTGCGGCTTGATTGAGTTGTTTAAAATTTCAACGTGGTTTGGAACTTTCGATGTGGTTAGCTTTAAACTGTTCAGATAATGTTTGAACAGTTTGACACTGGATATACCTTTCATTTTATCAACATTTAGCCTTTAGAAAGAAACGTCACATAGCATACCATACCGTGTTGAAATTACATTTTATTTTGTAACTGTTTTATTACAACAAAATCGAAAGCTGATCGCAATTTAAGGATCTAAAATTGAATCGCTCGACGTTTTTCAATATATGTTTGAAACAAACAGTATAAACACTATGGTCAACACAGTTTAAAATAGTTTAAAAGTTTTTTTTTAACCGCACTTACTTAACACATAACTTAAAGCTGCGCATAAAAAAACTTCAAAGACTTTCGTAAATACATAGGTTTTTTTTGAAAAAAAAACAAACAAAAAAACTCTTCAATACACAAATCAATCCCAAGACATTCAAAGACTTGTTATATAGAAACCCTGTTATATAATGCAACAAACCGGTATATTGCAGTTCCAGCATAAACATTCATTATTATGAACAAACAACTCTGCATCTGCAATCAATACATCCGGCAATTAATACAATTTCGACACAACTTACCTGGAACTGTTTGTTTGTAGAGATTGAAACTTGCATGGGTCGCCAGTGGTTGTTCATGTGTTCATTGATGGTCCACAGTAGGTTTGGCTGACCGCTTTCTTCTTGGTAGTACACGTTCAATGTTCCTGGGAGAACAAAAGTGTCAATATGGAGCTTATGTCGAGAAGTAAAAATAAAGTATTTATCTTTCGCCACTACAAATTTACGAGCTGTCTAAAGAGTAGTTGGAAAAAATGCAAAAACTGATTTCGAATTAGGATTTAAAAGTCTTATTTTCAACATACAACCAAGCAATTTACCAGAACAAACATTGCAAGAGGAGACGGCAGTTGAATGTAAAATAAAAAAATAGGCCTTGAAATCACAAATATAATGTACAGTAAAAACAAAATACCGAAAATACACACTATCCTAAGTTTGCCACAAAATATAGATCAGCCCACCTATTCCTTCTACGTAGCTGTGATAATAGAAGGTCATGCAGTGACCGTTGGTGGACGGGTACATCTTGGACACCAGGCGTGCTTTCTGACCGGTGGGCAGTCCAGCGGGCATGTACATGTAGTGACCAGCGGCCGTGCCGTAAGTGTGATCGTACGACAAACCTTTAAATACAAGGTTGCGTTTAATTGAGGAAAGCTACAGTTAGGACAACAACTAGATGTAATCGTGTAAAAGTTGTTATGAAGAGTTTAAAATTGTTTTAGCTGTGTTCGATTTCAAGCAGGCACTAACAAACTAAGCATCGGTCAAACTAATAGTTAAATAATACTTTTTAAAAACACTAAACGCAGAGTGTAATATATGAGCATCAATACATACTATGCAATTAATGTAGTTGGCCTCCAAAAAACAAGAAAATTTACAAAGGCCATATACTTGTTTGTATAATTGTCCGGACTGATGATGCCGGTTTACTAATGCGAAACATGTTTGTGTGTTTTATTTCAGGTAATGTTTCTATTTTTTTTCTTAATAATGAACAGCCTGAATAGTTGATGAAACTCATATTTTGTGAAAGCTTGAAATCACAAATTGTCGCGAAACTGTTTTTATTATTTTTAGTTCAATTCCTTTTATAAATATACCGTCATCTCCTTCGATGGGTCCTGAGCCTCTCAACCAGTTGAAGTCGTCTTGTAAGTCTTGAGTGAATCCGCAATATCCATTGACACCGCTCTCAAATCCACAGTCGGGAGTGGCAGGGCAAGCGCCAAGTTCGAACTAACATAGAGAAAATTAAAGATACAGACACACACACACATTTGTGTTTAACAACTGTAATCTAGCCGCTCGGAAGCTGATTTTTGACTACCGACAACTGCTTTCGTATCATAGTACACCGAATACCATCGCAGACTACCAGAATCTGCCGATCAATGACACAAGCAAGGCTTGCCTATGGTGAGGTTAGAACTCACGACCTCCGGTCATACCGGGACCATCGCTCTTCCAATTGAGTTTGTGCGTGTCATGACTGTTTCTACGTTCCGCTTAGCCAAGCTAGCTCAGTTGGTAGAGCGACGGTCCCGGTATGGGCGGAGGTCGTGAGTTCGAACCCCAGCCTACCTTGCTTACATCTTCATCGATCGATCGATTCGGTAAATCTCTGTAAGGCTTCCGTAGTAAAAAGAGAAAACTGTTAAGACGTTTTGATACCATTTAAATAGCTCACATAATTTTTAGTAAACTTTCATCATATGTGCGAAAAAAATTACTCAATAGTGCTAGTCAGTAAACTGTTTTAGTTCCGAAGTGCTGTTCCCAAAGCCATTTATTTTAATACAATATCGACACGTTTTTTTTTTTTATATTTTGGTATCTTATAATGCCGAACTGGCAAGGTTGAATAATTTGTAATAATACTCTCATTAAACAGAGTTCTAATTTGTTGAAAAGCGTTACATATTGCGAATTTATTCGTAGTGGACCGACAATCAAAATAGAAAAAAAACGAAAATACTACGTACCAAGACATCGTCGATAGCGATATCACCAGCCCAAGCCTCGCCAACTGTTGCCTCAATCACGATTTGAATCGTACGCTGTTCGTTGATGTGAGCCTTGACATAAACAAGCATATTTAAGATAAGAACGAATATTGCAAGTAGGGGTGTTCGATATCATCGCACCACAGCCGATACCGATAACAAGTGGTAGGATCGGTACTTTGTCTCATACAATTATTAGTGAAATCTCTGCCATGGTTTGCGTTTTAATGCGGTGATATTTAAAAGTAATTTATCAACAATTTGTAGGTTAACAACCTCAAGTAACTAAACATCGGAAATCTAAAGCAAATTTTGAAAAAAATAGCTCGTAAAAATTAAGTTTTTAATTTCATATTTTCGCTTGTATGCGGATAGTAATGACGTCATTTGGTTTCAGACACCCCTAATTTCGCGTCAAATCATAACAGGCACAACAGTTAAAGTCCAACCTGTCCGTATCTCCACTGCGGTCCGTGCGTTCCGTTCCGGTTCCAGAGAAGCACCTGGTTGGCGCCGCCACCGGTCATCCAGTAGATGTTAAGGCTGCCGATGTCGCGACCGTACATGTAATACCAGAACTCAACGCAGAGGCCCTCGGGTCCTGTATTGAGAAAGGATATCTTGTGGTTGCCAAAATGTAATAAATTTAATGGATGCCGCAATGGCGAGATAAGCCATCTAGTTCGCTAAGCGTCCAGTATTTTTACTAGTGTTTTTTAAATTTTCCTGGTCAGGGACTTTATTTGGTTACTCGACTGGCTGCTTTAGTAATTTGTAATAATCGATCGAGTGTTTCAGTAGCTTTTTTAATCGAGTTAGTATAGTAACTAGTTAAAATGAAACATTTGATTAATAATAAGTTACTAGGATGCCCAAGTTTATAATCCGAAATAATGCGGCAATTTACGTTTTAAAAAGATTGTTTTGTTAAAAAAAATCTAATAGGCTATAAGGCCTAAATGAGATGGAACAACATGTAACTATGGATAAAGTAAACACGTTTTTTTCAAATGGTCGCGAGCAAATACAACCTTAAAAATTATACCCAAAATAAATTCGGTGACAACGATAGCTGAGAGTGTAATGGTTAAAAATTGATTTACTTTGCGACAAATTTGAATTAGTTGAAATAAATGTGTAACAAAATGTAAGTTCTAAAACAACTTTACCTTTGCTAGTTATTTTCAACAAGCTATTTATTCTAAATGCGGTTTTATAGACTTATCGCCAGAATTCTAAAAGCACCGATCTTGACATAATTAGCAATAGCTGAAACACTTTAGGAAGTAAGGATTCTCTCCCACACAATAAAATGTAACAGAAAGATTCTTGTTTTCGTATCAGATGATCTAAGACTGTTTCTGTACATTAAGCAAACATGTATAAAATGCCAATGATAACAGTTAAAAAGTAAAATATAAAATTCATGAATATAAGATTGCGTATAAAATCATAAAACACCTGCAGATGTCAGATGCAAAAACAACAACTTAGCGAATGGCAACAAGAGACAACGTGAAAAAAACGGGATTACACAATCTTTAGTTTTTTTTTCTTTTGTTTTTGTTTTTTCATATTCATTAGCAGGCTCTACTACAGATTTGTACATATGTAAAAAAATGACTTTACTAAATTTGTTATTTTAACCGTTTTACTTCTGTTTAGTGTGCTGTGTTAATTACCTGGCGTTCGAACAGCTGTGTTAATTACCTGGTGTTTGTTCGCTGCTGATCAGTCTAGCGTAGGCTCCCTGGTCTTGGCTGGTAGCATCGATGAAAGCGTAATATCCAGTCGATGAACCGGTGGTGTGGTCGACCGAGGGACCCGTGGACCGGGACTCGGTGGCCCCCTGGCCCCGTTCCCAGGCAACTGGGTCGTCTGGACGCACGTAGTAGCAGAATCTGGGAAGGAAATTGAATAGAGTCAAGTTAAATCGTAAAGTGGAGACACCTTGAGCATATTATAAAAACCTTTCCAAGAAATTCAATTTAGTCTTATCGAAACGTATCAAATTAGAAACATTTTGAAATGAGAGGACTAGTTGTGTTGACACCTTTGAGATAAAAAAGTGACATTTCATATTTTTTAAACGCTTTTAAAAAAAGAAAAGAGAAAATTCCATAAATATCTCTTGCTAAAATATAACGATTATAATATGCGAAGAAAAATCGTGGTTAGTGTCAAGGTATTTACATATGATGTGACAAATCTAACATATTTGAAACGGCAATGAAAAATGGCTGGTAATATAATTTAACTTACACAAATTTGAATTTACAGTTATACTAAACGAGTCTGACTTTATTTTAGGTTAGCCACTAAAAGATTTCTTTTTGGTTGAAAATGTTTTGGCAATTTGCGCAAATAAATCAAGCCCCCAAACAGTCTAAAACTAACTCGTTAAAAAGGCTGATAATATGATATAACTTAAAACAAAAGTCGAAATTTACAGGTATACTAAACGACTGTGGCTATATTATATGCATTTAAAGACGGTATTTAGAAGAAAATGTTTGGCGATTTGCCGAAATAAATCAATCCACAAAACGGTCTAAAACTTACTCAATGAAAAGGCTGACTACATATTTAACTTCAAAAAGTTTAAATTTATAAGTTTAATAAACGGCTATGGCTACATTTAATGTATATTAAAACGGTATTTTGATAAAAAGTTTTTGCAAATAAATCAGTCCACTGAACGGTCTATAAAACCCACCCGGTCTCAAAGTCGCAGTCTCCCTTGGTGGGTATCTGGTCGGGGTGGGTGAGGGCGGGCAGGGTGGTGGTTGGGGGGCCGGGGGAGGGGCAACCGTTCACGTTCACTACTACGTCATCAATAGCAATGTGGCCTATTCCGGGAGTTCCCAAAACCGCTGTTGAGAAAAAGAACATTGTAAGTTCACTGCTTTAAACAGAATATAAAATACTCGAAAATTCCAGTAGGGGTGACGAAAATCTAGTTATTATATCAGAGGGGTGCCGTAAGCCATAAAAGCTTAAGAATCACTGGTATAAAGGTTTGTATTAGACACTTCATCGAAAAATAACGTCTACAAACCTTCAAAGACGAGCCAGAAGGAGGCGGCTTGTGTGATGACCAGTTGCTGTTCAATCCAGAGGTTTGCCTGAGACGACGTGATGCTCCACACGGGAACTGTGGGCGATTGGTTGTTAGCTCCAGCCACGTACAAGTTCAATGTACCCACATGTGGTCCGTACATGTGATACCAGAACGTCACACACCTGCAATTCAGCGCAAAGTTAATCGTTTTCCATTTAGAGTTATGCCGAACTTTTTATTGTAAAGGATCTTTACAATGCCTAAGTTCAATGTCCTTAGGTTCAATGTGCCGACGTGTGGTCCGTACATGTGATACCAGAACGTCACACACCTTTAATAGACGCAAAGTTAATTGTTTACTGTTTAGAGATATACTAGAGATATATATTCTAAGCTAAATGTACCCACATTGGGTCCGTACATGTGATACAGAAGATCGCAAACCTGCAATTCAGTGCAAATGTACCTTTATTCAAATGTAACTCCAGTGTTCTGCAACCTATTCACTCGGCCCTCTCTCTTTGTTTTTAAGATTAAAGGGCGCTATTAAAAATTGCCCCCAAAAAAATTGAAGGACGCTTAAAAATTGCCCAAACAAATATAAATTTAACACCAAAAAATAATTTTCGACCAGTGTTCATCAATCTTTACAGCAACAGGTATCCGGCCTTTTGTGAAAATAAGTTTGGTGAACCACTGATTTAAATATATAAAAAAAATCATGTGCTCTTCAGGCGAAAAAAATTTACGAAATGTTGCTACTTGAAAGATATCCCAATAGCCGGGATGCCCCAACGCTGATCTAACTGAATAAAACAAAAACTATAATGTGCTCTTCAGGCAAAGTTGTTGGCGAAATATCGATAATATTAAGACATCCTAATAGTTGGGAAGTCCCTAACGTTGTCTCACCTCTCTGAAGATCCGCCAGATGGAACCTCGAAGCTGTCGGAGAAGAGACGAGCTTGTTCGGAAGCCGAACCAGAGTACATGTCGACGAACATCGTGTAACCCTCGGCCGTGCCTGTAAAGCATTAAACATATAAGGAGATTTTTTCTCAATCTTGGCCAAATACTTGAACTTTTTGACTGGATGGATTAACTGACTTTACAAATCAATGGAGTATAACGTAAAAATCAACAGAGATACACACTAGTTGAGTGTCGAATTTGGCTAAATGATCGGTCTTTAAATGTTCTATTCGGATTTTTCAACAAATTCAAGTAAAAGGGCCTTTGAAAAGTGCTGGGCAAAGCGAAATGAAACTATTGAAAAGTTAGCTTTTGAGCTACTATCAAACTTACTACAGAAAATAATTTTACGTCCTACGTGTACAACGAATAGTTCAAAAGAGAGACGGTATATAAAGGATTGAATGTATTTTCTTTGAACTAAACCTGAAACTAAGTTTGACAAGTTCGTGCATGTCGATGAATAACGCTTACAGTGTAGGACATTTTATTATTTCAAAACAGGAGTGGAGAATCCCACATAAAACTAAAATGAATTTTGTTTATTGAAATCTAAAAATAAAAAAATAAAACCGCAATTAAAATACGCGTTGTCCTATTTTCACCCGCATTTTTCAGCTCATAATCTTAAAACCTCACCCTTTGTGTGGTCAAAGTCGGGTCCGCTTGATCCGTTGCCGTCCATGGGCCTTGCCCTGACCCAGTCGAGTGAGTCGAGTTGTCCGCTGGGCGAGTTCATGTACCCGCACGCGTTATCCTCAAAGTCGCACTGACCGGGCAGTGGACAGTGTGACCTCACCATTATTACGTCATCGATTGCCAGGCTTCCGTAGGCTGAAAGACCTTGAAGGGACAAAAAGGTGAACGATTTAAAACGGACAGAAGCCAATTTTGAAGGTCGGTCTTTGTCAGGAGGTTTGACAAAAATAATTTTTAAGTAAATTTATTTTCTAAGATCAGTGTTACTTTGGACATTCAATATGGCCAACACTATAAAAAGGAAGATTTTAAAGCCGATTGTATTAAGCTTAAAAGAGTGTTAAAAGTTTGCCAGATATAAATTTTAAAATCGACAAGTTTGTCATAAATAACTGTTACTTTGGTATTTATATATATTAGAAAAAACTTAAAGGTTAAAGGTAACGTTTTTAAATCTCACTTTTAAAAAGGACTTATCATTAAATGATAGTTATTGACTTAAAGATAAGGATAAATCATAGTCATTTTAAGTACTTTGGGTTTTCTATTTAACCATTTGCTTCCTAATTTACATTTCAAAATTCAAAAAAATCACAAATTAATTCTTTACACGCCATCCAAATTAAAACCAAGTAAAAACTATGCGCATTTAAAACTTTTACCAATGGGCTGGACAAAAAAAAATATTTTTTAAACTTTTATCCATTTACAACATAAATTACATCTTAAGATTGGGAACATCACAAACTATAATTCAGGCGAAATCATAGACAAATCAATGATTCGTTTTTTCTGTTTATTCATATCAAATAGTTGACAACCTCCAACATGTTCAACTCAAACTAATAACAACACAACTATTCCCACCTATCTCTGACTCAAAGACGGCTTGCCAGGGCTGGGAACTTGGCATCATCTCAGCGTATCCGTATCGCCAAAAGTTTCCTTGGTCAGAAGACCTGGACCAGGCTTGAAGTTCCTGGAAGTCGTTGGTTCCATTTCCAACGCTCTGCTTGACTCGTAGGGTACCGGGATGGGAGTCGAGGTGGTACCAGAAGGTTAGGCAAGTTGCGCCTAAACGACAAGTAGTTGACAAAATAATAATATTACTACATTGTTGCTTGATAATGAATTCCAAAGCCAAACAGGTCGAGTAGATCGACAGCATCTTGATTAAGACGTTTCGGTACGAACTTGTATCATCTTTAGTAAACATTGACTGAAGATGATACAAGTTCGCATCGAAACGTCTTAATCAAGATGCTGTCGATCTACTCGACCTTTTTGGCTTTGAAATTTATTATCAAGCTACATAACAGATCCGTGCATAGTGTACCCAGCAACTAGTATTGTTTATATTCGGATCTAAGCATGTTCGCCCACTGTCAATTGTTTATCTTTTATACATATCGTAAGATCCAAAAATAACCACAAAGGGTATAAAAAAGATCTAAAACAACTTTATTTGAAAAGAGCAGAACGTTAAAGTTACGCAAAATGCATCATCAGTTTTGCTCAAAAACTACAAACACAACGAAATGGAAGCAGAATTGATGCATTGTGCGTAACTACAGTGTTCTTCTATTTTTAAATAAAATTGTTTTAGAAGATCCTTTTTACAACCTTTTTAGATCTTGAAAGAGAGGTAGGCTTATCAAAGGAGTTGGTGAGTTAGGAAGGCTGTGAATCTGTCTAAGGACAGAACAACTAGCGACGTTTCAGATTTTTCATGAGTCAATAGTTTTGATTATAGAATGGCCGAAAAATCGTTAATTTAGTTACGTTTAAAAGAATTCAATTCGGAAGAAACCTGACACAATGACCACTTGAATGAGATTTACAAATTGCTCGACATAAAGACATTTGCAGATTAATTGAAATCGAACTTTTTATATGAAACATGCCGTATATTGCATAGCGGCTTTGGACTAATTCCAACGCTTCAACCTGTTCTTGCTCGTGGATCAGAAAGATTGCAATATTTCTCCATTTAGAAAATATCCCATCAGTATTATTTAATTAGCTATTATATTATACAAATATTCCAATTATCCAGTCTAAACATTTAAAATAACGACTGACACCATACAAATAAAAAAGGGCGCAATATAGCACTATACAAACTAATTCTTACATCAAAAACTTTGAAATGTTTTGCGAAAATCCCCTTTTTTTAAACAACATTCGATGGTAAAACATTAACGAAAAAACTAGCTAATATAACAAGGGCAGAACAACTGTCAACGTTTCGTTTTTTTCATGAGTCAAAACTTTTGAGTATAGACGAATGACCGAAAAAAATGTTTATTTAGTTACGTTTAAAATAATTCAATTCGGAAGAAACCTGTCATAATGGGCATTTGAATGAGTTTGACATTGCTCTATATAAGAATTTTGCAGATTAATTGGCAGAATTCGAACTTTTTGTATTAAACATGCCGTATAATGCATAGCGCCTTTGGACGAAATCAATGGTTCTCAACCGGGGTGCCGCGACGCTGTAGGGGACCATTTTTAACGCTCAAGGGTGCCGAGAGATAATTTAAATTATTTAGGGTTCCATTTATGGCTCCATTGGTAAGCTTCTTGTTAAAAATGTTTGTATACGATAAAAGTGCCAAAAATTAGGAAGGTTCTTTCAATGTTGCAGAGTTAATGTTATTTTATTGTAACCTTACAGTCAACTAAAAAACACGAAAAGGGTGCCGCGAACTATTTATAATTTCTGTACAGCGCCGCAACCCAAAAGAGGTTAGAAACTACTAGACTAAATCCACACTACAACTATAGTCTAATAAAGCCGAAGGCCACTCACCAACGCATTCTCCCCAGTATCCCTGATACTCGGTGGTTGTGGAGCACCAAGGCTTGAAATCGATGTGACCGTCCAGGGTACACGAGTGGTAGGTCTTGCCGTCGTACGTAAAAGGGAAGGCGCACTTGTACCCCCCGCCGTTACCCCCTACGGTCATAACGTCGTTCGTTCCCTGTTGGTCGCAGTTCAGCCACCAGCCTTGGTAGACGGCGGTTGTTGAGCACCATAGCTCGGTGTGGCCGACCGTCGTGCAATCGTAGTAGGTATTGCCCTGTAAACGAACGGTTGCATATGAGTGGGGCGGAAAAGTTGTTC
The DNA here is from genome assembly GCF_963924565.1 of Ascidiella aspersa. Classification (NCBI taxonomy): domain Eukaryota; kingdom Metazoa; phylum Chordata; class Ascidiacea; order Phlebobranchia; family Ascidiidae; genus Ascidiella; species Ascidiella aspersa. Next base: position 34,820,128 of record NC_139447.1, on the reverse strand, counting down.
TGTTTATGCCTTATGTTAAGATTAACAGTGAGTTTGCTAAGTTTTATGTAAGTGTTTTATGACCTATTTAATTTTGTAAGCATTCCATTACTTGCGGTCAAACGGTCAAACGTCACTGAACACATGGCAGTGTTGTAAACAAGTCATTTTAAAATAAATTAAGTCCCAGTCCAAGTCATTAGTTGCGCAAGTCAAGTCCCAGTCAAGTCATAATTAGAGCAAGTCAACTTCATGTCATGTCCTTGTCATAAAAATAAAACATTAAACTATTAGAATTTTTAAACTCGCATGATCATGAACAATAACTGAACTAAAAAATAAGGAAAACGGAATATATAGCAAGCAATTTGTTTTTTGTGCAAAAATTTAAAAAAATGCTTAAAGAAATGTTTTATTTCAATTCAAGTCATTTTTTCAAAAAACTTAAGTCAAGTCAAGTCATTTTGCCCAAATGACTTAAGTCAAGTCAAGTCATTTAAAAACAGTGACTTAAGTGCACTTAATCCAAGTCATTGACTTAAGTCATTACAACACTGGCACATGGTGCCTTGACATTGCAGTTGTCCTTACAGCAGTTGGTGTTACTACTTTGTCGCTGTAAGAGCTCATATTGTCAGTTACTCGTGAGTGTTTGGCGATGATGTTTAACTTACACTGGTGCTGATTTTGTTTCAATAACATTGTTTTGTATCCATTCAATGTAGGAAATGAATCCACTTGTGTAAGCCTTTGTGTTATTAATAAAATCCTGTACACTGATAAAGACTTCAGTAACAGATCGCCTTCGTCGAAGGCAACTTACATAGGTTGCCGAAATGTTGGCCAGTTAAGCTAGTTTTTGAAATATGTACAAAATACGAGTTTTTTAAACGATGTACTGGTAACACAGATTTAAAGAAGTGTTGAGTATTTTAAGAAAAATTCAAAGTTGACCTGAACTATTATTGGTTATAGGAAAAGTAATATTTCAGATAAACTTTAAACTTTTTTTGATAGGAATGCCTAACTAGGCTTACGTTTGTGATAGTGGCATCATTACAGCACATTTGAAAAGAGCGCAAGTAAAAAATCAGGTTACATCACGGCACAACGAGTACAGATCACTAAATTAGCTTGCCCATAAACAAAAACTCTCGGCGTACTTTTGTGAAAATGGGAATATTACAGCACGATTGGAAAGTACGCAAGTAACAAAATAAGGTTACATCAAGCTAAGCAGGACCAATTGAGGATCACTGATTTAGCTTGCTTTTAAAGAAATACACTTACGTCGAATTCGAATGGGAACACGCAGTAGTTCGGTTCTCCACTTCTGTAGGTCCCCGAGACCAGTCTTGCCTTTGCACCTTCATCTGCGTCATTCGGGTTGGCTGACACGAAGTAACCTTTGGCGTCTGTTGTGTGGTCGTTAGATGGCCCTGTTCCTTCGGCTATGTTTCCTGCGTGGCCATAACATATAAACTAAGATTCCGGTCAAGTATTTTTTATCGATATATTGAAAATTTATCGATATATTAAAGGCAACCAGATATGGTACACCATTTCTTGGGTACGATTCGAACTTTATGCCTTCGCTATTTTACTAAGTTTGACATCCATTTATTAACAAGTGAGTTGGTTTTAACGCAAAGAGGTAAATTTTACCTTTTTAAAAAATAATCTTTTCCAAAATTCACATGTTTTCTAGAAATATTTCGGATTTTTTTCTTAATATGTTATTGGGATTTCTCTTAACAACCCTTTGCAAAACGCAGTTCGGTGAAAACAATTAGTTTAATTCATATAATGGTGTATAGTTGAAACGAAACAGGTGATATTCTTAGTGTAACTACCATATATGTTTTGAAAATCTTCAGCCAAAGCCCATATAAAAAGCAATTGTAACAAAAGAATAAAGATGTGTACTAAAATTTTGCCCACATACCAAAAATACAGTAATTTATACGGCAGGTCCCTGTACAACTAACACTATACGAAAAACTTAAAAATCCAACAGTACATAGTGAACGACTGTGGCAAAATATACTGTTGGTAAGTCGTTTAGGATAAAAAATCAACAACTAGAAATGTCGAAGATCCCGATATTAACAAAAAACTAATAGTAGTGTTGTTATTATTTCTTCAAACATTTTTGCACAACTTCCAACTCACCGTCGTTGAGTCGCTTCCATTGATAATCTCCTCTCCTGTCATTCTTCCAATTGCACAAGCTTTGTTCGAAATCGCAGCGGTCGTTCAGTTCGGGGCAGAAACCGTCCCTAAACGTGACGTCATCGATCGAAATGTCCCCTCCCCAGCCGGTGAACCGAAGCGCGCTGAAACTGAGTCGGAAGCCTGACGTGGCGCTGGTCACGTGCAAGTTGACCCCATACCAGAGGTCATCGGCGCCGCTGGTGCGTTTCCACAACTGAGAGGAAACAAAACTTAAGGAAAGGTTGTGACGCGATTTTTAAGTATTTGTGAGCAAATTTAGGGCGGGAACCAAATTTTGTAAAGTCATATACAATATATACATATGGTCGTTCCATTGGTTTGTGTATTGCTTTCTCGCTGTTTTTCGAATTTGCCCTTTGTAACTTACTATACATAATCGCACCACTCATATCACCAAACGTTTGCAGTGCAGCATATATATCGATTTGAGCGTATGTGGCGATTTTCAGTGATTTCAACACGTGAAGCTATTTAATAGTTCACTCCGACCAATAGTTTGCGACGCCTAAAGGGTTTAGTCCTAAATTGCCTCGGTATCCGGCGTTAGGTACTTATTAACAGAGGAACGAAACTTGAGCGGAGGTTTTCTACGCGTTTTTTGAGTTTTTCTGAGCAAATTTAGGACTGGAACCGTATTTTTGTCGAATATGTTATCTGGCTTATTTAAAGCACAGGTCGTCAATCTCGTGCTTTCCACTAACAGTTCTAATATAAAAAAGATCGCGTACTCTCACAAACTGAGCACGAGGCTATGTCCTATGTTTTTAGTTGCTTAATGCGTAACATTTCCCGATACTTTGTAATTTCTTTGCGGCCGTGATAAATTTTTATTAACAGTTTTGATAAAAGAAAAGTGCGACTGTCAAGCATTTTGGTATCATAAACCTTAAATGCGGAACATAGATTTTATAAACAGAACATTAGTCTAATATTCATGAAAACCGCGTGAACAAATTGCGTTAGTTTGGCATTTTCCGAACACTGTTTTAGAGACGATCTGCTGTGTTTGCCTATGCAGAAAACGCGAGGACCATACACCAGGTTCTAATCGGCAAGGCTCTATATATATTATATATATATATATGTGTATACACAATATATATAACGGGTTCTGGTTTACAGTGCTGCGCTTAGCTCGTGACTCGTTTTGTCAATAAATCTACAATAGTAGCTTCGTTGGAAAAGCCGATTCGGACATTAAATTCTAAAATTCAGCTGTACCTTAAAAAAAGTCAACTTACAACAGTTTCTCCTCCACTTGCGCTGATCACAGTCGCTTGCAGTTCGCCAACCCCTGACCCGAAGATGTGGTAGTAGAAAGACCAGCAGAGACCGTTGTCTGAGGTGGGTGGGTACATCCTACTCGTCCAAAGGCGTCTGACGCTCTGGTCTGGTGCTTGCGACATTTTTGCGTGCATGTAGTAACCTGAGAGAGAATGTTCTTAAATCTCAAGGATTTTTAAGAAAAACAAAATGGTTTTTCGCCAAAGTTCTTGAGGTAGAATTTGGCTCAAGAACCGTGTTTACGTGTTAACTTTGTGTGTTTTGGTGCTACGAAGAGCAACAAACGTCTAAATTGTTCATGTTGTATGCTTTACTTTTATCTCACTCTATGAAGTTGCACATAACAGGTATGACGTCATTTTCAGTGTATTTTTTTGAGTCGCTTAGGTATGACGTTATAATGTCCACATTCTATAGGATATATGCAATATGCATATCGTTGTAATTACGACTATCTATTTCCCAAACGTTATCGAATACACACTATTTTATATATTAAGTCTCGGTAATGACTTGATGTGGTTTGCTTAAATATAGATTGCTTAATAGGCTTAAAATATAAACATTCTGGATTAGGTCACCAGATCAAGGTTATTGAAATGTAAATCAGCACTTTAGTAGTGTTAGTTTAAACAAATCATAAAGCAATAGCACAAACCTGCTTCTGCTACTTGAGCGATGGCGACTGGCCCGTTACCGACTGGCAAATATTTACAGTCGAACCACAGAGGAAGGTTGCTGGTTTCTCGAACCTTCTGAGTCAACATTGCCAAAGTGTCGCGCATATCTGTGTGTAAAGCAGGAGTTGTTAAAGCGCCTATCTGTGTGTAAAGCAGGAGTTGTTAAAGCGCATATCTGTGTGTAAAGCAGGAGTTGTTAAAGCGCCTATCTGTTTGTAAAGCAGGGGTTCTAAAACTTTTTAACCGCATACATGGACTTCAAAAATCTGCTGTTTCCAATCAAAAAATGTAAAAGAGCAATGAAGTCTACATACACAAGTAATGCAAAAGCGTTTTTTTTTAATTCAACAATTTTTAATGTATATTTGAAAAGCAATCATTTTTTCAAAGAAACTGTTGAAAGTAAAAATCAGATAAATGTCTGCAGAAACGTCACTCTTAGTCAGAAAAAAAACACAGACATTGCTACACAAAGCACGAAAACATTGATCTCCCGTGTTCAATACACAGAATTGTACGGGGAATTTGATATAACGAAAGCCACTTACTGATTCTGATAGGACAGTCTCCCGTCCCGGCGCCCAAGGTCTCCATAAAGGCGTAAGCGTCGTCGTCGAAGTGCTCTCCCATGGTTGAGTCCATCACCGTAATGGCGATGATCGATTCGTACGGGACGCCGTCCAAGTATTCGATCATTTTGTTCACCTGAAATTAACCATTTGTTTATTATTAGACTTGTGATGCGGTTTATGCAGAGGTCGGGAACCAATGTCTCGCGAGCCATATACGGCTCTTTTAGTGATGCCATATGGCTCTTTTGATGAAGGAATTTTGTAATAAATCTAAGCTCTTATTCTAGCACAGCGGTTCTCAACCAGTGGGCCATAAGAACATTTGAAGTGGGCCACAGACCATTTTTACAAAAGATAGATTTGGTTTCATTTGTGTCACTAAATTTAATTTTACAAGAATAATGGCTTGTGGAGGAATTAAAAAGAAATGTAAATTTATTGTACAGCCGCAAGTTCTGCTGTGTTTTGTTCTAAACCTATTTTACAGTTTTTTCTTTCATAAAAATTATTGGGCCACAGAATTTTTTTCCAACTTAAATGGGCCACGAAAGAAAAAAAGGTTGAGAACCAGTGTTCTAGCAAGATTTGAATAAAACCACACACGGCCATGACCCCTTTCTAACTGTATGTTTTACTTATTTAAAAAACCGGTAGCAATTATTTTCCGCCCCTAATATGTAATATGTAGAACAGTCCTATTTAAATCATTATTTGTGACAACCTAAACTAAATTTTGAACAATGTTATATGGCGCTCATGTAATTTCAATCAAAAGTATTCAGCTTTTATGGCTTAAGTAAAAAGGTTCCCGACCCCTGGGTTAATCTTAGGCGATGGTCAAACTGTTCTAGGCGCAAATTTACGATTGGACTAAACGCGAAGCAAATGTTGTTCAGGTTAGTTCACTTACAGAGTGAATGTTTGAATCTCTGTCCGCGTACTTATCTCTGCCTTACGAAAAATTAGTATGAAAATATTCTGCCATTGCCCCAGATGTTAACGATTACTTAAAAAAACTATTGGCAACATGTTTGCTTCAGTTTGTTCTGCAACAGTATATAATAATATTGATTAAGTGTTTAAAGAATCATCTAAAGATAACATAAAAATCCAAAAAGTGTAAACAATGTATTTAAGCTGCTTAAACGCTTAAAGAAAAACTGTTTTTTTTTCTTTTTTTGAAAATGCAGACAGGTTAAAACAAAAAAGTATTACAACGCAAAGTAAAAGTCATCGAAAAGTTCTTTGTTATCAATGATGCATGAAACTCCAAACACATATTCCGACTTCATCGATCAATTACAAAAGACAAAACGTAAACCAAGGTTCGCGGGAAAACACCCACCCGATTCCCGCAAAGCCTTAAAAATTTTCCAAAGCCTATACGTAGCGCCGCCATTTTGTAAAAAAACGCTCACCGTCGCCGTGTCATAATAGGTGTCGAAAAAGGTCGAGGTTATTTGCTGGGTGACAATGTCGATGATCACAATGTTGTGTCCTCTTCGGTTGGGCGCGTAATCGACTCCGTCCACTTTCATCACGGCGAAGTTTCCGTCCGTGTAGCCCGCAGACTGGATGTCAAAGTGGTAGACACCTGATAGAAGACACCGCATAACGATAAGTGATATTCGATTTTTTCGGAACAATCTTTGTTACCGCCGAATGAAATCAGGAACAATATGGGGAACATAATGCAAATTCTCATAAAAGACCATCTCAACTTAAACTGGATTTTTTGCCTATTTTAATTTAGTAAATGTCTGCGTTAAGTTTTTGGTATGTCTAAGCCTATTTTGCATATGGTCCCAAAAGCGCCGTGCGTCCCATTGCCTGGTAAAACAACGTAAAAAAACGCTGGTTCTTAAACTGGAGCTACGAGGACTAATTTAAGTGGTCCACTACATGTATAACAAAACTGTTATTGAATTCAAAGATATAAACTAAAAATCAGACCCCACTTTATTTTATTCTGTTACTTAAGAAATAAATAAAAAAAGAAAATAAATAAAAATAAATAAATAAAACATATTATAATTTTAAAAAAGATAAAAATAAATAAATACCAATAAAATAATAACACAAAATATAAAAATTTAAACGTTACATTTGAGACACTTTCCTGTAACACTTTGCAGCATATTTAAAAAAAAAAAAAAAAAATCACAATACCTGCTGCTCCGGTAGTCTGGTCAAATGCTGGTCCCAGGCTGGGGTTGACCCCGTCGGAAGAAGAACCCCCGTGTTGTCTTATCCACACCTGCTGGGAATCCACCTCATTCACCCAACCACAGTCGTTGGTTTCGAAAGTACAGTTGTCGGGGACTTCGCTAACTAGGGGCGGTCCCGCCGTGGTTGGGGCAGCGGTCGTGACGAGTACTTGGCCTGGTGAGGGGGAAATGGAGCTTTTATGTTACACTGATAGCAGAAACGGGGAAAGAAGAACTGTTTTACTGATTACACAAAGAAAAGCCAAGTCAGTCATTTAAAAGTGTGTGTGTGTGTGTGTGATGGTGGTGGGGGAACTGTTTTCTTTTTAATGATTTACACAAAAAAATACACAAAAATATTTAAAACAACTTACTACAGGGGCGATATGACCAGTCAATGCATGGTTAAATTGAACCAGTATGAACTGACATACAGCTATAGCTTCGAAGCTGGAACTGATTGAAGGACAAATGTCGGATCAACTCAAATTACGTACTATGAAAAAAATTTCAAATATTACCGTTGCAGGTGGTTCCCCAGCTGATTGTGACGTCATCAATTGCGATGTCCGACGCGTCGACGACCGTGCTTCGAACAACCTCGAAGATGACGCGATGCGGGATTGTGACGTCAATGTCGACCTGTCCCGGCAACCATACGTCGCCTTGGTCGCCACTCTTTGCTGAAATTAAAAAACGAACGTGAAAAGTAACTGTGTTAGCGAGTAGTTTTGTTGCTGCATAAGTTTATATTTATGTTTTGTTGATTTATTTAATTGTATTTATTCTAATTGAGGAACTGAATTAATAAGAAGATCAAAGTCCATACAGAAGTATAGGCATTATTTTGAACGTTTCGAATAACTTTTATTTATTTTTCAACATCTGATGTTGAAAATGAAACGTTCAAAATGATACCTATATTTCTGTATGGCCCTAGTTATTCTTATTACGTCTTACTATCACCTCCAACCATTATGCTCCAAAGGAAGTGAATTGTTATAACCGTAATTGTGTTTACCAATTACTGACTGACAAAAACTTCAGTAGACATCAACTTTTGGTAACAATAAAATAGAAGATTCAGTACCACTGTGTTTTTAAGTTTTATAATAAGTATAAATAGGTGTTAACTAACTTTAACTCAAAGCATGTATTTTCAAAACTTTTGTCAAACTTCAGTCATTTTATAAGACAGGAATAGATCCAGAAAAAATTCTGAAAATACCTACATTGTCACAAAATAGAACATCTATTTTGACATTACTTACTCCAGACCACGCTCATTCCAAATTCGGTCCAAACTTGTACGTTAAGAATTCCTGTTGAAATTCCGCGCATGTGGTAGTAGAACTTCACGCAGGTTCCTGGTGTTGGGTCGAACCTAAACACAAAGTGTTGGAAATATACTAACATTATAAATTTGAAGCCATTAGACGTATTATTTAATAATTTTTTTAGGCAATTTTAAATGATCTACAATATATTTTAAGCAATTTTAAATTTATTTTTGTTTACTATAGTGCATATAATTTTTGTATTTAACGTGCAACGCAAATTCGATTTTAATTTAATGACATTCACATCTACTTAATAAAACAAATCATGGCAGCCTATTGAAAAGAAAGATATAAATACCAAAGAGAAATCACAGTTTACTCATCACTGTAGCGAAGTCTTATACTGTAGGGACGCCGGTAATTTATTCCAAAAGCGATACAAGATATATTGTTGGCAAATGTTTGGCCGTCCGATCGGATACCAAATAACGTCATTATAATAGTCCAATATGCATAAAAAGTTTTCTCATTTTTTAATGTGATATTATCTAAAAAATTTACAAAATGAAATAAAAAATTTGCAAAAGTAAAAAGCTGTGCGTTGGATAGCAAACCACGGCTAAAATGTACAGAATAATTTGGTATGGGATAGGCACCGATGTTACTCGAGCATCGAACGAGCATAACCAATGTTGTACCACTTGCTATTTGATATAAGTTTCTGTCCGGTACAATCAAACAAAGACAAATGGCTTTTCTAGATGATACCGACCTTTAAAACAGTGCTTGTCCACTTTTTTTGGAACAGTACACAGTTTTACGTTTACTGAAGAACTTGAATACCTCAGTCTACGCAATGCACTACTTATATAAACATACCCTGTTGTAGTGCATAAAGAACTGTGTTAACCGTTATAAAGACCGAGTAAGTACCTCACAACAAATTATAAAGAGAAATATTAGGTCATGATGTCACAAATAGAATAAAGTATCTTACAAGTTACGTACGCTAAAATACATGTTGTGCCATGTATTGTACACTTCAATCAGTCTGGTAATAAACTTGTTTTTTTACAATGATACATGACCATAGGCTTATTGTAATGCAGTATCTTGTACACCTCAGAACACACCATCAATGTGGTACACCCTTGGGTGTACATTACACCCGGTTAAAAAGCACTGCTTCAAAACATTTTTTAAAACAAAACTTACAGTTCCGATTCGAGCCACGCAGTTCTTCCGGCGCTGTCAAGGGACGTTGATTCGACGTAGAGGTAATGTCCATCTTCATTTCCCAACGTGTGGTCGAACTCGGGACCTGTGTAGGAGCTGGGTGTCGCGCCACTACTCCATATCCAGTCAAAGTCATCGCCTGCGAATAAAATGATTTATATATCTGAAAAATGTCTGTTACATTGCCACAATAGCAACATAGGCATAACAGATAATAGAAGGAGGATTTAAGGAGAAATAAAAGTTGGTTAACAGATATGATAAAATATTTTTTTATTTATTACGGCTTTTAAAACCAACATTTAAGACTTACGGGTTTTCATAAACCTAAAACCTATCTTTTTTGTGCAGTTTTAGGTCATTACTGTAGTTACCAATTTTGCCATTTTAAATGTGGTTTAAATTTTGCAACTTTATTGTCATTTACCAAATATTAGATTATTTTTTTTTCTTTAGCTTTAAAAATAGCACTGTTCTTAAAGCTATAAGCTTAAATAACTTTTATTGTCCTAACCTAGTGCAATTTAAAAAGTGTGTAGTGTAAGACCTTTGTGCTTTAATAAAACCTTTTAATAATTCTTTTTATTCTTTTAACTTTTATTTCTTCGTACCTTGTCCTCTGCTGTTATGCCATCCACACAAGTCGTTCTCAAAGTCGCAGTAACCCTTAGGGGGGCAAGCTCCGGGGGTGATCTTGACGTCATCAAGTGCGATCGAGTAGGGCTCGCCAGCTGACCCTTGAACCGTCTCGAAAACTATCGAGAAGGGTTCATCGGTGGCGGCTGTGACCCGCCCGAACTCCCATCTGTCGCCCTAAGAACAAAACAGTTGTTTAATACAAGTTGTAAGACTACAGAAAATTACAGGTTTTTCTATATGTTTCCATTACAGGATTTTTATAATTCCCATCTGTCGCCCTATAAGCAGCACAGTGGTTTGATGAGACAAATTAGAAGAGTACAGAAGACAGCTTTTTTATATTTCATATATTCAGAATTTTCTTTAGAATAAAAGAATTTGATTGAATCCGAAAGGTGAAAAAAAACTTGGTCTTGGTATTGTGTGTTAAAGTCTTGGTATTGTGTGTTGTATTTAAGCTAAAAAACAAACGCTAATAACTACTACCTTATTATTAATATTTTTTTTTTAAATTATATATTCAACCCATTTTTTGGAAAAAACTTGATTCGAATATCAACCCCGTAAATTCTATGTTTTCAGGTTTACAAATAAAATCGAATTTTAGAACAATTTGCTTTGGGCGGTTTTTGCAAATAAAGTTAGAAATAATAAAGAAGTTTCTTAAATAGACAATCCATTGATTTGCTTTTCGCAAATTAAAAGTATAGAGAGGCGAAACAACATACGTGGTTGCCTGAGGTAGACCACAGCAGGATCTGGCTGTAGGAGGTGTCCAGCTTCATATAGACGTTCAAGGTGCCAGGAGTGTGCTCGTTCTCTCCGTACATGTAGAACCAGAACTGCACGCAGTCAGCGTCGGACTCGGGGTAAATGTGGGTGATAATGCGAGCCTTCAAACCTATATCGTATAAAATTTTAATGTATTTAGAACTGGTAACCAATCACCTCTCCAAGCCGAAAAATTGCATGTTGTTTAATGCACTAAAGCAGTGATTCCCAACCAGTGGGTCGCATTGATGGGTCATGAAGCTATTTTAAGTGGGTAGCGAAGTAACAGTTTATTTGTAGACCGGGAAATTATTGCATTATTATTAACTAACATTTAAGCAACAAAGTAACAAACACGTAAAAATTATGTGCTGTGTCGCATTAAGTATTTAAGTAGGTACGCCAGTAGTAAAAATGCAAGTTTTATAAACTTTTATTCTTATTTCCAATTAGTTTCATCTGGAATTACAGGAAAGCTGATCGTTTTGAAAATAATTATTGCTTAAATTTGAACGAAAAAATACGCGTAAAAGATAAGAGGAACCATTTTGTTTATACCAAAATCGTATAGATTAAAATTTTCTTTTTCAAAAATATCCAAAAATTTCTTTTTTATAAATATACATAAAAAGTCAAAAAAAAAAAAGAACAGGGTCGAGATTAAGACGTTTCGATACGAGCTTGTATCATCTTCAGTTATTGTGACATTAACTCTTTGGCTTTGCAATTCATCGTCAAGTTACATTTCCGACACGTGCATAGTGTACCCATCTAAAATTTACATATATAAGAGAACAATTACTGAACAGTAACTAAGTGATGCTTAGTACAAGCTCGTATCGAAGTCTTTCTTAATCAAAGTCTTAATCAAAATGATGTCTTTTTGGCTTTGCAATTCATTATCAAGTTACATTTCAGACAGGTGCATAGCGTACCCATCTAAAATCACATATATAAAAGAACATTTTACCTTCTGTTGGGTTGTTCCAAGCATCGCTGAGCAGATAAAAGCCAGCGTCGGTCCTCGTTGTGTGGTCGTAGTCTGGTTTAAAGTCGCCAGATCCTGCCGCGGGCGACACGTACCAGCTGTAGTCGCCAGTTTCGTCGTTTGTCCACATACACTTCGTTTGCGCTTCGAAGGAGCACTCATTCTCCGGTTCCGTGCATTGACCTGACAAAAATGCAACGACAGGTTTAAGGAAACAACTACCGGAAAGGGTTAAAAATATAATATGAAACCAACGCTTCACGGTGCATTTAAAACAAACGCTTTTGGTCACGGGTTCTTAAACTGGAGTTTCGGCCAAGGGTTCTTAAACTGGGGTCCGTGGACCTTTTAGGGGGATTATGAAGGCGTTCTTAAAATCATACTTGATTATTTAAAAAATGGAATGCCTTATTAATTAAAGGTTTAATTAAAAAAACAACCATTTATGTCCTTTTCCTTGAATGTGTTTAGACTTTGACACTTTCTGAACCGAAAACAGCAGATTTCCGTAGTATTTTAATTTAATCACGTCAGCTTTAAAATTTATTGCTGACCCTGATACATGCGAACTAAAAACGTTTTGATAAGTCCGCATTAAAAACAGTTTAACCCCTACTTTAGGTATTTCAATATTAAAAACGTACAGTTATTTAGCACGCATTTATATTTCAACCTGTTGGGGGAAATCGTAAAATAACCTTTATAGGTAAAATACACCAAATGAAAAACATATATTGAAGAACCTACTAATTCAAATATCTTTATTTAAATAGAAATACCAATCTTAAAAGGTACAGTTATTAAGCAAGCATTCATATTTCAACTATAGTCAAAATTGTAAAAACAGCTTTATAGCTAAAATATACCGAACTTTAGGTCAATAAACTTAAAAAAATATATACAACTTAACTTATTTAAAGTTTGGTATTTAAATAAGTTAAAAATTTTAAAAGATAGAATATAGCAAGCATTTATATTGCAACCTGTTAAGAGAAATTCGTTTCACTTTATAGTTAAAATACACCTAAGTGAAAATCAAAAAAATAAAACAAAAATAAAATAGACTGAATTAAAGTATTTTCTTTTTTTATTCAATAAAATTAAAAATTGAATTTTTAAAAAATTCAGCAATTGTAGATTTTTTGCACCTGTATACAGCTGTACATCGTCAATAGCGATGTCACCATCATATCCATCTCTGGAGGCCTCTATCTTAAGTTGCCACTCAAATGTGGACGACCATTGATGGATCTGGGCGAATTTCCATCTAGCAACAAAACGCGTTAAAAGAAACCGAAAAAGAGTTCAATGAAAGAACATTGCATGGATTTGACATCTTCAAACCCAAAATGCCTTTCCAAAGGTGTTTGATCCGCAAATATTCCAAAAGTACGACAAGTGTGAAAGAATTTTGCTTGAAAATAAATTGCAAAGCCAAAAAGTTCGAGTAAATCGACAGCATTTTGATTAAGACGTTTCGATACGAGTATTATGCCTCTACTTTCGAAACTCAGACTGATAACAATTACGTCCCACCTCTTATAAGTGATGCTTGAAATGCTTCTCAGTTTAACTGGAGATGATACAAGCTCGTATCGAAACTTCTTAATCAAGATGATGTCGATTTACTCGACCTTTTTAGCTTTGCAATTGATTATCAAGTAACATAACAGATCCGTGCATAGTGTCCCCATGTGAAAGAAATTGATTTTAAACAGGTAGGCCTAAACTGATTTTTAACGTTTTACCTAAATGCGGTTTTCGTGCTGATTTTACTTAAGTACACTTAAGTCGCTGTTTTTGAATGGCTTAGCTTGACTCAAGTCTGTTGGACAAATGACTTGACTTGGACTTAAGTCATAGAGTCAAATGACCTAGTTTAAAACTAAGCGTTTAATTTACCATTTTACCACATCGCGGGTATTTATCACAGTTTTTACAGGTATAACAGTTTGTTCGCAACATGCTGCGTTTTTATTATTATTTATTTCAATTGGATGATGCCAATATTTGTTGGTAAGCGTTTTATTTTTATGTCAACTACTTAAATCGAACTTGAAGTGGACAACCGACAACTTGGACTGGGACTTAAGTTCTTATTTATATAATACTTGACTTAAAGTTTAGTTAATTTACAAATGACTTGACTGGTACCAAATGGATTGTTTTCAACACTGCCGTGAGTACAAACCTGTTTCCCTGCTGTCCGGTCTGCGCCCAGATAACTTTCCAGTCTCCCTCAGGTCCTTCTTTCCCGTGTTTGATCATGTACAAGCGCAGTGTGCCGATGCTGGGCCCGAACATGTGGTACCTGGGATTCGTCGAATAAGACCAACAGTTAAAAAAATTTCAAAAGAGCAGAGGTGTTTAAAAAGCTCTGCTCTGCGTAGTGTATTTTGTAATAATGCTATTGCTTTGCCTTGTGAGATCATTTAAAGCTTGGTATCGGCCAAAATACTATCGATTGTTGTCATTCGACCTTATAATGAGATATTTAGACCTAAAGCGTTTAACAAAATATCTGTTAAAGATCATTTTGTAAAGCGTTCAAATATGTTTGTTAAAGATCATTTTGACGATAATAAATCGTACCTGCGATTTGTCGAATAAGACCAACAGTTGGGAAATATTCAAACGAGAAGTGGGGTTTAAAAAGCGCTGCTATAGGTGTATTCATTATCACGCTCATACTTTAACTTGTGAGATCTTTTGAAAGATTTCATTTTCACACGACCAGTCCTTACCAGAATGTGATGCACTTTCCAGCACCAGGCATTGCAGTCTGGTTCATTGTAATGAGTGAAGCCCTCAGATCAGATTGGAGGCGACTCTCGGCGTTAATGAACATGTACATGCCCTTCTCTCCCTTGCCTGCAATTAAAAAAACAACAGAAACAAATTAAGATACTTATTGAATATGCTGTTGCTGCCAGGCATTTTTAAAATTATAGAATTGTTCTTCCGACAAACAGGTTTTTAGAATTTTGGTAAGCACCATACATAAAAAAATTAGATTCAAAATACAAATCAATTAACTTTAAAATAATTAATAAATACAATGCCTTTATTTCAGTACCTTACCAAAGCTACACTAAATAACTCTTTGCAAACTTTTAACAAAATTTGCAAATGCATAAATTGCAATAAAAAATACAAGCATTATAATATAGCCTAGTTACATTTCCAAACAAATCCAAGATATATTTTTCGAAAGCGTAACATGCCTCAAAACATTTTTGAAAAGCTTAAATTCTATTTCATGTACATCCAGCAAGCAGTAATTTTCTCCAAAGCAATTTGTCCTTACCCAACGTGTGGTCGTATCTTGGTCCTGTGTTAAGGGTATCGTCGGTTCCATACTTTCGTTTCCAGTCAAAGTCGTCATGCTGGTAATTAAACCAACCGCACGTTCCGCTTTCGAAGTCGCAATCAAGCTGAGAAGAAACAAAGCAACATAGGTTAGATCAAGTAACACTAGAAAGAAGTTCTTCTGGCACGTTTTTTTATCCAGTGTTTGGGCTACCTATGCTTGATGCCTTCATCAGGGAAACACCAAAGTTCAACACCACGCAAACACCAAGCTTAACACCACACAATGTGTCAAAAATCGTTTGACTTTGCGTTGTGTTGTTGTATTCCCTGTTAAAGGCATCCTACATAGGTAGGCTAAACGTTGGATATAATAATTAAGTGCCGGAAAAGCTTCGTTTTAGTTTACTATGCCTTGCAGCAACAGCATGTTTATACATCAAGTAATATAGTAAATATTCTGAACTACATATGACATCATACAAATTTAGCTAAATGTCTTTTGGTGGACCTGTAACGCGAAATTTGGTCCGGGGCCAAAACTGATCCGGTCGGGTTAATTTTGGCGTTGGAACAGCCGCTAAAACAGGTCCAGCTAGGCCAAAAGTGGTCCGGCTTAACCCTAACCTTAACCCTAGCCAGACCTGTTTTAGCGGCTGTTCCAACGCTAAAATCGATCCGACCGGACCTGTTTTGGCGCTTGATTACGACCAAAATCGATCCGGCCGGACCGATTTTGGCGTGACAGACTAACTTCAAGTTGTAAAAGTGGTGTTTTTTCCCTAAAAATTGCTGGTAAGTGTAAGTTTGGCATTCAAGTAGAAATTGTTAAACCAATAAAATGAGTCCACAAAGTACGATAACTCAAAAACAAACTGTCAAACAACATTATCATTGCCAAAATAAATAAAAACTGAAAATAAAAATCATCAAAACTATGATACGAACAGCATTTCGCTCGTAGAAAAACCCTATTTGTTTTTACCTGGTCGTAGAAAGGTGGAATGTCACCGGGATGGCAGTACTCAAAGTAGACATCGTCAATCCCGTGGTCGTTGCAGTCGAACCCGCGGAAGCAAGGCATACCGACTATCTTCACGTGGAAACCGGCATCGCGGTCGCCTGCGTGGAAAGTGTTTATTATAACCTGTAGGTTAACAGTTGAAATACCATGAGTGCTAAAAGTAAGCCTAAATCTTTCAGAATGGCGTTCAGGTAAAAAATATATGCAGATACACAGTGAAATGTTCTTTTTTTGCCACACGTATGAATTTCAACTACGATTTTAGTGGCAATTTTAAGCACTTCTTCGATCGATAACCTCGCGTTTCCTAAAACTACTTTTTTATATGTGCAGTTATGACGTGAATTTGTGACCACCTCTGAAAAAATGTCATCTCTGAAAAGCTTTAGGCGATTTGGTAAGGAAGATTTTTAGAACTAAAAAACACTTTTTTAACTGTAGAAAGTCTGCTTGTTGAGCTTTAAACATTGTACTTTTTGGCTTCAAATTAAATCATTGTCGTCTTTTACTTGCAAGGACGAGAGAATATCTTGTTTATAAACGTTTAGTGGCCAATTCATTTTTACCGATGGGGGCGACGCCTTGCAGCCATTTGTTATCTTGGTTGGAAATTCGTATCCAGGAGATTTGGAAGTCGCGAGTGGCGTCGGGGCGGAATGGACCGACCTAGAAAAGCATTAAAGCAAGTTAAAGCAACGTTCGTAAATATACAATGTCAATCTAGTGCAGGGGTGGGAAATTATATTTGACAGCGGGACGAATAAGAAACAGAAAATCTCTTGGAGGACCGTGACAAAACGGGGATCTGAAATACACATAGTACAACGTGTGAGGAATACACATAGTACAACGTATGAGGAATACACATAGTACAACGTGTGAGGAATACACATAGTACAACGTGTAAGGAATACACATAGTACAACGTGTGAGGAATACACATAGTACAACGTGTGAGGAATACACATAGTACAACGTGTCCTTTTAAAACAATCTTTAAATATTCTTGTTTTGACAAGCTTGTTATAGTGGGAACAGATAAGGATACCTTAATAGAGTAATGTATTCACTAAAATACACTTGTAGCAAGAAAAAAAATGTTAAGGCCTATTTTTGCTTGAAAAGTGTTATTGTAAATGAGCCGCGGGTCGGATTATATTCTTTGGTATATTTATATTTAGTTTCGACACTGTGACACTTGAACAAAAAACATCCTTAAATGATTTGGTTTAAACCAGGGGTGCCCGACCTTTTGCTCTTGACGACCGCAATGATAGTCATTATTTTTCTCATGGCCGCCAGTTGTCTTTAGGGATGATTTGGAGTTAGTCAAATCGTGACGTTATAAAATAATTAATCTTAAAAAAGATAGTTTGCCCAGGTCTGGTGGTATCTACCTGAATCATGGTGATACCCGAGTTGTCTGTTCCTCCTAGCCAGTACTTGAAGTACATGGTACAAGCCAGGCCGGTCTGACCGTACGGTGGACTCATAAGCTCGGCTTGGGCCAGGAATGTGCTCTGTGTTTCATCAGCGTGCATGAAGCTGTAACAACATGATTTGTTTTTTTTGTTTGGTCCAAGTATATTATCTAAACCAGTGTTTTTTTTAATCTTTTATACCAAAACTGGACAACACGGAACAACAAACAAAATTTTATAAATAATTATAAACTAGACAACACAAGAAAAATGTTATCACCCTCATTGTTTAAGTGCGATATCTGCCCCATGTTTGGAAGGGCACAAATTTGATATTACCGATGGAAAATAAATTCATACTGGTGATAGTGGATATCAGTTACTTTCATAAAATGAAGGTATTTAAGTCGATTATGGTAAACCATACAATTTTCTTATGGTGTTTGATTGAAAATTAGTCGATTTAGTGAATTCCTTGCGAAAAACCTGACAATATTGCACGGAAAAATCACTGTTCTAAACAACGCACGATTTCAAATTTGCCTACAAAATCTCCAATATCTTTGTTCAGCGAAAACCTACTGTCAAATGCGACTGAGTCTATTTAACTGATTTGTAAATTAATATCAGCAGCATTAAGATAACGTGGTCTAACTTAGGCTTCACCCAAAAAAAATATCTTAGAATAAAATAACCATTTAACTGTACCATGTATTTGTGGGGTGTAGCATATTAAGCTTTAACAGTTGACTGCAATTAGTTTTATAACAACATTTTTGATTCTGATTAACGAAACGTTTTTAAATTTGAGCTTGACAAAACCATGCAATATTTGAGTCGACAATTTTTGGTCAAATATTGGCCAACGCGGTAAAAAAGTGAAACAATTACGATACTCGGATAACATTCCGATAACGATACCTGATATTTAAAAAAAATGCAGTCCAAAGTCAGTACTATTGTAAAAAAAACAAAAATTCATGTAATTTATAATGCAAATGTGATGTTATTCGTGTTGTTGACAAAAACTTGCTTTAGACCAGGAAAACTTAGTTAATTTAATTGTAAATATGCTATTTCTAAAAAATACCTTTTGTAGTGGAAATGTACGTATTGGTCTATTTCTAAATAGGATAACCTGGTGGCACTATATAAAGACAAATTGTTTTGAAATCTTGAAGTTTTCGCACAACTGTGCTTTATCAGATCAAACTAGGAATGAAAACAATCAAAATTCACGATATTGTCGGATATCCCGAATAAGAATAACCACTTACAATCCCTTCCTAATAAGAAATGCCCTAATAAGAACGAACACTTACAATCCCTTTGGATTCAGGCTCCCATCAGTGGTCGGTCCGTTTGGATCGGTTACTATGGTAGCGTTGTCCCGGTTCCACTTCCAGTGTCCGGAGCTGATGTCCCTCCATCCACAAATCGAGTCCTCGAAGTCGCACTCACCACAGTAGAGCTCATCCGACGAGTCCGCGCAATCCGGCGTCCAATCACACCTAGGAGAATTTATTTTTTTGTGAAATGGAAGTTAGTCTTTGTTGAACAGTTGTACGTATATGCCAGTATTTCTTGAACAGGTGAATGGTTCACCCCAGGGTGAAAAATTTTTTGCAGGAGTGAACCAACCAAAAGGATGAATAAGGGTGAACAGTCAGAAATGGATGATAGCTCTGCAGTAAAGCTGAAATCTCTGGACTCGAGAAATTGTACATTTGCAATGGTAAAACTTAGCTTGATTTGATCTTAAAAAAATCGAAACAACCCAAGTCATTTTGTGCTGTTATATAGACGAGATAGTTCTATCATATCACGAGACAAGGGTGAATGAAATCTGGAGATAGATGCTAGTGATGAACAAAACTAAAAAAGTTTAAGAAGCACTGGTATATGCTACATTTTAGAGCTTAGGTTACTACAATATTCGCCAAAATTTAACACCTTTACAAATTCATATCACCAAACCAAAAGCTAATATTTTGTGAAGTCATGCAATCCCTGTTTGTTGGCATTAAAGAGCACTTTTGAAAGAACAAAACAACAACCATTTTCAATCATTTGTATATGATTAGGCCAACACATTTACACTTGTGCAAAGTTGTCAAGATCCTTTAGATAACCAAAGTTTCAGGGTTGGGATTTTTGGAGAAGTGAATATTGAAGTTAAGGTAGGGTTTTGGGTTATTTAAGAGGTTGTTTTAGTCCTGTTATGGTGCTTTATGTACAATTCTGCTTAAGTTTTAGTCCTAATTTGGTCTTATTACTAACTTTTTTTTATATTACCCACCGTTAATTTTATTTTAACTCCGTCTATATAAGAGTCAAACATAACCGTCACTGTTAGTTTACTAATTTTGCTTTAGGCTACTTATTAAAAGTACAAGAAAACCCACTGTTTGCTTTCATGTTTGTATTGTATTAAGGTGCCAACGTTTCGAAAACCTATTTGCGCAATCTTTTTCAGGGCAATATAATTTCACCCAAAGGCAAAAACATATATGTTTAAGAAGATTGCCCGACACTTTAATACAATTTTGCCGAAAGAACAACTGTACAACTGTATTAAAAAGTAAAATAAAACTCACTGTTTGCTTTCATGAACACACGACCGATCGTCACACACATACTCGTCGCCTGCACAGGGGCTGGGGGTGGTTGGGGGAGTGGTTCCGGCCGGCAGGTTCTGGTCCTGGGCCACCACGCATTCGAAGCGGAACACCAGGTCGTCGATTGTGATGTCACCATACTCCTGCCCGCCCACAACCGCTTCAATTACGAGCTGCCAGCGCGTGTCGAAGCGTTTGTTCAAATCGATGCCGTACCTGTTGGAAATAGCTTGTTGTTTAATCAATTTCACCATTTGTTTAATTTAAGTCAGTGTTTCCTAAATTTGTTTAGCTTCCAGCACACTTAAAAAATCTTAAATATTTCGCGGAACACTTTTAACTATAACAATAAGGTAACTTTCCATCGCCCTTAACACACGAACTACATGTAAATGGCTCAATATTATTAATTTACAAAGGATAGTGCGTATTTAAGTTTAAATCGCTTGGTTGCATGACTATTGGTAATACAAATAACTTATTTTCCAAAATTACAAAAAGTTTCGCGGCACACTTGACAAGCAATCTCTCGAGGAACACTAGTACTTTTCAAGGTAGAAAAACTACAGGTGATCGCGAATCACGGCTACAATTCCTTGATAATTTGGTATCAGATCGGCACCGATACCACCCTAATATCGGACGAGTACCAATACACCACTTGGCGTCAGGTATCAGCTTCGATCAAATCCCGGCCAAGGCTAATATATCACCAGGTCGGCGTTCCAACCCTAACTAAATAAAAGTTTTGTGAGAATATGGCGCAAGTTCAGCCCGAAAGATAAGCCTACGCTACCTAAGATTGGCTCTTACCACGACGTTCGCTGTTTCTGTAAGTAAGTTGTTTTTGCCTTAATCATTTAATCCGCAATCATTTAACCTTAGATCTTTAAACACTAGGACCAACCGGGAAAAGTAGTCATTGGTTTCGGCGCTCCTGGACCAGAGCCTTGTAAGTACGCCCTTGTCCTCTGTGCGGTAGTAAATGTTCACTCCACCACCTTCGTTCTGTGTTGTCATGTGGAGGTAGAAGAAGAAATTGCAGCGGTTTGTCGTCGTCGTGGCCTCGAACACAGGGCTGGAAAGCCAGGCGCGCTCGCCTGAGAAAGTATACACGATTAATGAAAGACACACACACACAAACATATGTGTTTAATAACATCTGTGATCTAGCCCCTCGGAAGTTGCTTTATGACCAACGATTACCGCTTCCGTATCAATAGTACACCGAAAAGCCATCGCAGACTCGCCGAATCTGTCGATCTATGATGCAAGCAGAGCAAGCCAGAAAAATAACTGGCCTGCAGTGAGGTTCGAACCCACGACCTCCGGTCAAGCCGGGACCGTCGCAGTTGGTAGAGCGGTATGGGAAATGTTGGGTGACTAAAAATCGGGACAAAGCCCTTGTTTGGGACTATTCGCTTAAATCAGGGGTTCTAGACTTTTTACCGCGGACCCCTAAATGTTTTTTCGGCTTCGCGTGGCCAACGGTAGGCAAAAACTTTTCAGATATGACGTAATAAATTGACGTCACAATACAAGTAAACTTCATAAATTTGTTGATTTCGGTCCTAAAAATTTGAAAGTGGAAAGGAGTCAAAAACAAATGCAAAACCGTACTATTTTTAATTAAACCGTTTTCTTTGAAAAATTGATTACTTTTTTAAGATAAAGTAATATTTCAATTAGGCCTTCATGGACCCCCTTAAAACTAATTCACGGGTCCATTGACCCCAGATTAAGAACCCCTGACTTATATCGTGACGTATGGTCATATAAAGCGTGTCATTGCTCGTTAGTTTTCCAAACACTTCATGCAAGATGTTTACATGAGGGTGAAGAAATGTCTTCTCGTTTGGCATTACAGATCCTATAAAAAAAATGAAGTCGATTATGACGTGACGCACATTTGTTCCATTCGCGGTGTAGCTCTTTCCGCTAGGGTTTGCAAATTAACATTATTAAGCTTTAAAAATTTGTTGGACCTTTATTGCTGAAAGAAACCAGTTGTTGTTAACAACGACAAATATAACGTTTCGTGTGCATGAAACAAATTGATAAACTTTGCTAACAGTTTTTGACATGAAAAAGAGGTTCGGAGTGTGTAAAAACTAAAATTGAAATTAACCAAGCGATTCCATTTCATTCGGTAAACACCCAAACAATATCTTCAACGATTTGACTTAATTAAAAAGATGTTGTCATAGTATTAAAGACAATATTGAAGAGATAAAATCAAATGTAATGAAAAACATAAAGCATTTTTAAAATAAGATAAATCGATAATTTAAACCAAAAAGAGTCGTATAAAGAAAAACATTTTCATCTGTTAGTTTAAACGCCTTTTTACCTTAAACGCCAGCTATGCCACTTTAATTTACTGAACATATTTCACTATTCACTTTGTACCGAGCTACAATTTAGTCCAGGGGTGTCCAACTCAAACATGCCGGCGTGCCAATTTTTATCTTATAACTTCTTCCCGTGCCAAAGTTTCGTAACCAAACCAATTCTTTTTAATCATAAAAACGCTTTTTTACTAAAATCAAAAACATTTATTTAAACTTGAAACACTGTGTAGTAGAAATGCGCATTACTGCATCTAAGTGTCCGTCGCTGAGCTAACTATTGTAATTCCACACCAAGTTATATAATTATGTTAATGCTACCCTCCACTTCACTCCAGCACAATGTTATATTATCAGATGTAATTGTTAGATGTCGTAATTGCCGCGATTGTTTTATATTGTGAGCAAACAATGGCAATTGGCTGTATAACACATTTAGTATTTTTTGACAATTGACTGAATAACAAATTGTATTTTTTTGACAATTGACTGAATAACTATTTTAGTGTGTTTTGGAGAGCTTGCGTGCCATTTTTTATTAGGTCGCGTGCCACATTTGGCACGCGTGCCGCTTGTTGGACACTCCTGATTTAGTCCATCTCCTTTTAGTATTTGAGCGAGCATCTAAATTTATGACTTATTCCATATATGGAATTTTAAAACACTTCCAGCAGGTCTTACTAAAACCTTCAACCCGGGGCCTGTGGAACCTTATAAGGCAGTAAGAAAACAAAACAACTCAGGAACCTTTAAAGTTAGGCCGCTTGGTGGTGACAGAGAGGTAGTGTCCCGCGTCAGTGTTGGTGGTGTGGTCACGTGACGGAGTTGACTCTCCTGATAGGAGGCTGTTGCTGGCGTCGGCTCGCTGCAGCACCCAATCAACGTCGTCCACGAACTGTGACGTAACAATGCAAGGAATTGAGTAAGAAGTTTAGCAGTTGTGCGGGATTGCCTAAATACGGAAATCAGTGGATTCAGCGATTTAGATAAGTTCCACTCAGGGCCGTAACTACCACAGGTTCAGCTTTCTCACGTGGGCATACCCCACAAAATGTATTCTTTTATATTTTAACAATACATAAAGAAAAGCAATTTGCGCTTTTTGCGCAAATCTGTTTTTTATTTTTAAAGTGTTTCATAGCAGATTTTGATAAACTGCTTTAAGCCCAATTTAAAGCCCTATATATTTTAATGCAGTGTGTGGCGTAAGGTTTCTTTTTTATTATGTAACGTTTAGATGTAAATTTGTGACGTCATCTCTGAATTTTTTCATGCTTCCCCCAAATCCTTTTTGTACACCTCGGCGCCTCATAGTAGAGTTTGTACCGGGGCGACAACTGACGAAGTTACGGCCCTGGTTTCTTATCATACTGTGGAGTTAGGTTTTACATTAAGAGGAGCGTTTTTTACACACGGTACACTATATATTTTTTGTTTTTCTAATAAAAAATCAATAAATCCGCAAAACTTTTTAAATGATCCCACAGCTATTGGTGCATTGCATGACACAGCAAAAATTATTTCCTAACAGTTTAGATTTTGTTTGTCGATTATTTTTGCATTGGGTGGGTGAAAGTAATTTTCAGGGGCCTCTCCTTACTCTTTCGTTTTTGAACATGCAGATGTCATTGTCCTCGAAGCTGCATCTCGTGTAATCGTCGCAAGTCCGTTCCTCCGTGTTGTCACCACAGTCGTCGGTGAAATCGCAACGCTGCGACAAAACATTGTCGAGTTGCAAAAGATTCTCAAACTTGATAATTATTGGATACTAAGTCTAAAAAGGCAAGGAAATCGAAAACATCTTGAGAAAGACGTTTCAAAAAGAGATATCATCGTCCGTTAATGTGATCTAATTATATTCAAACCACACCTATATAAATGTGGAACGACCATTTTGGCTTGACAGTCTTGTTTAAAGCTACATTACAGATTCGTGCAAAGTGTACTTAAATTTTTAACTGCTTTTTCTTTCAAAACAGCCTTTAGAAATTTATTTTCGAATTTTCGTGGATTTATGAGAAAAAAACATTGAAATGAAATCGAAAATGTTCCGAGACTTTTTTAAATGTTTTTCTAATGGTTAATAACATCTGGAAAAACATGCGTTTCTTGTGTACTTTGTGAAAATATTTACTCTAAACCTAAAGTGTACATATCCTAAAATCAAATATAAAACTAAATTCATTACCTCACCAACCTTGACGAATATTCTGTCACTGCTTTCCATTTTTTAGTAAAAAAAATATTTTTCATTGAATGGAATTTTAAACATATATTCTTTCAAAAGCTTTCAATATTTTTCATTTATAGTTTTAACACGATGGCAACACGACGTTTTAGATGTATACTTAAACCGTACCTGCCAGTCTGGGATGCAGTTTCCCCTGTCGCATCGGATATCGTAGAGATCGCACTGGTCCGGAACATCATGATCCAAATCGCAATTCACGAAACTGATGTCGTCGATGGCGATTGCACCTTGTACCTCAAAGTTTCTGCATCGCAAGCAAGTAAAGATGCTAAGTTACTAGCGGAGTAAAAAGATATACCAAAACGAATCCATTAGTGACCAAGTAAAATATCTGCCTAGCTAACTTAAACCAAATTAGGTCCATCGCTAGACCCCAAACTATAATAATATGTATAAATAGTCCCGTTGTGATTGTCGGTGCTCCAACCAACAGAGGTACGTGTTTGTAGCAGGGCAGCGAAGTTGGTTAAAGTTAACCCGCGTCTGACTCCGGACAAAAAATGAACTTGAGTCCGGCTGTACAGCCTGTATGTTACAATTTATGTAAATAAAACAAGGTTGATATTCAGCAATTCACTCGTAGGGTTTCCAATCCCAACCACAATACATTGTTGGAAAATATTTCATCATATGCTATTACACTTTTAACATTTGCAGTTTGCGGCCTTATCAGTTTCGAAATTTGGTAATGCGCACATCAGACTCGGGACTCGAGTATATAGTTTTTCGTACTTTTACTCGAGTCCCGATGTCCGACTCCAGCAAAACAAACCGACTCCGCCGGTCCTGAGTCCCGACTTCGCAGCCCTATTGTTTGCAGTACATAGGAAATGAATCCAACAAAACAGCAGCCCTATAGTAATTTAAAACAAAATGGCGACCCTACCTGGTCGCGTAGAAGAGCAGTTCGAAGTCACCGGCCACCCTTCCAAGTCTGATAGCCTGGTAGTTCCAGCCCGAGCCCAAGTCCTGATCCTGTAGCTTCCACAAGCCGCTTTCCCTGTGGTTCTGTCGCATGTAAACTGCCAGTTCGCCGACCTCGTGGTTTGAGTACAGCGAGGCGCCGCGGGTTTCGTTGTTTATTTTTACGCGACTTCCGGGTCCAAGGTCTGAGAAACATAGGGTTGACGTTTCAGTGTTTTATTCAAATTAATTTAGGGCTAAAGTATATTCGCGTTCGCGTCAAATATTGATGTCAAATTATTCTGTGTTGTTTCTAATTGTTTGTGTTGGTGCCCAACATTTCTGTGTTGTTTCTAAGTTTTTTGTGTTGATGCTAAATATTTCTGTGTTGTTTATTCTTGTTTTGTGTTGATGACAAATATTTGCGGGTCCCAGGTATGAAGATTTTTCAGTCGTACTTAAATCAATTAAAATTCAGAAAAAAAAATCACGTTTTTGTCAATTTTATTTTATGTCGATGTTCAATTATTCAGTATTGTTTCTATTTTTGTTGCTGTTGTTAATTTTTTTTGTGTTTTGGTTAAACAGTTCACTTGTGTTTATGTTGTATGTTGAATGGCAAAGTGAGTTTAGGCTGTATGGCTGTGAATTTTACAACAGTTTTCAGCACTAGAATGGTTATAATTTTTGCTCATGTAAAACAAAAAAAATTTGCTCAAAGCTTAACCATTGGATAGAATTTTTTTCTCATCACGGTGTTTTGTTTTTATGATCTTGGTGAGTCTATGACGTAGATATACCACAAAAATATCGCTATATCTCAATCGTTCAACAACAATGAAAGGTTAATTCTTTTATACCCCTTTGCATTTCTTTTTTAAATTAACATCATAGAATCCATAATCTTACAAGAAACCGCCATTCTAAGGTAGCAAAAGCAAAGAAAGTCGCAAAACATTACCTTTAGGTGCGCAAGGGTCCCAGCAAGGGTAACATGCAAAGTCCCTGGCGTCGAAACAGCATCCCATCGCCTCTCCATTGCATATTCCGTCGTTGCAGTTAAGGTTAGGCGCCAAACCGGGGCAGTTCCATCCAACGTTCAGGTTGCGCATATGGAAGAAGAACCTGCAAAAAACGAATTTAAATCAGTGTTTAGATAATATGTATTTGTACTTAAATTTGTCTGTATTATATACAACAGGGTGGGCAACCTACGGCCCGCTGGCCATACCCGTCCGGCCAACGCAAATCACCATAGGCACGCCACCTATTTTACAAACTGGGCACGCGGCCATTCCTAATATTTGTTGGTAAACTGGTTCGATTGTGATCAACAATTTAACTTAAAAGTAACGCAATGTGCTTGGAATAAATTTTAATAAAAACAGTTAATTTAAGTCAGATACTTAATTCACTACAACACTGGGCATTGGAGTTCAAAATATGCTACAGTCAAGCAGATTAAAGCAGGGAGTCGGTTAAAATCGAACAAAATCAATATCCAGCGGAAAAAAGTCCCGACTGCAATCAAACTTTTTAATTTTTGTTTATTCAAAAGATTCAAAATATACTTGCGGATTTGAAAGACATACATAAACGTTTTGAGCTTTGTGGTTGGACTATTTGATTGAAGCAAGCGTAAAACAAAAAGAAAACAATACCTTATATTTGGCAGAAAATTGTGGAAACTGTTAAAAAGAAATTTAGCGAAGGCTATTGCCAAAATAGTTTATGCGGTAGTATATTAACAAGTTCTACTTAGTAAGTTAAAAATGTTGGCTTCTGAAAATAGTAATTAGCTAGTTTTGGGTAAGGTTAAATTTGTTGGCCCTCTGTTTAACCGCGTTAGCATAAACCTATACTCCCTCAAACGTGTGAACTCCAAAGCATCACTTTAATTTAAAGTCGCTAAATCCAAAAAGGTCAAAAAACAATACACAGGATGTTTTTAGACTCTACTCTATATATTGTCTTATTAAATACCACAAATACCACATTAAATACCATATTGTCTTATTAAATACCACAAATACCACATTAAATACCATATTGTCTTATTAAATACCACAAATACCACATTAAATACCATATTGTCTTATTAAATACCACAAATACCACATTAAATACCATATTGTCTTATTAAATACTACAAATACCACATTAAATACCATATTTTCTTATTAAATACCACAAATACCACATTAAATACCATATTGTCTTATTAAATACCACAAATACCACATTAAATACCATATTGTCTTATTAAATACTACATTACAAGCAACTGAATCAGGTAGTTATTCCGGGTCGAGAAAGTTAGCAGTTTAAAATTACCACGACCATATCTACTTCGCCTTTGAAGCTTTATCAAAAAAAAACCGTAATAGAAATCAAACACTGCACCTCAGTTCGCATGACGCAGCCGCGTCACGCATGACAGCACTGTTAAGCCTGGCCGGTGAGTTCATGGTTCCAGTGTAAGCCTCGACTGCAAAGTAGTGGCCGAAACCGGTCTTCAAGCTGTGGTCGTTATCTGGACCGTTGTTGCCAGCTTGGTTCGCTGTGAAGAAAATGTATAAGGATTTAACGACGCTGCAATTATGACGTTTTTCTTACGTGATAACTGATAACTGATAACTCCTTTGTCCACAAGAGCATATTTTTCGACAGGTTTAAGTCAACTTATTGATAATTATTGAGACATGATACAGGCATTTTTTAACCTCTTAAAGCTATGCTTTTAACATATATCAAACAATTATGATCAAAAAAAAAAAAATTATGATTATGACAAATGAATGTGATCGTGTCGAATAATTGTGTTTAAAGATGCAGTTTGTTGAACTCTTTTAATTGATTAAAATTAAGTTTACTTTACTCTCTGAATGAAAATGACGTCTCCTTGAATATTAAATAAGATACGAGATTATAAATTAATACAAAACGGCGGACAAATTTTGTCAGTAAACACAAAATAACTCGCTATGGCAAATAGCTTCGCTGGTAGCTATATTCTTATCCAACGTTTGTATTTGTTATCCAACTTTCAATACAATTATCAGAAGAGCTATACTTTCATATTATGCGTGGTAGCTATACAGGTTTCAGCAGAATATATTTTCTTTAACTAATTATATTTTGATATTCTGCGAACAAAGTTCGTATCTACGGCCGAAAACTAAATATATTTTGGTTTGAAAAAAAAAATATTTTGGTTTGATTTAATATGTTTCAGCAAAACAAAAAGTATAAATCGCGCAAACTTCAAACTTTCAAACATGACGTAGGACGGTATGTAGATGCAGTTTTAAGGGATTAGGGTTCTTCCCCTTAGGGACCTTTAATTGGGGGACGAAAATCGCAAAAATAGTGTGACGTCATCGCATAAGTTGATTTAAGCTCTACACCTCAACCTATAGTTTTAATATTATTTTCAAAAGTTCCTTACCTTGTTCGAGCACCCACTGGTACTGTCCGGCGCTGGTGTCTTGCCATCCGCAAATCAGATCATCCTCAAACTGGCAAGCACCGCATTCAGCTTCGTCGCTCCCGTCAGTACAGTGATTGTAGAAGTCACAGGTCTCCGTTCCTTCAATTGTCACGCTACTGTCGTTTGCACACGTGAAGGCGGGAATAGGAGTGGTTTTCACGCATCTGGATTGGAAGAGGATTGTTTTGAAATTACGACAAGGCCAATATGGGAGGTTTGTGGATGGAGCGGTTAACGTAGGAAGAGATTGACTTATTGCGATTAAAACATTATGTTTATCTTTTTTCACCGGTTGCTTAACTTAAATGTATGTCAAAAAAGCGTTTCCCGTAGGAAGAATAACAGTGGAAGAGGTTGGCTCATCACGCTTAAAACATAAAGTTTATCTTTTTTTTAAGGGTTGCTGAACTTAAATTTTAGTCAGAAAAAGGGTTTTCCCGTCCCAGTATTATAAGAACTTTTTGGTTTATTTTTATTTTATTTAAATAAACTACACAAGATTGCATCCTGATCTTGCTTTTTTGTTTTCTATTTGCATAAATATTTTACACGACTTTTTTTTAAACTGTTAAAACTTAAAAAAATATGCAAAATATAGTTCACAGTGCTTTTTTCGATGGGATTCAATCTTTTTCAAATCGCAACTCAATTTTGTAGCGAACTTCAAATGGCTGTAAACGGCATATCGCTATACTGATGATTTACGATAAATTTTAAAGACAAGTAAGTTTGGAAAAAGCTGCCGAGAAACAACCATACGCCAATGCTTGCTACATTCTGTCAGTACAAGCAACTTCACATTGAAGAGGATCTACAGTACCATATCATCGTTATAGCTTCGATGGCGTTTGGTGTACGAATTATACATGAGCCGTAATCGTTGGTCAAAAGCAGCTTCAGAAGGCCAAGATCCCAGGTGTTAAACACATATGTTTGTATATTGTTCGTTGAGTGTTTGGATAGGTTTTTATAAAGGTGGGTAGTATAGTGACATTTGTTTACTTGCACTATATTGCGGTGAGTTTTGATTTCCAAAACAAAGCCAGGTAATGTTTAATGATCTATTTTTTATTGTCAATTGTTAATAATTAACCAGGCGTTCCTCGTGTGCTTAAAAAGCGTCCAAGGCTATAGTATAGCAAAAGTGGGCGGGCCGAGAGGGCGGATAGGTGTAAAACAATAAATCACCAGACTGAATTGGTTCAAAAAGGGAAGGCTAGGGTTGCTTTAAGAAGTGACACGTATCGTGCTTCTGGGACACATGGAAAATCGGCTAAAAATTCAGTTTGTCAGACGGAGATTTTGACCTTGGTGGCACCGTTTGTAGCAGCAGGTTCTATAAAAATTAAACCGATAAAGGGAAGTTTACACTTTGGATGCAAACTTTATAGATAGATTTCTGTAATTTAGTTGACGGTGGAGTTTTATGTATGTAGACCTTTTTTAATAAATAGCAGGCAGAAATAGACAGTTCGAATCGGTGGTACGTTAACATTCAATAGGCTTTATACACAATAACAAAATGTCCATACAACTTAAGTATAAACGTTTAGATTTATAAATTAGCATTAACGTTCTTTGTAAAAGCCAAACAACTTTTATTCTCTTTGTAAATGGCTGTTTGTGTATTTTTAAATAGGGTAAACGGTTGGCAATATATAAAAGAAAATTGTACTGAATTCTAGACAAGCACAACTATCAGGATTGAATTATTGATTAAGCACAACCGTGCTTCATCAGGTCAAAGTAGAAAAGCATTTCAATCTATCTTTTCAATTTGTCCATATTCATTGCAAAGAAGAAAATTCATATTTTTGCCGCAAATAACGCGATCTTAGCAGCTAATCAGCCTACACGATGTCGCAACCAATTCTTGAGAGCTACGTCTGTGATGGAAACTGCGTTTTCGTCGTCATTTTACTGCAAGACAACGACGGAAATTTTATCATTTCAGAAAGAATTCTCAGAGTTTTTACGGATCACACCGAGGGTATTGTACAACCTCCTACTTCAGACGTCAATGACATCACGGTGCCTTAATGTTTATATACGTTTGTCCAGTTATAACGAAGCGTGTATTGCTGCACGATGAGTGGATTTGAATAGACCCAACTGACACATTTGTTCATACACGTTTTATTTATTTTAAATGTTAAGGCCTATGTGCACTTTTCACAGCACCGTTGATATTGCACCAAAGCGCTAACGTATCTGCTTTTAAGAATTAAAAGATCTGTTTTAATGTTTTTAATTGATGAAGCGCAAGATCAATTTCCCGCTTTTGAATTTGACGTTAAACGAGCTGGTCGTTTGTATTTTTATTTATTTACTTCCCTCAATATTAGAAACGTCTATTGCTACACTTTTGATGATGTCTGATGTTTTCGATGAGTTGAATATACTCACATTAAATGAGACGTCATTCGTTAAGTTAACATTTTAGTTATTTATACTATGGTACATATGTTATTATATCTTGTTAAAAATACACAAATAAAAATCACTGATTTGTCATTGGATGTTTGTAGTTAAAGATAGCGTATGAAATCGTTTTTAAGCAAAAACCGCAAACTTGAAAAAACGGCACTAGATGCGGTTGGGAGGATTCACGACCTAAGAAAGTTTTGTGATAAAATTAAGTGAGGAAGAAATTCCAGTCAACTGGTACAGGCATAAACAAAATACGCAACTGGTACAGGCATAAACAAAATACGCATGTCCTACTAATGTTTTATAAATTTGCGTTCTGAAGTAACTTTGTGACGCCATTCAGAAAAAATCATTCCACCCAAGTAAAAATCATAGATCTGAGCTTGATTGTGATCTGTCCCTTCTGTCGTTTTTTGACTTTGTTCATTTCTGTAAACGTTTCGGTTCCGCAAACGTTGTTTGTTTGAATGGAACCTCGTTTCACATGGCACTAAGACCACACCCATGGCAAACAAAACTGCTGGGAAAAATCTTGCAATCCTGAATCCACCTTCGACATCGCGCCGCTTATTTTTCACGTTTATAAAATAGACCGATTGTCGCAACTTGTATAAGAAACCCGTTAATTTATGCGGCAACGTTGTACAGACCCTGTGATTTCCTATAGTGTTGTAAACAAGTCATTTCGAAATGACTTAAGTTCTAGTGAAGTCATTTGTAAAAAAACTTAAGTCAAAGTCAAGTCTTTTTAAATAAACAACAAGTCAAGTCACAGTCATGTCAAAATTAGAGCAAGTCAATTTCAAGAAAGGTCTTGTCATAAAAATTAAACGTTAACCCATTAAAATTGGTAAACTAGTAGTCCGATTATGAGCAGTAACTTGACTAAAAAATAACACAAAACTTAACATAAAGCAAGCAAATTGTTTTGTGTACAAAACTTAGACAACTTTATAATCAAAAATGCCTAATGAAAGCATTTCATTTTAACCCAAGTCATTGTCCAAAAGACTTAAGTAAAGTCAAGTAATTTAAAAACACTGACATAAGGGCACTTTAGTCAAGTCATTGGATAACTTTAGATCAAAGCAATATGAATATTTAAAATTCCACGAAATGCGTTAATTAATTAAAACCTAAACTGTGGCGAAATGCGGTTTACTGCAATCGAAACTAAACATTACAGTAGACAACCAGGGTTGGATTAATCATTAACCAAAATAAGCACATCCGTAGGGCACCAAAGGGAAGGGGCCACCATACAAATTTTCATAGCCTAATTTTCAATGATGCTTCAGTGTTTAATGAAATAATTAAATTTGGTCAGACGAGTCGGACGTTTGAAAAAAAATTTTCATATATTTCTTTCTGGGTATCATCTTAAAACCTAGGGCCTCTAAATGGCATGATCCGGTCCTATTGACAACCTTTTAACTTCTGAAATCGATGTGGGCGCCCAACTAGTAAACGATTTTATATCACCATGTAATATATGCATAAGTGGACCGAACATTTCCACCCTATATTTAGGTTGAATTAAGTTTACCCTGAAAGTAACATTATGTGACGCTATACATTCTAGTAAAAGAGGAAATAGGTCCTACCCCGGCCGAAACGTTTGGTGGACTTTCAATAGGTGCGCCATTAGTAAACGCCATTTTAGTTCAGACTTTGTCTTGATAAAGTTTAGTAGTGGGAAACCTGCGGCCTTTTTAACATGATTTGCGTACGAAGAATGTTAACTTGTACAAGACAGCATGAACAATTGTTACATGTTCAAAGTTAACAAAATCTTGATTCCTTGAAGGGTATAGGAGACTTACTTCAACAATATATAATTAACACTATAATGACGTCAAGTTTACCTAAATATTGCAACACATGTAGGGTATGCTATGTTTGTGCAGCACGTAGTACTATAAGTGTTGCCCACCCATTTAGAGAGACGAACCCATGGTCATAAATTAAACACAAAAGAGAAAGACCATATAGACCGTGGGATATACAAATATTGCATCATTTTTCGTATACATAATAATCTAGGAACATGGCGTTTTAGCAGTGTTAAGTAGCGTGCTTGTGGAACAAACAGAAAATCCGCTAAAAATTCAGTTTGCAAGACGGAGATTTTGACCTTGGTGGTACCGTTTGTAGCAGCAGGTTCTATAAAAATTAAACCGATAAAGGGAAGTTTACACTTTGGATGCAAACTTTGTAGATAGATTTATGTAATTTAGTTGACGTTGGAGTTTTTATGTAGCCCTTTTAATAAATAACAGGCAGTAATGGATAGTTCGAATCGGATATACGCCAACATTTGATAGGCTTTATAAACAATAACAAAATGTCGAAACAACTTAATTATAAACGTTTAGATTTCTAAATTAGCATTCAGATAAAGGGAAGTTTAGACTTTGGATGCAAACTTTGTAGATAGATTTCTGTAATTTAGTTGACGGTGGAGTTTTATGTATGTAGACCTTTTTTAATAAATAGCAGGCAGAAATAGACAGTTTGAATCAGTTATACGCCAACATTTCATAGGCTTTGCACACAATAACAAAATGTCGATACAACTTAAGTAAGCGTATAGATTAGCGTTAACTTTCTTTGTAAAATTATCTAGTGAAAAACATAACAAGCCAAACAACTTTTATTCCCTTTGTAAATGGCTGTTTGTCTATTTTTAAATAAGGTAAACAGTTGGCAATATATAAAGAAAAAAATTGTACTGAATTCTATACAAGAACAACTATCAGGATTGAATTTCTCGATTTAGCACAACCGTGCTTCATCAGGTCAAAGTAGAAAAGCATTTCAATCTATCTTTTCAATTTGTCCATATTCATTGCAAAGAAGAAAATTCATATTTTCCCCGCAAATAAAGCGATCTTAGCAGCTAATCAGCCTACACGATGTCGCAACCAATTCTTGAGAGCTACGTCTGTGATGGAAACTGCGTTTTCATCGCCATTTTACTGCACGACAACGACGGAAATTTTATCATTTCAGAAAGAACTGTCAGAGTTTTTACGGATCACACCGAGGGTATTGTACAACCTTCTTCTTGTGACGTCATTGACAGCGCGATGCCTTAATGTTTTATATACTTCCAGTTATCACGAAGCGTGTATTGCTGCACGCTGAGTGGATTTGAATAGACCCAACTGACACATTTGTTCATACACGTTTTATTTATTTTAAATGTTAAGGCCTATGTGCACTTTGCACAGCACCGTTGATATTGCACAAAAATGCGATAGCGTATCTGTTTTCTATTTGTTTAATGTTTTTTATTGATAAAGCGCAAGATCAATTTCCCGCTTTTGAATTTGACGTTAAACGAGTTGGTCGTTTGCATTTTTCTTTATTTACTTCCCTCAATATTATAAACGTCTATTGCTACACTTTCGATGGTGGCTATGTTTTCGATGAGTTGAATATACTCACATTAAATGAGACGTCATTCGTTAAGTTAACATTTTAGTTATTACATTTTAAAACTGTATACTATGGTACCTATTTTATACCATATTTTTGTACCATGTTTTATATCTTGTTAAAAATACACAAATAAAAATCACCGATTTGTAATTGGATGTTTGTAGTTAAAGATAGCGTATGAAATCGTTTTTATGCAAAAACCGCAAACTTGAAAAACGGCACTAGATGCGGTTCACGACCTAAGAAAGTTTTGTGATAAAATTAAGTGAGGAAGAAATCCCAGTCAACTGGTACAGGTATAAACAAAATACTAATGTTCTATGAATTTGCGTTCTGAGGTAACTTTGTGACGACTTCTCAGAAAAAAATTATTCCATCCAAGTAAAAACCATAGATCCGAGCTTGACTGCGATCTACCCCTTCTATCGTTTGTTTGACTTTTTTTCGTTCTGCAAACGTTTAGGTTCCGCAAACGTTGTTCGTTTGAATGAAACTTTGTTTCACATGACATTAAGACCACGCCCATGATAAACAAAACTGCTGTGAAACTTGTTGCAATCCTAAATCCACATTTGCCATCGCGCCGTTCTGATATTTCACGTTAACACATATAGTTTATAAAGCAGTCCGATTGTCGCAACTTGAATAAAAACATCCGCCAATTTATGCCGCAATGTTGTACAGATACTGTGGTTTACACAGTGTTGTAAACAAGTCATTTGGAGGACATTTGTAAAAGAAATTAGGTCTAAGTTAAGTCATCAAGAAGTCAAGACCCTCCCGTCATACTTAGAGAAAGTCAATTTCAAGTGAAGTCCTTGTCATAAAAATTAAACGTTAAACTTATAAAATGGTAAACTAATCCAATTATGAGCAGTAACTTAACTAAATAATAACACAAAACGCAACATATAACAAGGGAATTGTTTTATGTACCAAAATTAAGAGGAAATGCTGTTTTATGACATCCAATAGTAAACTCGCCAGTAGCCTGCAGCCGTGATCGAACTCTCACCGACAGTGTGTAAAACTTCGACAGCTCCGCTCGGTTTAATGAACATGATGATATCGCTTCTTACCTCAGTTTACTTTTTAAGTAATCAGGGTGCATGAGTTCGTCACAACAACTTTAAGGGTCCACCAAACCGAAAAAGATTAAGGAGCACTTTTTTTTTATTTGTCCAAGTCAAGTCAGTTTCCCGAAGGACTTATGTAAAGTCAAAGCATCGTTTGTTCTGTTCTGGGTAAAACGTGAAACAGTAAGACAGTGTTAGATTTTGCAATAAAAGTTTTATCCCATTTTAATGGCAGTGGAATTTCTAACTTGCTACGTCGCAAGAAGCCGAAAGTTGAGAACCACTGGACCACACAAACGTTTAGTTTTCTGGGTCAACCTTTAACGCAAACAAAACGTTTATTTATTTGTCACGTATGGTGATGGTGACCTCGTGAAAACAAGGATGGATTAAATTTGTTAAACCGGATATTTTGGTGTAATGGTGGGTATTTAAGCGCTTGCACAAGGTTGTCGTTGTTGGACAACTTTCGATAAACCCGGCGTTGTTCGCGTTGGTTCAATTTCGATTCAAAGCAATTTAACCGTTTAAAATTCCTTGAAGTGTGTTTTAAATTTAAAAACCAAAAAAACTTTGGCAGTCTAGATTAGTTGCACCATAAAATAATGTTCTTAAACCTAATTGCAATATGGCCATAAAGCAAATTTTCAGAATACCCATCGCAAAACGTCATGTTTTTACAAAAAACAAAACGCACAGTAAACACGATTCAAACTTTTATTACAAGATGTTTGAATTCTTCTGATTGTCGGTCGTTAGTATGATTTGAAAAGCAATTTTTTTGTAAGGTACAAAGTACCGATCGAAAAGCAGAATATCACAACCATGATTAACATATTGAACGACACTGCATTGTAAAAAGCGAACAATAGTCAACTGACAGTAGTTAGGATTTGAAATATTTAACTAACCTACAAAAACGTTCCAGCGTGCTCCGTTTAACAATGCAACGGCGAGAAAAAATAGTGATAAAAGTTGTTAAATTACACAAAAAATTCCAAAACCTGGCTAAATTATTACGACAAGAGGGTGGGATAGGGAAAATAACCGATTGTCTAGCAACGACTAAAGCCACATCGTTAAAATGTCAACACAGGAGATTTACTTAATGTTTACATTGCCCGTGGCGTAATTACACTTACAGCAGCGCTGTTTTTGCAGGATTTGTCACGTGCAAAGCCACAGCGCTCAGTGATTAATAAAAACGAAACTGCCATGTGTATAACAATGTAATATGCATATTTGAACCGCAAATTTCCACTCCACATTAACGTGATTGTTCACCCTTAAGGTAACATGATCGGACTCTATCTACATACTCGTCAAAGACGAAATAGGTCCTACGCCAACCGATATGTTTGGAGGACGCGCGCCATTCGTAAATGTCTCATACGTCACGCCATTTTGGTTGTCATACTTTGTTTCGATCGAGTTCAGAAGTTTACCCAATTAATAGTTTCGAAAACAAAAATGGTGACTTATACAATGCAGCATCAAACAAGTTACATGTTGAAAGTTAAAATATCCATGATTTCTTGAAGGTTATTGGCGACTTATTTCAACATTATCCATTTAACATTATAATGACCTGAAGCTTACCTAAATATTGCAACACATGTAGGGTATGATATGTTTGTGCAGCCCGTAGTACTATAAGTGTTGCCCACCCATTTAGAGAGACGAACCCATGGTCATAAATTAAACACAAATAAGGAAGACCACATAGACCGTGGGATATACAAATATTGCATCAATTTTCGTATACATAATAATCTACAAACATGGCGTTTTAGCAGTGTTGAAATATGTGATTAGCAACCTAGGCTGCAAAAACAAAGAACGATATAAAATAAGAGTGGCCTTCACAAGTTATAGTGAGATTTCTTTCGCTAAGAACGAAGTAAACCACGTCCTTGCATGTGGTGTGAGCTCGGACCGATATAAAATAAGCATTTGATATATCAAGCTTTAGTTGACTGGTGAATTCAATTAATTAACGTAATTATTCAACATCCATATCCAACAAAGTGTTTAAAGGTTGACAACGCAACATCAGACAAGCTTAAATGGTTGAAGTGTAACAAAACATATTCAGCAAAGACGCAGATTAATCGATAAACTAAAATCGAACTATGTATCATTTTCAACGCTACGAATATTTCTTTATTTATTTTCAACATACTTTGAATAGCTACTTCCCACTATGTTGAAAATGAATAAAGATATATTAGAAACGTTTAAAATGATACCTTCTTCAGAATAGGCTTTGATACACCTACGTCTTACTAAAACCAAACAATTGTGCTCCAAAAACCCGTCATACGTAGTGTACCACACTATGAAACCCTGCTCTACATTGCAAGGCCACACAACAGTAGCAAGAAAGCACTTACTTCCCCGGTGTCGTGTAGATGTCGTCGACGGATAGAGTTCCCCCAGATCCACTAACTGTAGCCTCAAGGATAATGCTAAACGATGCGGAGACAGTCACGTCCAGTTCTACCAGTTGCCAGTCGGGTGCTGAAGGTAAGGATAGGTTTGTTTAAAAAACAACGGCTCATCTGAGAGAGTGTTAGCTTACTCGTGTAACATTAAAGCGTGCAAAAGCGCGGGAAGGCGGATGAATCTACATGACATACTTTACGCGCGTCACGAAAAATGGTGAAAACAGTAAAGTTTATAATGCATGCTAATCGTGAACTTTTAGGAACCAAATATATATATATATATATTAAAATATTTGATCACTTAGGTTTGGGCAACCTAGACAAGTAGCCTTAATTCAGGGTAAATGTCATATATTTTAATTACAGAGCAGCTGTTTTTGATTAATATTGTGCCTGGTAGCAGTAGGTTATTTGAAGATTTGTTTACTTTTTTTAGGATTGGAAAAAAATTCAAAGACATATAAAGTCATTTCAAAGAAAAATACAGCTTTTCAAAAACCTAAAATTAGATCTTTTAACTTGTTCGATATAATTCGAAAATAAAATAGCGTAAAATAAAGATAGGATTGTTAACTTTTTAGATTTAAAAAAAAATTAAAAGACATTCAAAGTTATTTTAAAGAAAGTTTATATAGTTTCAAAGACCTAAAATTATAACGCTTTAATATGTACCTACGATTTTATATCAGTAGAAATTTATTTACAAATTAATATTAGTCCATTACTAAAACTGAGTTACTAAATATGTATTAATATATTTATAAATAGTAATAATAATCGCATTTTGAAATTCCAGAGGGGGCAAGAGTCCCCCCTTGCCCCTCCGTGGGGGCGCCCATGATCTCTCCATTATCTGGTAAAATTCAGTCCTCGAAAGTCACGTTCGCTTTACCAAAGCATTCCATGTCACGATCGTCCACATTTTTAGTAATTCTAGCCTTTTTACATTTTAATACACGATTAAAATCGCGACCCGCGTAATACTGACCTGCACTGGTTAAGTAAAGCGTATTTTCGCCCACGTGAGAATTGTCCACGATCACCCAGAGTTCAGTAGCTGACCGCGAGGTCCGGTACCAGAAGCTCAAACAGTACTCGTTCGCCGTGCTGAGTAAACTCTCCGGGAACAGAGTCGATATCAATCTGTCGAAACAAATTATTGTGTTTAAAATAGCCTGGACGGTTCGGTACCGAGTTCCGTTGACAAATATGACATTATAGCAATATTTGTAGTTGGTCACATTTGTCTAATTATAAAAAGGATAATCAGCTGGCAGTATATAAAGACAAATTTTAATATACATTTAGTTTCTTAAAACTTCTTTCCCTTATATGGTATATCGTGGAATCTTCTGCGTCGATGCCGATCCGATACCAAATTAATATAGGAATTTTAGCCATGATTTGTTTGTCTTTTACAAACCCCATACAACCTTGGTCACATTAACTTTGTATACCACACTCGAACAAATATGTTTCACCACTTTAAAAAGTGTTTTCTTTAAAGGTTGCAACTAGGGATGTCCGATGACATGAGATAGTATACGATACCCGATACTAAGTGGTAGTAGCGCTACTCGTCCGCTTTTCTTCCATAAAATTACATTTTGTCACCCAATGCAGCAATTTTACCTTTGAAGGTAAATTAACCAATGGTAGTTCAACAACTGATGGTGATTAAAAATCAATGCTGTAGAAAAGTGTGAACTAATAAACTGGAAAAAGTGTCTGTTAATATTACAATATAATCTATTTTATTTGTTTTTCGAGCATAGTAATGACGTAATTGGTCTGGGATCGTGTAGCGATTCTTTTTGTCTCAAGTATCGGATATCGGATTTAAAAATCAAATATCAGACACACCTATTTGAAGAAACCAGATCTAAGCTAGACAACGTTACCTTGCTTTGCTTCCAGTCTGCTGACCGTCAGTTATGAAAGCGATGTAATGTCCAAGACCGGTGGTGTGGTCACCATCAGTGTCGGATGACACCCTCACCCAGTCGAGGTCGTTGCTTGTAGCCTACGTCATAGAAAATTACTATGAAGTATCGAAAACTCAATGTGTAATTAACAAAAATCTACTCCCCCCTTACAGGTAAATGGCAACATTGACTTCAAATGAAATCAAATTTCTAAAATAAATTTATTAGGACATGAAAGTGTAAACAATGTTAAACAATCTAGAAAATATTTACAATAAAGTAGAACTATTTTAGTTTAGACACCAATTAAAACTTTTTGTAGTAAAGTTGGTACTGTGCGGCTTAAATAGGTTTCTCGCCTTAGATTTTTTTCTTTGTTGTAGTTTTCAATTTGCATATGTTAAGCACCATGTACGTGTTTTACTCATTTTAATTGGCATATAGACAACACAATGATGATTTGCAGTGAATATAAAAAGGCCTGATCATCAGAAACATTAACAAAACAAGTGCTGATATGAAATGTTCACGGTAAGATCGTATTCTTAAAACACCAAAGTGTTTAAAGGTTAAATGTTAATATACCCAACGCGCTGCGTTACGCATACTTTAAATTTTCTCACAAAAATATAAAACATGGAAAATCTTTGGACCTGGGACCATAAACCAAATTCAAGTACCGTTAAAAACGGCAAAATAGGGATTAATGAAACCGAAGTGTTTGAAGGTTAAACGTTAATACACCTAACGCGCTGCATTAAGCATACTTTCAACTTCCCAAAAAATCACATCAAACATCAAAATACTTGTAGCTCGGACAATTAATAAATCAAGAATCAATACGAATACACATCGTATTTCAAAAACACCGAAAATGTAACATCGTATTTCAAAAACACCGAAAGGGTAACATCGTATTTCAAAAACACCGAAATACTTCAAGGTTAAACGTTAATACAATGCGCTTCATACTTTAAACATACTTTAAATCTTCTCAAAAAAATCAATCACATAAAACATCGAAAAACTTGTACCTGTGACCAGCCGCAGTATCCTTGCTCAAAATCGCAGGCGGCGATCGGGTCGCAAAGGCCATCGCGGATATGTACGTCATCAAGGGCTTTGTCCCCGTTCCCGTATGCCCCCCTGACCGCCTCAAAGACAACTTGGTAATCCAGGGCGCTGTTGACCGACACCATTGCGTGGCGCCATTCGTTGGCGATCTGTAAAGTTGTTCAAGTAGAATTCATTTTTAAAAAAGGCCGAAAGCTTTTACATCAGGGTAAAGTAAAAGGAGGGTGTTTAAAAAAGACGAAGGGGGTTTAAAAATTAAAAAACGTGTCTTTTAGAATCAGGGATCCTAAATAGAGGTTGGGGCTAAAATAAAAAGTTCAAAAATGTAGTCATGGGCTTAAACACATATGTCTGGGTTTAAAATTTAAATAGGGCAGGGTTTAAAAACTTAAAACCAGGGTTTTTAAATATAAACAGGGTTTGGAATAGGGTTCGAGGTTAGA
This sequence comes from Ascidiella aspersa, assembly GCF_963924565.1. Classification (NCBI taxonomy): domain Eukaryota; kingdom Metazoa; phylum Chordata; class Ascidiacea; order Phlebobranchia; family Ascidiidae; genus Ascidiella; species Ascidiella aspersa. Next base: position 34,778,054 of record NC_139447.1, on the reverse strand, counting down.
AGAATAGAGTAGGGTACAATATTTAAAAACTAAAGTGAGACTATAAACAGCAGTAGGGTATTAGAACAGGGAACTGGGGTTTTAAAGTACGAGAGAAAGGTTTTCCCAAAGAGAACAGGGTTAAAGCAGAAGTTCAGGTTTAGACAAATACATTGGGGTTAAAAGTAAAGCGTATAAGCTATAAGTGGACAGAATGAACATGGTTCATAGGTGGAGGTCAAAGTTTACGAAAAGAAATTCGGGGCTTGTTGTGGCTTTTAATCGATCGGGTTTGGAGTAGAGGTCTTACGGTGAAATATGAGGTTAGGTTTAACATAGGCCTTGTTTAGAAACAAAGAGCTGTGACTTTAAATAGGATCAGTGTTATTGTATAGACCAGGGGTGTCCAACTCAAATATGCCGGCGTGCCAATTTTCATCCTATAACTTCTTCCCGTGCCAAAGTTTAGTAATATAATTCTTTCCAATAATTTTTTTTACAAATAATAAAAACGTGTTGTTAGCAGTGCGCATTACTGCATCTAAGTGTCCGTCGGTGAGCTGTCTTTGGCTTTTTGTTTCTTCACATCAAACTTTATAGTTATGTGAATGCTAGCCTCCACTACAATATAATGTTATAGTATTAGAAGTAATTGTTATAGTTGTCGTGATTGTAGCGATTGTTTTATGTTGTGAATAAATAATGGCAAATTACTGTATAACAAATTTAGCATTTTTCTTTACAATTGGCTGAATAGCAAATTAAGTAATTAAGGGGGGCTTGCGTGCCATTTTTTATTTGGTCGCGTGCTACATTTGGCACGCGTGCCGCTTGTTGGACACCCCTGGTATAGACTTTGAGGGATTGGTTTGACAAATGAACTTGGTTGATATTTCACTAAGGAGTCACTAAGGAAGTTAATGACCAAACTATTTTAAAATGAATCTTTGTATTACTTTTATTACTCATTCTCTGCAGAGTCATATTATTTCACACACCAATTATGTCAGCTCTTAAACTATAAATGATTTGTTCAAGGCATGTTCACAGAATGGCTGCGCAGAAAATTGGTTAACACAGGAAAGAAGTTTCACTGGAGTACCATAAAGGCAAATGTGTATTTAGAGCTATAGAGGAACAGGCATTCACCAACATTTACCACCACAATTGAATCGAAGAATATCCTAAAACAACTCAAATATTATTTGAACTTACGTCGTCCGACACTGACCAAAGCGGTTCGCCCATGCCCACTTCGGTCTTGGCGTAAACGCTGAACGATCCGTAGAGGTTTTCTGATCCGTACAAGTAGACCCAGAAGCTGACGCACTTGCCGAGTGTGGCGCTATACACAGGAGTCTCCAGGCGAGCGATATCGCCTTCTTCAGCGGTCGACGCTTCTGTGGAGTTTTAGGAATGTTTTGGTCAGAAATGGAAGTTACTGCTTTAATAATCAAAAATTTATTTCAACCGGAACACTATTGAGGTCTTACTCGCCTAACCGACTTAAATATTTTCATTAAACACTGACGGACAATTGAAAATTCAGCTATAAAAATTTCTGTGGTACCCTTTTCCTCATAAGCACGTGCTTATTTTGCTTAGTTTTTAACCTGGTTTTGCCATACGTCCTCTAAACAAACGATCCTTACTCGTGGTCATGTAAATGTCCGCTCGGACCTAAGTGTTTGTGTGAAATATATTGATGAATCCAAAGCTTGTAAAACCTGGTACTACACAAAATATCCTTACTTGTTGTCATGTAATGTCCGCTTGGTGTTCCTGTGGTACGGTCGCCGGTCTGTGGCCCAGTGTTCGTTGAACCCGAGACTCCCTGTTTCCAAACGAATCGATCTCTTACTATCTCGTCGTGCGTGTAACCGCAAATATCGTCGCTCTCGAAGTTGCAGTAATCGCTGGGCGGGTTGCACTCTCCGACCTGCGTTCCAAGGTTTTTTTTTACTTTTGTGAAATACGATATTTTTTTGACAAATACAAAACGGCTTACTTCCAACACTGCTACAATTCCATATGATGTAAGTTATATAATATTCGGCTGTGATTAGAAAATTTAAAGCTAATCACACAAATGTTCATTCTAATAGGCTTTTATTGGCGGTTTGTTGTAAGCGTTCGTTTAACAGGGGTCACTAAAGTTATTCTCTTAAATGTCTGGTAAATTGTTAGGCGGGACGGATAACTGTAAGGATTAAAGATCGTGGGCCGTAAAAAAGTTGTGTTTGTTAACTTGATTATCGTAGTATAAATGATAATAAATTGACGTTCAATTTAAAATTTCATCAAAACTATTTTCAAAATTTCATCTTTCTGAATTGCATCCGAAAACATTTTAACTATAGATTTATTATTTAACGTGATATATCGCGGGCCAGTAGAATAAACTCTAACTGACCGTAGTTTGTTTCCCGCTGGTTTAAAGTGTATACAAATCCCTTTTTCTCACCTTAAGTGTGATATCGTCCAGCGCAATATCCCCGTAGATGCCACCTCCTCGTTCAGCAATGAAGGCCACGGTGTAGATACCCGTGGTTGCGATGTGATAGTAGCCATGATGCCACCTTGAAACATTGTACAGCTTGTTATTTTCATAAAGTATAAAAAATAAGGCCTATATGTCGAATTAATAAGTTATCGGGCGCTCTTACACCACTGAGCGTTGGTGCGCGTTTGTAATCGCACAGCTCTCCTGTATGTCGACTTCCCATATAGTTTGATTAATTTTTTTTCTTTCGAGCAGAAGGGTTGGAGATTTTAGTTTGACGTAGTAAGCATATTAACGCCCATACAGAAGTAGGTAAGATTTTGAACATTTTAAATATCTCTTTATATTTGAAAAGTTTTTAAAATATCTCTATTTTTATATGTTTTAAACACATGTAAAAACCCATATAGAGGTATGGAAGATTTTGTAAGTTTCGAATGGCTTGATTCATTTTCAACATATTTTTTATTTCGAAAATCAATTTGTTCAATTTTGATCAAAGCACATACGAAAGGTTGCATTTGACATGTTTCGAATATCTCTTCTATCATTGTCTACACATATTTTCTTTCGAAGATTCATTTGTTCAATTTATAAACAAAAATCCGCTGTGTTAAGAATATCAACGCACATACAAAGGTAGCATTTGCAACGTTTCGAATATCTCTTTATTCATTGTCTTCGTATTTTTTAATAATAAGAATATCAAAAGGCCATACAGAAGTATTCATTTTCATTGAATACAGTTATTCGAAACATTCGAAATGATACCTACTTCTGTATGGGATTTGATATTCTTATTACGTCTTACTACAACCTCCAACCATTATGCTCCAAAGTAATTTATTCAATTTGGAAGAACAATTTGCTGAATTATTCTGCTCACCTGTCCGTCCTCGTATGAGAGGCCTCCCAAACTGTGACGTCACTACCGGGTGACGTGTTCGCAGTGACAGAAAGCTTTCCAATATTTTCGCCGTACATGTGATAGTAGAAGGAAAGGCACCGGCCGGCCGACGGCACGTCCACTGAAGTCAAGAAAATCCTGTAAAACGCAGAGGTGCGAAGTGTTTTATTTGGATGTTTGAAATGAAAGTTAAAAAAAAATTCAACAAAAAACGATCGAATTCAAAAAGTCTAAATCAGGAATTTCAAGCCTGACTCAAAATTCAAAATTTCTGCGTAAAGCATAGGCACAAAGTGTTTTATTCGGATGTTGGCGCCACAATTTCAGACGACTGAAACATGTTTGTTACATTTTTGTTGAAATAGAAGTTAAAAATTTTGGACGATCGAATCTGAAAAGTGTGAATCAGGAATTTCACGCCTAACCGAAAATACAAAATCCTGCGAAATGCATGCGATTTCCGCTTGCTATTTTTAAAGTGGTAAAATACCAAAAAAATGTTTATGGTGGTAAATTACCACAGATTTGTAGTGTTTCAATTTGGGAAAAGACAAAATAGTATCCTTAGCGTTTTGGTAACAATAACGAAGTCCGAGACAGAGTGCAGTGGTTTTAATGTTTACAAAAAGAAAAAACTATTATTGGTCCTAACATGTTATAAAAGCCATAAATGTTTGAATATAAAATCACGAAAAAGTAAAGGTTACTTTTGCTTAAGCATACCTAGACTTGGCGCCCTGAGAGAGTCCATCTGCTTCTGTGTAAATGTAGTATCCGTTGTAGTTGGCCAGAGTGTGGTCAGCCGGGGGTCCGGTCAGATCGGTGGGGGTGGAACCCTGTTGCCTGGCCCACTGACCCTCGTAGCTGGTGTTCGTGTCCGGGCTCCACACGCACAAGTCGTCCTCGAAGGTACAGTCCCAAATACTCGGGGGCTAAAAAGATGCGAACGAATTGGTTTACGTTAGTTTGCTATGCTGGTTTAATAGTGTCATGGAGTTCGACCATTTTACTAATTTCGTACCCGGTGTTTTGTTGTTGAGTCTACTGCCCTGTAGCATGCACGCCTTGGTATTTCGCTAGCGTCCCTAAGGTCAAGTTATTATTGGTTTACGTTGGAATGGTGATTGCATTCTTTGCCGTGCGTGTTTTTCGTTCATTTGTACAACTTTGGGCTATAAACCTTCTACGAATACAACAAATAGCAAGATATTTCAATCTCGAATTCGAATACCTCGGACAAGTTGGTAAAAGTTAAACTTTCAGGATTAATTTTGGTTTATCATGTGTCCTGCACTGCATTTGAGGCCAGATTCGCTTTTAACCCTAATAGGGAAAAAATGATAATCTAAATTGAAAACGTGTAGTTTTTCACATTTGGTATAAATAAGAGAAATTCCCACCTAAATATTTTACATTTTATTATTTAAAAAAAAGAATCGTTTCAACTTACGTTTTCAGAATAAGAAAGTCTAGTTCTTACTTATACAACAAGAATAAATACCTGTTCTTATTTATGTATTTAGAACAATTACTCGTTTTTTTCACGATTGCAAAATAAATACTTATTCTTACTCATACCTAATTATGTTTTTGGATAATTTTTTTTCTTGAGTTGATAGAGTAAGTACTCGTTCTTGCTCAAGTTTTTAGATGAAATACTTAGTCTTACTGAGGTTTAAAGTAAATAATCGTTCTTAAATACTCGTTCTTATTTCGCTTTTACGAAAAATGATTGAAGTTTAGTGTTTTTGAAGGCGCCGTTCAAAAATATACTTAGCATTTATGCTGTTTTGTCCCACTGGTTTCCCAAACAGTGTGGTAATTTATCCTTACTTGGGTCGGTGTGGTGGTGGTAACAGGTGCTGGTGTGGTAACGTTCGTTCCTCCACATGTTTGATGCAAAACTATCTCAATATCGTCAATAGCGATGTCGCCCGCATCAAACGAGGTAGACTTTGTCGCCTCCATTACAAGTCTGATGAAAATAAATTATTTTTTATATAATTATTACAACCTAATTATTACTAGAGGGTCGCCAGGTATAGATTATGTTTTTTAATGCAAAGCATATTCGCCACTTAAGTTGCACATTACCACAACAATAAGCTGAGGTCAATTTTGTAGCCTCCATTACTAGTCTAATGAAACAAATGATGTTTTCTTTCATAATGTTAAGAACATTTTTATTTTGGAGCAATATTTTTAGAAATAGTAAATCAATAGAATTAAAACTGTGTGAGTATCGTTGGCAAAATCTTTAAGGATAGCACACGAAGCAAAAACGGAAAAAGCAGGCTATTTGGATCTATAGTCAATATTAAAAAAAATCAAAAGTCACTATTAAAAAATAGTTAGGTGTCTTTAAATTTTCAAACATCAGTGATATAGTTATAGTTGCATATTTCAAACACTATTTAAGCAGTATTCCATATACGTTTACAAATGCTGAAAAATTAGACTGACAAAAATAGAAGATGGAAATTAACTTATTTTTAAATCGGGTGTATTTAAATCAGGTTTGTCGCTGCCAAAGCGTTTATTTTTTAGGTGAATTTAAATCTAAAACCAAACATCGTCGCAGTAAATCTTTAATTAAAAAAAAATATTGAACAGTATTTGAAAAAAAATATATAGTGAACAGTACTTGAACAAGGTTTATCAAGCTCAACAAACTTACCGCCATTCTCCGTCCGACTGAACGTCGGCCTGTCCGTTCATCCAAACATCACCGTGGTCACCTCCCTGTCTCCACAGAAGCCTACCGCTTGTTAACACTTCAGAGATCGGCACGTTTTCGCCCTGTGATTACAATATAAACAACCTTGTTTAGTGGTAGAATTACATCTTTATTTACAAATATGTTTTTCGGAGCAGCGATTCAATTTTATAGAGAGCTATGTTATTTTACTTTTTATTCCACGGATTGGTCTATTTTTTGTAGAGGTAATGTAAATTAAAGACGTCAAACGCCTATCCCTTCAGTCAAATTCTATCTACATTACGCTGTACCTTATAGGTTTGCCCTTACAACATGTTTTACCCATTTATATTTTATTTTACCATATATCACAAAACTAAAAACTAACCAAACGAAAAAAGGCAATACAGTGTCTATGAAAAAAACTCACATCAGGCAAGTTTAGTTTCAAAATTTAATTTAATCGTTATAAGCAATCCTTGCAAAACCGAAGATGTATATTCGAGGGGTATGCTTTCTTTATGTTGGTTGTAAAACAGTTAAAAAAACATAACTTTAATTAAATCACATTTACCCTATTTGAAACACCAAAGGCTTACAAATTATAAGCGCAACTGACCAGTAGATATACGGACAGGGTTCCAACTGTTCCTCCGTTCATGTGATACCACCAGCTGAAACAAGCCGCTTCCGTTGGAGGGTGCAGTTCGCTGCTCAGCCAAGCGGCTATTCGCTCGTTCGTCAGTCCGGACGTTTCAATGTACATGTAGTGACCTGAACAAGTACGTTCGGGTTAGTTAACAAGCCTAAAACTTTAAGCTTTTAGAATTTAAACTGAAATCGCTTTTAGAAATTGGAATGAATCTTTTAGCCGCGTCTCTTATTCCCCCGACGTTGAATGTGGTTACTTCAAGTTAAGGTAAGTAAGTATGACCACTATTCAAATTTTAGTTGTGCTGTCTATTTCAATTGCGCGTATGTTGCTTCCTTTCAACATGCTCTGCCACACCGGCGTGGCTCTGTTTTGACCTTAAGGGGAGATGCTTTTATCTGTCCCACTCCCAAAAAAATGGGCAGTTGCTAACGCAGCTTTGTAGCCATAGGTCGCAGTTTGGCCACTGCATCGACGTCCTTATTGTATCAAAATTAAGAAAGAGTAAGTTTCATAAAACAAACCATACGAGAATTTGGAGTTTAAAGTACGACCCTTGTCGTACTTGAACAGTTTAGGTAAGATAAAAATATAACTAATAAAATCGTTGATGAACCATTTATCAATGTTCCTAATAGATCGTCCAAGCTATTACCAGCCTATTTTATAAGAAGTTTCCTACTTCAGAAAATAGTGTGCCTCATTTTGATAACTAAACAACAAACAACAGATATATCAGCTAAGCGTTTTGTAAATTTGTAGCTTAAGTAGAAAATTCATGCAACTTACAAAAAACAGTTTTAAGAGTAACAAAAAAAAAGATTTATATTGACAAATAAAGGGTACCGTATGCTGTTCCAGTGGTGTGATCTTGCGATGGTCCGGTGTATCTGCTGGGAGTTGCCCCTGAAGACCAGATCCAATCCATTCCGTCTTCGTCGCCGATGTAGTTGTTCCACCCGCACTTGTCAGTCTCAAAGTCGCAAGTTCCTACACAAAATACACTCGTGGTTGGACAAAAGCGTATTCGATCATATTATACTATACTTTGTGAAAGATTTATTTGCGAAAATTATTATACTGTATGAGCATGCCACGCTAAAGGCTTCAACTGATAAGTGACCTTCTTTGGAAAGTTTTTGTTTTATTTACTACGCTAAGCAAATAGTTTAAAAATACAACTAAAACAAAGTTTGAAGTAACAACAGCAAAACAACAGGGCGAAACAAACAAAGCTCAAAGTAAATCATAATCGATGCAAAAGTTGTTAAAGACTCGAAAAATTCAAGTTTGGACCAGTAACTGTAGAAACGCGTTAGGTTTATTGAGTAATGGTTTTACTAAGTATTTTTTCCAATGCCACGCGAAGTCGTTAGGGTTTGGCTGTGGGTAAAAGCTGCTTCAACAAATATAAACGTTGTTTACCTGTTGGCGGGCAAGCTCCGTCGTACAACTTCATGTCGTCAATTGCCATGTCGCTGTTTGGAGAGCTGCCGCGAATCGCTTCGAATCCAACCTAGAATAAACAGTGAAGCCATTTATAAACACAACAAGAAAAATATTAACTCAACACTCTTTTCGTTTAGTTTGTATAAGGTTCGCGATAGTTTTTTAAGTCTTATAGTATCTTTAGACAAAAAATTATACGTAACCATTTTTAGCCGATACAATGCAAGACTTCTTCTAGCAATGTTGTTTTTATTTACAAAATATATTTAAAAAGTTAAAAAATTCAACCAAAACAAAAAGAAAGTTAATCCAGAAATAAATCCAAATGTTGAGTTATGAGTATGTTCTCTATAGAAATTGAGTATTATGCTGTCTTTTAAAAAATTAAAACATTAAACCTTTTTAGCCGGTCCAACACAAGAAAAAACTCACCTTAGTCATGTTATATATTATTATTTGTTGTATTAATTTATGTGGACAAAATATCTTTAAAAAGGTAAAAAATTTAAACCCCTCCAACAAAATAATAAAAACTAAATAAAACTATAGCGCATTAGTAAATTATCCGTTGAGGATTTGAACCTTACCTGGAAGGCGTTGGCCGAAGGTGGAACTGTGACCTTAGCAAGTCTCCACATCTCTCCAGCGTTTCCATGCCGGGTCCACAACACGTTGGCGTTGTCGAAGTCTTTGTAAGGCTGCGTGAACACGTTCATAGTTCCCATGCCGTCGCCGTTCATGTGGTACCTGGTAGTCAAAACGGTTAAAAAACAGCATACTTAAAATGCAAAACAGGTAAGGTTGAAAAACACTGCAATGTTAACGCTTTGGAAAGTCACAATACAATAAATGTTTATTCTTTATTAAAACCGTCGGACAATCAAAATACTTAGACTACGTACACGATTCACTTTAAAAGATAACGACTTAAAGCATCCAATAAGGTAACACCGCTTTGATCTAAAATATTGAATGTTTTACTATTGGAAGATCGAAACACAAAGGTTTTATTTTTACAATTTCGCAAAATTATTCAACCCGTTACTGTGGCCAAAAATGTTTTAAAGCAAATTTAAAGATGTCTTGGTTTCAAACTGAAAACACTAGAAGGCATTTTGAAACAGATTTAACCTCGCCCTGTAACCCCAAAAAGTATACAAAATAAGAATAAGGCCTTGGTTTTAAATAAACGCACCAGAAGGTAATGCATTGTGGCGACGTTGTACTATCGTAGTTTTGCGTCAAGATTCTTCCACGGAATCCAGGGTCCAGGTCGTACAACCTAGCCAGGTAATATCGGCCATCGTTGGTCTGCAGCGTGTGATCTAACTCGGGTCCTGTGTCTGGGTAGTTGGGCGCCTTGCCCTTTCGCAATTCCCAGTTCATGTCGTCGTCGGCAACCTTGACGTGTATTAAAAAGTTATTTAAAAATACATTGTTGATGCCAGACACTGTAAATTTGTTCTTTTACTAAAGTACCAACGTTTCGGCCACACCTATTCGGGCAATCTTTTTCAAGGCAATAATATTGAACTATAGGCGAAAAATATATATACCAGACGAACAATAAAGGAAAACAAAAATGTTTTTTTTAACCGCTTTCTTTTTTAAAGTGTAACAGAAAAAGCACGGCAAATGGTTGACTGGGTGATTTTAAAACGTCCACTGGGTTTTAAAAAAGAAGCATATTTTTAGAACGAAAGCTATTTTGAGGTGAAAATGTAAATTAGCAGTAGCCTACATATAACTCGATGCATGTCCGGCTGTAATAACATACTTATTAAAACCTCTATTGAGATAATGAAAAAAATATATTTAAAAACGTTTCACGGCAGGATTAGGAAACCAAGCTAATACTCGCAACAAATGACATCAAAATTTATTTATTACTAGTCAAAAAAAATTTAAGCCATGTTCGAAATGGGACAAAGCTAGGAAAACAGAAAGTAAAAAAAGCTAAAAGTCACCGCCTTTAATCTTTAAAACAGCTTATTGTATATTTTGGAGCATAATGGCTGGAGGTTGTAGTAAGACGTAATAAGAATATCAAAGCCCACATACAGAAGTAGGTATCATTTTGAACGTTTCTAAAACTCTTTATTCATTTGTAACTCTTTATCAGCTTAGTATATCATAATTAAAATAGAAATCTTTAACAAAATACCTTTCAAAACCGTATTTATTAAAAAACAGCGCAGAACTTTGCGGAGTTTAAACGACAGACTATCAGTTGTACTAATTACCTCCGTAAAGTGGCAATTGTTTGCTTCAAATGTGCACTCTATGTCCTTCAGGGGACAATCGCCTTCGGTCACTGTGATGTCATCAATTGCAATGTCGCCATCAAAACCTCCCCTGGTTGCCTCGAATATAAGTGTGTAGTTCATGGTGGCAGAGTGACGATAATAACCGTAGTTCCATCTAAGTAAACAAGAAAAAACATACAACTTAACGAAATGGTTGCTATTTATCATGTATACATATTAAAACCTAGGTAACTAAAACCTAATCTACTAAAAACAATCTACATGGCAAATCGTATGTTGCAAATAAAATATTTAATAAACTTAGGTATAACATGCACGGATCTGTAAGCGTGAAAATGTATGTAAGTCAAAATAGATCGAGTAAACCTTTTTACTCGGCCTGTCTTTGTGTTTTCGTTTTTTTGTGCATTTTTTCCAATTTACTTGACATGTATATTTGGTCTTGACACATATTATCAAAATATTTAATAAGCATATATAATTGTATATGTACAGCCCAAGTTCGTGCAATTATACCTTGTTTAAACTTGCTATTATACACAGTTTAAAGGTTCATGATAGATTTTGGAAGTTCGACTTGATCATAGAAATGAACTAAGTTCTATGCAACTATATCAATTGTTCACATGTTGGTTGTGGTAATTACAGAGTTAATCCTACCTATTTCCCTGTGTTCCACTTCTACTCCAGAGTCGCCAGTAGGAGTCGTCATTGTCGTGATTTATCCTGATCAGGTTGAGAGTTCCTATACTTGGTCCGAACATGTGGTAGTAGAACTCAATGCACTCCTGCAATTGAATTGCACAACTAGAAAGCATTTAGGTTAGATAATTCTTTACGTTATGGTTAGACAATGGGCGGGAAACATTTTTCGCGGGCCAAAAACTACATTCAGTACGTTCTCTGCATACTAAGCAGGGATCTAATTTGAGCAAAGCGCAAAGTATTTTCGCATTGAAATAGCTGAAATAGAAAAATGTATTTGTAATGGCCTCGTGCTGAATTTATCAAAGAGGAGGTAAGGTATCCTCCCAAGGGTTTCTAAATATTTCTAAAGGAAATAGCCTAGCAAGATAGTTTTGCAAACTAAGGTATAAGAAATACTCTGTCTGTGTTTTGAACGGGAATTATACAAGTTAAAGCAAAGCAGGATTAAAAACGATTGCTTAAAAACAACTTGTGTTTGTGTGCTTAGTGTTTTAAGGACTTTAATTTTGTTATGTAGAGAAAAACAATGTAGGTTATTAAATGGAGTTTATCTAAGATGTTTGAAACAATAGTAGAGGAATCAGTATATATATACTTTAATGAAGCACGGTTGTGCAAAAGCTTGTCTAGAATTCAATACAAGTTTTTTTTATACAGTGCCACCTAATTCCTCTAAATAGAATTAGACAAATACGGCCATTTACAAAGAGAGACAGAAGTAAGTTTGCCTCACAATCATACAAAAGTAACTAAATATCCACCAACTCACGAATTTGTTTGGATCTTTGGACGGTGGTTGTGGGTATGACGTGAGACGCGCTGATTGGTCGGGTCTCAGCCTTCGTGACGCATCAATAAACATGTAATGACCTTCTTGACCTTCGCCAAGTGTGTGATCGAAATCTGATGAAGGGGTAATAAGAACATTTTTCGTAAATAATGGGTTATTTATCATAATTTTAAAAATTACAAAAAAGTTTCTTTTTTTGTGTGTGTTTACTATGCGGAATACTGCTTGGAATGAAATGAATTTACTGATTTTAAACAATTACATTTATTTTTGATGCCAATAACTTGACTTGAAATTAACTTGGTTAACTGTAAATGACCTGGACTGAGATTTTTGCTTATAAATGTTATAAACGACTTGACTTTGACTGATAGTATGTTACAAATCACTTGACTGGGGCTTCAGTCATTATCAAACGGTTAATTCACAACACTGCTTGTCCATGCATTTAGCGCACTATCAGGTCATTTAGTTAAAGTTCAAACTAAAAAAATGCCCTACTAGGTCCGTTGCCGGCGATAATGGCAGAAGAGCCTTCCCCATACAACCAGTCGAACTCGTCGGCGGCCTGTTCTTGGTACCAGCCGCACGTGTCGGTCTCAAAGTCGCAAGTCAGGTCGTTGGCGTTTGGTGGAATGTAATCCGGGAGGCAGTTCTCGAAGCTTATGTCGTCCAACGAGATGTCGGTCGTGCCCACTGCTAGGATCGATGGAAGGCCGATGAACATTATCTGCGAAAATTGAAAAGTGTTTGTTAGGGTTAAGGCTAAAGCCACGGAGAAATGTATTGTGAAATTAAGAATACTCGATTTACGTCGTTCAGAAATGATAAAAATTGCGTTCCACCTTTAATAACTGAGGTTTGGTTTAAGTCACATCCACTGAACATGACACAAGTTCGCATCGAAACTTGTTTATCAAGATGCTGTCGATCTACTCGACCTATTTGGCTTTAAATTGCCAAGCTAAATTACAGATCCGTGCATAGTGTACCTTAGATTTAGGCTAAAATAAAACAAATTCTAGTAAAAAATCGTAAATTTAAATTTAGAAACACAAGCCTTAAACTAGTTCACATGTTTCTTAATTTGTTTGATGCTGTTCTGCTTACGAAATACAAGAAAACACCTTAGTTGCGGTGTTACAAGGTGAGCGCGTTTGAGTATGTTAAATACATTTTTTATCTGGTTAACAGTACAAAGTTAAACTTTAATAACTAAAATCATATGAAAACAGTTGAGCCGTTCAAAAGCTACAGACTTACCCTGCCAGAAAGAATTTCCAAGACTTTACAACTCGTTGGGGGTGCTTACCTTGTAGCCGGCCGGTCGTTTTCCGATGGGGGCTGACTTGGGGCTCCACCCCAGACCCTGGGACCCCTGGGCGTACCAAACGTCGGTGTACTTGCTGTTGTCGTTGGCGTCGGGGTAAACGCGGAGGAATACAGCTCCAGCGTCGCCTTAATATAATTGTGGTTTAGCAAATCATTTGGTAACGTAGTTTTAAACAATACCTAAGAAATTGAGTTAATTTAATGTATTGTGGTTTGGCAAATTTTTTTGGAAAAATCGTTTCAATTTTTTTTCTCGTGATAAACATTGAATTAATTTAAAAGTTCGGTTCAGCTCCGGTTGGACCATTGTTATTTTAAAAACGGTTCATAAAGTTCCAGTTTGGATACAATCAAAGTTGCGTTAAATCCAAAAATGTTGGCCAATAAATGTGAAGAATATTTATTAAGTTGTAACTTGTACGAAATCTAAGTTTCGTGAAGTACTAAAAAGCAACGTTTTATTTGATAAATATCATTTTTTTCACAAAAGTTCGAACGCTCCAGCGTTGCCTGAAGAGTATTCCATGTTAGTAAATGTTTGATAACAGAATATTTTTTGTACGCGTGTGTAGCTTCAGCTTATGTAAAGCTGAATAAAAAAAAATAAAGCCAAAATAGTTGAAGAAATCGATATCATGTTAAGTAAGACATTCCGAAATGTACTACTATCATATCAGTTAAATTTGCACGGTACTACAATGGTGCGATACTGCGTCGCCCTAATGTATTGTGGTTTGGCAAATGTTTTTCAAATGTCGTATTAAGCTTACGTGAAAAATTGAATTGAAATATTAGTTTTAGGTGTCACGCAAAATGTTGGGATTATGTTAAAAGTATAAACGTTTCCGGAAATTCAAGGGCTGCATTGTTCGACATAAAAATGTCTATTTTTGGTTGACAATACGAAATGTGAGCTGCAGTAGTTAAGGCATTACTAGGCTTACCTGTTCCACCCAAGTACAGGTAGAAGTTGATTCTACAGGCAAGTCCGCTAGGGCCGTGAGCAACCGTTTCCATTGTTGCATTGGCGAGGAAAGATGACTGTGTGCGGTCGATGTGCATTATGTGGCCTGCAAATCAGCACAAATGTATGTTCAAGATTTTCCAAAAACGAAAAGTTTAGATAGTTATAAGGTTATAAACCATTAAATTAAAATGGGTCAAATAAAGAAATAAGCTATTGCTGCCAGGCATAATATATAACGGAGTGTTGCTCTTGCAGCAGTATATATAATAGATCGACGTTTCGACGTGCTATACAGAACGTCTCCATCAGGATACTGACGTATCGTGCAAAACAGATTCCTTATAAATCGACAATGTCACAGTATCCTGATGAAGGCGTTCTGTATAGCACGTCGAAACGTCGATCTATTATATAATACTGCTGGAAGGGTCCAATAAAGGTTTAACTAGAAGCCGTTTCCCGAATAGCGGTCCAATATATGGTTGTTGTTTGCCCTATTTAGTGTGTTACGCGTCTAACACACTAAAAGTCCTATGTTAAGCAAACACTTGCCATTCAAAGAGTTATTATTGATAAACTTCATCACGGAGCAAAATAAGACAGGTTTGTATTTTTACAATGGGGGCAGTAACAATTGATAACACATTAACCACATAAGACGAGTTGGGTCAAAAACATAAAACTCAGATGCATTTTAGAGCAATTGCTGGACAAATAAATGGTAGTTGATTGCAAAACAAAGGTTAAGAACTGAGAAAGGAAATAATAACACAGTCACCAGAAAAATACCTTGTTTGTATAAAATTCACAAAGTGTCGTTTAACATTGTGCCGAAAAAAGTCGTTTTTTAGCATTACTCACAAACGTTTGTTTGAAATAAAAGCGTACTTTAAAGCAGTTACTTGCAAATTGTAAAACCAAACACATAAAAAACAAACTTTAAAAAATATTCCAGCTCTAGCAAATACATTTTAACAGGCGCATTACCAAAGTCTACGATTTAACAAACTAACACTAAATCTGGTGATTTGATAACTTAAAAGTTTCACAAAGCTTACAACAAACAAAAAGCCCGAATTTTACACAGACTTACCTCTAACAAACTAACACAAAATTTGATGATCTGACAACTTACAAGTTTATAAAACTCACACCAAACTAAAAGCCCGAAATTCCACGCAGACTTACCGTTAGGGCTTCCTGTGGTCTTGTCACCATCCGGTCCGTTGGGGTCATTGACGAAGCTCACAGTCTCCCGGTTCCAGGCCCAGGTACCCGAGCTTACGTCAGTCCAACCACAAGTTCCAGGTTCGAATGTACAAGCGGCGCATCGGTTCTCATCGCCCGCCCCTTGGTTTGGGCAGTCGGTTCGGAAATCACAAACCTAGGTGGGATTAATTGGAGAATCATAGGACCGCTTTCGACTAGTTTAACTGATAAACGGTCAAGATGAAAAAATTGAAAAAAAAATCAGAAAAATCATTGAAAAGAAAGAGTATTGCTTAAAATTGTGTCAAACCGGGTGGAACTGTTCAAAATTAGAATGCTCAGTGTTGTTACTTCAATCAACTGATCAGGGCGGCTTTTGAAATACGTGCCTACATTAGACATGAAATTGCAAATTCTCCACGACAAAACATGTTGTTTTGTTGCCAATATCATAACACGTCCACATCTCTAATCAATGTTGGTGGTTTAACAACCAATGTATGTGATACAGCAATATACCAGTTATGTTCGCAACTTGAAGCAGTTGTTGCAAACTTAGTGATTCTGCACTATAACTACAGCTTTATATGCATATTGTTATGTACTACAAGGCCTAAATCAGTCGAACGGAAGACGCGATCTTTAGGAGCTAAAGTAAAGATTCTAGACAGATGTTGTGGGCGCATTACCTGAAGCTATACAGTTTCTTTTTTTACAAAAAAATCATGTTATATTATATAGTATTGTTCATAAATTGTCATGCAAAGTAAACGCGTTTAAGTAAGTCTTTTAGCTGACAAATCTTGAATTGAATCATTGCGATATTGCTCGTTTAAGTCTCTATTCGATGACACCAATAACAATCATTGACATATTGGAATAATTTTAAATTTCAAAAAAATAAAGAAAAGTTGAACCCAGATTTTGCGATAATTTTTGCAAACCTAATGAGATGCGAACATAACTTGTATGTTGCTGTGCAGTAATTTAATGTGATTACCTGGCTTTCGTCAATGCAAGTAATCCGGTCGTCGCACGGAATCTGGCCAATCGCGGGGCAGGGGGAGGGGGTCGGGGCGACCGTGGTTCCGATGGGCAGGGGCGTGCTGATAAACTCACACTCGGGGGTGAATGTGACGTCATCTATTGCGATGTCTCCCTGGTGACCGTTTCCAACTACACCTTCGATGATAATCTAAAACATGGATATTATAGGTCAAAGGTTAATAAATCTGTTTAAACGTTAAAGTTAAGTGAAATCGACTTTAAACGTAGTAGAGTATATGCAATAGACTGTCACAATCTACTGTCCTTATATTTAAAGGGACTTCAGCCATAAGATCTAATTAAGAACAACATCAACGTAGGAATAAAACACAGTTCGGAATAAGACCAAAATAGGACTAACACCTAATAATCGTAGTACCGTCTAAAGCAAAATAAATGCTAAATCCGTCGTAATAATACCCATAGATTATTCTGCTTTAAATATTGTTGCCTTGTAGGTCTAATTGTGTGTTCCCATTCAGAGCATCTTGTGTTTACTTTTACAAAAACCCAGGACTTAATGTGGGCGAAATGTAAGAATATATGGTGCTTCAAACAAACATATAATCAGGTGTTTTACTCAGTTGTTGAACTTTCAATTTAACTTGTTCTAAAAACAACCGGTTCGTGGTAACGAATTCAGTCGCGACAAGAAAATGTGAGACATCACCTTGTTAAGATGGTACTACTAAAGATCACATGACATTTGACTATGACCAGGAATACTGTATTTAAAAGAGATTTTGCATCAATATTTCTTGTGGCTAGATGTTTTAACATCTTTGAAAATACACACAAATAGACATTGACACAGTAATTAAAATGTTGTAAGATCTAATCCCATACATTACGTCTTACTACATCCGACCATTATGCTCAAAAATTAAAATGCATTATTTGTAATCAAACCAGCCCACCAACTGATTCACAAAAAAAACCTTTGTTACAGATGAACGTTGAAACTGCACAATGCGAATATGGTTTATCAAATTTGTAATCTTAACGACCAAACACCTTTAGTAACACACCTGGAAGTTTTGGTTGTCGGCTGGTGTGATCTCCATTCGAGCGAAGTAATCTTGGGACAATTCTTGGTTGCGATTCCACAGTAGGGTCCACGGACCGCCGTCCTAATTTAAACAGTAAGCAGTTCGTTAGTAAGAGATTTAAAAAGCCATACGATACTAAAATGTTGCAAATTAAACAGTTATGGGGTAAAACTGCAAGATAAGGGATATAACTTTGCCTTAAAACCCTGCTAGTCAAAAATCATTCTTCTGAGTAAATAAATATTATTATAACATATATCCAATTTCTACTGTCAACGGTTCATATTTTGTAACGGTGCGCTTTAATAGAAATTGTTTCAATAAATTTGTATTTACGCAAGATTTTCGTTTATCGTGACTAGTTAAACATCATCGTTTATTTTTTATTTTAATTGAAACTATTCGTTGTTTTGGGCAACAAAGAAATATGATCCTAAATATAAATCTAGGGGTCAAAAAAAACAATATATGCTTTGTAAGATCTTTCAACGTTCTTGGACCACTTAAATTAATTCAGTTTTTAAATATGAAAAGTAAGGTTCTTATTATCCTGAAAGCTCAATAATTTTTATCAGCCTACGTTTTTTGCAGGTTTAGTTATCAGCCGGGTTAACCCTAAAAAACCTACCAACATGTTGTTAGCAACTTATCAGAGATGCCTTACCTCAGTCCTCTTGTAAACGTTCAGTCGGCCGACGTGTCTGCCCAGCATGTGATAGTAGAACCTCATCTTGCACAGGCCGCTGCCGCCAGTTGCTCGTATGGTGGGGAACGCAAACACCGCAGTATCGCCCTCCACGTTGGGACGGGCAGCGTTCATGTAGATGAAATGTCTGGGCGAAAAGTGATGTGGTTGAGTAACGTGAGCGTAAATTGAGAATTACAGTTTTACCAAACAATCAAATAGCAAATAAAAACACCACAGTCACCGGAAAATCCAAAGCTGATATTTTGTAAAAAATACATAAAAAAGTAAATACGTATGCCGTAGTGCAAAAACCCCGATAACCAAACATGTTTTAAAGTTTTTTTTATTGGCAACAACGCCAATTGATAAATTGTTTTAAAATGAAATTCTTGCCCTAATCGTTAATTTGAACTTTAAAACGCCAGTAATCGTCAAAGATTTTGATTCTGTTTTTTTTTTGTATTTTTGTGTGTATATGTCAGAGGGTTTACATTTTTTTATTTTTTTACTGTATTTTACTTGTATAAAAATAAAATTACAATGGTTTTGTTATTTAAGCAATTCTAGAAAGGTATGCGAGACCTGGTTGACGATTTGAAAGGGGTGTATCAAGACAAAGTTAAGAACCACTCGTTTACCACAGGTACACCGAAAAGCCATCGCAGACTCGCCGAATCTGTCGATCTATGATGCAAGCAGAGCAAGCCAGAAAAACAACTGGCTGCAGTGAGGTTCGAACTCACGACCTCCGGTCAAGCCGGGACCGTCGCTCTACCAACTGAGCTATGCAGGCTCAGAGAGGAGCGAGTCGAGAAACAACCATGCGCCAATACTTGCACATTTTTGTTAGTACAAGCAACTTCACACTGGGGGATCATCAGTCCGTATCAGGCTTTTCGGTGTACTATTGATACGGAAGCCGTAATCGTTGGTCATAAAGCAACTTCCGAGGGGCTAGATCACAGATGCTATTAAACACATATGTTTGTGTGTGTCTTTCATTTACCACAGGTACTGTTCCACATATACACTTACCCGGCATCAGTGTTGGTTGTGTGATCTCTGCTTGGCCCTGTGCCAACCGTATGGGGGGTGTCAGCCGATCGCCACTCCCAGTCGATGTTACCAAGACCGGTGTTGTAACCTGGAACAAGAATGTAATCCCAAACATTGTTGTTTAGTTTGTTTATGGCTTCGAAAAAAATAACAGACGAAATTTCGGTGAAACAACTTGGTGGCCAACAAAAGGTGTTTCTAATCGCCCAGTCGCCTTTGTAAAAAAAACACAAACTAAAAAAAAAATTAACTAATTAAATATTAATTAGTAGCTATTTAAACAGGTGCAAAACGTAAACTGAAGAACCAGGGCTTTACACTCCCACAAGGTACTCCGTTTGTGATTCACGACATGTCGGTCGAACAGGCCCGTACGTATTGCAGAAGATGCAATTGCGTTCCTAAAATTATTAAAGGAATTTCACTTTAAACATCTTCCAAAGCGTTTTGTTTCCAGCAAACAAACGCAAATTTATCGGGTTATTGTGGCAATCAGGTTTAAACTTTCTATTTGATGTTAAAGTGATTCACACCTGAAGGAAAGTCGTTGAAAAATGCTTCATTAAAATGAGTTATACAAGTTCACCCCACCTGAACACAAGCGTTTTTGTTTTGTTTTTGTTTCGTAATCTTATTAGGTTATTATGGCAATGCGGGTTAAATTTACTATTTATTGCTAAATGGATTTATATTTGAAAGAAAACGTTGGGAAATCGTTCATTAAAATGAGTTATTTGAACCGCGAAATGCGATCAGTTCACTCTTCATGGTGGCAATTTGTACCACAATCGAATTAGTATAGTGTAACAATTTGGACTTCAATAGTTAGGCCCTATATTTTTTTAAAGAATGTATATATAGATATTACGTACAAACTATAAGAAGACTACCTTAGATATGTTTTTAAACGAAGTTAGTTTAAAGAATAATATAAATATGCTCAAAATG
Organism: Ascidiella aspersa; assembly: GCF_963924565.1. Taxonomy (NCBI): domain Eukaryota; kingdom Metazoa; phylum Chordata; class Ascidiacea; order Phlebobranchia; family Ascidiidae; genus Ascidiella; species Ascidiella aspersa. The sequence goes on along the minus strand of NC_139447.1, from coordinate 34,757,805 downwards.
TGAAATTTAGCTTTAATATAGGGTAAAATGTTAGGCTAAATAAAATTAACCGAAAGTTAGCTACAAGAAGAAATGGTGAGTCATTTGCACAAAAATACTTTGTTACCTGACATAATACCACCTATAATTGCAGGTCCCGTGTGATTTCGGAAATGACCCTACTTGAAGATAATAACAAGTTCATCCCACCTGAGCACAAGCCTCCTTCAAAGTCGCATTGTGTGTAACCAGCACATGAAGCTTCATCCGTAGCATCTCCACAATCGTCAGTCAAGTCGCACAGAGTGTTCTTGCCAACGCACGACCCTCTCGCACAACTAGAGTAAAAATATGTATAGTAAGAATATTGAAACCCATATAGAATTATATAGAAGACGTTAGTAGCATTTTGAACGTTTTATATATCTCTTTACTTACTCTTAACATCAAAAGATATATTCGAAACGTTTAAAATGCCATTTTCCCGATTAATATTCACACTTTACAACGAAATAGTAATTAAAAAAAAATAGGCAAAAAACGCTAAAATCCCAAACCTTGAAAAAGGCAAAATATCTCAACCTTGTTAATATACAAAAGACAAACCAGAAAGCTTCGTTAAATAACTAACAAAAGTATTTTATAAACAGCTCAGAATTAAATTGTTATCTGCAAAAAAATTGATAGAAGAATAATAGTCTATTCAAAGAAATTTCAAAACCTTCTGAAACTCAATGTGGCATGGATAAAATTGTCAGATGTTTAAAATAATCACAAGACAAACTAAAGCCTCGACGCGAAAATTTCTCAACTCAACTTACACAAACTGATCGCCGTTGCAGGTCACGGTCGTGTTGGGGAGGGCGCATTGCACGTAGATGACGTCATCAACAGCGAGGTCACCGACCCCGTTGAAGCTTCTGGTGGCTTGGAAGGACAAGGTGAACGGCTGGGAGATTCTACCTACGGACAGTAAAGATAAACTGATTTATATAGGGTAGGTAGACACAAAATATATTCTTACTTTATCTGCTACATTTGCTTTAAAATCTTGGTTTGATAAGTGTGTGATAACACAACCATTCAGTAGTTGATCAACATAAAAAAATTAAAAAATGAATTTTCTATAATGATGAGGAGACAGTGGGTTTGTCTCAAGTGAGTAGAGATAGAAAAAGTAATTTTAGTGTAACTTAAAACCAACGTTTTTAAAATAGATTTTTCTGCAGATTCTGTAAACAATAAAAGAGAAACATTTATATTTTCGCGAAGTTATATTCGTTGTTAAATTTTCTCTCTTTGAAGTGTTTTAATGAAATTGGTCTGGGCGGTGATTCTGTGATATTTGTGTTAAAGTGCTTGTATGAATAAGGTCTATGTTGCGAAATTTTCAATTCCGTTAATGGGCGATTAAGTTTCTTTAGTTAAAAAACTTAGTTTTCTCCTCGGTTCGCAAAACAATGAACTTAACAAGCCGCTAAAAAACAAAATTAAACGCAACGCAGTCCAAAACTGATAAAAATGACTGAAGTCAAGGCAAGTCGTTTATCCAAAAGAATTCAGCAAAATCAAGTCATTGATTTACTAAGTCATTACAACACTGCTGTATAACTTTGTATCAACGTTGCAATGATTATATCAAAGATAGTATGCGTCCCGCTAAAAATATAGCAGCCCTTTGGTTTGTGCATTTTCAATGAGAAAACAAACGCACCTATGTAGACGTTTGCTTGTTTCCACTGGTCTCCTTCGTCGAAGCTGCGTTGCCAGATTGTAAAGCTTCTGGTCGGCAACCTTACAAGTAGGCGGAGTTGGCCGGGGTTGGGGTTCAGCAGAGACTCGGTGAATCCCCGTCCGTACATGTGGTAGTAGAACACCATCTGTGCAAGTGTAACAGGCGCAGATTGAAAATGTGTGTATGCACAATATAAGTGTTGTAAACAAGTCATTTTGAAATGACTTAAATTCCAGTGAAGTCATTTGTAAAATAACTTAGGTCCTAGTCAAGTCTTTCGGACAAATAACAAGTAAGTCGCAGAGCAATACTCAAGTAAAAAATAACATCAAGGCATCACATAGCAAGTAAACTGTTTTATGTGCAATAACCCAATATTATAAAGAAATTGCTTAAAGAAAACACTTCAGTTGAACCAAAAGCCCAAAGACATAAGTCAAGTCAAGCTATTTGTCCAAAAGTCTTAAGTCAAGTCATTTGAAAAAAGGCACTTAAGTCACTAAAATACTGCACAATATTGATATACTTTATTTGAAATAAACGAATAGTGTCGCCCGTATTCCAGCAGAAAATTTTAAAGGTGACGTTCAAAAAACATAAACATTAAAACTGTGAAGACCAAGTAAAACGTCCGAAAAATATACGCATAAAGATGCCCCATTATACATATCGTATAAAACGCCCAAACAATCTAATTAACTATCTTTAAAATAAATAAAATGATTGACAATAGTTGTCTACAGATTTAAAATAGTAGAATGTCGTTCATCAGTTTGTCAATCCTTAATGCAAACGGGAATGGATTGCGAAATATGTATAACTTAAGTTAATGCAGACTTAATTAAGTTAATAATGAAACCATTTCGTTTAATTTGGGATCATATTAGTAATACTGGTATTCTCTTCATGTAATCAGGCGTAAAGCAAAAGTTAAAAGCAACACGTTGCAAGGTAACCTGGCAATCAGCAGCTGACTGTTGCAACATCGGTGTGATCATGATTGCTTCGCTCTGTCGGTCGCTATCCTGTGCCTCTACCGCCATGTAGTAACCTGCATTTTAATGTACAGTGCAAGCTACATTTCAGAAGGTAAATTGGTCTAAATTGTTTAATGCTCTATGTTTTCCTAGCGCTCATGTTGTTGAATTCATGTGTTGGGCTCATGTGATTTCGATCTTGGATTGTCCTTCACTTTGTGTTTGTGCTTCAAGCAGTAAAGAGCTCTAGCCTTTTTGCTATAGATTGTTAGTATTTCATCTCAGTTGCTTCTTTATTCTAATATGTTTATTATAATTCACTTTTTTGTATAACATTGTCGTTTTGATATTCTATTTTAATAAGTTACACATGTTACTGTCGTATAAATTTATGACAGATAATGACCTCTGTTTATTTATGATTAAACTGGATTTACAAAACAAAATACTACAGAATTACTTCAGTTGTTGATTTCGATTTTACTGTTTTTTTTTCTAATACAAACCAGACTTACAAATTACGTAAAAACAAAGTTTTTATAGATAAAATGTACATTTTATTTTTAGATTAGGTTATATGAAGTACATCCGATCGATTTCCGTTAAAGGTTAGCCTTACGAAATATATTTCTACTCGCTACGGCAAGGCCAATTTATTTAACAACATAATATCCGTAAAAAAGCATAAATACAATTTATATTTATTCCTGCCTAATACAATGATTTCAAAAAATAATCCTATAGGCATACACTCTCGGGGTTATACCAGTCAGCAATATGTTGCCAACCACTTTATATTACCCAGTGAAGTGCCGAGCGTATGGTCGAAGGCAGGCCCGGTGGCGATTCCCGATGTTCCGTCCCTGTCCCTGGCCCACTTGTACGATCCGGGGGAGGCGTCGAACCAACCGCAGTCGCCCGACTCGAAGGTGCACTCGCCACAGGTCAGCTCGTCCCACAAGTTCGGACAATCTGGGTTGGATGAAAGATACACACATACATATGTGTTTAACAACTGTGTTCATTTTGGTCAACGATTACGGCTGCCGTATCATAGTTCAACGAAAGCTTTCGCAGACTAACTGAATCTGTCTATCAATGATGCAAGCAAGACAGGAAAGAAAAACAACTAGCCTGTGGTGAGGTTCGAACTCACGACCTTTGTAATGCCGGGACCTTCGCTCTACCAATTGAGTTAATAGGATAACCAAGTCAGACGATCAATGACGTAAGAAAAACAGCTAGTCTACAGTGAGGTTTGAACTCACGACCTAAACTCAGGGTTAGAGTGCTAAGTCACAACAATCATATTGAGCTGTATCAACAAACCATCGCAGCACATTTAATACTGAATATACTAGTTGAATTTTATGTTAAAAACGCACAATTTCGTCAAAAATGTTTGGGATTTTTTTTTTAAATTATTATCGGAAATGAATCCTTGCAATCTAAAATTGAAAATCCTTACCATCTAAAACGTCCTTTTTGTGAGTTAACATTTAAAGATATTTGGTCAGCTCTTTGGAAAACAGTTACAGTTGATTACGGATAATTAATATGCCAAAATGAGTTGCATCTAATACAGAAGGTATTGTTATTTTGTTTAGGCCAAAATCTTACAGCCATTCAATCTTCACCGGTCGTTTTGAACATACAGTTTTTTAATTGCAATTTGGACTTGAACATTGAGTATGTTTAAGTCAACAAAAAGTAACGTCATATGTTTCTGAACCTTCAGATTTCAACATGGAGCCCAAGTGGGGCCACAAACCTAAAGTGTTATAGAAACTTCTTACCTCTGGCGAAGTCGCACACCTGAGTGCTGCTGATTGTGTCGCTCGAAGTTCCACATAACACTGGGGATGGGGGTGGAAGGCTTACGCACGCTCCTGTAAAGATTATGAAGTGTGTTTTTGTTGATATTTTTTGAGTAGAATAGTAATGTCAGTAGACTCGGTGTTGTAATGACTCAACTTGACTTAAGTCTTTTGGACAAATGACTTGACTTGACTTAAGTTCTTTCGATAAATTACTTGGGTTGAAAGAAAAGGTCATCATGAGGCATTTTTTAACGTGAAAAAATATTAGCTTACTATATTTTGCGTTTTTGTTATATTTTAGTTGAGTTATTGTCTATAATTGGACGAATAATTGGAAACAACAGTAGTACTCGAACGTTTAATTTTTAATATGCTCGAAAATTTTGGTATAGTCCTTGAGAATTCCTATAAACAGTTAACTTTTTTACCCGGCCAGACTGTAATGTCATCTACCGCCATATCACCACCAACGTTAGGTCCAACAGTTCCTTCTACGACCAGATAGAACTCTGTCGATGTTACAATGTCGATCTAAAAACAAGAAATGTCCTTCATTAGCCTTTGCCTAGGAAATTCGGGTGGGTTAAAATACTGCGATACGTGAAGCAAAAAGGTTTATAAATGAGGGACTTGACTTGGTTAACTGATTACTTGGAATGGAGCTTGACTTGTTATTTTTCGAGAATACTAGACTCGGATTTAACTTGTTTCACAAAACACTTGAAAAGGATTTAGGTCTTTTCAAAATGACTTGTTTGCAACACTGCCACAAGCTTTAGGTAAAATTTTAAACAATTAATCGTTAAGTAAAATTATTAAAGATACGAGGTAAGGCTATCAATTTGGTTGATTTAAATAAATACCACACATAGTTTAGAGCAGTGTTTCTTAACCTTTTTAGCGCTCGTACCCTTTGAGTTTTCATGAAATTTTCGCGTACCCCTGCCTACAATAGCCGACGAAAATAAAAATTGTAATAAAAGGAATACAAATTACAATCAATGTATTTACAACTTTTATGTGTTGAATGCATGCGTTAAATACACACTTTTCAAAAATATTTACAAAACATAAACAATCAGTCATTTTACTAGTGGCTTTTTGTGGTTGCTTTTCGTAAATTACGCATTCTCCACAAACATGCCTAAATAGCGCATAATTTCACACTGCATGTCGTACCCCCTGCTTTGGTGCTTTGTACCACCAAGTGGTACACGTACCCCTGGTTAAGAAACCCTGGTTTAGAGTGTGCAGAATAATAGGCATGAAAAGCGAAAGAATGCCAAGATACCTTTGGATAAAACTTGTATGAACCCTAAATTTTACATATTTCAGACACCGCTTCTATACTTTTATTGTCGACTTTATTAAATACCTGTTCGGAAATCCAGTCATCTCCCTGCGCTCCATCCTTTCTCCAAATGCTCTGGTAAGTACCCGGGTAATCCCCGTACACCATAAACACTTCCATGGAACCCATGCTGCTTCCCTTCATGTGGTACCTGGATGTCAGATGTGAGAGTGAGATGAAGATATGGATACGCGTTGGAGAGACATATTTCGATCGTACACTTGTATTTTTATTTCGATGTACAGCATTGCTATGTCAGTTGAACGAATGCAGAACTAAGGCAGATGACTTTAATTCTATACGATTCGATGTTAAGGTTGGTGAAGTTAGCAGACTGAGATAAGACACGATCGAGGGAATTATTTTAAGCACACTGCACTTTCAATGTCAATGTAACACTTGGCGGTGTTTGCTGAATCGAACAAAAGGTTAATATGACATTTCGATAGAATTTAACTATACCAACTGGTAATTATTTCCAAATTAAAAAAATCTTTGTAAAGTAATCTTATTGAAGATAACAGCATTTCGGTAATGAACCTAAAAAAGTGACAGGATTGTAGACCAGCGCCAAAAAATGGTTTGGTGAAAGATTTGAACATGCGCATTAGGCTATTAATTCTATGAAATTATAATTACTAAAAAAATTATTGTTCCCTAAGTGCTTTTCAAATTATTCGCACAGTTTACAATTTTCAATTTTGGCGAATAGTTTCGTTAATCTTCCAGCAAAATGGTATTCTAGACCAGCGCCAAAAATGGTCATGCGCATTGGCGCTGCAGACTGACAGTACAATTAGAATCGAAATTTTTTGATAACGCTTACCAGAAGTTGAAGCAGTGGTTGTTGTCGCTGACTGCTGGATGTTTCACGAATATCTCAGACACGATTCGAGCTTTTTCTCCTTGCACTCGTGGGCCTGATGTCTCGGTGTATATGTACTGTCCTGGAAGTCAGGAAAACAAGTTGCAGTTTTTAAAAAATACATTAACTTTTTAATCAGCATTTTGTGAAGTTATTGTGCTATTTTTAAATGTTTTTCTAATGTTTTCTTAGTTAGTTTTTTATTGTTTTCAACGACCATTGGGTGCGATTGGGACATTCAAAAAATGTATGTAAGACTGATGAAGGACTCATTCTTAGACGATGAAAAGGTCAAAGCAGAAATTTTATGATTAATATGTAGGCGTTTGTCAACTTTCAAGATAATTTTTACAGCTTTCTAAAATATATGCAACCAAAAAAAATATAAATACTAATATATAAGTATTTTTTTCTTAGTATATCGGTTAACATTTCTACACGATTTCGTGACTTTAAGTCCAACGAAAAAGCGGCCAAACCTTTTCCTGATTTGTCGGAGTCGGGGCCAGTGTTGCCAGTCGATGTATTCCCGCTCAACAACAACCAATCAAAATCGTCGTCGTTCGAATTCACCCAACCGCAGAGGTCGAAATTAAAGTCGCACGTTCCTAAATCGAATTTAATGTAAAAGAGTTTGGCTTTCTGTTCTTATCAGGCTGGTAGACCAATGTTGTTTCACAATATTATTCAAACATCGAGTTTGTTAAAACACATACTTCATTAACCTGCGCTTAGGTAGACTTTAAAATCGGAAAATAATTACTACTAAAATACTTGTGATTAAAGGAACTGTACTAAAATACTTTGTGATTTGTTTGGAGGTAGAAATAAGTTCGCATATAAATTTATGAGAAAGAGTATGAAAAAGTTTAACCAAAGGTATATTCACTTGGTTTTAAATTGCTAAAATTGCCTTAATCAAAATGATTATATTTTTAACATTGAGAGAAAAAATATTGACAAAATTAAAACTGTACCACGATAAAAATTTTCATAACTATATCAATGTATCACATCTATGTGAACTTATAAAGAGAACATTTGTCTCATTGTAATATAGTTTTTAAGTTCAAGGACTCGCAAAATATCCTGAAAGCAAAGTAAATGAATGAACCAAAATATAATAAAACGAATTCCAATAACAAAAATCAATAATGCAGCTTGATAATAAATAGCAAAGCCAAAAAGGTCGAGTAGATCGACATCATCTTGATTAACCGAAGATGATACACATTAACTAAAGATGATACAAGCTCGCTCGTATCGAAACGTCTTAATCAAGATGCTGTCGATCTACTCGACCTTTTTGGCTTTGCAATTTATTATAAAAAATTAATAAATTTTGCCAGAAATTGATAATGCACAATTATGTAAACCACGAGTTTATAAGTTAAAACTGCATTAGTTAAAATAAAAGTTGAACAGTTTACCTGGTAGTGGACAGGGTTGATCTCTTTGTTCAATGTCGTCTATTGAAATGTCTCCGGCCACGTTTGGACCTCGAACTCCTTCGAAGATTAACTGAACGAAAAAATAATTGGATTATTACATAAAAGAATTTTAAAGATGGGTGGAATACACTGATAATTAAATAAATGATTTGTTTTCACGGGATTGATTATTATAGTGGCAACCTGAGAGCAAGTTTAAAATCATTCTGTTCCTGTTTCCCCCCGTAGTGCATATTTATACATGTGTATTTTTAAAGTAAAATCCAATAATCATACCATTTAAGTTTTCCGAGAATAACTGCTGGATGTAGTATTTAGACGTGAAATTAATATCGACGCCTAAACAGAAGTAGGTGACATTCTGTGAATGTTTCAATTAAAATTCTTTATTGATGTTTTTAACATCAAATATTGGTTAAAATATTTATTATAAACGTTCACAAAATGTTACCTATACTTTTGTTTAGGCCTCGATATTCATTTTTGTTACCTGATAAGGAACAAACGATTCATATTGGACGGACGCTCTTCATTAAAATAATTATTAGGAACGTTCACAAAATTTTACTGTTTAGGCTTCGATATTCGTTTTTGTTCTTAGTCTACTTGTGTACATTTCAATCTTCAGTAATAAACAACTGTAATTGTTTACCTGATAGGGAACAAACGATTCATATTGGAAGGACGCCCTCCGCCAGATGTCGCCCAAGTTCCCGCTCAACGACCAATGAGGCTCGCTGCTCACTACGCCCTCTCGTGTCGACCACACGTTGAGTGTGCCGATCGCCTTCCCGTACATGTGGAACCTGGAATGGAACGCAATGGTTAGGTGGAATGATTTATGTTTCTATCTTTAACTCTCATTTCTATGGTATTTTATTAGTGCATTTCTCCTTTCATTGTTTTCTCCGTAATTGTCATTATGCGTTCTGCATCTTGTTTACATTCCCACCCTTACCTTATTTCAGTACACTATGTTTTTAACTAACAACAAGTATTACAAGTCTAGCCAAAGAAACAATGTCATCACTTATGAACAGTGACTTATGTGCACTTCAGTCACTGCAACAACTAGAAATGACTAGAAATGCAGCAGAATATCCTTTAGGATATTCAAAAAAGAAGAGTTAACATTTTTTTGACATAGAAGGATTAAACTAAATATATAAATGTAGTGACACTTTAATCTAAACCACCAACCTAAATGGCCTACATTTTTTAAGGTTAATAGACCCACTAAAGTTTTTAATTCAATGTAATTTACGATGTGACCCATTGCCATAAAACTGACACTTAATAGATTTCAACTAACCAAAAGACGACACATTTCCCGAGGGTTGCCGGATGTTGAACACTGATAAGTCTTGCTTCGGAACCTTCAACCAAACCACTGGAGCTCATTTCGGTGTACATGTAATAGCCGTTGCTGGTCTGGGTGGTGTGGTCAAAGTCAGGCCCTGAAACATAAAGGTCATGTATAAGGTAAGACTATGTGGATTATATTGGTAAGTAACAGTTTCAATTTTAAGTTTTTACATATTAAATTTTTTGTTTAAAATAAATTCTGGTCTGGGGCTATGTTTTTTCCCTAGTCCATTTTCTTTTTTCTTCGCGTGATTAGTTTTAGTAAATTTGGATAAAGTAATAAAATTAAAGTTGATGCTGTTTTTGCAGAGTAATGGCAAACATAAAGCCAACTTTAAAAACACGTAAGCTGAATGTAATTTGAACCGGAGATTTAGTATTATTAATTTAACTGAACAAATACCAACTGAACAAATATTTGTTTAATTATTTTGAAAGCCCATAAATGTTAGTTGAATTACTACATGGATTTTCTCTTTAAAAAATTTTCATGCTTTAATTTGCGGTATATAATTGCTTTAATTATATATCTTGGTGGGATAAGGATGCAAAAATTGACTTCGGACAATTTATAAGTCGTCCATCTTGTAAAACGAACTTGAACAATTAAATGTTTTGTAGGTTTATATCTTTGGAATATTTTTTTTATTATTGATAGCACGTTTAAGTCATAAAATATTTCGTTAGCAGAAACACAGTTCTAGTTGATTTTAGTTACACTATCTTATTTAAGACACTTAAACATCTCAAAGACAGTTAACAAATCAAAGACCGGCAAACCTTATAAATCTAGATATACCCGTCGTAGCTGTGTAACAGTTACGCCCGGTCGTAAATCCCGGTAGTTTTCAATTAAAACATCTCAATGTTCTTAAAACTCTTCAAATATTTCGGTTGTCGATCTTCAATTTTTAGTTTCTCTGTCTCGCAAAAGGGTACCAACCTGAGCTGGTGGTTTTACCAACCTGAGCTTGCAGTCGAAGTGTTGCCCTGGTGTCGCCTCCAGTTGAAGTCTGCAGTTGGATCGTGCTGGAAGCCACAAATGTTGCTTTCCTCAAAGTCGCACACAGCAGTGGTGGGACAGTTGCCTGCCAAGAAGCGGATGTCGTCGAGCGCGATGTCGCCCTTGTAACCGACGCCTCGCAAAGCCTCGAAGGTAACTGTCCAGTCGCCCAGACGAGAGATGTGAACCTGAGTGCACAAATACGACAAAAATGAGATAAAGGTGTGACGGTCGTATTTATACACGTAGTCGTACATCGTACAAAGCCCTTTGAACACCATCAATAAAGCTACATATATCATACTATATGAGGAGCCTTTAAAATGGTTCAACCGAAATTAGTCGATGCTTAGACGGCAGAAAGTCGAGAAAAACAATAATTCGAAGCTAATCGTAAGCTATATTTGTATAGCTTAGTCTTGCTTGCACAAACATCCTGGTTTAAATGACACATTTTGGTTGGTCCCTTAGAGGCCTCTTAATGTGAATGTAGCCAAATTTGATTATCTTTGTTTAACTCATTTTAATGTTTAAATAACTGCTAAGGAATTGCGAGATTACATTTTGAAAGTTGGTTGAAAATCGACCGATTCTAGAATAATATGCGTAATATGTTAAATGTTGTAAAATAAAAATGTTGTGAAATAACATTTGCGTATAACATGACTAGGTAAAGCTTTTGTGAAACAAAAACATCGCAGAATAAACTGAAAATTTGCCGTACGATAAATAACAAAATCACGCATTGTGAAAAACTGAAAATTCATCTTGAAAGATAGCAACTACCATATGTTAAAAATATTTGAAATCACCGAATTTAGCGATCAATAATGCAAGCAAGACAGGCTTGAAAACAACTAGCCTGCAGTGAGGTTCGAACTTACGACCTCGGTCATACCGGGACCGTCGCTCTACCAACTGAGCTACACAGGCTAAGAGAGGAGCGAGTTGATAAACAACCACATGGCAATGCTTGCTACATTCCGTTAGTTCAAGCAACTTCACATTGAGATATAGAAGGTATCTAAAAATACACCCACCTGGCCGTGTTTCCAGTACGGTCCCTGGCTCCCGGTTCGGGTCCATAACGGGGGTGTTTGCAGGTCCCTCTGGTTCACCCATAACTTAAGGGTGTTCACGTGGTCTCCGTACATGTGGTACCAGAAGCTCAGGCACATCCCCTGTTGGTTGGTTGAAGTCACCAAGGGACTGACAATGTGACCAGGGTCGTTGTTACTGTCGTTAACGTTGCTGTAGTCGACGTCCACGAAAACGTAGTAGCCCTGTTTGGCAACACGATGGAGAATTGGAAATAAACAGCTGTAATATTGCCCGATAAATCTGGGATGCGTACAATTTCGGGATATACTTTGAAGGATGGAGTTGCAACCTTAGGTTGGCCAGCTCGTATTTTGCATTTTCATACATAATATGTTAGATATTGATAATATGTGAGATATTGATAAATTTAAATTTGTTACGCGCTAGTTGGGTTTTGAATTCAACTTAAACAATATTTTTTTTTTGTCGGTATAGATTTTCATCGCGGCTTGTAAAAGGGACAGATCTTTTGCTTGTTTTAGTTTCGATACTAAAACGACTGTGTACCAATGCAGTTGGTCAGTGTCCCAATTAGCTAAACTTCATATACGACATCAATTTTATTCACACATACGACTCAATTTTATTCATCACTCAGTTTTGAAATCCAGACACCGAACAGACTTTTTTGTGATTGTTATAAGACTTACATCAGCGGTTAGAGTCGAGTGGTCCGTTTTAGGTCCGGTCAGTCCATTCGAGGTCGTGGCACCCTGCTGGCGTGTCCATTCCAGCGGAAGTCCAGCGGTGTTAGCCCATCCACACCAGCTCGCCTCAAAGTCGCAGTCCCACGGGGTGGGGGGTGGGGTAGGTGGGTCAATCGGGGGTGGGGTCGTGGGGTTTTGCTCAATACATGGGGTGTCGAAAACGTTGATGTCGTCCAGCGAAACGTCACCTGAAACAAAAGTGGATTAATCATTTTTTAAATCCGAAAACTCTTTGACCGTTTTATATCAATGTAATTTAACTTTTATATGGTTAGCAGACTTTGTAAACTGTTGGTACCAGTGTTATTATTATTATTATTCAGAAATAGCCGTTCCGGTTATTATTTTAGTTTTGTGTAGACGAGTTATATAAGTAGCCTACTTCGCGGTGAGTGAATACGAACGCTTGTACATAAAATGTATAACAAAAACAAAAAAATATAAAACAAAACACGCTACACGATAACCCTACAGAATAGCGCGACTTGTATAGGTCTTAGAACGTTCGAGAACAAATATATTTACCAGAGGAGCTATTTTGGATTAATAAACTAGAATGTTAGAATAATCTTAGTACCGGGTATGTGTTTCACAACAGAATGTTGCCCACCAACAGAACACATATTCCCAACAATAAAAGTTCTAATATCTTTTAAAAGGTTTTGTTAAATGTTAGATTACGTTTAAATCTTTTACGTTATATTTCCATCAAAATATTAAGGAAGACTAAGAGATATAAATAGAGTGTCAAACGATTTTAAACGAGTGAATTAAATTAGGTGTCTATTTTTAAGTATTAACAGTTTATTTAGTTATACTTTGTTATGGTACTGTCTTATTTGCTTATTTATTCTTTGTTTACTCCAGCATAATTTTGGATGGATATACAATTTTCTAACAATGCTTAGAGCAAATTCATTTAAACCAGGTTCGTTTACCTGCCCAACCGGTGCCCTTTACTGCTTCCAAGAGGATAAAAAACCTGGATGACGCGGTAACGTTTACAACGCCTGGAGCCCAGTAATCCCCTTGATCACCAGAGCGTGACCAGATCGGGTCACCAATCACAAGGGTGCCCTGGGAAAAAATGTATTAACATTCTTGGCGTGTTGGTTATGTTGTGCATTTGTTTAGCGGTAGTAGTGTCCTATGTAATGTCAACATGACACAGAAAAAAAAAAAAAAAAAAAAAAGGTTTAATCTGTAACAATGTTAGGTAAAATAAAAGACTGGAAAAAGCATTAGGTGAGAAGTGTTGCTCTAGCTCACAGAAAGAGTCATACTGCTATTTGAATCAAAAACAGTTTAATATTGTTTCTCAGTTTAATATTGTTTTTTTCTGGTTTGGTTTAAAGCAGGCACCTCTATCAAATAGTACCAATTGACAAAAGATTTGGCACAATTTTTTCGCATTGAATATTGCATTAGTCCTATGAGGTATAGGTAAAACAGCAAATTACTGAAAGGGGCATTATAGCATTATTTATCAAAGACGTACAATTTCGACACTCCATATACCTAACTTATCAAAACGTAATTTGTCACTGCAAAGGATCCGTGTGTTTCAGGAAAAAAAAGAACTCAAAATTACCTGTTGGTCAAGGGCGACGTAGATGTTGAGTTCGCCGATATTTGGCCCGAACATGTGATACCAGAAGGTGAGGCACTTGCCACCGGAGGCGCTGTTGGTGGTGGATTCATAGGAGGCGCTAGTGAGCCAGGCGGTGTGGCCGGTCGATTGGGAACTGGTTTCTAAAGTACAGAATATAATAGTAATGGTCATCAGATTGGAGCTGATACCCGATGCCAAGCGCCAGTATAAAGACTCGTCCGATACTAGGGTGGTAAAATTAAAATATAGGAATTAAATAAAGATTTGTTTTCTAGCGCAGTAGCTTTTACCTTGGTAGTATATTTACTAAAAACAGTAGGTTTAACCGTAGGTTGGTGTTAAACACGTATACCGTATAGGTGTGTAACTGTGTCTCTTTCATAGGATAAAACTATATAGAATTTATTTATTTCATCCATATAAATTTAAACTGTTTAGATTTGAACACTTTTCATTCAAGATTCATTACAATTAAGGAACTGACGATGCCAGTTTAGGCGAAATATATATTCCTCTTTAAAAAACCGTCTGATCCTGATTTTACTCTGGTTTTTAAACTTTGAGTTTTATTGTTTAGAAAAAAAATTACACTCAACAGTGTATGTCTACTGTTTTGAACGTTTAGGACTCAGGCCGCCAATTATGCAAAATGTTTTGAAGCATATCTTTTTTGAAATCCTTTCACTGTTTAGTACTTAAACATTCCAAAAATAAACACGTCACACAATTTTGTGAAAACAATTTAAAGACAAAGAAAAATTGTAATTTTAAAAGACCTTAAATTGGATCGCTCGACAATATTTGACTGTAATCGGAAGCAAAACAGTATAAATCCCACGGTCGGCACAATTAAAACACATTTAAACACATAACTTAAGCTGGACTTAGAATAAACTCAAACACTATTCAAAAAAAAAACATTTTGCAGACTTATATGCGAATCAATTCAAAAACATTCAAAGACGTTTCAAAGTCTTCATAGCAACCCTGTATACGTTTAAAGTTAAACGTTTGATGAAATAAGTTGTTGAATAGAAAACTTAATCCACTGACCGATAAATATGTAGTGTCCAGTGCTTGAGCCTGTTGTGTGGTCAACCAACGGTCCAGTTGTAATGCTTGGCGTAGAGCCTGCTGTTCTCGACCAATCAAAGTCGTCCACACCTAAACGAGATTGTTGCGTCACAGTCGCACGTTAGACGTATATGACGTAATTTTGTGACGTTATCCCTGAAATTTTTCATGAGTTCCACTAAGCAGAATTCTTTTTCTTTCACACCTAAAGAAATTTTTTTTCTTTCACACCTGACTCAAGTATAACCTGCAGGTTTGTGGATGTTAAAGTATATACCTGCAAGTTTGTATGTGTTAAAGTGTATTACTTCAGGGAAAAACAAAGACTTATTTAAAATTTGCAATATCATGCAGGTATATAGGCGATATGCAGGTATATAGGCGATAAGTGTGATACCTGCTGAAGTCTGTACGTTGACCCAGCTACAGAAGTTTCTCTCAAAGTCGCAATATCCCGGCGGGGCGCAATCTCCGGCCAACGTTTGTAGATCGTCGATTGCTATATCGCCGTCGTAACTTGTTCCAATCACACCTTCCACTATTATCTGTGGGAGAAGAAACATACCTTTCGTTTTGAACTTAGTCACCGATATACATCTCTATCACTAGTGCGGAGTCGTACTCGCGACTCGACGGTGTCGGTTTGTTTTGCTGGTGTCGGACTCGTGTACGACTACATAAAACTACCTGAGTCCCGAGTCCGACGTGCGCATACGCATTGCCAATTTTCGAAACTGATATGGCAGCAAACTGTAAGTTGTAAAGGTGTTATAGCAAATGGTGGAATATGTTCCAACCGTATATTGTGACTGCATGGTTAGCTTATATGACACTTCTATGAGTGGATTGCTTAATATCCACGTTATTTCAGCTACGTAAATGGGTGAAATACTGGCCGAAATCGCCCATTTAGCCGGAGTCGGACTCGGAAGTCAGACTTTGGTTGTTTTTAAACCGACTTCGAAAGCATTACGAAGACGTGTCTAAAATTTATTAAATTCGAAACTAATGACGCTATCTACTGTCTTGTTTCTTCCTTGTTCCCTTAAGCTTACAAGAAGTATGGTGAAGATAATTGGTCCGCCAAATCTTTGCGGTATGCTTTTGCTTAGTATTTGTGTCCCCGTAACAAAAAGGTTGACAAACACTGCTATACATCAGAGTCCCGGTTACATCAATATAAACTGTAAATAAGTTTTAAATTACGCGGAAAAGCAGATTTTATGTTTTGCATGCGCACGACTTTTGTCAATTGTCAAATATGTATCACTCTTATACACAAAGAAAGAGTTATTTGCAAAAAAAATCTGTAAGTTAAAGATAAGTCAACTTTAATTGCTCTACACAGGTGTTCTAACGTTGGATAATCGACCCCCAAAAGGGGTAATTTTACTTTAAAGATGTAATTTGACAATGATATAATGCCATCTCTAAAAACCAAAACGTTAAGAAACCCTGCAACACTACTTCTCTTCAAGCCAGTGCCAAAACCCAACTCTTCCAACCACAAACAACGTGACGTTTACCTGAAAATCGTCGTTCAGTTGTGAAGCGGTGACGTGGCCGTATCGCCAAATGTCGCCCTGGTTGCCAGCCTCATTCCAAACCAGCATGGCTGGGGTTAGTGGCTGGCTTACAGGCTTCACGTAGACGTTGAGCGCGCCGATCGAGGCCCCGTACATGTGGTAGAAGAAGACGAAGCAATTGCGGCTTCCCGACGGGTAAGGGGCGCTGATAAGACGAGCCTTGTCCTGTGGGATTCGAGGGCTGTGGAAAGAAAAAGGAAAATGAGTTTTTTTGTTGTTTGTTGAAATGTTGGACTGCAACCGAGCTACCGTACTGAAAAAAGTATGTGCTGCTGGAAAAGATGGTCGTTAGACTTTTCTGCAGTGTTGTAAACAAGTCATTTGTGAAATAAATTAAGTCCAAGTCAGGTCTGTTCAACAAGTAACAACTCAAGTCTCAACGAAGCTACTGGAATTAATTATAAAGTGTTGTCGGATAAAATAGCCTTTAGAGTTTACTGCTTGATCAAAGTCAGTCATTTATAAGTTCTGTAATGTAGCTTGAAAATGAATATCAAACCTAGAAAGGTCGAGTAAATCGACCTCATCTTCATAAAGTCGTTTGGATACCTATTTGTATTATCGAACATGAACTGATAATGATACAAGTAGGTAATCAATTTGGTATAGTAAATAGTAAAGGTTGGCAAAATCATTCGGATAAAACTGTTTTTTTATTAGTAAAACACCTTTTCCGGTTGCAAATCGAAAAAATCCTTAATTATGAATAATAACCAGAAAAATGAAAATATATAGGTAAAGGTACACAATTACCGAAAGTATACTGTATACTTGTGCTGCCGGATAAGCCTTTGATTACAAAAGCCTTACCTTGACGACTCAAGATGCAGATATCGTCCGAGTTGTGAGCCGTAGGTGTGATCCAACGATGGTCCTGTTCCCACTGACGAGGTTCCGTTGTTTCCAAAGTCCCAGTCGAACTCGTCGTCAGTTAATTGACTCCACTGGCACAAGCCAGCCTCGAAGTTGCATGTTCCCTGTTGAAAAAGGTGATTTTAAAGTTTAACGTCCGTACATGAAGTAATATGGATTTAAATTTCTATTGATTTAAATTTTCCACTTTTAAATTTAAATTTTTCACTTTTCCACAAACGGTTGCAACAGCACTGAAACTGAAACATGCTTCTGAATGTTTATTGTGTTTCAATACAATTTGCAGGTAGGGCTTAACTTTGAATTAAACGGATTTTATGTAGTTTCTAGCTATATTTATTTAACTTTTATTTGGCAAAAAAATATCCGCCGAAATATCGGTCAAAATTTACCAATGCCGATATATCGGCCAACATTATGGCTAAACCGATATATCGATCTGTATCTAATTAAGGCCTAAAATTCACAACATAAAGTTCAGTACTCGGTAATAAAATTGGAAAGTAAAAAAACGCAAAATTGCGTCGAAAACCAGTCAAACGTCATTTTTGTTACTCTTAACAACACTCACATCGGCAGGGCAGGGTCCAAAGTCCAACATCAGATCATCGACGGCTATATCTCCAGTAAAGGACGAGCCGACGAGGCCTTCGAGCCAGAGACGAATGGGCGAGGGTGAAGCAATAGTGTAGGACGCCTTGAGCCAATCGTTGGACTGCGAGCCCTTGAGTGACCAGACCTTGATTACCTCGCCATGTGCGGACTCCATGTACATGTTGAGGGTGTCCACAGAGGCGCCGAACATGTGGTAGTAAAAGCTGAAAGCGGTCGGAGTCAAGTTAAGGTGACAGTTAAGGCAACAGGGTTAGGTCTTCTCCTTTTATCGATCAGACTAAGTTGATTATAAAAAGTGTATTCCATTTTTTAGTCCGTCTGTGATAACAGCCGTATTGGTCTTGTTAAAATGTTCAATAGGCGATACGCAGACGAAAATTCTAAAATTCAGGTTGCACCGGGGAAATGGTGTATTTCTGTAAAACATGTATAAACCTGACGAGATAGTGCAGATAAAAGTTTTACAGAAGCATCGAATTTTTTGGTCAGATCTTGTTTCATGATAAACCTATAAAACTGAAATACATAAAGCCCTGTCAACAAATTGTACAATTTTTTTTTTAATAAATTAGTAAATCTAAATACGACCTGTCAAAGGTGACACCTGTATGTTTCGTGTATTTAACATTTAATTCGTTTGTCTGTTAATTAATATTAAAAGCCAATTAACCCCAACGGTCACAATTGATATAAAATCATTTGAACATTTATAATCTATGCTTTTCAACAAACTAACACACCAAACAACTAAGACATAATCTTTAAATTATTGTTTCAATAACGTTCGTTACGAGTACGGCCAATTCATTAAAGTTTCTAAAACGTCCGCCACCAACCTTATGCATCCTTGTTCAGCCATAGGTGGGATCCAAGGAGACAGCAAAATAGCTCTGTCGCCTGGTATTTGTGGTGACGAGGTTTCGATGTAGATGTAGTATCCATTACCGGTTGTGTGGTCACTTTCAGGTCCTGTGCTTACACTGGAAGTCGTGCCCTTTCGTCGCGACCAGTCAAACTCGTCTGAAATCACAAATCTAATCGTTTGAGCACGACATTGAAGGTTAGGTTAGATTAGTGGCTTTCAACCGGGGTTCTGCGGCACCCTGGGGTGCGACTTGCAATCAAGGATGCCGAGAGGTATTTCATATAGTGTTGTAAACAAGTCATTTGTAAAACAACGTAAATCAGTCATTTTATAAAATCATTTTGAATAAATAACAAGTCAAATCCCAGTCAAGTCATTATTAGAGCAAGTTAATTTCAAGTTAATTCCTTGTCATAAACGGTAGAAGTTAAACGTTAAAATGTTAAAATTGGTAAATTCGTTCGATTATGAGCAGTATCTAAAGTTAAAAATATCACAACACGAATACTAGCAAGCGAATTATTAAAAATGTGGACAGTTTGAAAAATAACCCAATTTTATAATAAAAATACTTAAAAAACTACGAAGCCTAAGTCATTTTGTCCAAAAGACTTAATGCAAGTCATTTTTTGTTTGGAAACACTGAGTTAGATTTAACGTCTTACAACTATGCAAATAAACCATGAAGATAAAAGGTTGGTTGTAATTTATTAAGAAAAGGTCTGTTGTAATTTATCAGACGAAAAACGTTTTTTATTTCCTGTTCGCAATATAAGTGTCTAATAACCTCGGCTCTATATAAATGCTCCATATACTTCGGTAGGAATACTTGTTTGTCGTTAAGATTTATTTATTTTGTCGTTTTTCAAATTTATAGTCCACGGCAAGCACGTTAGGAAACAAAGGAAATTAATCAACATGACGTCACCTTGCGTCGAATCGACCCAGTTGCACAGCGACTGATCGAAGTCACACGAAGCCAGGCTGAGGTCGGTGAAGGGGTCAGCTTCGGGGGGTTGCAGCTGGCAAGCTTGTGACTTGAACTGAACATCGTCGATCGCGATGTCGCCACTGGATGTCGCACCGCGCACTGCCTCGATTATGACGTAATACTCGATCACGCTCGCAATGGGAACCTTGAGAATTTTGTGTTGTTTTTATGTTAAACGATTTTTAGATTTGATGTTATGACAATATAAAAGTCTATACTGAAGTAGGTATCAATTTGAACGATTTGAATAACTCTTTATTCTTTTTCAACATCATGTTGAAGTGTTAAAAATGAATAAAGAGTTATTCGAAATGTTGAATGATACCTACTTCTGAATGGGCTTTCATATTCTTATTACGTCTTATTACCACCTCCAACCGTTATGCTTCAAAGATTTGATATTATTTTGGGAATAGTTTTAAAATCACTATAACAATATGGAAAAAACAGTTCAAGAAAGGTATAAAAGTAATTCTGGGCAACATGAAAATTAGAAAATACGCAGGAATTTTGCCAATTAAATGGTTTGTTTATCAAATACTAGCAATATTAGCCAGGTCGAAGAATCTAAAATAACATATTTAACATATAAGTAAAATTTCTCCTAAAATACTTTTAATAAGTTGCTTAATTCTTTGTAAATGCGAAACACACTTCAAAATTAATGTCTACAGAAAACACTCATTCGAACAAAGATAAAAAAGAACATCACTATATCTTATTTAGCAAATATACGCTTTGTCTTGAGAAAGGCTATTGTGGAAATCAGTTGGCCTTATTTTTGTTGATAAAATATTTGGTAAATTCTAACTAAAATAAAAATATTTGGTAAATTATAGCTAAAAACTTACAATAAATAGCCGCTCTCACTGACCTGTGCGTTCAACCATGCATTTCCCTGGTCTCCGCTCAGCGACCAGACCATATATTCTTGGACGTCGTCGTTCACGTTGTGGGTACCGGGGATTCCTTGGTTCACGTAGACCCTCAGGTCCCCGATGCCATCACCCATCATGTGGTACCAGAACTGGAAGCAGTTAACCCCGTCGGTCGGAACCATCCGCGGTGAATTGAGACGAGCGATCTGGCCGACTATCACTGGTGGCGAGGCGTCGATGAAGAAGTAGTGACCCTAAAGAAACGTTTTGGTTGATTTGATTGATTTGGTTGAAGGTTTTGGGTGATTTTGGATGATTTTAATTGATTTCGTTAAGCGTTTTTGCGTAGTGTTGTTAAATATGGTTAAGTTTTTGGCTATTTTTTTTTTTTTGGTTGACTGTTTTGGTTGGTTTTACTTGATTTGGTTGGGCGTTTTGGTTGGTTTTACTTGATTTGGTTGAGCGTTTTCGGTATTTTTTGTATTGATGTGGTTTAGCGTTTTGAATGGTTTAGGTTGTTTTTGTTGAACGTTTTGACTGGTTTTGGTTGTTTTTGTTGAACGTTTTGGCTGGTTTTGGTTGATTTTTAACGTTTTGGCTGATTTTGGTTGATTTTGTTTAACGTTTTGGCTGATTTTGGTTGATTTGGTTTAGAGTTTTGGGTGGTTTCGTTTGTTTTTAGTTAATCTTGTTTCAGTCTTATCGCTTATTGAAAACAGTTCAGCGCGTTTTTTTAAATCCGTGCAGGAAGTAGTGACTAACGGCCTTGTATATTAATTAGGTTTGTTTTGCTGTTTTTGTTTGACTTCCTTTAACTTTCTTGCAGGTGTTTGGTATATAGGTTAATATAATTTTTTATAATACATTATCCATCAGATACATGTCAACATGTTTAAAATTGACCTTTCGTCGGGTAACGCCCGTAAACATTCGAATAGTTGATTTAGTAGAAATTTAAGTCGATTGTGTCTAACTTGATCGAATAATTTCTTTCTTGCATATTTATTAGAATTTTTTAATATTTTACTTTAACTTTTTTATGTTTAGATTTGCCACAACAGATACCACACGGGGCCACTTACATTTGACGTCCCAAGAGTGTGATCTGTAGCTGGTCCGGTTCCACTAGTCACCGTTGACCCCTGTCCTTCCGTCCAATCAAAATCGTCCACGTCACGGTCATTTTCATAAGTGCACATTCCCTGAGGATAGAGTCGGTTTAGGAATTTTATAAAAAAATCCATGGAGTCGATTGGAGATAAATTTGCAGTTAAGTATCAAACTTTTTGTTAACAAAGTAGTCATTACTGTGTATTTCAGCGCTATTGAAAAAATTGATTTAATTAGTCTTCAGGCGTTCACTTGTATATGTTTTTAATTATTTTTTACATGAAATAAACGAGAAAACTGCCACGTCACTTTTCCCTTAAAAACTATTAAGCGAAACAAAATTCCGATTCTGTATATATTTCTGTACAAACATCCATTTACAAGCGTTAACCTTGAGAGTTTAACTCACCTGCTCGAAATCGCAGTTTCCAAATGGTTTGCACTCCCCGGGCAGGATAGTGACGTCATCAATAGCCATGTCGCTCGCCCATCCGTTGCCCAACACACCCTCGAAGGTCAGCTGGTAGGTTCCTTGGTTAATGATGCTTACCTAAAAGAGAAAATGGGTGAAGAACATCTCGTTAGTACAATATGCCTTGCAGCAACAATATCAAACCGGATTTTTACGTGGGCTTTTCCTAATTTTAAACGTTATTCATTCTAGCATATTTTAACCGTATTTTACCTAGACTATCCATGTGTCCCAAGATTATACATTCAAGTACGTTTTAACCGGAATTTTACCGGGTTATTTCTAAGTCGCAAAGTGACTCAGTCAACAACGTTTTAAACCGGATTGTTACCTGGGCTATTCATAAGTCCAATAGTTATACATTGGAACACTTTCTAAGCGGATTGTTACCTGGTCTGTTCCTAAGGCCAAAAGCTACTCATTCATGAAAGTTTTATTCTGATTTTTAGCTGGGTTTATCCTAAGTCCAAAAGTGACCCAGTTAACCATTTAAACCGTAGTTTTACCTGGAATTTTTCTAAGTACAAAAATTGCTCATTTAAGCACATTTAAAGCGGATTTTTACCTGTGCTAGTCATAAGTCCAAGAGTTTCTCACTACAGCACATTTTAAGCGAAATGTTACCTGGACTATTCCTAAGTCTAAAAGGTAATTAAACCACAGTCTTATCTTTTTTACCTGGGATATTCTCCACTGGTTTCCCTTGTTTCCTGCCTGGCTCCAGATCGGCTGGCCGGGCGGCTGACCCTCCAAGGAGTCACCGTCTGTCTTGTACACGTTCAGTGTGCCCATGTTGGCTCCGTACATGTGGTAGAAGAAGGTCAAGCATTCGTAGCCGCTGCCCACAGAGTCGAAGTGAGTGTAGGGCGGGCTCGTGATGCGTGTGACCTCTCCTGGAGACTGTGGGCTCGAGCCCTCGGTGTACATGTACCGACCGTACACTGTACCGTACGTGTGGTCGTAGGTTGGACCGGTATTCGACGAAGTGGTTCCTGAAGAAAGAGCAGTCTCTTTTTTAATGTTTTTCTGGTTTAAGATCTTTTTTTTTTTTTTTTCTTTTTTTTTAAGTAAATTTATATGATTTTAAATACCGAAAGTCGGAGCTATTGGCATGCTTATATAATTAAAAACAATACTATTAAAATACTTAAAAAAATGCAGTAACTTGTCGAGATAGGTATTTCTGATTGATATTAAAGGCTTTTAGTTTATGTTAGGCAATCTAACGTTTTGTAGTTACTTTTAGTAATTTACCTAGTATTTTTGATGTTTTACCTATACGCCTTTGGTTTTTCCTACTAATAGAGTAATGTGCTCTTCTACGAACCTACCAATAAGGAACTTGGTGTAATAAAGCCTACCTCCTGTCGTCTGTATCCAGTTAAAGTCGTCAGTTAGATCCTGATCATAGCGACACGCCAGGTCGTCTTCAAAAGAACAGAAGAGCCCAGCTGGACCGGGAGGTGCACACAAGCCGAGCTCAAGGCGAATGTCGTCAATCGCGATGTCGCTCGCCCATCCGTTACCGATCGTAGCGTTGAAGGCAATCTGAACAAGTGGCCAACATGAGTGATTTTTGTTCAGTCGAAAATTGATGTCGATCTTTCTTTATAATATTCGTATGAAAATGTGATATTATGCCACCGTGTACTCCAATTCGAGTATTGAAACGTTACTATAAAGATATATATATTTTTTTTTACTGAGAGTCTGAGACCACGGAGAAACTGAGATTTTTCCCATAATTGAGATTTACAATTTGGCGGTAAACATCATCAGTTAAAAAGTTTCCTAAATAGCAATAAATTAGGTTTTATTTTTGAAAATAAGGTCAACTTGTAATTAAAAAAAATTCTAGGACTCAAAAAAGAATAAAATCAATATATATATTTAACTTGCAATATAATCAATTTAGTTTTGCTTTACGTACACTATTTTTCATTTTAACAACGCAACGACGAATCGTATTATTACCAGATGTTCATGAATATTTTTTTAAATATTTGTTTAATGTAAAACCAAAATGATATGTCAAAATCGGGGTTTGTCTAAGCTTTAATTTGTAGATACCTTCTCCATAAAAGCACGATATACACAAAAAACACAAGATAGATAACAACATTAACATAAAACAAGCAAGAATCAAGGCACCTTGAAGTTTGAGTCGCTAATAACGTCGATAGTGGCCGGCACCCAGGCGTTGTACAGTTGGGTTTGTTGTTTCCACATTTCGTAGCTACTTCCACCTTTGACTAGGCTCACCGCAAGACTGCCGATGTTGGCCCCGTACATGTGGTACCTGGAAAATAGAAGAGAATGTTAACTTAACTAATACTTGTGTTAAAATTGTTTATTTTACTAGTAAAAAAAAGTTATACTTTAATTTTCTGAAACACAAACAACCTTTAAACGTGAACGACAATTTACATGAAAATGGATCCACAGTGTTCCTAAATCACGCAGATCACATATTTTTTCATCTTACTGTTGCTTATCGACTGGGACCTTTCCTGAAATGATTTGTAGAGATTTATTGATCTAACTGCGATAATCGGTTTAGGATTAACAAAATTTTGAATGTGAAAATTAACTGCTTTTTTTGGACAGCCGAGATGTCACACCTGGGGCGACGCGACGAATTTTACTTCAACTGCTTTTTGTGTTTGTGAATCTGTCCTTAATAATTGGTTGGCGCAATCCTAAAGAATGAATAACAAGCCTAACATGCGTTCATTTTGATAGCTATGAAGACAAAGGAAAAATACACCAAAATTGAAGACCGTTACTCAGACAAACTAGAACTGTAACTCAGACGAATCAAAACTGGTACTCAGACAAACCAAAAGTGTTACTCAGCCTGCCAAAAATGTTACTCAGCAACCAAAATTGTTAATCAGACTAACCAAAAGTGTGTTACACAGACTAACCAAAACTTATATTTATCCTAACCAAAACTGCTATTCAGACTAACCAAAACTGCTATTCAGACTAACTAAAACTGTTACTCAGACTAACCAAAAGTGTTACTCACCCTACCTAAAATGTTACTCAGCAACCAAAATTGTTAATCATACTAACCAAAAGTGTGTTACACAAACTAACCAAAACTGTTACACAGACTAACCAAAACTGCTATTCAGACTAACCAAAACTGCTATTCAGACTAACCAAAACTATTACTCAGACTAACCAAAACTGTTACTCAGACTAACCAAAACTGTTACTCAGACTAACCAAAACTGATATTCAGACGAACCAAAACTGTTAGTCAGACTAACCAAAATAATACACAGACCAACCAATTCTTTAAAATTCGTGACTCACCAGAAATGCAGGCAGGATCCTCTAGTAGACAACGCCTCCCCGCTTGTCATGACGGCGTAGTTTCCAGGCAGGTTTGGAGTGGACCCCTCTATGAAAACGTAATAGCCAGTTCCGGTGGTGTGGTCCGAACTGGGACCGGTGTTACTCGAAGGGGTTGACCCGGATTTGCGTATAAAGTCGATCGGGTTGCCAGGCTAAAAACAAATATGTGATTATTGTCGGGTTGATTAAGTCGAAATGAATTTGGAAAATACGACTGCAAAGGATTTCCAAGGATTGGTCTGTAGGACGAAAATATAGCAACGGTTCGAAGTTAACTTTAAAACATACCATCGACGAGTTCTTGCGTAGTATTTTTTAAACTTGAATTTTTACAATGAGTTTGTGTTTGGCAAAACAAGTTCTTTAATTTAGATTAAAATTTTATCAAACGAAATTATTTTTGAACAATATATTCTGAGATTGTTAGGGCTATTTGGGAATTTTGATGGGTAAAGTAAATTAAAATATAAGTAATTGCAAATCTGCCAATAACTTTACTTTTCGCAAGTGATAAATAATTTATATTTACAGTAACTGTGTTATTTTTGTTTAAGTTATTTGTTATAATAACAAGAAAATCCGACTAGTCGTAAAGATTCGTTACGCTTTGAAAAAATAGAGAAAGATCGCTTTAATCATGTGGCGTTTTAGAAAAAATTAGAAAAAATAACGTGTTAGGGTATATTTCATATTACTCCTTGTTAGGGTCGTATATTTCATTTTTGATAATAAATCGACAAGAGTATTAAAGTATATTATTAGAACCCTTTCTGCCCACATTTCTCACCTCGAGAACATAATTGCACAGATCGGAATCGAAATCGCAGTTCACAGGGCCAGGGGGAATAGGTGCGTTGGTCGGGGCAACTGTCGTAGTTCCAGGGGTCGTGGGTCCGGTTCCCGGGTCCGCCTCTGTGGGGCGCAAAGAGCAGTCGAACTGCAGGAACTCAATGTCGTCGATTGCAACGCTACCCTCGTTTCCAGCCGAAAGTGTGGTCTCGAAAACCACCTGAGAGGAACATTTGTTAAATTGTCTATTTAAGACAACGTTGGTTTATCCAAATAAATTTGAGCATTTGTTTGCCAAATAATACAGTTAATACATGATATATGTGATATTCTACATAGTCCTATAATATTCTACAAATAATACGTTTAAAATAATAAACCACCTAAAGAGAAACATTTATGTTTGAAGACAGTTTTTCGAAAGTTCAGCCGAAAATACGTTTGATTTTAAAACACCTTCTTTTTGAAAACTTTGGCATCCAATGTATAATTACTCTTTTATAGCGGAATTAATTGTCTTTTAAGAAACGTTGGTTCATCAAAAAACATTTGGGCAATTTTTGCTGAATATTACATTTTAAATACGCAGCAGTTGATTTAGTAAAAATAAAGTATTTGATTGTTTTGTTATCTTATACTGGTAACATCTTTGCTTAAAATAACTTCCTAGGTGAAAAATACTTTTTAATGAATCTAGGCCATAGATAATATCTCTTTTAAAATCAGTAAGGAAATTCGAGCTCTGACTAAAAAGGTGTTTTTTGATCAGATCATTCACGCACAACTAAGAACAGCAATTGTTTTACTTAGCCAAGCTATACCACAAATGTACTACGAACGTTGTACAAAGCTTACAGTGTGCACATCCATATTGTTAATCTCCCAAAACTTGGACGCAACACCTTTAAAAGTCGCAAACAATTTCGTGCAAAAGGTACGCTGCCCAAAGTCCGACAAAGACGGCTGACAACCTTGTTTAATCCACAACTCTAAAGAAATTTAAACTCAAATTCACTCTGGTTTTTCTAGCATTACCACGTATGGTGTCACGAGTTTGCCCAGTGGAATGGTGGCCTCCATCCATTGGTTTCCCTTCTCTCCAGCCAATGACCAAGTTGCGAGCCAGTCCAGGTCTGTTTGGTTGCCTTGCGCCATCCATACGTTAAGTTGCCCTGCAAGTTTAGGTTTCATAGTTATGTATTGTGCTAACGTTAACAGTGAGCTTGCTAATGCGCATTCCGATGTAAGTGCTTTATGACCTATTTAAATCTGAATTCTGTTACTTTCGGATAAACGGTCAAAGGTCACTGAGCGCATGGTGCCTTGACATTGTAGTTGTCCTTACTTCAGTTGGTGTAACTACCTTGTCGCGTTAGGAGCTCATATTGTGAGGTACTTGTAAGTGTTTGGCGATGATGTTTAACTTACACTGATGCTGTTTCTGTTTCAATAACATTGTCTTGTATTCATTTGAATTAAGATGTGAACCCACTTGTTTAAGCCTTTGTGTGTTATTAATACATTTCTGTACACTGATAAAGACTTCAGTATCGGATCGGATCCATTAGTTTTCATATTGTTTATTTATTACTAGTGTTGCAAACGTTCATTTATCTGTATTTGCCGGATTTGAATACGAAATTAAGTTGCTTCACTTGGTTTATCAACTCGCTAACAACGACTTCGGTTTATAGTTTAGTTAGTACATTTAAATTTCCCCGGGAATAAAGATAAATGTATGAAGAAACCCGTTGATGGAAGTTAAGTCAGTTTATCAGCTGTATGTCTTGTGAACTGTTGAATATTATTGTGTTCAGGGTCAATCGAAATATTTCAGTTTGTTCCGGAATATTTTTATCCGGCATCACACACAAACAAATGAATATTTGCAAAACATTGTATGCTCCAAATCGTAGTTATGCATTTTGGCGATTATGTTAAAACGGCCAGCTGCTGTATTAGGTCAACATCAGTCGAACGTTTAACTAGCATGTGGTGAGGTTCGAACTCACGACCTCCGGTCATACCAGGATGCCGTTATCGTGGGCCAGTACGACTCCAGAATGACCTAATCACAGAATTCACATTATATATAAAGAAATCAGGTGGCACTGTATAAAGACAAATTGTATTTGATTCTCGACAAGCTTTCGCACAACCGTGCTTCATCAGGTCAAAGTATAAAATCATTTCTACTTTGACCTGATGAAGCACGGTTGTGCGAAAGCTTGTCGAGAATCAAATACAATTTGTCTTTATACAGTGCCACCTGATTTCTCTATTTAGAATTAGGACAAATACGGCCATATACAAAGATCACATTATATATGTACGTTTAAGTTGGTTAATGGTTTAATAATTAAATAATTAGCTCATCCAATTTACCTATTAAAGTTTTAAGGACTTAAGAACAGCATAGTTAATATATTCTAGCCAACTTTTGATGGTCTGTTAGTGACCTATTGAACCATTTAAAAATCTAAAGTCGCTCAACTTGAGTTGGCAATAATTAAAAACAAATCCTGAACACAGCATTTAAAGTTAACTTACCGACGTCCTTTCCCATCATGTTGTAGAAGAAGCGAAGGCACTTAGCGTGGTTGCTGCTCACAATCTCCGACACCAATTGTGCTTTGTCGCCATTGGAATGCGAGAATGCGTTGTCCACAAATATGTAACGGCCTGAGTTTAACACAACATCTGTAAGTGCCCGGGAAACATTGACAGTGTTCTGTATTTTTCATTATTTATTAGGAACTGCACTCTCATTAATCGCTTTTTCCCTTTTATTTGTGTTTTCCGAAGTTATAAGTGCTTTTTTTACCCTACGATAATAATCGTTTGATATGCTAGCGGCAAGTGCTTAACACAAAGTAGTATAAGGACCCAGTCAGCGTTAATTTGTTTTTCTTATAGCGATCAGTCATCCGGCAAGTATAGGGATGCGTTATTTTGGGGAACACTAAGACTATTACAAAAACGCAAGTCAAAGCGGTTTCTTTGTGACGACAAACCTACTCTTTTTAATATTCTTTTTAACCTACTCTTTGTGATATTCGCGTAAAACTATCGCAAAACAATCATACAAGACCCTTCCACAGCAGAAAATTACCACACTCACCCAGGGCCGGATTAAGGGTACTGTAGGCTTAAGGCTGTTTACTAGAAAAGAGTCTAATTTTGCAAAACAAGCTATAAAAACTAATAAAAATACATACATGAAAACTCTACTCAGTCATTCGTTTTTTATCAAAAACTTTACTGTACTACTGGACCTAGATCTGTATCACTATTAGCTTTACAAAAATGTAACCTTTGAGGGCCGAATTTTTCCAGGGCCTAAGGCAGTGGTTCTTAAAGGGGGTGCAGCGGCACCCTAGGTTCTATTTTTAATGCCAACAAGTGCCGAGAGATATTTAAGAATCTTTAGGAATCTTATTTTTACTCAACTCTTCCAACTTTTTGTGTAAGATTAAAGTGGAATAAATCCAATTATAACTTCCTACGTTCTGCAGAGTTGATGTGTGCTGTTCCAGTTGAGTTTATTGTGACATTCTAGTGATTTACCTACAGAAAAATCTTGTGGGGTGCCGAAATCTATTTATTATTTTTGAGGGGTGCCGCAAGCCTTTTGAGAAATTGAGAAAACACTGGCCTAGGTTGAGAAACACTGCCCTAAGGCTATAGCCGTAGTGTAAATACGGCATTTCTCTTACCTTCGATAGTTCCAAACGTGTGATCAATAGTGGGTCCGTTGAAAGAGGTGCCTCCATGTCCGACCAACCACACTACGTTAGCGTCATCCGAGTTCACCCATGTTCCCGCTCCGTTCTCGAAATCGCAATTGCCCGCTATTGGACACGCCTGATCGCGCAGCACTACGTCATCGATGGCTACCACGAAAGGATCGCCAGTGGTGTCGTAAACGCTGCTGATGCTCTCGAACACAACCTGAATAAAATATAATTTTCTCTATGAAAAAAACGAATCTTTCGATCAATGATGCAAGCAGGGCAAGCTAGAAAAACAACTGGCCTGCAGTGAGGTTCGAACTCACGACCTCGGTAAAGCCAGGACCGTCACTCTACCAGAGCTACACAGGCTCAAAGAGGAGCGAGTCGAGAAACAACTATACACCAATGCTTGATGCATCTGTTAGTACAAGCAACTCCATATTAAAGGTTATCCACAGTACCATATCATTTATTTAATGAAACATATAAAACCGATTTTAAGTAATAACTCAAACAACACAAAACAATAAAAACGCAAAATTTTAGGTAAATTGTTTTATGTGCAAAAATTAGGATGACTAAACACATTTTTTCTTTCAACTCAAGTCATTTGTCCGAAAAGCTTTAAGTCAAGTCGAGTCATTTGCCCAAGAGACTTAAGTCAAGTCGATTTATTTTTCCTAAAAAACTTAAGTCAAACCAAGTCATTTGCCTGAAGGACTTCAAGTCATTGGAAAACACAGACTTAAGTCAAGTCTTTAAGTCAAGTCATTAAGTCTAGTGAATGACTTAAGTCATCACAACATTGTCAACTGCTATATTCACCATCCAACTAACCTGGAAGTTTTGCTGGGCGACGATGGACACTTGTGCTACTTTCCACACTCCACCATTATCACCACTCTTGGTCCACAAAGCTGGTCCAAGAACATTGGCCTGGCCTACGTACACAACCAGCCTGGCGTCGTCCTTGTCACCACGCATGTAGTACCAGAACTCAAGGCAACGGCCGTTAGTGGGCGCGTAAGAGGGTGAGTAAAACCTAAGTGAAGATTTTTTGGTTTTGGGTTTTTGTTGGAGTATTGGAAGCATTGTTTGGCACCTTTAGATTAATGATCCTTTTTTGGGGATCTATTTTACTAAAGTCAGTAACACAACTGAATTTTGGAGCATAATGGTTGAAGGTTGTATAGCAAAACGTATAAGAGTATCAAAACCCAATTTGAAGTAACGCTTTGGATATTTATTTTTTTAATTTCAACCCTTTGCTCATTTTTGACAAAATTTAAAAAAGTTTTTCGATAACGGCTTAAATATGTTCGATGTAACTCGTTTTAATAATATGATACCCCGAATATCTGAAGACGTTTGTAGCATTAAACCTTAAGTCCAGCAGTTGACAACTGTAACTACTTTAAGGAAATGCTTTTGGTATGCTCGCAATATATCTCATTAATCAGGATAAGCGGAAACAAATTAGCTTAAAACACCATTTATTTTTACAACTAAAATTATTAAATATCTTTGACTAAAATCATTTATTTTTTACCGCTTCGAACAAAAATTAGTCAGCAAGGTTTAAAAACTTTTAATAAAAATGCATTCGCCATATAAATAAATGACATCATCAGTTTATCTTTATTCGAATAAATATTTTATTTCAATTCTAAAACTTTTATCGTCGGCATTATGTGTTCTGTTGGAGGGCAAATTCTGTTGTGGAAACACATATTAAGCTTAATGTTTATTAACAACAAAATGAACAAATCTAATTTTAATTTGAACAAACATAATTTTAAAGTTTGTAGAGCAAACATATTTGGAAAATTTTAATTCACTTGCCATGCAAATGTGCCGTAAAGGTTTTTCGACGAAGTGTACACGTATTTGGCGTTCTGGGTGTTTTGCGAGTGGTCAGTGGTGGGTGCGTTTGGCCCCAGGTTGTTGTACCCACTTCCCTGGGCCCACATCATCTGAAAGGTTTCAATGGGGAGATACCCGCACATGTTAGGGTCCTCGAAGTCGCACACGCCGATGGTTGAGTAGATGCAAGGACCGGTGAGCATTCGTATGTCGTCCAACGCTATGTCGCCTGGGAATGTGTTAAATAAAATGCTAGTATTGCTTCACTCTATAACTAGAATGATATAGGCTCTGATCCTTTACCAAGTTAATGAAGTCATTTCAACATAATTTAGCGATTCGAATTTCGTAATTGACAGGTATTGATTGTCAAATAAATTGTACGTCATTAAGTCAAGTTTACTTTTGCTGAACACAAAGGCAAGTTTGAGTTTCATACCATAGAGTAACCTTCTGGTGTCATTTGTTCCTAATAAGGTATATCTTGAATACGAATATGATAGCCAAATACGTAAACTCGTGAGTAAATCGACATCTGTTGGACAAACGTTATGATACGCACATGTATCATAAACAGTTAGATTTGCTGAATTAACTTTTGACTCTCCAATTGTGAAACAGGTACAGCAAAGTAGATACATCGTTTTTAACTAATGGTGTTACATACAAGTAAGTAACTAAACGTCTTTATTAAGATGATGTCGATTAACTTAATCTATTTGGCTTTGTGATATACACAGTATTTTTAGGCTACATGACTTTAGCATAGGCAACAGTCAATGGCTAAATTAT
The DNA here is from genome assembly GCF_963924565.1 of Ascidiella aspersa. Taxonomy (NCBI): domain Eukaryota; kingdom Metazoa; phylum Chordata; class Ascidiacea; order Phlebobranchia; family Ascidiidae; genus Ascidiella; species Ascidiella aspersa. Next base: position 34,724,831 of record NC_139447.1, on the reverse strand, counting down.
ATAAGACAGTATTATCGTATTTTTGACAGGCTTTATACTTGAAGTTTAAAGTGGCCATTTAATATCCAGGATTCTGTTTAACATTTTTTCAAAAAAGGAGAAAAACAGCTTGATAATGAATTGGAAAAGCCAAAGAGGTCGAGTAGATCGACATCAGATACGAGCTTGTATCATCTTTAGCTAATGTGACTGAAAAGTAATTCAGGCATAACTTATAAAAGATGGGAAAGGTTGGGTCACTTTTAAAAGGTGGGTTGTGTTCAACCTTTTATAAGATGCTTCAATTACTTTTCAGTCACATTAACTGAAGATGATACTAGCTCGTAACGAAACGTCTCAATCAAAATGATGTCAATCTACTCGCCTTTTTGGCTTTGCAATTTATTATCAAGCTAGATTACAGATCCTTGCATAGTGTACCCAAGTTGTAAAACCTTATCGTACGACAGGTTAGAATAGTGACAACTTACCGCCATCAGCATTGCCGACAGTTCCTTGGAAAATAAACCTGGCTTGTGTTGGGTCGCTCGGCACTGGAAGTTGTGCCTTGAACCAGTGATCGGTCAAACTCCCGCTGTGGCTCCATTTTGGAACGAGGCCGGTCGTAGACGAGGTTGTGCTGACGTACAAGTTGAGACTGCCGACTTGCTGCAGTACAAGTTAGTTTGGTTTGTCAAAAAAGAGTTGCCACAAGTTTTGTGAATTAAATTCAAACACATCGAACGACTTAAAAAACTATTTTCAAAGACAAGAAATCGGATTACTGTGTTAAAAAAATCGATGACGATTCAAAATAAATTGCATGGTCATCACAATAACAAATACTTTAGAAATGTATTTTACTACGGTATTTTCTAAACAAATAACTTCGCACATAATAAAAAATCAAAGACTTTTCGAAAAACGTATGGTTTTTAAAAGACATTTCAATATTTAAAACAATTCAAAGACAATTGAAAAAAAGGAGATTTTAAAGATATAAAGATTTTGAGGCAACCAAATCGTGCTGGAAATAGTACTACACTATTAGGTGTGGAAGATAAAAGACAGCCAAAAAACAAATGCATTTCTGCACGTTCCTATAGTAACACCCATTTTAATATATATCGCCATATCAGAAGGCAACTGAGGCTATTAATATAAAAAAGGCCAAAGGCAGTTCTGATCAAAAGGCCAAGATAATTCTAAAATAATTCTTAACGACGATGACTTTGTATATATAATTATAATTTTTTAACAACTATTATAAAATGTCTGTTCTTGATTATTAGCATTTCAGGACTACTGCTTTTATTATTAAAAAAATAGAAAAAAGTTAGGGAAATATAGAAGTAAAAGAAGCAGCAGGTACCCACCGGTCCGTACATGTGGTACCAGAAAGTGAGGCAATGTTCGCCGACGTTTCGGTTGATCGAAGGACTCAAAATTTCCGCCACGTCGCCGGGTCCTTGGGGAGAGGAGGTCTCGATGAACACGTAGTAACCGTTCGCTGCAAAACATGACGTCATTACTTATGACGTGTTTCTATGATCTTACTACAGTGCTGCGTAACATGGGACACGCTATAATGAAACATATACGGTGGACATTGGCCTCTAAGTTTTTTACGCAATATATTACGTTGTGGTAATAGAGCACAATGTGCAAGTGTTGCCCAGGTGAATAAAACCATATAGTTATGATAAAAATAAATCTAGGCACTGGGAAAAATTGGAAAACTATTAAATTCTGAAGTGGTAAAACTATTGATCTCTAAAATTACTACAAGACTTCCCGGGCTCACATTTTTAGGTTCATTTTACCATTGTAGCTAGTATATTATACCTTTGGAAGACTTAATGGTTTTAATTACACAGAAGAAAGCAAGCATTAACTAGTCTTATTTTGGTTTCAACTTTTAGGCTCGCGCTAATGAGAGATGGGCGCCAGGCAATGGTGTTTTTCTTTAAATATTAAACGTCTATACCTAAAGTTACATTATTTAAATATTATGTGCTATAGATGTAAAATGAGTTTATTTTGACCTAACAAAACATATTTGGAGCAAAAGATTATCAAATAAGGTATTGCAACACAGCTTTCCAGTTTACACTTGATAAAAATCTGCATTTTTCTTAGAAAACAGCCCCTAAGAAAAATCGGGAAAGTCCCTAACCTGTTCCAAGTGTGACGTCAGTCTGTGGCCCGGTGTTCCCGGTCGAAGTGGCGCCGCTCTGTCGGTTCCAGTCGAATTGGTCCGATATTTCCTGGCTCCAGGCGCATAAGTCCGCCTCGAACGTGCAGTCAACGATGGAGGGCGCTGTTGGGCAAAACAAAATGGCGGCGGTAAGGTTTAAAAATTTGTTATGTTCAAGGTATGTAATTTATTAATGTTAATATGCTGAAAGTGCCCCCACTATGTTACGCCTTTTCACGATGTAATCTTCTGTGCGACCTTCCGAGCAATATTAAAAAAGAGGGGGAGTAAAAAAAGAGGAAAGTATGCTGATACACAAGTAAGTGGTCGTTAGCTGCCTGAGAGCTTTCCTCCTGTAATTTGTTTTCCATGTGCTTTCAAAACCATTTCATTGATTAATACAAGAAACGAAAACATTTAGAAATTTGTGAAAAAACTTTAACTTTGTGTTTTATTTGTTTGTTACGCATTGGAGTTTCCGCAATCACCAAAACACTATATTTTACCATTTACAATATTCTTCCAAATTTACGTTTTCCAAATACTCCATGAAATAAAACAAAACACTTGCAAAATCTTCAATGTTTTAACGAACTATTTTGGTTACGTCTAAATTAAATGTTATAGTTTTTAATAAAAATATCGAAATGTAAAAACCTTTTTTTAAACGAAACATCCACGTTTGTGCGTAGCTCGTAAATTCAACGAATATAGGTGCACAGTAAGTGAATAAAAAAGACCAGAACAGCCCATTGCAACGGTTTTAGTTTGTGATAGAACAAAATTTATTCAAACTAGGAAAATGTGTACTTCTTTTCTCAATTTGATCTCTGTAAATATTTATGAGGAGGACAAATATTAGGTTGTTTTCTAAAAACTTAGGACAAAGCAAGTAGCGACGATCAAACTTCCTTGAAATCCTCAAAAGACCCAAATATATACAGTTTTTAGTTCTTAAAATATAATTATTTAACTTAAATAAGTGATCGTAATTCTCAGCCTATTTTTCTGTTTATAAAGTATTTTTCTGTTTATAAAGTAGAAAGACGAATTGTAAAAATTATTTGGGGAAACACGCGATTTCCAACTATATAAAAATATACAAAATCACGTCTCTCTCCAAAAACGTTTTAAAATGTCGGAAAAAACACTTACGGCTAGTTGGGCCGGCGGGGGTGGTGTTGGGGTTGGGGGGTAGAGTTGACACCGAAATCTCGGCACTGGGGGGCATCGGGGAGCAATCGGCCTCCTGAAAGCTTACGTCATCAACAGCAATGTCGGTGTAGTAGGCGGTGCCTAGCGTGCCTTCAATGACAATCTAAACGGGATAGAGATGGTATATTATATATTGAATTCCTAATAAGTATTGACGATACATGCGTCTTTCTGTTTGTAAGCTGTTATTTGGATTTTTTTGATGTCGGTGATTTTTTTCAATTCTGTGAGTCATGTTGTTATTTCGACTGTCAATTTGCTTTTTATTTACGGGTTCAGTTTTATAGATGACTGGTCCATTTGTGTTTTAGTGGTTTTATTTTTTATTTTGTATATCTTGGTAATCATGTAATCATAATATAAGCTTTGTGACATTAGCTTTCTTCTATAAGAAGTATTGTACCAAACTAAAAAGATGATGTGAATACCTAGACTAGATGGACGAGAAAATTCGCTGAAAATCAAATTTCTAAACAATTAGGTCGACATATAAAAAAAGACGAAACTTAATGTAAAAAGTCACTACAATTGTTGGCCTTATCGGCGTAACATTTTTTGTGAAACATTGTAGTGCGTATAAAGCTTATTTGATGAGTTTAGCTTATTTGAAGAATCGCTATATTCAATAAAAATCAATGAAGACAAATAATACGCATTAGGAACAAAATGCCTCACCCTGTATTCTAGTTAGGAGAAAATAAAAACGATTAGGATTTAGAAATTTAATGTAAAAACGTTACTACACTTGGTGGCGTTATCAGGGTAACATGTTTTGTTGCAACAATGCAGTGTTTTTTAAGTTTACCTTTGATTTGACAGATTGCTATATTCATTAATTAAACGCAGATAAATAATAAGCATTAGGATCAAAATGCCTGACCCTGTATTCAGCCACAGAGTAGATGGAAACCCTTCCGTTCAACCATTGGTCGCCTTGGTTGCCACTCATTGTCCAACGTGGAATGAGCACTTCCATTCCGGAGGTAGTGATCTGTTGTTAAAAAAAAAACAAGTAACGCCCAACAAGTCACGTTGTTTGGCGTTGTTTGGCAAGGATCCTAACTAAAAAAGCAGACAGCAAAAAACGATAAAACTATTATTAAAAATGCATTTTTGATTAATAAATATTCTGTTGCAACCAGGCATAGTATACTGAAAATAAGTTCTTCTGGTATATATTTGTTTGTTCAACGTTCAGGTAACTATTCAGAAAGCCTTTATCAGGGAGTGACACACACGGCCAACATTTTTACTATGCGTCCTGTTGGCCGTTTGTGCCATTCCCTGATAAAGGCTTTTTGAATAGTTACCTGAAACGTTGGACAAATAAATTTATACCAGAAGAACTTATTTTTAGTACCTTTTCTAATTAATATAATATTTTTTTTATTTGGAAAGTTTTAAATTCTGTAATCTATCGCGTGATTTTAACATTGATTTACTTTTAATCAAGCAATTAGTCCGTATTTGAGCGGCCTTTTGAAAGTTGTTAACATAACTTTTGTCTAACTGAGGTATTTGGGTTGGACGCCGCTGGTGTAAGAAAACTGAAAATAAATAGTCAGTGTGAAGGGTAACGTCAAAACCCAGGCAGTGTACATGCAACGTCGGAAAATAGCGGCGTAATTGTCGACGTTAGAGGAGTCCGTCATTGTGCAGGAAAAGGACAGAAAGGTAATCATTTGTGCCAACAAACCCACCGTAGTTTTAGACATGTTGCACTAAACATGTGATAATAGAAATCACCTTGACACTTGAAAGATAAATGTCGACCTTAATTCGTGATCAGTAACAGCCGAATACGCTAACAAAGCTAGCATTTCAGTTCAGACACTATCTGACTAATACTTATACTGTTTATATTTTTTTATTTAGATATATTGACGACGCCTTTGCTGGGGAAATATATACATTATAGATACATATCTTTTAACAGCAAAATACTCCAGCAAAGCTAGTAAATTTAGCTAGATTTGCTAGACCTTGTTGCTGTTACTGCTCAGGAATTAAGGTCGACATTTATCTTGCAGAGGTCAAGGTGATTTCTATTATCACATATTCGGTGCAACATACGTATTTTTAAGATCTTTTAATTGTGTGTGACCAGAATTGCTAATTTTGCTAGAGTAACCTGCTGTTAGTTTTACACCTGTACATACCTGTTGAATGTACATGGTCAGGGTGCCCATACCCTGGCCGAACATGTGGTAGTAGAAGTCAAAGCATCTGGCGTTGGTTGGCGGGAAGAACTCAGACACGTAGCGGGCCTTCTGGCCTGGCTGATACTGCCCGTCCGTGCCAACGTACATGTACATACCTGTATGACAAGATACAAGCGTTTAGATAATTGCTTATTTGCTTCTGTAAAAAGTACACAGGCAGTGATTGCGTCAGAAAATTCCAGTTTGACTAAATGTCTTGAGCGGTTATGGTTAAATGAGTACGCACGTCCGGTTTGGATACGGATAGGTATCACTCTACAATCTACACATTTAGAGCACGTACGTATCTCTCCGTGCATATCAAACGCATTCCGTGTTCGTGTAACTTTTACCAAGCTATCACGGTCACAGGGCGGAGATTTCCATGCTATGAACCTCATACTATTGGTGTTGAAATTCCACACTTAGGAATTTTATTTCCACCTTTTTTTTACATGATTGTGGAATTTAACAACATTTTTTTTTAACAAATTTATTTTATTAAAACCTTATTAAAACCTCCAAATTTTACAGTGACACAGTATACCAGGGGTGGGCAATTATTTTGGACAGCAGGCCGCATGAGAAATATAAAATGTCTTGCAGAGCCGGATAAAAAATCGATGTGAAACGCACATAAATATAAAGTGTGGTTTATTTTGGAATAAAAGCTGTAAATCCTTGGTTTGCTAATCCGGTAAGAGTAGGAATAGGTGAGGATGGCTTTCGAGAGTATTTTCTCAAAAAACTTTCTAAAATAAACCAAAAACGGTGGGGTTTATTTTTGCCTAGTTTTGTTGAAAATCAACCCCGGACCGGATTAAATTGCTTGGCGGATAGGTTCCGGCCCTCGGGGCGTAATTTACCTTTGACTAACACTGATTTTACGCGCGGATGCGTGTAGAATATACGCACAAACGTTTTCGTGTACCGTATTCGGGAAATTACACGCACGTATGTACCATTGTACAATATATTACGTCGAAATCAATTCACTTTATACGCACGTCCGTATTTGTGCATATACACTCGCGTCTGTATTCATGCCCATTGTACGCACTATGTGTCAATCAACATAATACACACGTCCGTATTCGTGTACGATTATTTATATATCACTGCACGATATACGTATACCTGAACTTCATACGCACGTCTAAGGAGGTATACAGTACACGCGACATATACACGCACATCCCAATTCGTTTCCCATCAGCCCAAAATAAACCAGCAGTTGTCTCACCGGAGCTGGTCCCTGTAGTGTGATCGTTCTGCGGACCCGAGTTCTGCATTGAGTTGGATGAGCCCTGACCCTGCAACCAGTTGAAGTCGTCGTAGGCGTCAGTGTTGTGCCAAGTGCAGTGAGAACTAAAGTCACAGTCGCCCGGGGGTGTACATGGGCCTTCATAGACGCGGAAATTGTCGACGGCGATGTCGCCAGTGTATGATACACCGACTATGCCTTCCAGAATTATCTTCGAAAAAAGATATGGGTAATGCTGGGTTTATAGGAGGCCTGGTACATCTATTACTGAGAAATGTGGGTGTGAACACAATAAATGTACATGCTTTTGCTTTGATTTTTTTTTCTATGGGCGTGTTACGTATACCAGGGTGCATTTCTCCGTTTACAAAAAAAACTTTTTTCATCAAGTCTTGTTCAGTCCCGTAGTGTTTTGGATAGATAAAATTAATTGCCGTAGAAGTATTAAAACGAAAGATTTAGCATTAACAGAAACAAAGCATGAGTAGTTGGAAAATGGCATTTATAGGGTCAATTGGAAGTCGTTTTTTGTCATTAAAACACTCAAAAATCCCACTCAGTGTCCCTGATAATTCAGTTAGTATCGAAATAGGGTCGCACATTCCAAAAGGCGGACGTTCCCACCCGGGGTATTTTAAATCTCGGTCGTTAGAACAATCTTTCTTCATGTACAATTGAGCTTGAACAATAAATAAAAACTTTGACAGCTCGTGTGCAGTTAGTAGTTTTGAGAAAAATGAATTGAACTGTAAGAACAATTATTGCACAGTAATTTTTAGGCTTTCGTTTTTCAAAAAATGGTGTTGCCAATCATTATTTACACAAAAAGCCAAAAGCTATGTCGGTTGAGAAAGTTGAAGAACTACTCCTTGAGCATCTATATCCGATGAAGCAATTTTTCACCATTTAAACAACAACACCCATTCTTACCTCGTAATCGCCGCTTCCTTGCGTGAGGGTGAACTGAGCCGGAAGCCACTCGTCGCCCTTATTGCCTGAGCGGGTCCACGTAGGGCCTCCGTACTGGCCACCCACGTCGCGCATATAGACGTTGAGGACGCCGGTCGAACTTCCGTACATGTGGTAGTAGAAGCGGACGCAAGATTGAGAAGAGGCGGCTCCTTTCTCGAACACGGGAGAAATGATGCGAGCGACGTCGCCGGTCGATTGGGGAGACGAGCTCTCGATGTACATGTAGTGGCCTGTAAAATAATATTGTTTATATGTTAGGTTGTTCGATGTACATGTAGTGGCCTTTAAAATTATATTGTTTATATGTTAGGTTGTTCGATGTACATGTAGTGGCCTTTAAAATTATATTGTTTATATGTTAGGTTGTTCGATGTACATGTAGTGGCCTTTAAAATTATATTGTTTATATGTTAGGTTGTTCGATGTACATGTAGTGGCCTTTAAAATCATATCTTCATGTGTTTCGTTGTTTGATGCAGCCTACAAGTAGTGGCCTTTAAAAGCAGTGGTCCGAATGTTTAGTTGTTTGATTAACAGACAGTTGCCTTTAAACGTTGGATTATTGTCCATGTGTTTTGTTATTTGATAAATATGTAGTGGCCTTTAAACGTTTACATATGTTCAGGTGTACTTGGCTGTTTGAGGTACATGCAGTAGCGTTTAAAAACATATTGTTTATGTGGTTGGTTGTTGGATGAACATGTATAGTGGCCCTTAAAAGCATATTGTTTAGGTGTTTAGTTGCTGCTCAGCAGCTCAGCGCAGCTCTAGTTTAAAAGGGCCTTTCGGCGCAAAATAGTTTAAAAAAGTTATCCTGTAAAACTTATAAAGCCTTGGGGACTTCCTTGCGGCCCACACTGGTTCTTACCGAACTGTGTGCCATACGTGTGGTCAAACGTGGGTCCGGTGTTGCCCGACGACGTTTCGCCGGTTGCCCACGCCCAGTCGAAATCGTCGGTTGTATCTTGGACGAATCCGCAAACCTGATCGTCTTCGAATTCGCAAATCTCGCTGTAGGGCAATGTGCCTAAATAATATAAGGGGTAAATCAAAAGGGTTGGAGGGGTTGATGTTAGAGGGATGTCCGATAATAGCGGATCGGAATCGATACCAAAGGGGAGCAGTATCGGTATTCTCACGATACTAGGCTGATATCGGTGCGATCTGAAACAAAATTAATATCAGAATTTCAGCCATGCTTTGCAATTCAAAAAGTATAATTGATCGGATATCCCAATAGTCGTCAGTAATCTTGGTGATTTATGTATTTATAGGATGAAAAAAAACTAGAAAAAATTAACTAAATTGTTAAGTATAAGTGCCATTATTATCTGCGCTAATAAACTCCTGCTTTATGCCAAGTAAAACTGTAAATAGCAACTTAGATTTGTGAGTTATTTGTTTTAGATTTGGAATTTTACCGCAATAGGATATAAACGTTAAGCGCGCACTGATCATGAGAGGAAGGACAACATGGTTGCAACCACCAATCACTAATATAAAAGTAACCACAATCACTAATATAAAAACTATACTATTAAAGATTATATCAATTGCAAAAACAACTTATTTAATCCCACAATCACAGCCCATGGCCTTTTACACTAAAATGCCTTAAAAATGTACTTTTGCAGGGCTTCAGTACTCCACTTGACACTCCTGAGCTCTGCACTTTGTTGCTGTAAACAGAACTGCGTCCATAGCAGGTTCCGGCGAAGTTGGGGTCGGCGTAACTGCATGGCAATGAGCAATGTAAGTTAAAAGGTTAGATCACCCGTAATTAAAACTTCTAAAGTGTTTCAACTAAGTTTTCGCTTCTCATATGAGTTGGTCCACTCGCTAGAATTACAGTAAGCCGGATTAAATTGTGTCTTAAAATTAATATATTTAAATCACGGCAGTATGGTGATGTTTGTAGGTCGTTTTAGTGAATATTAAGTTGATTTATTTGACAAAAGGTTGATGAAATGGTTGTTAGGACACACATGTTTAACATGTTCTTAAAAATGACGTGGCTTTTGATTTATGACTATAAATCCACTTTGTGGTTTTCATTATGTTTCCTTGTGAGATTTTTCGACAAACAGTATCGGTCCGTAACTAAATGTCGAGTTCTCAAAAGGTTAGATCACCCGTAATGTCAACTAAATTTCGAAGAGATATCTTTTATCAACTGTTAGCCAACAAACCGAAAGATTTATTCAAAAACAAGAACTCGTTAGACTATACTTAAATTTCTTTGAACCATTGCTATAGGTAGTTTAAAATATTTGGTTGAATTGCCAAAAAAAACTCAGTTTTCGGTGAGAAAATAGTATATTTAACATAAGGCAACCCAAATTATCAGTCCCCTTTTTTAACAAGCAATAAATATCTATCAGCAACGTTTTTTTTTTCTTTTAGATTTTAATTTTATTTGTTGTTGCTGTTGTTTTATATAAGGCTTGCATTTTGAACCAGATTTGTTTCTCTAGTTAAAAGAAAAACACTTATCTTTAGTAAAGAAAGTAAGAAAAAAAATATAAAGAAGATCTAAAACATAAAAAATAAAATGAAAAATACACAAAAATAAAAAAATTCTATAAGAGCTCTTTCGCCGCCGTATTATAAACCACAACACACCTTGGCCGGTAATTAACCCACACATCACAGTTGTAAGTGTCCCGACATGCGGCCGCACAACGATTGCTGTCGCTTCCCATCAGGCCAAAGTAGAAAGTGTTGGGCCTGGAATCGACGCCCGGTGTACTAATCAGACCAGCCATGTAATCCCAGTCGTGGTAGGTGTCCGAGCATGCATCGACTTGGAAAACAAACAAACGATAACGATTAGAGGGTATTCGTATCAAGCGACGACTTTTAGGCGACCACGATGCTGGTTTATCCATAGGTCGTGAGTTCGAACCTCACTGCAGGTTAGTTGTTTTTTTTAGCCTGCTCTGTTTGCGTCCTTAATCGACAGATTCGGTTAGGCTGTAATTGCTTCTGGTGTACTATAATACGTTAGCCGTTATCGTTAGAGCGACGGTCCTGTATGATCGGAAGTCATGAGTTCGAACCTCACCGCAGGCAAGTTGTTTCTCTAGCCTGCCTTGCTTACATTCTTGATCGACAGTTCGGTAAGCCGTGATGGCTTGCGGTGTACTATAATACGTAAGCCGTTATCGTTGGTCAAAACGTTACTTCAGAAGGGCTAGATCACAGTTCCTGTACATGTATGTGTATTGTGTACATATTTTTTATTGAATGACATGTTACTGTAGATCCCCCTCAACGTGAAGTTGCTTGTACAAACAGGATGTAACAAGCAATGGAGCTATGGTTGTTTCTCGGTGTGCTCGCATTTAAGCTTGTTTATAAAAGCTGGCAGAGCGACGGTACCGGTATGACCGGAGGTCCTCAGTTCGAACCCCACCGCAGGCCAGTTTTTATTTTAGCCTGACTGACTTGCATATTTCATCGACAGATTTTTTTATTTTTTCGAAGACTTTCGGTGTACTATGTAACTTAAGCCGTTATCGTTGGTCTTAGCACGGCGTCATTCTAAGTGTGCTTTTAACAAGCGCGTTAATTCACCTAAATCGCTCATGTGAAAAGGCTTTGAAACGCATCGGAGATGCCTCCTCTAGGAATTTGGATTGTGCTCCTATAGTATTGTTCCCAATTTCGTTCCGCGGGCACATAGTTTGTTTCCACATCGCAAACTTTGTTCCGGGAACAATATTTTGAACAAAATTGTTCGCAAAATCGTTGGATACTTACACGTGTCGCAAGTCCGGTTTAGAGCAAACACTTCGTCGAATGCGATCCCCGATTTGTCGTCTAAACCTCGAACAGCTTGAAACCTGACCTCCGTAACGTGGCCGAATTCGATGGAGGTGGGAAAGTTTACACGAGCCTAAAGGGAAATAACTTTAGTCTTTACATTGTAGTAAATGTAAAAAAAACAAGCTGTTTCGTTTATTTTCGAACCATGTATTGTGAGTGGATGAATTATGTGACAGCCCAATGATTGGATTGTTAAATATCAACCTTTTTATGGCACAAAACAAAGGTTTTTTTATTAATTTCGTTTACAAATGTTTCGGCAATACTTGAGCCATGAAGACAAAAGTGATAAACGTAAAACAAGCGATAATAGCGATTTTATCGAATAATATTGCTTTATAAATTGTATTGAAATATTTTTAGTTTTGTAAAATAGTTGAAATACAAGGGGTAGAGTCGGAGCCGGACTCGGCTTTCCACGAAATCGCACATTTAGCTAAAGTCGGACTCGGGATTCGGATTTATCTTTGGCCGACTCAGTCCTGACACAAAATCTCTCGCTAAACCAGTCCGGTAATGTGAAAAACGGTTGACAGAAACGGGTCCAACAGCTCAAGTCGCAAAACTGACGAATATACACGAACCTTGTGCCAATGCAAGCCTTGATCGCCAGACCGCTGCCACACAACCTCGCTCGTCTGATTGTTGTTGAGAATCAGGTAGAGGGATTGGACGTTGACGCCGTGCATAAAGTAGTGGAATTGAATGCAGCGAGGCGCGTTTCCCTCCGAGTAGATTTGCGGGCTCACAAGGTCCGCCCTTTCTCCGAGTTGAACTCCGGGCCCGAGAGCCCAAGCGTATTTACCGGTGCCTGAGAAACGAAAAGTATTACATCAGTGTTGCTCAACCGGGGTGCCGCAGCCCCTGTTATGCCATTTCTAATGCTCAAGGGTGCCTATAAGTATTTAGAAAAGAATCTGATTTTTCTAAATTGGTAAGCTTCTTGATACAACTATTTGTGTACGATTATAGAGACCATTATACTAAATGACATTTCCTTCATGTTTTTAAGTTGATTGTGTTGTCCCAGTTCCATTTATAGTGACATTGCAGTAAAATACTCAGGGGTGCCCAAAATCTATTTATTATTTTTGAGGGCGCCGTAGGTCACAAAAAGTTGAAAATCACTGTATTGCACCATTGTTTGATGTTTGCCAAAATATGCCAAGGCATGTATATCAGCAAAATGAGGGGGCTATAAGAAAAAAGAGCTTGTTAAAACGATTCGTATTTCATAACGATAAGAGACGTTTTACAGTATTATGCGATTTGGTGTTAAATTTGTAGGAAAATTGAGAACAAAATGTTTACACTGGATCTCAAAACGCAAATCTTTTCCTAATCAGTCTTTGTCCAATATATTACCTCACAAAAAGGAATTAAAGCGCTTTCTCTCCAAGGTGTTTGGTAATTTAAGTAGTCAATAGTCGCAATTGGTTTAGTATAAGAAGCTTGACTGTACTCTAATCACAAACTACGCCCTTTTACCAGTAGAGTAATCCCCATCGGGGCCAGTAAAGGGAAGGCCAGCGTCTCCCGTAGCAAGCGCCCAGTCGTACGCATCAGTGGGGTCATTGGTCCAGCAGCACCAGTCCGAAACGAAACTGCAACGGAACCCCGGGATTTCCGGGGCATAGGGGGGCGGTGGGGTGGTCGGGGGCAGTGGTATTGCGTTCGGTGGGAACAGCGGGCCCTTGGGACAGGCCGACTGGGCCGTGAAGACTGTATCGTCGATAGCGGCGTCGCTGTAGAAGCTGGAACCGATCACGCCCTCGAACATGATCTGGAAATATATTGTTGGAGTAGTTCTGTGCCCAGTGTTTGAAGCAGTAGTCCCAGTTATCTTGGCCTACGTAACCCTATAGGAATGATCACGTATATATTGTGCCACCATTACTAGTGGTGTTTTTTCCCTAATGTTTTACTGTCACTTCATGATGAATTAGTTTAAAATATCACACATCAAATGTGCACAACTTACCAATAAAGCAAAGAATGAAAATTATAAAGCGTCCAAAACATTTCTCGGCACTAAAAAATCTTTATAGAAAGCGGTACCCGATTAGAAAGCACAGGTCAAAAATGATCGCCGACATTTGGATTGGCTTAGGAATACTTTTAAAAATGGCTTTAAAAAAATTATTCAACAATTAAAACAAACACTTCATTTTGTTTTACACGTAAAACAAACAACTTATAAGCGTTGATTTTTCGTGAGAATAAATTGTCCAACATAAGGTGTTAGAGTTTAAAACGTCGAAAACACCTGATTTAAACCCTTGTTTTACACAATGAATCAAGTCCATGTCAAGTCATTTATCCAAAAGACTTAAGTCAATTCAAGTTATCGTGGTCAAAATACTTCCAGTCATGTCGTTAAAAAACAGAGCGCTTAAGCCATGTCACTAAGTCATTACCTTGCAGGCTTCACAAGACTGCTAAGCAATGCTTTGCGGATAGGTCAACACATGAACGTTAGGGATGTTCAGATTTACCTTTTTTTAATTTATGTTTTCTGCTTGATTTCCCATTATGTGTCACATAAAAATCAGTTTCACAAGTTTTCAAAACAATTGGACAACATTTAGGGGTGGGGTAAAGTAGGGCTTTAGGGGCTTTTAAAATACATTTTAAGGTACATAAAACTGGAAAATAGATTAGTGATGCTTTCTTGCCATTGTTTAATATAAAAATTACAATGTTTCTGTGTTTAAAACAATCGTACAGTATCATGTTAGGGGAAGTCCCAGATTTTAGCAATTTTAGTGTGGTAACTTTGGGGTGCCTGCGGAGCCCCTAAATGTTGTCCAATTGTTCTAAAAACTTATGAAACTGATTTTTATGTGACACATATTGGGAAATCAAGCAGAAAAGATAAGTTTCAAAGTTAAATTTGAACATCCCTTATAGACGTTATTTGACAAAATGACTCAAGCCCAAGTCAAGTCATTTGTCCAAAAGACCCAAGTCAAGCCAAGTTATTGTGGTTACCAGACTTAAGTCTAGTCACGTCATTTGAAAACAGTGACTTAAGTGCACTTAATTCAAGACATTAAGTCATTAATTCACATCATTACACACTACTGAGCAATGCTTTGGGATAGGTCAACACATGAATCATGTAAACACACTCACGTAGTAATCTTCAAGAGAGTTAATGGTGACTTGAGCCTCGTTCCACCCAGTTCCCTGGTCGCCAAACATGCTCCACACGTAAGTGTCGATGCCGCTCGTCGTTCGTATTATCACATTCACAGATCCCATGCTTGCTCCGTACATTGAGTAGTAGAAGGTAAGGCAATCACCTGTGAGGGGGAGGTATTGTAAATTGCTAGTCTATAACTCTGAGGAGGTATTGTACCTGAATACAAGTGGCAGTCTCACTATAACTAACGACTTTGAAAAAAGATACATGCTCTTAATTCAGACCCTTGAAGAAGACAACTCTGCCTTCAGTTGGTGGAATCTTTACTTTCGTCACGATTTTAATTTTAGGATTAATTCAGCAGCATTCTTACCAGTGAAGGGTAACTTTATTCATGCTCGCCAAATCTTCAGGTCACAAAACTACATGATTTTACGTTGTACGAAAACCGATTTTAGGGTGATGTTTGTAGCGATCTGATACCTAATTGACATTGGTATTTCAGCCATGATTTGCAATCCAACGAATGTTTCTATTTTCATGATGAACAGAAATTTATTATATAAAAATAATAGGTTTACAACCTAAGTACTAAAACTAAACTTCCTAAACCACATGTTTGTCACCTGATAAATAAAAGTAGCCTGACAGATAAATTATTGCTATCAGGTTCATCAATCTTGCTTATCTCACGATAAAAAAGGTGTCATTTGTCCACGTATTCGGGTATCATTGAAATGCATTAACCCATACAAACCCTTATGGCAACTACAGCGCACTAACCCAAAATTGTAGATATAACAAGCCACCTTATTTTACATTGAGGTTAAGAAAATTTTGCTCTTGGCAAACAAAATTGCTGATTTTAGTTTTTTTTTTCAAATTTGTGATCGTTTTAAGCGTAGCACAGTCTCGTTATTCCGAAGTTGTTGTGTTCCCTTAATTAATTCCAAGTCTTTTCCTAAGGTTACAACTAGTTGTGTAAAAAAATTTTAGTGACAATCATCCTTTTTAAAAATTCGCCATTAAAGTTTAAATCAGGTTTCTCACGAATCTTTATACAAATTTTTCGCGTCGCGTGCATCCATTTCTGTCCTTACCAACCGATGCAACAAAAAATGTCCGATTCCAGTAAAAAAAAACGCCCCCATGAACGCCGTTTCACCCTTTATTACCTGCTCCGGTTGTAGCTGTCTTCTGATCGCTGCGCATCAAAGCCCTGTCGCCTTCCTGTTGTCCAGTGGCCTCTGTGTACATGTACCCTGGGAAACCCTGGTTTGAACCTGTATTATCACGGTCAGGTCCCGTTGAGGTGCTGGTCGTCGATCCCTGGATAACACGACGAAGAGTACAATTGTTGAAGATTATTTGTTAAAATCGTTTTGTTTCTTTATAATGGTTGGAGGTTGTAAAAAGACGAAGTAAGAATATCAAAGCCCATACAGAAGTAGGTAACGTCATTGTGAACGTTTCGAATAACTGTTTATTTATATGTTGCACTGAATATGTGATTAATAGAAATTACCTTGGCCCTTGCAAGATAACCAAAAAAAGATATACTGACGATGCCTTGATTGTCGAAATATATATATATATGTTTTTTAAGATCTGTTTATTGTGTCTAACCTGAATGGGTAGCTTTGTTAGAGTATTTTGCTGTTTATTTACATTCAATATCAGAACGTTCAAAATTATACCTACTTCTGTATGGGCTTTCATATTCGCACTACGTATGACTACAACCTCCAACCATTGTGCTCTGTAGTTGAATTGTTCGACGAATGAAAGCGATATGCTGGTAATTTTAATTCTAATCGAATTGATGATTTGCCTGTGTGAGGACCTAATTCTAATTCTAACCTGATTTCCATTTTTACCAAATTATGCTACTTACGGCGGCGTGTTTTAGTTTTATAACCGATACACACTTTCAGCCATGCAGGCGAGCCGAAAATTAGACCTGAAACGCGCCAGTCTTGGTTTACTTGTTTTTTTCATCCGTATTTCGTGAAAAATATGCGAATTTTGCAAAAAAATGATTGAGCATTGCCCAAGGGTATTTATAATTCTAATCTGATTTTCGGAAAACTGGAGATTGCAGCATAGCTGTAGAAGTCGAATGCGATCACGCACGTGAAATTGATCTGGAAATATTTTGTTGGAACTAATTGAGTGTCCGGTGCGTGATACTGCATTATCCATTTAGCTAACCTACAGAAATAATTATTACATTATGACACCCCCTTACTAGACTTAACAGTATTTCTAATTCTAATCTAATTTTTGAAAACCGAAAAGTTCTAATTTCAATCCCAATCTAATTCAGAAGAGCTAAAATCTATCTGTCCATATCATATCTGACATTGCTTGCCGAAATTACCAACGACTTTACACTTACGCTGTTAATAATCCAGTTGAAATCGTCTTCGGGTGACGCGATTTGGTACCAAACGCAAGGTCCATAGTCGAACGTACAAGATCCCTGAACCCCGCAACTTCCCTTGTGGATTACGAGGTCGTCCATTGCGATGTCCGACAAATCTCCCGACCCCCTTGTGGCCTCGAACGAGAGACGGAAGGGAGTTGTTCCCGCCGCTTTGCTGAAGGTGGTCTGGGCCGGAAGCCAGTTGTTGCCTAAAATGCAGTAAGGCCAGGGTGTTTAAATTTATTCATTGTAATGAAATCTTAACAAAACAAAAAAACGATAAAAATTCCAACAAACTACGAAGAAAAAATAAACAGGAAAGTTCAACAATGTATAGAAGAGAAAACATAAAAGAAACAGTCAGAAAGAAAACAGCAAAAACAAACACACACAAATATAGACGCATACACTAATATTGAACGACAAATTGTATTGACATCTTAACCAGCTTTTGCACAACCCTACTTCATCAAGTGAAAATAGAAAAAAAATTAAAAAAGTTTTTTTTTCTACTTTGACCTGTTGAATCACGGTTCTTCAAAAGTTTGTAAAGATTTCAATACAATTTTTCGGTTTATTGTGCCACCTGATTACCGTATTTAGAATTAGACAAACACGGTCGAGATTGATTTACAGCGCTTTGAAATTATTGCCGCTTCTTTGTAGATTTCCAACACATTGCAAAAATATCCTTCTTATAAAAATTTATTCCAATAAATGTTAGCTTAATTAAACCACATCGACACAAAAAAAAACGTACAGAAAGAAAACCAACAACACAGACAAAAAAATACAGAAAGAACAAAAGCAAGCTAAGAACAGATAAAAGAGAACACAAAGGAAAGAAGATAGAAAGAGAAATTAAAAAAGAAAATCCCAGAAAATGTAAAACAAAATATAGAATAGAAAAACAAAATAAAGCAGTGAGAAAGGAGAAAGCAACAAAACACACACAAACACGCACGAATTACCTTGGTTGCCTTGAACCGTCCAAAGCGTCCGAACCTCAGCGTCGTTTTCATCGAGCAACTTGACTCGAAAGGTTCCCATATCCGACCCGTACATGTGGTAGAAGAAGTCAACACACACATTCGTGTCGTCCAGTATGTAGGAAGGGGTCCACTGCTTGGCCACGGCGCCCGGGGAACCACCGTCCGTAGCCCGAGCCACGCTAAAGTAACCTGGGGAAAAAAATACAAACAAAGCTCGTTAATCCCGAACAGAATTTGACAAATAGATAATAATAATTCGAGTTCAGTGTTTTTCATCGTTTTTTCGCGGCGACTCAAACATTAAGCGTAAGTATGACAGCGAAGTTTCGGCGACATAATTATATCTTTGCTAAACTTTTTGCAAAAGCGAACAAAAAATAAATAAGATAGTACCATTAACAAAGTCAATTGGTAATGCCTTCTTATTGCTTCAGCAATTTTCTTAAATTTAAAAAAAGTTTTGCTCAAAACCAATCTTAATAAATCTAACCATAAAATTACCGCAGTGGGTGACTCAACCAAATCAAAATGCCAACCAATTTTGTGTAGCGACCCATGGGTTCAGAAATAGTTGTTTCATTTTTTTTTCTTGAGGGCTCAGGTACCTCGGGGGTGGTGGGGTTCTAGTTGTTTAATTTGAAACAAAAATCTTCAAGTTTTTACTCGAGAAGTTAAGTAAAAGAGTGTCAATCCTGGCGGCCAATCTTCGCTGGCCTGAATTGTTAGCTTTGCTAGAGTATTCTGTGGTCGTTTAAAGGTTGTCGACACCATTTCAAAATTGTCACTAGGTAGCGCACTTCCACTGATCATACAACCAGGGCACAGCAGGTAACGCAATTAGCAACGCATAAGCATAACATTATTACAACCGAACAGAGCTTCTACATAGAGCAATAAATGACAGGAAAGCAATGCATGGCAAATAGAAGCATCGGGGTTTTGTGAAGTTATATTACAGAAGACAACAATTGTTGTCGACGAACATTGGAAAAGTTTGTACTTTCTTCAAAAGCCGCGGCAAAGCGGATTTTGAAATTGCAAAATCTCTCAACCGCAAACTCACCAAATCTGTCGCTAAATGATGCAAGCAAGGTCATAAGGTCCTGAGTTCGAATCTCACTGCAAGCTAGTTGTTTTTCTTGCTTGCGTCATTGATGGACAGATTCGGTGAGTGTGCGATGGCTTTTGGTACGTTGGTCAAAAAGCGTTGGTCAAAAAGCAGCTTTAGAAGGGCTAGAACACAGTAGCTGAAGACATATGTGTGTGTGTATCTTTCATTGACCGTCACAAAAGTGTAGAGCATTAAAAGCAAATAATGTATGGCCCAAACCAACAGAAAAACAGCATTTGCGAAATACACCAGCAGAAGCATTTTGCGAAATACATAAAGCTGAGAACCAAGGGTAGCCAGAGGGCTAGGGTTGCGTAACCATTCTTCAGAAGAATATTCGTTTTATGATCCAAAAACACTATAGAAATCGCAGGCGCCGAGCATTATTTTGCATACATTTCTAAATCCATCATGATAGCGAGGGCGCTATATGCATTGGCATGCGTACGATAGGTAGACGTGAGATTTTTGGCACAGATGTTTATTTTCGCGTTCTATTTTTTGATTTTTCTGTATGACACGTTAAACACTAAACTCTATATAACGGAGTGTTGCTCTTCCAGCAGAATATATAATAGATCAACGTATTTCCGCCACTGCGAAAGGACGCTGGGTCCGTACAGACCTTTAAATTTATGAAATAAGCTATTGTTGCCAGGCATAATAAAGCTATTGTTGCCAGGCAGTATCTATTATGCCTGGCAACAATAGCTTATTTCATGCATTTAAAGGTCTGTACGGACCCAGCGTCCTTTCGCAGTTGCGGAAATACGTTGATCTATTATATATTCTGCTAGAAAAGCAACACTCCGTTATATATTATGCCTGGCAACAATAGCTTATTTCACTAAACTCTATGTATGCTCGAAACACAATGTCAGTTCGAATTGGCTTAAATAAAGCTGTTAAGGTTTCAAGAGGTAAACCTATTGAAAGGCCCAACCATGGCGGACATTGAAGTGACAAGTCATCGCGCGTATTTCTGCACTAGGGTTCCTTACACTCTGCATGCTGTGTCGCGTTTTGCGCATGAGATCACTACTTCCTTAGCGCTGTGCAAGCCGTTGACGCTGGAAAGACAGTTAGCGGGCAATCAAAAATGGCTCTGGATTGTTGCTTTGGTGTTCTAACAATGGCAAATAAACACACGTTTAAATCTGAAACGTTCGATAGTTTTAGCTTTACAAACAGCAGCGTTATTTATAATCGAACTTTTTTGAGCCAGCGTAGTTGGTGTTAAGTTATAAGGAAGTGCGCTGGTTCCTATATACGAGCCAGGCAATTTGGGGAAGTGGTTAATTGCAGGTGTCAATCAAATTTCGCGCGTACGGTAGAAAAGGTGTTTGCATGGATTGTTATTACGCTAACAGTGGAAATACGAAAATTCGCTATTCAAATACAGTCAATAAACGTAGAGAGAATATCAAATCCCATACAGAAGTATAGAAAGCATTTTAAACGTTTCGAATAGCCCTTCCTTTTCTGATTTTCAGCATCTGTGTAAATGTCTTACTTCTACATGAGCTTTGATATTTTTATTACATCTAACCAAACCCCCCAAACAATATGCTCCAAAATCGATTAAACTTTTCTTTAATTTAAAGAACATATATTAATTAGTGGCATTATATGGTTGGCGGTTGTGGTTAGATGTAGAATGGATATTAAAGCCCATACAGGGGTAGCTAACATATTTTAAACGTTTCCATAAATTTTAATGCTGAAAGTAAAATAGAAACTTAGTTAGGATTACCCCTTATAACACAATTGTGTACGAAAAATAAGTTACAAGATCTCATACGACAAAAACAACCAGATCCGTTACTTATACAGGTTCTAAAATGTGGCTTAATGTTTATTTTACCCAATATAGAATACAAACGTTTCGTTACATTTTCGCGTATTATTTGAGCATCGTGCTCCAGTCTAAAGACAAACATGCCCGTGGTGTCAAGTGGCTTTCGTCTATTATAGGAAAACAATGATATTGCACACAAGGCGACATTTCTACTTGTACGAATTCTCAAGAACCGTTGTGGTCTCCCATGGAGCGTCTGGCTATTTTCGAAGGGGGCGTGGTTGCTACGTAACCAATTGTGACGTCACGGGATGTCGCGGTGAAGTTTGACGGACGCGCGCGACACAACAGTCGGAAATAAAAGGCCAGAACTTGATTGGTCCGGGGTCACGTTCGCTTGAAACAGAAAGCCTTTTATAGCGCCGTTTCGGAATTGTCGTCAATCGATTAGCTATAAGGGCCTGATGGTGCGAGGAATTTATTTACCCGCTCATTTTTTCGGCAAGAAAAAACAAAGCGAACCGCCCACCTATATTGCGTATTTTGATGACGTGTTAGAACAGGATATATTGCTTGGCGGCTGGATCGGAAAGTACTTGGTTAGGAACAGTGTATAGTAAGGTGAACTAAGAGTTAGTATTGGAAGAATAATATTTTAAAGAATCATGTTTCTTCTGTTTAATAGCCCTAGTAAACTACCACACATTGTATCATCCAATGTAGACCACAGAACATACCAGGACAAATAAGAGAAGATCTAGTTTGTTGTTGGTAATTAGCAAACGTTTAAAAAGATTAAGCGACAGGGTATTCCCTTACTATAATTGATGGATTGCTCATAGCGCGGCGACTTTTGTAAAGCTAAACGAAATTGGTCGACTCACATATAGTTGCAATAGTTTAAGGCAGTTGGCATTAAAAGTGTTTGAATTTAAATTTAAGGTCGTGACAAACGTCACAGCCTTTACGTGGTATCTTAAGCTTAACCAGCTGCTACCAAAAGCGTTTAAACTTAGAGTAGGTTAGGATTGTATCAACATTATATTATAGTCGAATACGCAAAATTATCGACTTTAATCAATTAAAGGTAATTTCTTTACGGTAAAAGCATCGCTTTTGAAAAGTCAGTTACTTTCAACTTCTTTTTATTTCAAGATTTGCCTTTCAAAGTAGAAAACTCGTTCTTGTTGCAAACCATTGTTAAAAGCGTATATTAGTTTGGTATCAGATCGGCACCGATATTATAATAAAATATCGGACGAGAAGCAATTCTACCACTCGACATTTAATATCTGACCGGCTACAATATTAAATCCCTATTCGTGACAATTTCGCAGGACTTGGTTCCACAGCATAAACTGTAGCGCAATGCTCGTACTTAGCAACTTTAGCAGCTCGATATAAGAATGCTAACGTTCAACTGCCACGCCTTCTTGGACCATCGCCGAATGGTTAACTGCTCACCAGCGGCGCTCAGCAACCAGACGACCAACACCAGCAGCGACCATCATTTGTGCCAGCAGGTAACCAACAAGCCACTACACGCAAAAATATGGTTCCGGCCAATGTGTTTTTGTCGAAATGGCTTTAAAGCATAATGAAAGAGTTTTATCATTGTAACCCATTCCCAAACTGTGTGCCTCGAGAAATTGTCAAGTGTGCCGCGAAACTTTTTGTAATTTCGGAAAAGAGAGTATTTATATTACCAATGGAATACACGCAAGCTTTTAGACTTAAATACGCACTATTCATTACAAAATTAATAATTTTGAGACATTTACATATAGTTTGTCGTTAAGGTTGATGTACCATTGTTGTTCTGTTAAAAGTGTCCTGCGAAATAGTCAAGATTTTTGTAGTGTGCCGCGAGCCAAAAAAGTTTGAGAACGACTGATGTAAACACTTTGAAAGCTGTTGGGAAGAAATAACATATTGGATTTCTTCACGAAATTTAACCTTTGCTAACATATCCTTGCTTGGAACTCATGTCGATTATTATGAATAGTCAAATTTTTCAAATACACTTCCGAAGCTCTATATGCGTTTATTTTGTTCGACTCGGTAAAAACTCGACATATATACGTGCCTTTCAAACTAGGAAACGTATCTCGTTAAGTGGACTGACGTTAGCCCAACCTTTCGCCGTTTGACAGGTGCTAAATTTATCATCGTTAATTTTATTACACTGTTGATTTGAAGTAATATATTGAACGCTATGAAACTCCCTACTTATAGCGTAAATTCCGACAGGTAGTAAACTTTATCGTCGCCCACCTTCCTGTTTAGTTCATTAAACTTTTTCTGTAGCTTGTATTTGCATCACTCAAAATCCCAAATAAACGACACATTGTATTATACTGTTGACATTTCGCACAAACCTGCTTTATCAGGTCAAAATGTAAGAAACACGGTTGTGTGAAGGCTTGTCAACATTATGACACATACAACTTGTTACTCAGCAGTGCCAACCGATTTAAAGATTTTCAATTTGACTAATGCGGTAAGACTATGGCTTGAATGTCACAAACGTTTAAAGTTGTGTTGTATACGTATGGTCGCTATGCTTGACATAAAGGGAATTGATTAAATTAAGCTGTTGTCTGTCTCGTGTAACAGATGACCGACAGCCTTTTTCCGTGGGAGTTTCATTTAGATCGTTAATGATCATAGTTACATTAAAACTGTTTGGATAAGCGTTTAAAGAGCCAGCGGGTTGCCATATGGAGATGGCAAACTCAGTCAAAACTCTGTTGTGCATTGCTACTTCGAAAGCCAATCCTTCAAAAATTGAATTTTAGTTCATGCAAAAAACACAAGGCCAACACAAGGTTTCTTCGGTGAATTTTTTTAAATATTTCAAAATGCTAGTAAAACGAGCTGATTAGACGTACGCTAAAAACCATTGTTTGCTAGAATATTTTTTAATTTTAAATTTAAGATGTGTAAGAACTCAACAAACGGCTAAGGTTCAAGTGTTCACCATCAAAGCATCATTGATCGACAGATTTGGTTAGTCTGCGAAGGCTTTTCGGTGTATTTTCTTGCAAAGAGTGAAAACATGTTGATTGAAATGCTGTCCCTTTTTGTACACAAGTAGCCGTTGTTTAAACAGCCAGGGTTTTGCCATAGAGCTTGCAAACTTAATCCAAACTCTGTTGTTTATTGCCACTTCAAAAACAAATCCTTGCAAAGAGAGTATGCTAATTAAAACTTGTACTTTCAGGTATCCACAAGCAGCCGGTGCTTCGGCAAAGGTCACCCGGCCACCGTTCTGCTTGTCGTGGTAACGGTGTACGTCCAGCTGACAGTTGCGTTCTACGAGTTCAAGAGGTGGCGGACGAGTCGACGGCCTTTCTTTAATGTCAATCGCCTGTATCTTGTGTCGGTTTCTATGTCGCTTTTATTCGCCGTCACGTACCACATCAATGTCATCCAGTGAGTAAGTGGGTCAGGAAGGGAATAGGCAAATTTGACTGTATACGACGACTTAATGGTTTGTTTTTCCCCTGCCATTGACTGGGCCCAACGGTGCAGCATCCGAACTATCGTACCTTTTCGCGCAGTAAACCTGTAGTTTGATGAAATGTGACTTAAATCAATGTCTAGCATTAATTGGCACTTTTCTGGTGTTGACCGCAGAAATATAATATAAAACAGTGACTGTCCGACCTTTTTACCATTAAAACCATAAATAGTTGACTGTAGCCTTTACAAAACTGCCATGGAGGTTAAAAAGTGGTCAAGAACATATTGGGAGAAAGTAATCTCAAACCTTACAGAAACTAAATTATGAAAGCCGTAATATGCAAATTTAACTGTACGACTTGATGACTTGTGTTTTGCCTTGTTATTGACTGGGTCCAACGGTACAGTGCTCAAAATATTGTAGCTCTTCTCGTAACAAACCCATACTTCGAGCTCCTTTGGTAGCCGTATTTGTCTTATTAAAAACCGGAAAACAAGTGGATCTGTTTGTAAACTGTACTTCACTGTTGACGAGCGTTTTTTCCACGACCGTGCTTCATCAGGTCAGAGTAAGAAATTTTCAAAGTGAAATATAAATTGTCAACAGTGCCACTTGTTACATAAATTAATGTACAACGAGGCGGCGCTTAAAATTGCACTTTTCTGTTCTTTAAAACTAGAACTATATACTCCAAAAATAGCTTAGGAGTCTAGTAACGATAGTCGAGTGGTTTTGTCAGACAATATAATTTTTAAAACGAAAATACCCTAAGTCATAATGACGCGTTTTTTCCGTTTAAATAGTCAATTTCAGATTAAGTAGTCATTATTTACATCCACGAATGTATCCGCATCGTTTAGCAATACGCTTAAATACGTACTTGTGTCACCATTGCCTATGATGATAATTGCCATTTACGTAAACTACAACATCTTAAGAGTCATATGTTGTTATGCGTCCAATTGTACCGCGTATAGGCCCCGAAGTGCTTATTTGTTGATGATAAAATGAATAAATATTCGTAGTCAGAAAACCACCGTAATATTAAAAACATAAATATGAATTAGGCTAGCTTTGGGGGCAAGAAAGTTTGAACTTTTTTGTTTATCTTTTGCCATTGTATTAACTGCCGTAACGAACACAAATAACAATGTTAGCAAACCGTTTTGAGAAGCAACTGACTGAGTGTTAACGCAATACCCAAAAACCATCAAAGAGCAAAAACTGTCTAAAAGTAGTAAAACTATACGTTAATGACGAGCAAACGTAATATTAACTACATCGTTTGTGACGTAAATTGCATAACAATTAAAGGTATGACATGCCTGTGATCGACTGTTGTGATACTGCTCATAAATGCTAAAAAAACAAATTATTAAGAGTAAAATGTTTATTAATTTATTTTAGGGGGCGGGGGGGCATCGCCCCTCCGGCCCCCCTGGCTACGCCTGTGATTCAAAGACACACAACGTGAAACAAACGACAATTTTGGCACGTCTGCTGGCAACTCATGTATATGTAAAGCGAAGCTATGTAAATTTGCATAGTAATCGCCTATTTATGTTTTCTATGTATGTTCAAGATGTTGTGGCTTTAATCCTAATACTTTGTTTAATCGCTCTTTCCAGTGACAAGCGTGTCCATGGCTCGTAGTTATATAACTTGAAATGGTTTACAGCCTACAGCAGTGCTGAATTAACCATGCCTAAAAGTAAGGCAATAGTTTAGGCATGAATAAACATCCCTCAACTTGTTTATAAGCGGCCAGAGAGAAAACGTCAAACAGATATGTATAGCCAAACAGCTTGAATATCTATAAAAACAACTAACTTCTAAAGCCTAAATGTGTGAAGTAAATCGACCTTCTGTTGGCAAGACGCTGTGGTACACAGTGGGGTCATCACCTGCTAATACTATTAATAGGCACTGCTTTATTTAATACAGTGGGTCGCGACCCATTAGTGGAAGCTATTTCAGGTGGGTCGAGAAGCATTTCTAAATAATACCGTTTTCTATTTTTTCCCCTATAGGCTATTTCCAGAAGAGCGTTTGAACTGTGAGGCATTCGACGTTGTCGTGAAGTTCGCCTTCGCGTTGGGCACGATCTGTATTCACACAGTACTGTGGGAGAGACAGAGGGCGTTCTACACAGACCCACTTCTAAAAGGATCCAACACAAGGTGCCTGGTCCTCTTCAGCAGAATGCTGATCGTCGGCATCGTGATCAGCATCATTGCCTTGGTCGTTGGCTTCCATCTAACGCACTGCAGATTTCAAGAACGAGGCGTTTGCATCATGTACTGGCCACAAAGCAGCGATATTGACTTCCTACCGTCCACAATTGCCATAGTGGCCACTAGCTTCGTGGTCAAGCTAGCACTGCTGTATCTAATGGTGCGGCCGCTATTGAGACTTGAAAGCGTGCGTGCCAAGCATTGCTGCCTCAACTTGAAGATGGAAAAGGACATAAGGAGCCTTATAAGCCGCCTTGTTGTCTGTATGACTTTATGTATTATATCTTCCGCAGTGGTTGGCACAGTGTTCGTGCTCATAGCCAACGCACTTGTTTGTCCGCACTGGGAGATAACTTGCGGCTACGACTTGGCATTTAGTACAGTGGCTGTGATTTGTACTTACGCAGACGGGCTGATGCGCCTCTGTCCGGTTACCGCGTTCCGGGAACCTCGCCAGCAAATCAGGCTCTTCAGCGTTTCGTCCAGTTCGGGCAGATTTCATCACCTTTGCGGCAAGAAGTTGCCGCAGGCCAACAGGGCGACAGAAATTTGAGAAACTTTGAGGTTAAAAGTACACTTAGGTACACTATGTACGGATCTGTATTGTAGCTTGATAATGAATTTTCAAGGCAAAAATCTTGAGTAAATCGCCATCATCTTGATAAAGATGTTTCGATACCTTGTATTCTCATCAGTTTATGGTATAGGTTGAAATAAAGCATGATGATGATACAAGTATCGAAACGTCTTAATCAAGATGATGTCAAATTGAAAGTTTGGTTTAAAGTTTATTATTGACCATAGAGTAACGTGTCGATGTACTCTTGCCCCTGATGACCACCGAACAGTACATGTGCGGACTGAATCGTTGAGGGTCTGGGAAACTTTTCGGGAAAGCAAGCCGCATTTTAAAATTCAAGAGTTTAAAGTAAAAGAGTCACAAAAAACATGTCAAAGCTGTATTCTTGTACTGGATGCTGATTATTTGTTTTTTAATGAAGAGCTTAAACCCGGGTTTGTCACGTGTTTCCAGTTAAATATATGGAAAAAAGTTGTTACGCTATTTTGATGTTAGGTTATTTAAGGTGGCTTAAATACTGGTCAGCCACTAATTATAGGTTTTCCGGGTGGTCTGTTGGTCTGCTATACTTGGTACACCATAACTTGTACACTACTGGTGCATGTATTGCAATTCGAAACAACCTTTCAGTTTTTAATTTTCCATTGTAAAGTTTGTAATGCAAGCCGTGTGTATGGAAGTCAGTTCGAATATTTAAAATGGATTTTTTTACGTTTTTTTGTTACTATTGTTGACAATCATATTAAATTACGTTTCATTTATGCCTATTGCTGTGACAAGAGGAATATTTCCTTCGAAGTCTTTATTCGTTTAAATCTCTCTTTTTATTCAATTTGTCAGACTTTCTTTTATGATACCTCTACTTGTTTTTTTAATTGAAAAGTATTTTTTTCCCCAAGTTGTGTTTCTTGAATTGGTTAAAATATTTACATACTCTGTAAATAAACCCATGACTGGTAAACGTTGCGGAGAAAATACCGTCGTCCAAAAATGAGGATTGGGTGTTTTATAGAGTAAAGTATTTCCACCAAAAGTAAGTGGTTATGTGTATACAAGGGTTGGAGTCTGCAAACAATTTGATACTAAATATTTTTCTCATTTTTGATAAACACATATCGCAATATAAAGTAAGAGACAGTTGTAAGTTGCATACAGATTGTTAAAATTGTTTGCGTTGAACAACTTCTATAGAGCCAAATATGTCATACGTTTTGTATATATAAAACCCGATTGCCATTCTTGAGCACCTATACATGTTATTTCCACCATAATTAATTTAGTCAAGCAGTGTGTTTAAGTAGTGTTAGCACTGTGGGCTAGACCAGTATTACACGACCCACGTGTCGCAACACAAAATTGGGTCGCCAACTGCGGTGCTTGTATGGTTAAGCTTATTGAAATTATAGTTCTATATGCATAGCAATATTTCTCTAAAATTGTAAAATTGTGTAGCAGTACGAAGACCTGTATCCTATAAATGAAATATAAGCCGTTTTCTCGTTTTATTAACTGACAAAATTTCAGTGGAGAGAATCGGTTTGCCAAAGCTTCGCTGTTACCCCTTCGCCCATTTGGGTCGCCGCGAAAAATGGAGAAACACTATTAGCACTGGACTAAGGCTTAGACAAATATAACCCTTGACGTTCACATTTTTCCAATCAATACAAGCATACCCCAAGGCCTAAGGTAAAGTCCAAAGTCCAGTGAAAGCACATTACGGCGCTAATCATCGAATGCAGCGCTTAAAATGAAACATGAAGTCAATACTTTTCAATCTTTTTGCAGCGACAAATATACAGCTCAAATTAATAAAGTCAAATCACGTGTAATACTAAATTAACCACCCATCTGTCTTATTTCGCCTTAACTTTCTCTCATATTGATTTAGAGTGCGGGCGAATTGTGGTTTGGAGAAACTCTTGTATTCTAAATTTCCCACCAATATCTTACCGCCTTACGTTAGCAATTTCTCAGAAACAATCACTAATCTGCAGTGTTATAAACAAGTCATTTAGAAAAGACTTAAGTTGCAAAAAAAAATAATAATGTTAAATTCACAGTCCAAGTAATTATCAGAGAAAGTCATTTCCAAGCCAAGTGATTGATATAAAAATGAAACGTTAACTTATTGAAATTGGGAAAAAATTGGGCCCTAAATATTCTAATCGACTGTATAAGTTAATTTTCAACACACTAAACCGTACTAAGAATGTGACCACTACGCTTTTTACACAAATGTATGGGGACCTTAAATATCGTAAAAGACTGTACTATTACTTGTTTAACCCTACTGAATTGTACTATGAATGTGACCAGGCTGTGTTCCAATAGATATACCCCCTGAATATTCTAAACGACTGTACTACTTAACTTTAACCCTGTTGAATCGTACTAAGAATGCGACCATTCTGCATTTGAAGAGACACATGGGGCCACTTAAATACCCCACACCACTACTCAACGTCCACCCACCTGAATCAGTGCCGAAGGTGTGGTCAGTTAGAGGTCCGGTTAGTGTAGACCCGACTGGTCCGTTCTGCTGCAGCCAATTGTAATCGTTTCCCGTTTGGTTTACGAAGCTGCAAGGGGCGCCTTCAAACGAGCAGTAGATAAGGTCTGGGTTGGTCGAAGGTGGGCACGTACCCGCTAGAAGGTAGATCTGGTCCAGACCTATGTCGCTGAAATAGTTGCTGCCTCGGATCGCCTCGAACACAACCTGGTAAGGAGCGGGGTATTAAACTTGAAGGACCGAATAACTTGAAAGTTAACAAGAGTTGAGTTGGAGATCAGTAGAAAGGGGAGGGGAGTTATACAAATGATGTTTAAGAGACCTGTGATAATAGATATGAAATTTGCAAAAATGCTGGGTGTGATTTTTTTGGAATAAAATATGTTATTTGCATAAGTGGAATATAGCACTTGCATAAGTGGAATAAAATTTGCATTTTTTTTAAACAGTAATATGAAATAGGACACTTTCAAAATTTCAAATTGTAATTTGCCAAAAAAAAAAAACTTTTCAAGATTACAAATTGTAATTTGCCCCAAAATGAAAATGATAAAAAAAGAATAAAGTTTTTTTCTAGAAATGAATAATATTTTATTTATGAATGTTACTTGCGAGAATTGAATAAGACCATTGTAATAATGAAATACAATTGTTTAATTCTACTACTCTATCGAAAAAGTTTTTATATAAATGGTATACATTGGCCCTAAAACCGACAAGAATACGTTAAATACGGTTAATTTCTAATCCCAACCTTGGCCAATTTATTTTATTTTTTACTTGGGGCCTTTAAAAGCGAATTTATGTTTACCTGGAACGTTGCTTCCATGGTGATTTCAATGGCGCCTTGCAGCCAGTAGTTGCCATATTCCCTGTCTCTTGTCCAAATCGGTTGACCAAGAGGGCTGCCAGAGCTCTTCAGGTATACGTTAAGAGTTCCCATCGTCGACCCGTACATGTGGTAATAGAACTGCAAGCAGTGGGTACCTGTAGTAAAAGTGGATTGTTTTGGTTAGATTTACACGAATTTTGTATAATTTTGAATCAGCGTGCCTTACGGCCGAGAGAGTTTAATATACTGCTCATGGCTAGGGCAAAATTGGAATATTATATATAATTCTAGTTTTCTATGTTGACGAATTAGAGCAAAATGAGGCTAAATTCCAATAAATTGCCTGTGTGCTCTAATTTTAGTTCTAAACTAATTCGGATTTTACCAACAATCCTACTTTGTCCAACGGAATATTTAGTCTCTCATTCGAAACTAAGAATTTGAAAAACTCAAATGGTTATCTAATTCTAATCTAATTTGATATAACTAAAATGATCTAATATTACTCTAATATAATTTAGAAAAATTGAAATGATATGCTCGGGTACACTATGCACGGATCTGTAATGTAGCTTGATAATAAATTGCAAAGCCAAAAAGGTCGAGTAGTTCGACAGCATCTTGATTAAACGTTTCGATACGAGCTTGTATCATCTTCAGTTAATGTTAAAAAAAATTTATTATCAAGCTGAAATGATATGATTTTAAATCTAAGCTTATTTTAAAAAGTTAAAATAAATCTAGTTATCCAACTCTAGGTGCAGGTACTAATCAAACTCTGCGTCATAAAAATATAAGTACGACCAATGCATATTTCCTTAATGAAGATAAAGTACAGTTGAATTTTTGTCTATTGCAGTTCCAAACAAAATTTTTGGTGAAATTCAAACTGAACGACAATTTATTAAAGCTTTAGCTCACTACAGTTCTTTGTAGCACAAAATTATGAGTTTTTTCGTTATCGATAATTAAGTTAATAAGGTCAGACAGAAACTCTACGACCCACCCGAGATCGTTAGGCCTGACAGCAGGGTTGTCCAACTCAAACATGCCAACGTACCAATCTTACCTTATAACTTCTTTCCCTGCTAAACTTTCCTAACTAATTCTTTTTAATCATGAAAGCGATTTTTCACAGAAAAATAAAACGTTTATCTACACAAGAAAAACATTGGTTTATTTAATCAAGCAATCCGCATCTATAACAATTGACCAAAACTACTTCTTTGCAACCGTTTGTTTTCAGCCAAACTTAATGATTTGCCTTCAGCTTGGCAGTATAAATGCCCATTACAGCATACTGCTATAACATCAGAAGTAACTGTTAGTTGTCGCAACTGCCGCGATTGTTTTATATTGTGAATGAACATTGGCACTTGGCTGAATAACAAAATTAGTATTTTTGGGAGCTTGCGTGCCATTTTTTATTCGGTCACGTGCCACATTTGGCACGCGTGGCGTGTGTTGGACACCCCAGCTCTACAGTTAGTTGGCACTTAAAGAAAAAAAAGCATACCATCAGGCTGATAGGGACTGACAAGTCTTCCAGCGTCGCCGGTAACAAAGGGAGATGAGGTCTCGATGAAAACGAAGTAGAAGCTGCCGTCGGCTCCGCCCGAAGGTCCGGTGTTGGCCGAAGGGGTAGCTGTGTTTCTACGCGTCCACGGAATTTGCGCAGAAGGGTCGTCTGTCCAACCGCACAAGTCCAACTCGAAGGAGCAGTTTAGCGGGCGAGGCGCTGCCGGTGGAAGCAAAATCGAAGTGCTGGTATAACTCAGTGCAGGGGTTCTTAACCAGGGGTACGTGTACCCCTTGGTGGGACGAAGCATCAAAGCAGGGGGTACGACATGCAGTATAAAGTTATGCGCTATTTAGGTATATTGGTAAAGAATGCGTAATTTACAAAAAGCAACAATAATAAAACATTAGTAAATTGACTGATTGTTTGTGTATTGAACTGATTTGTTTGGGTGCAAGGCCTCTACTTGACTCTAGGTCAGGGTTTTTTAACCATTGGTGGTACGAATCACCAAAGCGGGGGGTACGACATGCAGTGTTGAACTTACAAGACTGTATTTAATGCATGCATTCAACACGTAAGTTATAAATACACTGAGTTTAATTCCTGTTTTTACAATTGTATTTACTTCCGTCGGTCATTGTAGACAGGGAGGGGCTACGAGAAAATGTCATGAAAGCTCAAAAAGTAGAAGCGATAAAAAGGTTAAGAAACACTGACTCAGTGGTCGCGACCCAAATTTGGGTTAATTGGTTGGTTCTTCGATCGCAGTAGTTTATATGGTAGTTAAGATCGGTTTATAGCAAAATTTCTAAAATGTTTCTGAAGCAATACGAAATAGGCCTACATGGCTCATAATAATCAAATCCAAATTTTACCTATTTGTATTAGGTTAGGGTTCACATACAAAAATCCCGGAAAAGACAATTGAGTTGTCAAAGCTTCGCTATTAGACTTAAAACACGATAAAATGTACATCTAAAATTAAAGCGCACTGAAGCATGCTTAAAAGCCAACCAGGATTTGCACGAAGCGCAAAAGGTTTTTTCCATTTATGGTTAAAATTGGCAAAATATATATCAACAGTCATGATTATGTGTTGTGAGGTAAAATAAAAAAATTAAAGGTAAGTAAAGACTACCACCATAGCAATTGAATTTAAGAAGCAAAATGCATATAGCTTTAACTGAAAGGGGTGATATTTTTTACTGGATAAAAATAATTAATAGCTAGATGTTAAGCCATCCGACTAGTTGTTCTCTTTCAACTGTTAAACAAATTGTCTTTGATTGCAATACATTGCCTAATTGCAACCAATAATGTATGAACTTAAGTTCTTAAAACAGGCCAAATTATCAAATGGCACTTTTTTGTCTACTTTGCCCGTTTGTAATGTGATTTCAATTTGAAAAATAGCTTTACCATCATTGACATTCATTCGGTAGCCATAGGCCTGTGAGATCATGCGAACCAACTTCGCTAAAAATATATATTATTTCCTATATAACTTTAACTCACATCTCATACTTCACAATTAACAATTTTACGTTCGGAGTTCTGGTTTATGGAAATCCTAAACAATTGGTTTACACAGAAACACACATCACACGAATCAGGTCTGAATATATGCCGACGTTTGACCAAGCTAGCAGTGGAAAATGTGAAACTTCCATAAATACAGATTGGGCACAATTGGATTAAAATACGTTGTAGAGGGTTGAGTAAACTGTGACGTCTTAGTCACACGCAGCAATAAGGCCATGCCCTTCCGAATCTATATATTTTGCCAACTATTACTAATACAATAATTTTTTAAGCTTCCCGCAAACTTGCATTCTTTTTTTACTATGTTTTTCTGTTATAAGCAACAATATTCAGCAAAAAGTCGTTATGCATTCCATGGCACGTTGCGCTGAACATAAACTCTACAAAAGGCGATTCGTGTTAAATTAGACCATAAATTCCGTTATTTAAAGCGATATGAAAATCTCTTTTGTAAAGCGTCACGTTTTCTTTCTTAAATAATGATTTTGCCAATTTAAACTATATAAGCACAATTTAGTTTTAATTAGACATGATTTCAACTAATTATGTTTAAATGAGTTTGCTCGACAACACAAGGTTAAAGATAAGTTATTTTATTACGTCACGTTATGACGTAATTTTGTGACGTAATCCCTAAAAATGCCAATGCCTCCCCAAACAAAATTCCTCGATCCACCACTATGGCCACGAATACATACGGATAGTCCTGGTAATGCACACATACAACCAAAATTGGACGGTAACGCGCAGACATAATCACATACTGACCCTATTTTAAATAGAACCGACGGTGTTAAAGATACGTACGTGGTATTGTGGGTGGAGGTGGGACCGCATCTGGGGGTTGGATGGAGCAAGGTGATGATGACGTAATCACGGAGGTGAGGTCATCGATTGCCATGTAACCTGACCCGTCGCCCAAACGAGCTTGGATCACCAGCTATTATACAGAAAGTATACGTTGTTGTAAATATAAATTAAAAAAAAAAAAAAAAAAAGTTGAACGTTGGTCTAACACAGCGGTACCCGACATTGTTATGGAAGGAATTCAAAGCCGTTTAAAGATTCAAAGTAATTTGACATATAGCTTGATAATGATTTCCAATACAATAAGGTCGAGCAAATCGACCTCCCTTGATTAAGATGTTTCGATTCGTCACATTAACCGGAAGATGACACAAGTTCGTATCGAAATGTCTATATGGCTTTGAAACATCATTGTCAAACTACACTACAAATCCGTGCAGAGTCTACCAAATTTTACATACATTTGTCAATCTCTAAAATGGAGTCACTCGACATGTTTTGAATATAATTCGAAGATTAAACAGCATAAAAATGGTATGGTTGACACAAGTTTTTTAAAATGTTTCTTACTGGAGCACGTTCTGAACATAACTTAATCTGCACTTTAAAATAATATAAAAAAGGAACAAAATCAGTCTATTCATTAAAAGAGGAAAACAAACCAGAGTTGAACATTTCACGAACAAACTCTTTGTGGTTAAACTTTCGTTTCTCTTTGTGGTAAACTTTTTCAACATTTACTTTTTTTAACTGTAAAATAACAATATACTAACCCGGTAAGGTGCTGTGTAGGGTGCTGCTACCGAGGCGCTTTTCCACAGTCCTGAGGTGCTCTGGCTGTAATGCCAAATCGACTCGTTGGTGAGTTGCTGCAAAATAGTAAAAAACTCATTACACTTATTTTACGAAGACTACAAGTCACGATGTTTTACGAATTAGATTGGAATTGTTTAGTCTGCAAACAAAATTACGTAATCAAATTAGAATAAAAAGGTATTAAACGTCAAAATCGTACACAAAAAGAGCTGGCAAAATCCAACATTTGTTTTATTTAACACTATATTTTGCCACTAAACACGTTAGCCTTAATTTTTTTAAATTTTCTTGCGTTATACTGCGTTGTTCTTTACCTTACGTATCCCCAAGAAACGTATACTTAGGAAATGTAATGTTATTTTATGTTAAGCATTCTTTTACGATACGTATCGTGTAGCGAACAGTTATTTTACCATCCGCAACCTTACTTTGGTTAAGTCTGAGTTACAACAAATGGGTTTATCACGCAGGTTATATTATATCACAGCACACAACCTTACGGAATGATATGTAACGTTACCTTACCATGCTTAAATTACATACGATAAAGTAAGCTTACGTTTCAATGCACATCATTACGATACGATGCGTAACGTTGCCGTAATATGCTCAAATTACCCTACAATGGATAAGCTAAGGTTTCAATGCACTTCGTTACGATACAATGTGTAACCTTGCCAACAGAGCGGCCGTTATGGTACTCTGTTCAATTTCGAAATAGGATGGTAAATAACGTTTAATATGCCTAACGCCAGTTTGTCGAAAAGTAATTGCAGGCATACGCCAGCTACAAGTTATAACTCACGTCATATCGTTGCACAATGTCGATAGACCCCGATCCTGCTAACTCGATGTTGTACCAGAAGCTGAAACAAACTTCAGAGGTGATCATTTGACTCCAGAGTTCGGCGTAATCTCTTGGTTGCTGCTGTCCCTGCTTCTCAACGAACATGAAAAACCCTAGAAAGCGGATAACTTGTTTGAATCAAATGTGCATAACGTAATATTGCTGGTTTGTTTACAGCGTGATCTCTATTCCAATATTTAAATTTTTATAATGAGTTTATTGGTCCCATGTTCGTTTGTTTGTTTGCTGTTAATTCTGTTTTAGTGCTGTCCTATGCTTTACATCAAAATTACGGATATGTAAATATAATATGTAACTGGGAAGTTTTGGACTACTATGTGTTAATAGTTTCTCGTTTTTTGGACAATATTTGTTACTAATACGGCCGATTTGGGCTGTGTTTAGTCAGAACAGTATGATGAGCGCGCGGTAGCGAAAATGTTAAGAACCACTGGTTTACATAGAAGATAGAGATGGAGAGTGCATTATGGATGAGGTCTTGTTAAGATGTTGTACTGTTTTATTCTTTATATGTGGTACTACAGATTCTGGTTAATTTTGTGTCTTATTAAATGTTCGCAAATTTGTAGTGGTTAAATGTACTGTAACCTGTGTCTTATGAAATGTGAATTTTACCAGTCGTACCTATAGATACAGATATAGTGCTCTGGTATGGCGAAATTCACTTTGTTTCCTGTTTGTAATCAGTCTGGCTCATTTACCCCAAATCACTATCGGATGAAAGTGCAACAAGCATTCGCATTTGTGCAGTCGCCACCACCAGGGCTGCCTAATCGGACTCTGGACTCGAGCAAGACCACGTAAAACTACCCGAGGTTCAAATTTTAAAACTGATATTTCCACCAACTATAAATCGTAAAGGTGTAATAGCAAATGGTGAAATTTTTCTACCATGTATTGTGAGTAAATGAATTGTATGACACCGTTATGCGGGGATTGCTGAAATTTCACCTTAATTGAGTCACGTAAATTGGTGGAACTCATGCTGTAGAATTGCAGCTGGATTCGGGGCTCGACGAAATTGCACATTTAGCCAAATCGTACTCAGGACTTGGGAGTCGGACTCGGGTTTATTTTATAGGCCGGAGTTGGACTCGGGTTATTTTTAAGCGACTTCACAAAATCACAACTCGAAAAAAATACCTGTTCCGGATGTGTGGTCGCCACTAGCGGGCCCCGAGCCTGACCTTCCTCGACCTTCGATCCAGTCGAACTTGTCGTTGGTGTCGTGGTTCATCCAAGCGCACAGGTCGTTTTCAAAGGTGCATTCCACTGAAACGAAAGAGAACAACAAAGGTTGAACATCTGAAGCCGTTGATAAAATAAGCTAAAAATAAACGATAGTAAATGCAAAGTCGTAAAATATTTTGCTGTTAATTTTCCTAGGAGGCTCATGGAGAACAAATGCTTCAGGTTAAACATCTAAAGCGTTGGTAAAAATAAAGTCTGTTTCTATTGTTTTAATATATGGATTCGTTTTGCCATACAACTCTTATTTCAGGTTTAGACTATACAACACCAAGGAATAAACAATATTCATTTAGTTGTTTTTTTAACATTATTACCAACAACCTAAAAGTGTAACATAAAAAAAACTCTTTTTTTATAAAAAATCTAAAACATTCACCAGCTTTACAGCACCATTAAAATCCGTTTTTCGAAATAATTTCAAAACCAATTACGCAACTCACTTTGATCGGTGCACGCCTGCTGGTAAATCGTGACGTCATCAACAGCAATGTCCCCCTCGTATCCGTTGCCCCTGGTTGCCTGGAAAACGACCTTGTAGTCGTAGATGGACGGCATGTCGACACGTGCTTTGAACCAGTGGTCACCCTGGTCCTGGTCCAACGACCATCTCAGCGTGTCCACGTCACCTTTGACCTCCTGCAAAAATGGCGGGAATTAGACTGAAGTCTGCAATAGGCGGGTCTGACAAGATGGCGAAAGTAAAGTGTTAAGTGTTTCCTTTAAACTTGATGAAATAATTATTGTTTACTTACAAAATTTATAACAACAACGCAAGATCAATGGTGCCAGTTGAGGAGTTCAAATAAAGCAAATTTTACGAAGAGTTTTAGCCCAAAATTCAACGTATTTAGTTGAAAGTTTTCTCTTTGAACCTGATGAACTAATATTTATTTGTTTTAACATATGAAGTGGGAAATAAAGCTATCATTTTGTGATTTAATTTTCTAGGGAACAAAAAGTGTCGACCAGGTTTAGTACGAGGACATGATTCAATATATTATTGGTAATATTGGGTTTACACTTTGTGGCGGTAACGTCCAATCACAAATGTTTTACAAATCTGCACGCGAGTTAGTAAAATCGGGGGCTTTATAAACAAAATTAGCGGTTGTTAAATAGCGGGTAGTTAGTAAATTGCCCAGCAAAGTAGCCTAAACTATTTAGATGTGACGAAGAGTTGGGCTTCTAAATAAATAAAACCAACAGTAGTTTATGTTAGCTTTCTAAGTGGCGTAAATCAAGCCGGTATGACTATAGCAGTGCTTCTCAACCAATGGGTGTAGTTCAAAACTGGGTCACGGTTTGATTCGGTTGGGTCGCCGACTACACCAATTCACGTAGTTCGATATGTTGAGATTGGTTCTGGGCAAAATGTTTTCAAAGATTTAAAGAAAGTGCGGAC
This sequence comes from Ascidiella aspersa, assembly GCF_963924565.1. Taxonomy (NCBI): domain Eukaryota; kingdom Metazoa; phylum Chordata; class Ascidiacea; order Phlebobranchia; family Ascidiidae; genus Ascidiella; species Ascidiella aspersa. Next base: position 34,685,875 of record NC_139447.1, on the reverse strand, counting down.
GAGTGGCTCATAATAACTAAATTCGAACATAATTATGCTGTTTGTTTTATGCTTTGTCCGTTTACGAAAAGTTCAGGGAAAAAATCGGGTCGCCCAAGCTTGTTATACCGACTCATGTCATGTGGGTCGCCACCAAAGAAAGTTGAGAAACACTGGAAGTGTTCAACACAGGCCAAGAAGCCAAAAGTATGTCGTCAGTAGTAATGTGCGATTAAAAATATTGTTAAACTTAAACATGGTAATGAAATACAGTCAGCTTCGTCCGGCATATTGAGTGTTTCCCCATCATTTTAGTTATACTATAACTTCCAAAACATATTAATCTTACCGCTCGTTGAAATACATCGAAGCTTCCAACGGTCCCGCCCATTATATGATAGTAGAACTCCACGCAATGTGTTCCACTTTCCAATGGTTGAACTGGCGACACCAGACGGCCACTGCTACCAGCAGCTGGTCCGCTCATCTCACCGTACATATAGTAACCTGGAAAGTTGTGGTTGTGAAAAATGGTTGAAAACTAACTGAGAAAACCTGTTAGTTGGTATTTTCTATGTGTGCTGCTTGAAACCTCTAAAACGAGTTTAACACTTAATAAAAATATCAAAGCCCACACAGAAGTAGGTGTCATTTTAAACGTTTAGAATAACTCTTTACTCATTTTTTAACATCCAATATGCTCTAAGGTTTAACACTGCTTTAAACCAAATTTAATTCGCGAAAAAATTATATGTAAAAGAAACGGGTACGAATATTACAAACCTTCACCAGTCCCGTAAGTGTGGTCTGTGGTCGGTCCCGTGTCAATGGACGAGGTCGAACCCTTCCACCAAATCCAGTTGAAGTTGTCGTCGGTATCTTGCGCGTAACCGCAGATCGACGACGCCTGGAAGTCGCAAGTGTGGATCTGGCCGGGTGCTGTTAACAAAGGACGATTGAGGGGTAGTTTGGGCGGCAGGGGCGGATCCGGGAGGTGCACAAAGCCATGTACCTGCCCCCAGTGTTGTAAACAAGTCATTTCAAAATGACTTAAGTCCCAGTCAAGTTTTTTGAAATGACTTAAGTCCCAGTCAAGTTTTTTGAAATGACTTAAGTCCCAGTCAAGTTTTTTGAAATAACTTACGTCCAAGTCAAGTCATTTGTGAAATAACTTACGTCCAAGTCAAGTCATTTGTGAAATAACTTACGTCCAAGTCAAGTCATTTGTGAAATAACTTACGTCCAAGTCAAGTCATTTGTGAAATAACTTACGTCCAAGTCAAGTCATTTGTGAAATAACTTACGTCCAAGTCAAGTCTTTTTTAAAACAGCAAGTCAATATCATTCGAGTCATTATTAAAGCAAGTCAACGAAACTTGCTGCGATGTGAATAAAAATACTTTAAAGACGGTGACGTTGGTTGCAACTGAAAAAGTCCAGTTATTCGTTTTCCATAGGTGTAAACTTCTTGAAAATAGTAAGTTTCAGTCTTATTCGTTTAAGGGTGTGCCACAAGGACATTACGTCGTCTATATATTCTTTTTTAGGCAATTTAATACAACTAGAAGTAGTGTAAAGTGTCTAAAACACGGTAAATGTTCAGCACTGTATTATATCTGTGTAATTTATCTCTTTAAGCGAAAATTGTTTTAATATTTCCAGAAATAATGTTACAAATAACGTTGTATAAGGTCTATGCTTTTTTCTTGTTTTATATATCGCTTGATAAAAAATACTGGACAAGAATATTCATCGCTTAGATCCCTGTTTTATTGACCTACAAGTCGCATCCCCAAATTGGCTTGCCGCTCAAATTGGTTGGGTCACTGATTGCAGTAGTTTTATACAGTTAAGTTTATTCAGATTAGTTTCAAACGAGATAGAGACACGGCTCATATTAATTAAATTCGAACTTATTTTTCTGATATCATGCTTTGATCACTTACAAGGAATTTGGGCCGCCAAAGGTTTGCTCTTATAATTGCGCGTTTTAGTATATGGGTCGTAGCGAAAAAAAAATGAGAAAACACTGGCCTGATGTTTAGTTATGAAATTTACCTGCTGAGCAGGGTCCTTTTGCCAGTTTCACATCGTCAATTGCAATATCACTGGTCTCGGTTTTGCCTACCGTTGCTTGAAAGGCAATCTAAAAAGACAAAAGGAGTTTGAACACATGGCAATCGGTGGCCAACGGTATGATGTCTTATTAATATTAGGATGAAAATACCATTGAATGATTATCTTGTTGTTTGGCATAGAATTTTAACCTAAAGTTAAAAAAATATTCAGTTTCAGACCATTTTGTAGCATACTGTGTTCTGTGTTTTGTTGATAAAGCAAACAGAAAGCACTATTACGTAAAACGCCGTTAGAATAAAAATATATAACAGAAAACACAATAAACTTTTTAATTTCAAAATAACGCAATATCTGGAAAAACTGTTATATCCGAACAAATACTGTCATATATAAAATACTCCCCACTTCCCAAAATTAATGACACTTTTTTGTTTTATTTTAATAAATACTGACATTGGATTTTTGACAGAAAAACAAAAAAAACATAATACCTGGTAATCGACGTCGATCGTATATTCGAGGGACGCTTGAAGCCACCTGGCCCCCTGGGACCCGGCCCTGGTCCACACGGGATTCCCCACGTGGGGTCTGGTCTTGGTGAAGACCGACAGGGATCCGATACTCTCACCGTACATGTGGTACCAGAAGGTGAGGCACTGGATGGTCGAGACGCCGTTCATCTGGTTAACTGGACCGAGAAGCATGGCCTGATCGCCCGCTAAAACAAACCAATATATAATTGTTTTTTTTTTCGAAATTATTTTATCGGTTTAGTTGTTAAGATTGTGTTCAAAAGTAATTTCTTTGATAAACGTACATTTTAACGTGACGTCAACGATTTGGTGATGATGTTGGAAAAAAAATTTGCCCAACTTGTAGAAAAATTCAAGAGGAACAACTTTGCCGGATAAGCTTAATGGCTATCTTGTAAGACTATTACAGGAGAAGTCATGAAGCGGAATCCGGTCAAAACTTGAGATTTGGCGAAAAATAATTCAGCAGTTAAGGGGTTAAAAGTGAAAAGTCTTGCAGGTTTTTTAGACATGTCTCGATTCGATTTCAAATCACCTGTCGTAAGTTACTTTTCGACAAATGCCCTGACTTGTCCTTTTTTTAGAAAAAATTCTTAAGTCATCGTGTTAACAACTTGGTTAACAAGTGCTTTCATTAAATATTTTGAATAAAAATGTCCTATTCATCAACACGGTTATTTTTTTGTACTAAGTTTAGCGCGATTTTCTCTTTTAGCAGATAAACAGCGGCAAAGTTGGTATTTTTTTTTTTTGAAATACGAAAATATTATTGTAAAATTGTTTAATTCCATTGGTGGGATAATACAGTGGATAAGGGGTGCTAGGTAACGGAAACATAAATAATATTTTTTTAGAAATTATTTTATCGTATTCTTTGTCAAAACTAAAAAGCCTTGCAGGTTTGTCGTTCCCTCTTTATGCAACATTATTAGGTTTGACAATAAGTTAAAACCCACACAACATAACTTTTGGTTGTTTCATTCTTAAAAGGTGAGAAAGTGGTAAGCAATACAATTATGTAGAATATAAGACTTTGATTTCCAAAACAGAGTCTATCTTTTGCCATGGACTTATGGATTGTCTAAGTAACACCGAAACAATGTTTTCAACTCAAACAAAACATAAGTAAGTTTTCGAACTTAGTTTTGCGGAGAAAACAAAACTGCGTTTCAAAGCAACTTTGCTTTAATAACTTCAGTTAATGTTTTAGGTTAAATTTTACCGCCAATTTGCCGATTTAAAGTCCGAATTACCTTTCGCCAATCCGCCAGTAGCTGTCGAGTCGATGTACATGTAATAGCCGCTTGCCGAGTCAGTGGTGTGATCTGAATCGGGACCAGTGTTCGGGTTGGTGTCGATGCCTTGGAATCTGGATTATAAAAATTCATATATGTACGTGGAGACTTGATGTAAATTGAAACTTTGTTTCAAAATCGAACGATGGTCTTATTAGGCTAGCCAAGAGGTTCTCTTTCTTTTCGTTTCGACGCCTTGGTGCGTTATTATAAACTACCGTGGGCTTTGCGCAATAATTCCGTTTCATATGTGAACTCAATTGCTGTACTAATGTGCATACGGATTTCATTATACGTCACATGTGCATTTGAACTTATAGTTACAAAAAATGCAGCAATCGGCATTGATTTTCTTGTAAAATCACATCAAAAAAACATCCATCCAAGTCAAAAAAAAAATAAGACACCGCAAGAAAAGAGCTCCAAATAATTTCGGTATATTGTAAATTAAATTCATAATTACAAAAATACTGCCCCAAATATGTTCAGTAATAAAGTCTTTTCGTATAATCCCGTTAATCCCGAAAACGTTAACGGCGCGCCATAAAACATAAACGCCCAAGGCTTCACGTCACACAGATCATAAACCACTTGACGAATTTATCGTTTGTTTGGGCCATCTGTCACATTAGACAACAACAAACGTCAATGAGGATTCCTTTTTTCTGACAACCTCAAAATGACTTTTCTGCCAACCTTAAAAATGTCTAAAGCAGGGATTCCTAATTTTTTTAAGGTAAAATTTTTCTATAGTTGTGTATACTATATATATTTTAACTGTGGCTGATCTGAAGAGAAACGATTTTACTCTATAATTTGCCAAAACGGTCATATTCCAGTTCACAGTTTAACTATCTCTTCTCGTAAAAATGATGATTGACGGTTTACAAAAACTGACAGTGCCTGTATGCACGAGTAACGGTGATATTCCGAGGTTTAAAAAAGCGAATACTACTTTTCTACCTGTTTTCGTCAAAAAAACCTAAGTGCGGCTTTCTTACCACAGTCTTTGAACCACAAATAATAAAATATTACAAGCATGTAATACTTAATTATTCGTTGCTTAAACGAAAATTTGTGTTTTTGTATAATGACTTTAGATAACTATACCTTGTGACGTTTCGCGGCGTATTTGTCAGAAATGGGGCCACAAATTGTATAGAACACTTGGAAAGTTGAGAACCACTGTTATGTACTGTGATCTAGCCCTGCTGAACTAACTAACAATTACATAATATCTTAGAGGCAAGGATTGAATATCTTAGTTATAGTTAGCTAAGCTCAAATTTGTCATTTTTAATATCACACCACTTGTTACGCCCTGCGACGTATGTATACTTTCAAAAGGTGAGTGGGGAGGGACAAATTGTTGAGAGCCTATGGAAGGGAGACACAACCAACAAAAGTTTGAGGGCCACTGGTCGAATCTAAATTTTCTTCTTACTGAACTTTAAATGCCTGAAAAGCGCAGCCGATTCTAACAAAAAATTTCCAGCAAGGTGTTAAAACTTATTGTATAAAATATGTATTTTTATTTTATATGTTTTAACACCTTGCTGGATAGTTTTTGTTCGAAGCTGTGCGTTTGTTACGCTTTGAAAATGTTAGAACTTTTTTGCTCGACATAACGCTTTCTTTTTTAGGAAAAGATTCTGCTGTTAAAAAACCTACCAAACTTATTAATTATCTACCTTTGAAATGGGATATCAGCCGTTGGGTCCAGGTACCAGTTGCACGTGTTTGTTTCAAAGTCGCAGTCCGACGTTCCGTAAGTGAACGGGGGTTGGGTGACCACGGTCTCGGGGGTGGTCGTCCCCACGTTGGGGGGAGTAGCCGCGGGCGGTGTTACGCCACAATAGTCGTCGCCGAAAGCGATGTCGTCAATGGCAACGATGGCTGAGAAAGGAAGGGTAAAAAAGGCCGGTGTAGTTTATGGAAATTTACTTCAATGGGGATGTCCGATAATAACGGATCGAAACCGATATCCGAAAACCAAATAGTAGTATCGTTACATAGTCCGATACTAGGGTGGTCGCACTTTCCACTTGAAAAGACAACGTTTTTTTTTCAATTTTATAGTAAAAAAAATTATACACAGATTTCCACATCTAAAGCATTTTTGCTTGACAACCCAAAAAACAATTCGTCTGCACGTTACAATTCGACCACTTTGGATTGTTTGGCCATAGAAACTACGTCATTTTGTATCGGATTGGTTAGGGGGTAATTTTGCCGAAAAATATACGGGTATCGGTTTCAGAATGAAATTTCAACATAGGTTTTTTAAGACTTAAATACGCAACTCAAATCCAAAACATTTACAGACGTTTAAAGATTTAAAAACTTGTGGTAACCCTTAAGCAGCCTACCGTTATTTCCTCCAGTTGATACAGCTTCGAATACGATCTCACGGTGATAGCTGCTAGCGATTGGAAAGCTTGCTTGCTGCCATTTGTCCGCCTGATCACCGCTCAGTGACCATTTCAGGTAGCTGCGTGGAAATGTGTATAGAGGTAATATTACCGCATACGCACCCTTTAGTGTGAAGCAGAAAGGCAATGTTATTCATATAAAAAACTTTGAACATGAATCGAACATCAAAATTTTGTGAATGTTGCGATTATAGCTGTTAAAACTATTCCGAAATAGTTTTTTCCCCAAATATTTATTTATATTTCACCGCATACGGAGGTCGGGGCAATAACGAAAATCGGGAATTTTAAATGTTATAATTAACATTTAATGCTTAAGTGTAATATATTTCAGCTATACAAAACACGGCTGTATTATTTTTAGTGGGATAAATTTCTACAAAGATTTCAACTTTAAAAATAAATGGATAACAAAAACATAATTCGTGCAAGCCAACCTAATATTTAAAAGTCGAATATTTTAGAAATATAACAAGATGATAAAATTATCATGGCGGTTTTACAAGAATCCAAAGCAAATTTAAAACATTTTTTTTTCTGTTGTTCAGAACACCGAGTATTTTTTTTATGGTAAATGGGTATTTAAAACATTGTTATGTAACTAGTGTCCATTGCTTAACGGAAAGAATTTTATTCATCCAAAAAAAAACACTCACAAAATCGTTTAGTTCATAAACAACAAACCTGTCGCCTGAGTTGAGACTCTCCAAGTAAACCGACAAGCTGCCCACGTCACTACCGGTGACGTAATACCAGAACGTGACGCAAGAGGGGCTGTCAGGGGAGGGGGAGAGGGGCTCGCTTGCCCAACGAGCTTTGTCGCCAGGATTGAGACCAAACATGTCGGCGTTAAGGTAGGCACCTGCAGACAAAGTGTTTGACAGATTTTAATGTTCGAGTTAATTGTTTAGACCAGCGGTTCCCAAACTGGGGTCCGTACAACAGTTTCACAGGGTCCGCAATAAGAGTTAGTCTTTAAGTTTTTAAACATTATCTGTCATCATTATTGTCTTTAGGTATGCTTTATTATTCGATTATATTGCGTGTTTTATGATGTCTCTTGTGACATCATAAGGCATCTATTATGCTGTAACACCTGCTCTCAGCGAACCGTTCGTATCAGTTAAAAAGTTGTTACATTAGAAAGAATCGTGACTACACTAGTGTGTACTACAAGAAACATGGGTCAACTGGCTCTTGAATTTTATAGGGCCGCGAAATAGCAAAATAATTGCAACGGGTCCACCAGAAAAATTTTTTAGAAAAGTTTGGGAACCGCTGGTTTAGACGAAATGCTATTTATTGTTTGTTTTTTAAGTTAAACCAGCTGAAATGCATATTTTTTAAAGCGCGTATTTTGAGCAATACATAACCGATAAACGTTTTAGCCTTTACCGTCATCTCAGCGGTTTAGTTTTAAAATTGAAAAACTGTTCGTTAATAACAGCCTTATCATTGAGATCACTTATATAGTTTCTTTACACAATGTATACTTTAGTATTTCGTCTCAGCTCAAATATGGCACCGGATAAACTAAGTCGGCATCCTGCATTAAACAACATCAAAAATATACATTTTATGCATGAAGCTAATGATAATAGTTACCATTGACAGCATTTCAATAATACAGTTCAAGATACGATCTCAGAAGTTGTTTTAACGAGCATCAATTACCAAAACCATTAAAAATAGAATAGCCAACGGTTGCACGAAATCAGAATGCGTAAGTTGTAATTTTGTTAGCAATAATATAACCAATCGGCATAAAAATCCGATATTATAATTATAAGGTTGAATTTTAACTTCGCTTCACCAAAAGTTCACGGTTTTACGTCAAATTTGGCTTACCGTGTTCGGTTCCAGTGGTGTGGTCTGTGGTAGGACCTCTTCCCTCGATTACATATCGCCCTAGTTCTTCTGTCCAATCAAAGTTGTCGGTTATTGGTACGTTGTGCCACAGACAGGGTTCGTAATGCTCGAAGTCGCAGACCTGTACAAAAAAAAAACGGTTGGACATTTTGCGTGAAACTACAATTTATTCAACAACAACAACGAAAAAAATGAATGGTTCTGTAGGGTCGAAACTCACATAGTATTTGGTTTTCTACAGTGAATTTTGCATTAGTAAGACCTATTTACTTATATTATAAGTCGAAAATAACTGTCATAAAAAATCAAAATTTACTTTAAAAAATGTTCGTTTTCCGAAATAAATCAGTTTGAGTTTTGAGTTTGTTTACACGAAAAACAAAGATAGAAAGATTTGTTTGATCCACAATATCCACGACTTCAAAGCAATATGCCTTTATCAACTAAAACAAGATATAAATACCAATGTTAAGCCTTGTTAGGCAAGGCCTATCCAGGAGATTTGCCATATACACCAAAAGATCCTAAAATAACCGCAGAGGTGGGGAAGATCTAAAACAACTTTATTTAAAACACAGAATACCGCAGATACGCCAAAAAACTGCAAAAAAAAAACACAAACGAACATACACAAAAATGATAGAGTTGAAATTTGAATAAACATGAACAAAAAAGCAAATACTGAAGATGCTAAAACTAACAAAAATTAGGCACACACAAAATCATTCAAGGTTATTGATACACATTTTATGTTATACACCAGCATAACACTACTTCGTACAAACATGACTAACGTAACATACAACCAATGCTAAGACAACTTGCCTCGTTGCAAGGTCCGTCCAAGAGAAATACGTCATCAATTGCGATGTCACCGGCAAACGACTTCCCCACCACCCCCTCGATCATTATCTCGAAGTCGCGTGACGCGTTGACCGTGGCTTGCCCTAGCAACCACTGGTCGCCTTGGTTACCGCTGCGCTGCCAGAGAGGCGCACCTGAGAGTTGAAGGCATGCGAATATTAGTTACCAAGAAATTACAAACCTAAAAAATCGCGCATATTTGTAAATATATATGTATAAACAAATAAAAAATGAATAAAACTCAAAGTTTGAAAACCTGAGTAAAGCCAGGATTAGACGTTTTGTTCAAGGAATATTTATTTCACCTATACTGGCATCTTCAGTCTAAGTAAATTGAAATATATATATATCGAAGATGGTTTTAAACTTTGAGTCTTATTTGTTTATATACGCGTCAGCGGAACAGTGAACGGCAAGCAGAAACCTGCTGCCAAGGGTTTTAAATTGCACAAAGATACGCTCTTTTATATACATGCATATACAAATATATATTAACCATTCAGAATATGCAATGTGCATATTCTTTCTTCTAGTCCCATCAGAAGAGGTGAAGGTAGAATTGTCTTACAGGAACGATGATGATTAGCGGATTGTATGAAAATTTTGAGAAATGACGTCACAAAGTGACGTCATAACGGGACGTCTAAAATACGTCAGCTTAAGAAACCTGAGGTTATCGCTCAATATAAAATACGCAACTGCAAATCTAGTTTAAATATATTCAAGAAGCTTGTGGTCAAAAATGGACAAAAAAAACTTCCTTTGCTGAAATTATGCACCAAAATAGTGTTCCTATAAAAATGAGTTTCGTGATAAGTTCATCAAGTACCTTTAAAAATAACGCTTACCGATTTCGATTCCGTGTGTTACTTGCATGGAAAGAGATCCGATGTCTTGGCCGTACATGTGGTAGTAGAACTGAAAGCACTTCTTACCACCAGTGCCAGCAAAAGTGGGTGAGTACAATCTTGCCACGTCGCCAACAGTCTGATTTGCAAAATTTACAATTAAAAAAAGGAAAAATTTAAAGCTTTATTGATTTTGCTTTCGTTATACTTGGCGAAACTTGGCGGAAAAGCCTCGAATTTCAAAGGTAACAAGAGCTGCTTTATTTACTGAAATCTGTCGAAATCTTTAGAGTGTTTTTCTCTTTCAGTCTTTGTCTTAGTGTTAAGATATAAATTAGTGAAAATGCAATTTACAATGTATGAGAGTTTTTTAAGGTATAATAAATAATGCGAAATTTTATAGTACACTTTAAAACTTAAGTACAATTCAAAGGAGGAGGATAAATAAAACGTAATTACGTTATAAATAAAACCTAGAGGTTTAATTTAAAACTACGCAGGCTGGCCAAACTGTTTGGGCGATTTACGCAATAATAACTTTTCTATAACTGGTAACTGTGTTTAAACTATTTTATGTATATAACTTGATTAAACATGAAAATAAGTTATTCTTTGACCATGTAAAGTTTACAGATACAATATTTAAAATGGAAATGCTAGAGTCAACTAAAAGAGCCTTCTAAGTAGTTTTCTCATTAAAAGCTCAAGTCCATCAAATTTTTATCGCAATAATTTGCTTCTAATTTGTATGATTCTGAACTGTTTTTGGTGTTTAGACTATACATTATGTTCCAGCCGAACACCATGTAGTAATAATCAAAAAACAGCTCATTTGGTAATTTTATGTCTTTTCCAACGTTTCGGCAACTAAGTTCTACTACGAGGGTTCCGACGTCATTGAACCCGAAGAAGGCGAAATGAATGGGTTGAAAACGTTGGAGAAGACATATAGTTACCAAAGGAGCTGTTTTTAGAGTATTGCTAAAGTGTGTTTCGCCTGCAAAATAACGCCAAAACAGTACGGGATCCTACAAATTAGAAGAAAAATTACCGCGTTAGAAATTTGACGGACTTTTGAGAAAATTACTTCGAAGGCTCTCTTAGTTGGCTGTGTTTTTTCAATTTAAAATATCGTATCTGTAAACTTTACATGGTCAAAGAATAGCTTCCTTTCGTGTTTAATTATATATAAAATAGTTTAAACACAGTTACCAGTTATCAGAAAATTACTATTGCGTAAATCGCCCAAGCCATTTGGCCAGTCTGCATAATTTTTACATGGTCAAATAATAGCTTTCTTTTATGTTTAATCAAGTTATATATAGAATATTATTTGATTTCTTCTATGCTTGGTAACAGTTTATATACTATAGCAAGCAAAATTACTAATCCCCTGCAACCTGTGGGCTTGAGGTCTCGATAAACAGGTAGTGACCGAAAGCGGTCTGGTAGGTGTGGTCATTGGTTGGTCCGGTGTTGGTCGACGAGGTGGTCGTGGTCTTCCAGGACCAGAGAAAGTCGGCACCAGTGTCGCCATACCAACCACAAATCGAAGATTGCTCCATGTCGCAAAAGTTCGGGATCTGGAGACACAAAATGGAGGTCAATTGGTTTTCGTTTAAATATTGACAAACGTTTGTTGGGGAAGGTGTGTTTTGGCCTTAAACCTACCGAAGCAATATTGAACTAAAGCAAATCATTTTATGAGGTATAAACAAAATTTCATGTCGTTATTTGTTTGCAAGACCAGGCGGTAAATTTATTCAAGTGTTCTACAAAATGTAACAAATTATTATATGCCAATTTTTATTGTTTAGCTTTGTTGTGACATTTCTTCCGTCGAAACTAGTTTAATACATCTTCAAACACTGTTGTTTAAAAACATTGAATTTAAATAGTATCAGATTATTTATCAAATGTTATTTTCTATGTTAAGCAAATAAGAGTACCAGAGTAAGTACACAAATTTTAGTTACAGGTAGTGTTTTGTGTAGACTTATGTTAATAACTACCTTGAAATACCGTCAACCATAATGCAAGTCATCTAAAAACTCTTCACATTTCCTGTAACTTAATGTTAGTTGTAAAAATAAAAAAATGTCTCTTTAAAACTCTTTGATGTTCTTACCTGCGGGCAATCCCCAGCCAGCAATTTGACGTCATCAATTGCGATGTCTGATCTATCGCCTCCCCCAGCGACAGCTTCCAACACTATCCGATACTCCACCCCTGACACCACGTTAATCTGCAAATGATTGCGTCACCATTACATATCGCCAGTGTTGTAAACAAGTCATTTAAAATGACTTAAGTGCCAATCAAGTCATTTAAAAAAAACTTAAGTCCAAGTCAAGTCATTTGGCAATATAAAGTCAAATACCGGTTCAAGTCATCGGTTGCATAAGTCAAGTCCCAATCAAGTCATTATGAGAGCAAGTAAACTCATTGACGTAAGAGTAAAACGTTGAACTATTAAAACAGGAAAACTCGTCCGATTATGAGCAACACTTCAACTGAAAAAATAGCGCAAATACAATATACAACAATAAATTGTTTAACGTGCAAAACTTGTGATAAAACTAAATGAAAAATTGTAATCTCATGATATTTGACAAAATGAATCAAATAAGTCCAAGTCAAGTCATTTGTCCAAAAGACGTAAATCAAGTCAAGTCATTTTGGCCAAAAGACTTAAGTCAAGTCAAGTAATTTGAAAACAGTGACATCATTACAACACTGCACATCGCTAAGTCATCAAGGAAAAGCTTGTACCCAAACTATGAGCCACCTGCTGCAAAGCGTTACTTTATAGAAGACAAATATGCTAAAATTAGTTTTATATCAACTTGGAACATAATAGATAAAGGTTTCAGGTATACTTAATAGGGATAACAAAGCCAATATAGAGATTTTTTTGAACATTTCGAATAAAAAGTTATTAATCTGTAACATATATGAAAGCTATAAATACGTTGTAGGGATATCAGAGTCCATATAGAAGTATAGGTAACCATTTTGTACGTTTCGAATAACTCTTTGTTTATTTGTAGACGATATTAAGATGTTAAAAGTAAATAAAGAGACATTCGACATGTTAAATCGCTACCGTTTTTCTTTGTTTGTTTTAATCTTTACCGATTAATGTTGCACACAATGCACCCAACTCAGAAATCCAAACATGGCGACAGTTGTTAGAAAGAACACCAAAATCAGTTGACCAAGGCTAAAGATATCACAGTATTTAAAGAACAGCAACTTTCATCAAATTACAAACAAATAGCTTGATAATGAATTGCAAAGCCAAAAGGAGGCTCGACCTTTTTGTCTTTGCAATTCATTATCAAGCTGCGTTACATATCCGTGCATAATCAACAAACAAATCAATTAAGAAAAATATTTTTACCTCTGCCGGTTTCCACCATCTGGATTGTGCACCGATGCGTGACCAGAGCGGGTCATCGGGTAAGGTCTCTCCAGTCTGGACGTACATGTTCAACCTACCCACGTTGGCGCCGTGCATGTGGTACCAGAAGGTCACGCACATGGGGCCTGTAAGTCGAGACGTTTCATTGACTTGAACTATAAGTCGTTTACGCAAATGACGTGGTTATATTTAATAGTTTTCGTGAAAGTACATTAGGTGTATTTATATTAGGGTCCTAAAGCGGATGTTGCTTTATTACGTATAGCTGCGACATGTTTTTTTTTGGTTTTTATTTGTTTTTTGTTTGATGGTTTTAAAACTTTTCACCTAATATGTACTGATATTACATTTTTTTTAGTTTTTATTAATTTTATTATTTCTTTGCTATGTATATTTAGTTTACTTCACTTACAGGAACCGACCATTCCAATTTAGGCGCAATATATATTCCTTAAAAAATGCGTGATTTTTTAAGCTTTGAGTTTTATTGTTTATATACGCGTCAGAGGAACAGTGATTCACAATCAGAAATCTGCTGCAATGGTTTTGGATTCCATAAAGATAAACCTTTTTATATTGTTGAAATCTAGACCAGGGATCATCCAATTACACCAGCGGGCCAATTTCGGCTCGCCAGACGTTTTTATCTGGCCATCTTCTCGTGATCACAAAATAAGGTGATTAAAGAATAAAAAAAATACCAACGGAAAACTTTTATTGGGTTCAAATCCGAGATACAATTTGATGAAATTTTAAATTAAACGGAGATTTCTTTTGTCGAAAAATAGTAGATCAGGTAAAAGTTCGAAAAAAAAACCTTTACAAACGGCCAACGGTAAATAGTACGGCCTTTTATGAAAAATGTCTGGCGACCCCTAAACAAGAAGACAAACTAAGTTGACCAAACAAATAGGACCGGTGAGTTTAAGTTTTCTATCGCTTTAAACGATTGCGCCTTATTAATCGTCTAGCTTTTTTAATTACAACAGATCACAAAACTCACTTCCATCCCCGATAACTTGAGGGCTGTAAAGTAGCGCGAAGTCTCCAGGCACGTTTGGTGGAGAGGTCTCCAAGTACATGTAGTAGCCCTGTGTGCAAGCCTCGCGGAAACCTGAGATGTGCTCGATTTGAGCAACCTGGTGGTCTGTGGCGTTCGATCTGGAGAAAATAGAGGAAAAGACAGTGTAACTTAAGTGACGTTTACGATTGAATTTGGATTGGTAGTATAACAAAGCATGCGCTTTAATTGCCAGTAAAATTTATTTTTTTTAACTTTAAAATAGAAAACACTTTATGATGTTCGGTAAGTTTAAACAAAAAGTTAAGAAGGTGAAACTAAAAAACTAATAGATTTAAAGAAAGAGGCACACACATACGTGTGATAACGACTGTGAACTTTAGCCCTTATGAAGCTGCTTTTGGCCAACGATTACGGCTTACGTATCATTAGTACACGGAAAGCCATTGATTAACAATTTCGTCCAGTCTGCAAATGATTTTGGTGTACTAACAGATTTAAGTAGGTACTATTTTTGGTTTAAAACACACAATTAGACTACGGGACAATAGTACCCCCTGTTAGTGTAGTCGCACACACTCATGTTGTTAGCAGTACATAGGTATAACACTTATTTAAAAACCTTTACCTTCCATAGCAGTAACCGGCGTATTGTCCGTTGAAAGGGTCGTTGGTGTGAAAGCAGTATGCGTCGCATAATGGTTGCAGGGAACACTCAAACTCACACTTGTCCACTTCGCTATCCTTAAACCTGCGTTGATGGTTGATCAGTAAATCGCTATATTCAGTTTTGTGAAGCACATGACAATCAAGACATGTGTTCCACTGTCTTGCGCCTATCATTTTATTTCACGACAATCAAGACATGTTTTCCACGGTCTTGCGCCTGATGAAAAACTTGCTTTATCGATTATTCTATAAATATAGGTATAATCAGATGTGGAATACTAATTTTATACACGAAATTCAATACATGTGTTATGCTATCTTACAGACCACCAAAACTGGAATGGGGTCAACCATTCAGCACATATAATTTTCCCAAGTACAATCTTAAGATTGGTTAAACATGCCAAATAAATAATCAGCGCAACTGCGAATAGCTTTATCTGGCATTCTTTGCATAATATAAAACAATGGTTTCATTCCATGACTTTTTACTAGGTCATGAACCAGATCTAATGAGACGACCGATCAGCAGGGACTGAAAATGTTGCCGTAAGCGATTCGTCGACACTGATCATTTTGATCCCTGCGGTAGGAGTGTATTTCTCAAATGAGTTGTTGGTTGTTGTGCAATTAAACAAACTAGGAAAACATTTAGGCCTCAGGCATGATTCAGCTATAATGTATGCGATGTAACAAACATTAGACAAAGGTCCTTTTAAACACTAATTCAACAACATAAATTAGTTGAAGACAAATAAATTAACTCTACATTTGTTATTTGGTATTATTTCATTTTTGTTACGTTTGATGGGAAATTTATAGTTGAAACGACGTTTGATATGGGTTTAAAGAGAGTACACTTATAACTCGAAATCAAGTGATTTCAGAAGCAAATTTTTTTTTCTTGTTTAATATCAGAAAACAACAATGTTTGTATTCAATATTGGAAACAAACCATTTCTGGTATTCTACCTTCATTCTTGTTAACAATGATAGTTAAGTTATTTTTTTGGGAAATTAAATTGTTAAAAGTGTTGTGAGAAACTCGAAGTCAAACAAGTCTAGTAAATCGACAAGGTCTTCATTAAGATAAAGTCCATTTATTCTGCCAATTTGGTTTTGAGATTTATTATAAGGCTATATGTTGATATCCGCCTGAACATGTAAAAAAGAAGATATCTCCTCGCCCTAAAGCATGTTACGGACGACAATGACTTCAAATGATAGCTACATACTTTCGACTTTTGACTCAGACAACAAAGTCGAAAGTATATTGATGTCAACCTGTTAGATTACTCGATATACACTTATACCAGCGACATGTAACATTACATAGTATCACTACTTAACTTAAGTATCAAAACCGAACAGGTTCTTTTATGATTGTTTTTCGATATGGGAAACAGGCTGTTTGTTTGATTATTCGATTTTAGCAACATAAGTTTTCGCATTCGATGTACAATTATGTTGACCACAACACACATCGATTATTTGATCGCCGGCTCTATTCGGAATCGATAAAGTACAATTTAGTGGTGTTAAACATATCGCGAAGATCAACTTACGTTCCAAAGTTCCAGATGTTGGGAGGGTCATGATAATCGGGGGACGAAAAAAGGCTGTGTACCGCGTTCATGTCGTTCACTCGATTGAAACAAACGTCTGCAAAATTGTTGGATGTGTAAAAGAGAAAATCAGAAAAAAAGCAAGAAAAGAAAATTGTTACTAACGATCGGCGATATATCGTTCTGAAAAAAAAAAACAAGAAAGGTATTTCAACAGTAATATACAGTAACTCGCCTCAATCAGTATAAAAATATTACGAAAATACCCAAATTTTAGGTAAAAGGGAATCTGACAACCAATTGTCGGTCTAAGTAAAACGATTTCCGTGATAATTTATGATTACGCAGAGCAGTCGCACAAAGATTCCGTTTTGTATAGAAACTTAATTGCAGCAATAAATACCTTTCCGCCATCTTCAGGGTTAATGACACCGTAAGCAATTTGTTAACAATTATAATTACCAGAGGAGCTGTTTTCTTATTATTATGCTGCTCAATATTAAGTGCTGTTTAATGGCTATAACTTTGAACCACCGACAAATTTTTTTGGCCAACCCAACCCCTTACTTCCGTGGGTGTGGTCCCCCTCGGGTCCAGTATGTTCCGAGTCAGTGCCCCCTTTGTGACGTGTCCAATCGTTGTCGTCACCCTCTCTGAGATTAACCCAACCGCACACGCTGGTCTCGAAGTCACACTCGAAGCTTCCGAGATCTGTAGACAATTATAAGGTGGTAAATAAATCTGTTGATAATGACCCTTTAATTAGATATGAAATGCTATTTTTTTTTAAACAAACAGTAGTTTTCCACCGGGGCGACGTTTATAGTGCTCTTATGAGATGCATTAGTGGCATCAGCAGCTCGAGAAGTTCACATAAAAATATACAGAAAGGTATTAGAATACTATAATGCGCAAGTTTATTGTGAAAAATGATGTGCCTAAACCTATTTCTTAAACCCTATTTACCCTAACGGCTCGCAAAAGTGTTACGAGTTCGTGGTGAACCCGAACCGAGTTCAAACCTGGTAGTGCTCTTGTATAACGAATGGACGTAAAAGTAAGCTAGAATGTTAAATGAACACCAACGTTTGAGCTATGGAATTCACCGCGGATATTCACAACGGAATTTTGGAAAGATAAAATGCCAGAATTATTTGGATGCTTATTTTGGATGACTTTAATTTTAGCTTTAATTGGTCAAGCTTCTTGTTACACTTGTTTGTGTACGATTAGTGCAATAAAGCAAGAAAATACTACCTTGTTCACAGTTGGTGTTCGTTTTAGTCGGCATTACAGTTATCCATAACAGATTAAAATTATACGAAGAGTGTCTCAATATTTTATTTTTTGTGGCATGCCATCCCACTAAGAGTTGGAAACCACTAATTTAAATGGGATAGTCTTTACAGCAATATGAGATGTTATCTTGTGATGAACAAGTTTAGCCTTTCGATTATTTCAATTTTGTAATGTCCATTCAAATGAGAGTTTTATGCCAGGCTAGTATTGTTCACTCATCAAATGATTGCACGTTATAAATATATCCTTAAGGGAATTTCTGCTCCAGGAAAAATTAAGGCTGTTTTTGTTGTGTTTTTTAACGTAATAGGTTGAGCTTGAAATAAGAAATAAAAAAAATATCGTATATATTAGTAGGTAACTTTGTGTAAACAATTGGTGTGAAAACAAGAGTTTGTATTATGTTGACTGTGGGCGCGTTGGCGAAGTGGTTAGCGCCACTGACCAGCAATCCTCAGATCTGGGGCTCAACTCCCGGCTGAGCACTTTACGCGCGGTGCTTGTGGGCTGAGCACCTTTAAACCGTAGCCCGAAGATCAAGCAGAGAGCGCAAGTCGCGATCAAGTTAATAATCTCTGCAACAGCGCGTCTACGAGCTGAACTGGCGGCCGTGGAAGGAGAAGAACATCTCTCAATACTTTACAGACTTGTACACATGCGAGTGCAATGTATGGTGACGCGTGCATTGTATTATGATGTACATGTAACGCGCACTCGAATACGTATGTATTATGTTGTCTTTGGTAAACACTTTTAAAAAAAATTACTTGGGTTTGGGTAGAAACTGGCATCTTGATGTAGCAGGTCAGTGTTGTCTTCTTGAGAGACCTTGAGTCGGTATCCTTCGTGGCGAATGTAGTAGCCTGGTAGGTTGACTGACTCGCACACAGTGTAGCCCTACGATGTACAAAACAACGCAATTGGTGCGTTTGTTGGCTGTTTAGATCTTGGGTAAGTAGGTTCATGAGTTACCCTGATATTCATGTTTTCAGCCATTTTCTGGATTTGCTTTAAGGTTGGGTCTAAATGTTTATTCAAAGGTAGAAACTTGAAAAGAAATACGAGGTAAAACAACCGTTTCTAAGTAGTTTATCTTTCTCATTCGAAAATTGATAACAAGTGTTATCAGCCGTGAAAAATTGCAATAGGTGATCAGGCGTGGATCTGAGATTTTTTTCAGAGATGACGTCACGACGTCATCATGTGACTTCACAAAGTTACATCTAAACGTTGCGTCATAAAGAAGTAATGTTAAGAACACTGCACAATTTGTTTATTTTGTTAAAGTTTTAGGTTGAAGAGGTGCTACTTTTTATACAAAAACTAGAATAAGATATTATCGATTCGCGCCTATTTAAGAAAGCGATTTATTTTGTTGCTTTTAGGTAGTTGAGACAGGGAAAAAAAACAGTTTTGGGGGGCATTGCCACTGTCGTTTATACTGACCTCTCTCCACAAATACCATATTGTCATCCTTTTATGATTTTCTGTAGCGTAAACTGACATAGGCCAGTATGCGATATCAGGCCCGGACCCCTGGATTTATGTCCTTACCGGGTAGAAATAGTTTTCGTGAAAGAAAAACGTGGCGTCGTTTCTGTACTGATCGTCTGAAGTTTTCTTGTGTAGGTACAGCATACTTCCGTCGTGCCTCAGGTAGTAGTAAGGCTGCAGTTCAGACTCGAACGAAAGTGTCCCGTCCTGTCCGGTGAGGCCTGGCATTGTAATGAAGAAACGATCGCCTTCAACGTCCACTATATAAGCCTCGTTGGTGTTCTGGATGCCGACCGAGTACGTTGGGAAGTTGTACGAGTAGATGAGATACGGACCGGTTCGCTGCATTATTGCCTCGATCGGGAAACCTGGATAGAAATACGGTTCGTTACGATTAGTTTTATTGCGGTGCGTTTGTTATTTTTTGTCCGTTGTACTTCGCTAAATTTATTCATGTCTCATTTCGTTCCGTTAAGTTTTATTACGTTTTAAGTTTTGATACGTTTACAGTTCGTTACGTTTAGTTTTATTGTGATTAAAGGAATCAGGTGCCACTGTATAAAGACAATTTGATTGAATTCTCGACAAGCTTTCGCACAACCGTGCTTCATCAGGGTAAAGTATAAAACCACCTGATTCCTCTATTTGGAATTGCACAAATACGACCATTTACGAAGATCTTTATTGTGATACGTTTGCTATTTTTTTTTCTTCGCTAAATTTCTTCATTTCTTATCTCGTTCCATTAAGTTTCAATACGTTTTGTTACCTTTCCCTAAGTTTACGTTCGTTACGTGTTATTAGACTTTGCTACGTTTGCTAATTTTCTTCTATAATTATTACGTGCGTTACATTTACGTTTCGTTGCGTTTCTGATTGTTACGATAATCTGTTCGTTTGGTATGTAACGTATCGTTTTGTCTCCTCTAATTACGTAATGATTCATTACGTTTTATTTCGTTGCCTTTCAAAACAAACAAAATTTCCTATAAACATAAAACTAGACTAGCTGAACTTTCACAAATTTAATTATTGTAGCCCTTTTGTACCAAACTAATGCTTTAGGGCCACGGGAACTGCCGTTCGAGTCGGCTGCCCGCCGACTTAGTTTTCCTAGCTAGGACATTGTGTGAATTTCGCAGTCTCCGTTTTTTCAGCTCTGCGTGATATCTTGGTGTGCAATTTGGTTTTGTATTGCGTGGTATTGCATCGTCATTTGTCGGTTGGATAACGAGCGTATCAGACGCATTTTAAGCACAGTTTGCAATCTCGTGGTTAGGAACAAGCTGTAGCCTTATGCGAGCACTTGGTGTGCATGGGTGTTTGCCGTATACTGATTGTCGTACAGTGTAATAAACTTCTTGCCCGAGAATGTAAATTCAATCCTTATCCTTAGCAGCTACTTTGGCGATCGTGTCCCGATCTAATCTGCGACATATACTATCGTTATCGTCTTTAACAGTTTCGAACATCGCACAAGCTAATTTAAGTTAAACGTAATCATTTTCTCGTCTGAAGAGATCGTACTCTACAAAATACACACGAATAGCAGGCCCATGGTTGGAAAATTACCCTGGCAATTCTCCTCACTAATACTGAGGTCGTCGATGGCCAACGCTCCAACATCGCCGATGTTCATAACAGCTTCGATGTCAATCTAACAAACAAAACAACGCAATTAAAAACAAAACAAAAAAACAATGCAGCACAATGTTCACCATCGCCTCAAAGAACATTACAAATTAAAAATTAGGCCAAAATATCGCTACTTTAAAGTTTAAACTACATATACCAGCTATTGTTAGGCCCTACAACAAGCCCTAAAACAACTACGTGGAGCAGCGGAATGGTATCGGTGTGTAGGTAAACGAAACCAGTTCGCATTTGTTTTAAGTATTTGAAAAAAAATTAAATATTACTTCCATTTATTACCGTACCTTATCTTTTGTTACTATTTATTTTGGCAAGTTAAATTGTTAGAACGCTATTTAAGTTTCAACATTTGATTGTTTGTTTTGGGGGAGGGTAACTGTTTGTTTGTATTCAGACTAACTTACAATGAATAAAAAATTATAAAAATAAACAACCTAAAACTTTATTCAACCCTTAAAGGGTTCGTGGTAAAACAGTTTAAAGTTGACTAGTACACTACGCAGCAGAGTTGGATCAATTACATTAATTCATATTAATTGCATTTACAAATTCAATTACTCTTAAATGTTTAAATTTCATTACAATAACAATTACATTAAACACTTTAATTAATTATATCAATTACAATTGCAAATTACACTTGTTTGAAGCTTTCTATTGTTGCTAAAATATGGAAAACAGTTTAAGTTTCATCGCTCCCCAAAGAAAATAAACAACGTGGAACATTATTTAAACTTCAATTTTGTCAATATCAATTGAGCCAAAATTTTAGCAAATTACGATTACAATTACACAGAATGAAAATACCTCAATTACATTACAATTACATTAAAATCTGTAATTAAGTACATCAATTACAATTGATTCAACTCTGCTACGCAACAGCAAAAAATAAATAACCCTGCTACCAATAACCCTGGTTGAGAACAACTAATTTAAGTGCAACAAACCGACCCTGAAGTTTGCGCTTGTGACGTTCAAAGCCACTTTTCCTTCCAGCCAAGCCTCTCCTTGATCACCGAACAAGGTCCACACTCGGGGTGAAGTGTTAAGGTCGTCCACTGCTGTGTAGCGCACATCTATTCGACCTATGTTGGCACCGGTCATATGGTACCTGAGAATGACAGTTGATTGATTTGTTGACATGTATCTTTAACTACATTTTTTTTTATGTATCTTTAACTACATTTCAAAAAAAACACTGGATTAAATAAACGAAGGAGCAAAAGCAGATGTATTCTTCCTCAAGAGGTACACCAAAAGCCATCGCAAATTCACCGAATCTGTCGATCAGTGATGCAAGCAGAGCAGACTAGAAAAACAGCTAGCTTGCAGTGAGGTTCGAACTCACGACCTCTGGTCAAGCGGCACCGTCGCTCTACCAACTGAGCTATGCAGGCTCACAGCGAAGCTAGTCGAGAAACAACCATAGCCCAATGCTTACCACATTTTGTTAGTACAAGCAACTTTATATTGAAGGGGATCAAAAGTAACCATATCATTAAAAAAGGTATTTTGAAAAGCGATGTGCGAAACTTACCAAAAGCGCAGACAAAGATTGGTGTCTGATGACGTACTGTCCATAACCTGTGACGTCAGCCGAGCTATGTCACCTTTCTCCCGTCCGGACGGCAGAGCGTACAAGTAGTTCCCTGCGGAATAACAAGTTTCTTAAATGTAGGTCAATATTTTTAAAAATCGGGTTGTTTGATTGGTTGGTTCGTTAAAAAAAAGAAAAAAAAAAACTTTCGCAAATTTTTAGCACAATTTCTTCTAAACTTAAGAAAATTGCCCAGCAATTAATACGAATACACGCCACAGCTAAATCTCATTTGCGCTTGTTGATTTAATTGCCGTATTTGAGTATTGTTTTATTTTAAGCTTACAAAAAGTTTGACGAAGAGAATTGGGTCGCCAAAGTTGGATGTTATATCAATTCGCTGAGTACTTGCGTCGCCAGGAAAACACGTTGAGGAAAACTAACATATACGCCTCATCTAAATCTAAGTTGCACTTGTTGATTTAGTTGCCTTATTTGCGTATTATTCTATTTTAGGCTTACAAAAAGTTTGACGAAGAAAGTTGGGTCGCCAAAGCTCTGATGTACTAATTCGCCGAGTATTTTGGTCGCCAGGAAAAAAATTGAGAAAAACTGGTGTAGGAGACACATACAACGAACACAATGTAAATATGTAGTTGAGCTACAGTACGACATAAATGTCACCTCTTCACCTACAGACGACAATTTGACCAGCCATTGCCGCCGATACAAATTTAATTCGGATGCCAGTACCGATATTTTGGGCAAAAAAGAACGAACGTCCAACCCGTTATCAAATTGCAGCATTACTGCGATAATATAGGTAAAATTTATAAAACTGAAATGTGCAGGGTTAAGCATCCACGACGTTAAGCCATAATTTGCTCCAGCGTTAATAGATGAGTTACCTTCGATTTATTATTATTGATCATTTTCTGTGAGTTTTTTTTGACGATAGAAACACTTGTGACCTGATATCGGTTTCGATCCGATATTATCGGACATGCTAAAAGAGAATGCTATGCTGTCGGAAGATTTTAGATTATATAGCTTAACATAAACAACAAATCAAAACTTAATGAAAAAACAACCAAACCATTTATCGCCGTTGGACTCCAGCCATAAGATCGAAAAAAGAGCATCGTGAACGTAGGAAAAAGCACAGTTTGGAATAAGAGCAAAAAACACCTAATAACTAATAGTCGTAAAACCGTCGGAATAATACCTAAATGGCCAGAATCGGGCCTATACAACATTTTACCTATCTTCAAAACCCACCCCGAAGTACATCACTAACTCCCCTAATCATTTTAACACTAACCGATTTAGATGTTATTCTGTTGTGGATAATACTGCGAATTCGGCTATATTAGGTAGTTGGTCTTAATTCAATAGTGTTATAGATTATTGTGTTTTAGATATTGTTGCTTTGTAGGTCTTATTGTGCGTTCCCCGCCATTATATCTGATAATAGCAACAGCTAGATAACGGTTTCTCACCAGTTGTAGAGGTGCCGGTATGATCAAAATCTGGTCCTTCAGGAACGTTGGCTCCGTTTCCGACTAGCCATTCGAAGTCGTATCCTGGGTTATTTGTCCAATCGCAATTCTCTTCGAAGCTGCATTGACCTGTGCAAAAAAGTAATGTTTAAAATAAGATATTGAATCCCGAGTAAATGTCGCACTTAAAACCAAACAAGCATTTTTCAAACCTTACTGTTTATATAACAGTCACTTACAAAACAGGATGCAGAAAGAAATTATATTTGGCAAATAATGGCATCACAAGAATCTTGAAATGAAAAACTAAACAATGCAACTATACAAACTGGTTGGTAACAAAAAAAAAAGAAAAAAAAAGAAAAAAAAAAGAAACGAAAATAAAATAAAATATAAGATAAATGATGTCGCTTTTAATTCTGTTGTAATTTTATGTTTTGTTTCTGCTCCCATGAACTTTATTTATGGCAGAAAAGTCTGAAATATAATAACGCTGATCTTGGCACAATCAACAAATGCATAAATCTTTATACAAATACTCAGCAAAGTTCGATATAGCACGAAATTTGCTCACTACAGTGTTAATCTAATCAAGTGCAACATAAAAAGATAAGGTTGAGCACCAGTCAAACGAAAACATTAAGATTAACGAATCAATTCTTAAAAACAATTTTCGTGAAAGCCTGTAAACGTAAATGTAAAACGTGAGTTGATTCACAAGATTCGAAAATTGAGAAAAAATCTCACTGAAAAGCATCTGCACATTTTATCAGGAAAAAAGAACAACTTGTAGGACAGAGGTTATTTTCTGGAAAAAAGTCTTCGAATTCTTAATTCAGGTTGGTGGTTCGAGCCCACCCAGGGACGTTTTATCATTTGTTCAAGACAATAACAATCTTATGGCGTTTTCATAATTACCACTTACCTGTCTCTGTGGCGCAATCGGTTAGCGCGTTCGGCTGTTAACCGAAAGGTTGGTGGTTCGAGCCCACCCAGGGACGTTTTAGCATTTGTTCAAGACAATAACAATCATTTGGCGTTTTCATAATTACCACTTTCGTGTCTCTGTGGCGCAATCGGTTAGCGCGTTCGGCTGTTAACCGAAAGGTTGGTGGTTCGAGCCCACCCAGGGAGGTTTTAGC